>NC_073402.1:19439085-20075335 GCF_028641065.1 Leucoraja erinaceus | reverse complement strand
GTGGGTGATTTGTGTCTATGGTTAGCCACTCCTTCCACTCTTTGCCAATGGCCTCCATGCTCCTGGTGTAGAGAGCCTTGAGGTTTTCTGTGCCTTCCCTGCTCTCTTTCCCCATTGTGAGCAAATACTCAGTGGAGTATCTGAAGTCTAATGCCATCGTGGCCTCACCCCCATGCTTCTGCAGTTGGCTCCAGGTAAGTCTGAGTGATAACACTTTATAACATTTAATATAAAGTGTTAAGAGTAACCTCAATACTTTAAAGAGGAGGTTCATCCATAAGTACAGGTACACTTTCAGCATCTACATTCACGTGACTCTGCATTGCGCAAATAATTAAGTTACACATTGGCAGAAGGGCGAGGGGAGGAGAGGGCCAAATTTGACCTAACAGATGTCATTCCCTTCAGGGCTATGGGGAACAATTGCACGACAGCAGGATTACAGGATAAGAACAAGTGCTACACTGTGGACGCTGATGCAATAGAAAATCCAGTCAAGTAATTTGTTCCACCTGATATCTGAGATGTATTAAACCAATATGCAGCCTAATTAAATATTGACTTGATATTTAATATATTCACTTAAAGGGTTAAACTAATTTCAAAATGGGGAGAGGATTCAGAAATGCAAAGGAACTTGGAAGTGCTAGTGCAGGATTCCCAAAATGTAATTTGCAGGTTGAATCAGCAGTAAGGAAGGCAAAAGCAATGTCCATTCCAAGAGATAGAGACAAAAAGCTGGAGTAATTCAGTGGCATCCTCCTCGGACATCTTATTCCAGCTTCACCCCCAAATCCTTGACCTCACCAATTGAGCACTACCCACATTTCACTCCAGCATGATTTGCAACCACATTTGTCTGAAAGATAATAGTTCTTATTCACTCAAAGAGCAAGCAGCCGTTACTGGTCCCAACCTGAAACGTTATCTATCTGTGTTGTGCAGAGATACAGCCCAAGTTGCTGAGTTACTCCAGCACTTAGTGGTTTTCCCACAGATTGTTGGTGACGGTTCAACTGTCTGAAGGAGGCACAAGTTGATCAGTGAGGGTGTCAGGGGTTATGGGGAGAAGACAGGAGACTGAGGTTGGGAGGGAAAGATAGATCAGGCAGAGTAGACTTGATGGACCAAATGGCCTAATTCAGCTCCTGGAACTTGCGAACCTGTTGAGTTACTCCGGCACTTCATGACGGCCTGACTAAAGGTTATTATGAGACCAATGGTTAAACTGTGGTTGTTGACATCAGTCTCACACATTGTGCTTGGGTTCTCTGTGCATGAAGTTCAAGGTCAGGGTCACCCTCACTCTCCCATCCCCGAGGTCTTTCCAGGCAACCTCTTGTCTGGGTTGATACTTTTCTGATACTTTTAAAATGTAGTAAATCAATTTTTATGCTAGTTTAAAATAATTAATGCATTATATGCATAGTTATGTTTAAGAAAGAACTGCAGATGCTGGAAAAATCGAAGGTAGACAAAAATGCTGGAGAAACACAGTGGGTGAGGCAGCATGTATGGAGAGAAGGAATAGGCGACATTTCGGATTGAGACACTTCTTCAGACTGGGGGGGGGTGGGGATGGGCGGGAAAAGGAAAGGAAGAGGAGACAGTCGGCTTGTGGGAAAGATGGGAAGAGAAGGGGAAGGAAGGAGAAAGCAAGGATTACCTGAAATTAGAGAAGTCAATGTTCATACTGCTGGGGTGTAAACTACCCAAGCGGAATATGAGGTGCTGCTCCTCCAATATGCGCTGGGCCTCACTCTGGCAATGGCAGGGGTCCAGGACAGAAGGGTCAGAATCGGAATGGGAGGGGGAGTTGGTGCTGAGCCACCAGGAGATCCGGTTGGTTATTGCGAACTGAGCGGAGGTGTTGGGCAAAGCAATGGCCAAACCTGCGCTTGGTCTCACCGACCTTTCTGTCCTGGGTCTCCGCTATTGCCAGAGTGAAGCCCACTTTTGTAGAAAAAAGTGACAAGGACAACAAAAGTTATAAACCAAACTTGCAATTTTATTGAAAGGTGATCAGAAGTGATTTATTCACTAAAGGGCAGAGGTAGAGTCAGAGTTGCGTGGCACAGAAATAGGCCCATCGGCCCGTCTAGTCCATGCTGACATCTTTTGATTTCCACTAAACCCAAATTACTGTAACAAGGCCACATCCTGCTGGGCATTATCTATTCTGTCTAAACGTCTCTTAAATATTGTAGTTTGGTTTAGAGATACAGTGTGGAAACACTGTAATTGTATCTGATGTCATCACTGCCTCTAACAGTACATTGCAGATATCAGCCACTTTCTGTGCAGAAAATCTATCCCAAGATCCCCTTTAAATCTCCTACCTCTCATCCAAAGTTATATAGGAAAGTTATAGGAAAGATATTGTTAAAGCTGGAAAGGTTACAGAGAAGATTTACAAGGATGTTGCCAAGACTAGAGGATCTGAGCTATCGGGAGAAGTTGAGTAGGCCGGGACTATTCCCAGGAGGATGAGGGGTGATCTTATAGAGGTGTATAAAATCATGAGAGGAATAGAACGGGTAGATGCACAAAGTCTCCTGCCCAGAGTCTTGGAATCGAGGACCATAGAACAAACGTTTAAGGTGAAGGGGAAAAGATTTAATAGGAATCCGAGCGGAAACTGTTTCACACAAAGGGTGATGGGTGCATGGAACAAGCTGCCAGAGGCTAGGACTATCCCAATGTTTAAGAAGCAGTTAGACAGGTGCATGGATCGGACAGGTTTGTAGGGATAAGAACCAAACACAGGCAGGTGTGATTGGTGTAGCTGGGGCATGTTGGCCGGTGTGGGCATTGGGCCCAAGGGCCTGTTTTGACACCATATCACTTTATGACTATGACTAAGACAATGCCCTACCATGGGCATGTCCTGAATCCATACTAGACAGAAGATAACAAGAAAACATCCTCAGATTCAACTGTTTTCCAAGCAATGACTCTTGAACAAGAATGTTGACATGAGGATGCAGTCAAAAAAGAACATGGATTTTTTAACAAGGATGTTGCCAGGATTTGAGGGCTTGAGCTATAGGGAGAGGTTCGGCAGGCTGGAACTTTATTATTTGGAGCCGAGGGGTGATGTTATTGAGATGAACAAAATCACAAGGGGAATAGACTGTGTAGATGCACAGAGTCTTTTACCCAGAGTTGGGGAATCAAGAACCCGAGGACATGGGTTTAAGTTGAGAGGAGAAAGATTTAATATGAACCCGTGGGGCAACTTTTTCCAATATAGAGGATGGTGGGTATATAGCAGGCACGTGCCGTGAGTAATTACTTAGGGTAGGCACTGGACAGTCAGTGACTTTTAAAAATCGTAAAATCCGCGCATACGCAGAAAATCGTAAAAACCGCGCATGTGCAGATCAGTCCTGTAGGCAGTCAGTCGACTTTTAAAAATCTTTAAAACTTCTCGTGCACAGATTTGTCTCCTCTCCTGTAGGCATGCGCAGCACCTTGCGCGCAGTCCACGGTGCAAAGGCAGGATTCCATCTGCCTTTATTGCCCGTTGTAAGTGAAGGCTTGAAGCAGCGTCCACAGCACGCGAGTTGAACACAGTTACACGTATTACATGTACTGCGGATGAAAGGCACGCAAGAATTATGCCTACCTAAGATTGATTATTAAAATAATAACTATTTAATAATAAATACAGAATTTAGTAAATGAATTGGAAATCGTTATTTATATTTAATAATGACCTTTTTATAATTTTAGTCAGGGTAGACACTGCCTACCATGACAGCACATGCCTGGTATATAGAATGAGCTGCCATAGGAAATAGTTGGGACAGATACTATAACAACATTTAAAAGACATTTGGACAGGTACATGGACAGGGAGGGATTGAAGCCAAACTCAGGCTGGTGGGATTAGTGCAAATGGGGGCAACTTGGTCAGCATGGGCGAGTTGGGCCAAAGGGCCTCTTTCTGTACTGTACGGCTCTATAACTGAACTGCTGCTTCAGGCCTTAATATGCAATTGCACATGATACCACAAGATGTCAGCGTTGATTAGCAAAGGGGGAGGAATGTGACAGGCTTACTTTTGAATTCAAACTGAAGGCAGCAAATGCATGAAATTGGGCTACAGTCCTTATTCACGGTTTACCAGAGGCAGCCATGTACTTGAAGAGCATAAGTGACAGACCGTTGATGGTGAAAACTGAACATATTGGTGCCGAACGCCAAACTAACTTGGAGCCCTTGTTCGCATCTGCAAGGGATCTCCTGACCGTATTAGGTGGCTACCAGGACTGCCAGAACAAAATGACCAGAGCCAGTGTCAGAATGGGGATTTTTCAGCCATCCTTGTACATGATTTTGTCCTCAGTTCAGTTTATTGTCACGGGGACCGAGATACAGTGAAAAGGTTTGGTTCTGATGAGACATAAGAACAACATTGTGCCTGCCCAAGAAAAATAAAACTTGGCAGATGCTGGAAATCTAAAATAAAACAGAAAATACCTGAAATGTTACCTCTGTTCTTTCCCCAGAGATGCCGCATGGCCTGCTCAGAATCTTTACTTGATTCTGCTTTTATTTTGCTTTGTCTCTCCCAGGTAAACATGGACAATCACTTGGCAATATTATGAGAAAATGCATGGTTGTTGTGGCTGTTTTACTGTCCAACATTTACCCTTCAGTTATACAGGAGAGCTGGAGATTTATCTCATCGTTGCACATGAAAGGCAGGAGTAACTCAGCGGGTCAGGCAGCATCTCCGGAGAAAGTGGACAGGTGACGTTTCCGGTTGGGACCCTTCATCAACCCTGCTGATTTACGGCAGCATTTGTGTCTATCTTTGGTATAAACCAGCATCTGCAGTTCCTTTTTATTATATTCATCTTGTTGGTGATTGAAAGGACATACTGTATTCTTAAGGCACATCACATTTCTTACATCACATTTATTCAAAGGTACTTCATCGAGTCCCCCTTGTTCTATTTTGTTTCCACATCGGCAGATATTGTTGGTTGAAGTTTTCACTGCTTTGAGCTTGTCAACAGACAGGACTTCATCAGTTGGTTCATAAAGACACTGGCACGCAACACTGTCAACATTCTGCCAATGATCGCAAGGTCACAAGGAATAGGAGTAGAATTAGGCCATTTGGCCCATCAAGTCTACTCCGCCATTGAATCATGGCTAATCTAACTCTCCCTCCCAACCCCATTCTCCTGCCTTCTCCCCCATAACCTCCTACATCTGTACTAATTAAGAATCTATCTATCTCTATTGTTCACTTCATCATGGCTGCCTCTGGATTCTTGAAGATAGAGGGTGACCCTAGTTTTACTGATTGGGCCCTAAATATAACATTGAATAATAACACACACACACACACTCACTCACGTGAGGAATATCCTCTCTTCAATGCGTCACAGCAAAATAGGATTTCCAAAGCTGGGTTTGAAAAATATGGTTGAGAATATTGATTAGTTTAGGGATGCAGCATGGAAACGGGTCCTTTGGTCCATATCGAACATCGATCACCCATGCACTAGTTCCATGCTATCCCACCTTTGCATCCTACATGCTCGGGGCAATTTACAGAAGCCATTTAACCTAGAAATCAGCACTGGCTTTGATATATTGGAGAAAACCAGAGCACCTAGAGAAAACCCACACAACCACAAGGAGAATGTACAGACAGCGCCCATAGTCAGGATCGAAGCTCTGGCACTGCAAGGCAGCAGCTCAACCCCAACACCACTGCCCAGAAACCTAATGATTTTGATAATGAGTTAGAACATTCATGGACACATTTTCAATGGGCGCATTTTTCAAGGTCGTGGGATGTCAGGACTTTCATATGGAGAAAGACTGGATGGACTCGGCTTGTACTCGCTAGAATTTAGAAGATTGAGGAGGGATTTTATAGAAACTTACAAAATTCTTAAGGGGTTGGACAGGCTAGATGAAGGAAGATTGTTCCTGATGTCGGGGAAGTCCAAAACGTGGGATCACAGTTTAAGGATAAGGGGGAAGTCTTGTTGGACCAAGATGAGAAAAACATTTTTCACACAGAGAGTGGTGAATCTCTGGAATTCTCTGCCACAGAAGGTAGTTGAGGCCAGTTCATTGGCTATATTTAAGAGGGATTTAGATGTGGCCCTTGTGGCTAAAAGGATCAGGGGGTATGGAGAGAAGGCAGGTACAGGATACCGAGTTGGATGATCAGCCATGATCATATTGATTGGCGGTGCAGGCTCGAAGGGCCTACTCCTGCACCTAATTTCTATGCCTCTATAAGGTATCCATTCTAATAAGATATGTACAATGTATAGCGAGGCCTCGATGGTTTCCTAAAATCTCTTGTGGTCAAACATGCCACACAAATGCATAAAGGCTACAGTATAAGCGACCATGGAATGTTCACCAGATAGCCAACTGTTGGTTGGTGTGGGTTTCAACATTCACAATACTCTAGGCTGGGTTACTGACTTTGCAAGTCACAATGGAAAGCTGCTGAATTCTATAATTAGCCAATGTTTAGTGTAGTATATCATAATTGTGTGATGTTTCAGTTGCTTCACTGGGCGGATAATTATGAAGTGTCTAGGATGAAAGATATAATGAAGCGTGCAGTATATTGGGTGTGTACACACCTTCCCAAATTGTGTGTACTTGTGGCGTGACTTCTGATAGTTTGTTATATTAGTCATTACAGTTAGTTAGTTTGGTTCAAGTTCCACGAGAATGTATGGTTAGAAGACTTAACATTGTGGCTGGTCGAACTAAAGGTCATTGTGAAAGATTGTACAAATGCTCCGAGGAGGAAAAAAAAGAAAAAATATCAATTTAGACAGGAGCATCAGATAAAGGTCTGATATCCAGGATAGGAAATTAATTTAGTGTGGAACAACCGTATTACATTTTGCAGCTATTTTGGATTTGTACTGAAAGGAGCAGCAGCAAATCTCCCAGGTATCTAGGTGATATTTTGATACTCATGAGCACTAATGCCAAGTTGAGTGATATCCCGTAGAGATACAGTGGCTCAGCGGTAGAGTTGCTGCCTTAGTGCCAGAGGCCCGGGTTCGATCCTGACTATGGGTGCTTGTCTGTACAGAGTTTGTATGTTCTTCCAATGACCTGTGTGGGTTCTCTCTGGGATCTCCAGTTTCCCCCCACACTCCAAAGACGTACAGGTATGTGGGTTAATTGGCTTGGTGTCATTGTAATTTGCCCCTAGCGTCAGTACGGGCTCGGTGGGCCATAGGGGCCAGCTTCCGCGCTGTATCTATAAACTAAACTAAACTAAACGGAAGCTCCCTTGGTGATTTGTGAGCTGTTTTAAGGCCATTTCGTCACTTCTTTGTCCCTGAAGCAAGTTCAATGGGAATTTCTTTGCAGGGTGCGAGCTTCTTCCGAGTGCTCAGGTCTCTGCAAAGATTTACAGATTAATAGGTTCAATGACCACTCTAAATTCCCACTGGTTTATAGGTCAAATTGTTGAAACTGGGGGGAGGTTGATAGGAAATGCAGGGAGAATAAAATTATTAGGTTTAGTGTAATCAGGACAACTCTGAAAAAGTGTCCCGACCCAAAATGTCGCCTGCCTACGTCATCCAGAGATGCTGCCAGACCCGTTGTGTTACATCAGCTCTTTGAGGATTAGTGTAAAATGGGTGCTTAACGGTCAGTATGGATTGAGTGGGCTGAAGGGTCCTCTTCCGAGTTGATGCTCAAAGGTCTGTTTCTGTGTAGGAAGGAACTGCAGGTGCAGGTTGAAACCGAAAATAGGCAAATAAAATGCTGGAGTAACTCAGCGGGACAGGCAGCATCTCTGGAGAGAAGGAATGGGTGACGTTTCAGGTCGAGACTCTTCTTCAGACTCGGTGTTGTATCTCCCACTGACTCTACGACTCCGATTCAATGCATCTCGCTGTAACTTTTCTAAGACTAAGTACCGACTTCAATCCTTCCCTACGCTCTGCCACCCTCAATGTTGTAAGATTGGTTTGTTCTCTTCAGGTCTAAAGGTTCATTAAATATCCAAAGGCAAATGTCTTTTCTGGATCTTTGCTCAGAGCCTTTCTATATTTAAATAATGAAGCTGCTCGTTCATTTCAAGCTAGCTTAGAGCACCAGAGCCCTGTACACATGTTAATGCACTTCACAGAAGCCTTTACACTGCTCATTACAGCTGAAAAAATGTACCCTAAGTGCAAGGAAATCCTGTCCTTTGTTCTAGCTTTTTACATGGACAGACCTAACAAATGACAAAAACCTTTTCTTCTGTGGCCTCCAACATGCTGTTTTGTTTACCATCATGAAGGCAACGTACACAAATTAATACAAATGCAATTATCACATGCCTGGATATTCAAAAGGAACTACATTCAAATACTGTGCTTGACACAATCTAAGGGTAGAAAGGATTTCCTCAGCAGAGAATGGAACAAAACTCAGGGGACTGGGGGTGTAATTTCTTATAGATTATTACCTAATCTTTCAAAATATGAAGGGGAAACAGAAGAGGTCAGGTACTCTTTTACTGGTGCACCTTCAATTTAGAGGATCACCTTGGAGCATTGGGAGCAAGTGGAGTAATTGCAGGTAGCACAGTCCACAAGGGGGCATCTGGAAATGGATTACCGAAGCTCTCTAGCCTTGGCATGTAGAAGCAAAGATCCTATAGCGGAGCGAGATAGACCACTGCTTCTAAATGCAATGGGCTGACGTGTAGTGCGCAGCGGAGTGGAACGTGGGCCTTTTTTTCATCCATTTCAGTAACCCGACCCGACCCCACCCGACTTGCCCCACCCGACTTGCAGTGTAATCAACATTGCGGGGGAACAGTTTGTGTTAATAAATTATAATTCTGAAAATGAGGGGAAGATTTTTACCAAAGAACTTTTATTTTTACGAGGATGTTTCATTAACCGGCTTCCGTCTCCGCACTAGTTATCTTTGCTCCGCCATGGGATCTTTGGTGCGGAGACAGAAACCGCTTACGGACACGTGTCCGAAAATGACCCATGAATCTGCCCATGACCATACTACCTACGCCTTTTTCGTCGAGTGATCTATCTTGCTTGCTATAGGATCTTTGTGCAGAAGTACAACAGTTTTCTGCCCTCCTCTCATCTGAAAAGTCTCGGGGACTATCTTGCTCCACGGGTCCTGATATTTTTTGACACCCTTTGAAAGCTTGGTTGTGGACATCGTGGACAAGTCAGAATGGGGAAACCAAAATATACCAGCGGTTGTTGACTGTTCCATCTTCTGTTCTCCAAAAACACAACAACTAGCAACACAGCAGATAAATTAGTTATGAGTTCATCAGAGAACTTAGACTGGTGACTTTCTTCATTTTCATGTTGATTAAAAACCTTTGTATTCAATTGTTTATTTAAGATCTGAGGGCCTCCAACACAAACTCGTCAATCACTATATGTGCAAGGAACAGTAGCTTGGTATATCCCAACACCATTTCTTTATGGATGAGACTGGGCAACACTGAGTTACCCTCCTGCTGTATCTACTATACGTAGTTAGAGTGATATGATGTTCCTTGATGGGACCTTCTCTGTGTGAGCTGCTGCATGGGTCAAAAAGGGGAGGGGTGAAAATAAAAACCCTAGAATTGATGAAACGCAGTGAAGATAAGGGAGTGGTTTATGGGATGTGTTTCCAGAGTATGGTCTTATTCTGGAAAACTGGTGTCATCATGAGGCCGCGGTCATGAGATTCTGAGAAAGGGCTGGTGCTATGATGCTTGATTCCACGTCTGAAAATATGCTGTTAGCCTTGTGGTTGGAGCTATAGAGGCAGAGGCCAATTTCGGGCAGTTCAGAGGAATTTAGTACACGAGGAACTAAAGCCGCAAATCTCCTGAAGCCAAAGAGATGGACAAAGAGATGGAGCAAGATAGAGAAAAGTAGGACCAGATAAATAGAGAGGAAGAGACAAGGGGGTGGGAAGAGAGATATAGTGAGATAAAGAGTGACAAGATAGAAAGCTGTAGAGGCAAAGTTAGGTCAAGAGAGGAGAGTGAGAGCGGGAGGGAGAGAGAGAGAGAGATATAGAGAGACAGAGAGAGAGTTAGATGCTCACACAGCTTTATGGGAACCACTCAAGGATCCTAGCCCCAAGATACAAATAAGAGTTCTCCAACAATTTACTATCCCAACACCTCTACGTCCTTGCAGACATTGGCCTTAGTGGAATTGGTGCCCTACAATGTTGAGAACTATCTTCTGCACTCTGCTCTACCTGTTGTACTCGAGTTGGGCTTGATTCTATTTATGAGTAGCATTATCCGACTTGATGGACCAGCATGCAAAACAAAGCTTTTCACAGGTAAACGTTTTCTACAGGTGTCAGAGGTTATGGTGGAAAAGGCAGGAGAATGGGGTTAGGAGGGAGAGATAGATCAGCCATGATTGAATGGCTGAGTAGACTTGATGGGCCGAATGGCCTAATTCTATTCCGATCACTTATGACTGTACCTCAGTACACATGACAATAATAATCATAAAGAACTAAACCAATGTGGGGAAATGATGAGTTCATGGCAGCGTTTCCATGGTTTCCCCTTTGCTTGCACCCGGTTCTTGTTTTGGATTCACACTTTCCAAACCCTGCGTGAAGGTGACAAATTCCCCTCTGCAGTCTTCCTGACCAGTTGGCCGGCATCTTTAGTCCTAGGTGGATTAGAGTTGAACCTGTCGTGCTGCCATTAAGGAGTTCCATTAGGTTGCCATAAATTTGCTGCTGTATCTGTCAGCACTCACACCTTGGTGCTGTGGAGTCACAAACGCTGTGGGTCTCCCGGTTGGTTGGTCAGCATGACAGAAGAAACAGCAAAAAGTGAACAAATAGATTAGATCCAAAAATAGAGGAATTCCATTTTGCAACACACTTCATATCAATGTTCCGAGAACCATCGAAAGTTTGTGCACGATCATTGCAAAGTCTGATTTCACAAGATATTGCAGACGGTGGTGTCTGTAACCAAACCGCATTAAGTAGCATCAGTTGCTCTTTTTGCCATTTGTGTTTCTTGTATGTTGGTTAAGAATAGTCAGATGAAACATAATCTGTTCAAGGAAATCCTGCATGCACTAAGGAACTGCAGATGCTGGTTTACTCCAAAGATAAGCCATGACATGCTGGAGTAACTCAGAGGGTCAGGCAGCATCTCTGGTGAAAAGGAATGGGTGATGTTTCCGGTCAAGACCCCATCTTATGAGATCAGTGCTGTGTTAATATTTTATGAAATAAAGCACTAATATCTTGTGTACTCAGTTTAGAAAACAAATGAAGACTGGCATTTTGTGTCTGTTTTTGTAAACCTGCATCTTCCTTGTTTCAACAAGATCGCCCTGGATCTAACTGGAATGCTTTTCAGTAATATTACTCTAATAGTTTAAGATAATGAAGCTACAGTGACACATCTCTAGATTGGCCTAGTGCGTAGTGTGGAAGAGAACCTGTTGCTGCTGGTGTTCCAAGGCATTTGCTGCCCTTGTCCTTCTTGTGGGAGGTGTTGTAAACTTGACTGGAGGAACTTAGGTGAGCAACTGTGGGTGGTAGGCACTACAGCCATTGTTCACCAGTGGTGAAGGGAATGAACCCTGATGCTGGTGAATGTGGTGCCTTTTATAGCTGGTGAAGCGTTATCAACATTGTCAGAAGGTATGGTGGTGCAGTATTTACTCGTACCTAAAAACAAGCAGTAATCAATAATGATTGCAAGTTTCCTGCTTCTGATGCTGGTTTCAGTTTTCTCTTTATCCATTTACTATTTTTAATTTGGGAAACTGGGTCTTTGGCCCACCAAGTCCATGCTGGCCAGTGCTCATCCATACACTCGTTCTATTCTACACCCTGGGTAAAATTAACTCAGGGTGCAGTGCAATCTTCTGAAGGAATTAACGTGGAAACATTTTCCACAAAGGATATTCCTTTTATCAGCCAAATAGAATTGGCCATGGTTGTGGCAGAGATTAATGTTCTTCTTTCAGACCACCCCACCCTCTAAAAGGCAGCCAGCATCAAAGACCCACGTCACCCTGGCAACGCACTCAATTCACGCCTACTATTGGGTAAGTGTTATAGGAGTCAGAAAACCGTGACAATCAATGGATGTTTTTAAGTCAGAGATAGATAGATTTTTGATTAGTACAGCTGTCAGAGGATATGTGGAGAAGGCAGAAGAATGGGGTTAGGTGGGAGAGATAGATCAGCCATGATTGAATGGCAGAGTAGACTTAATGGGTCGAATGGCCTAATTCTAATCCTATCTCTTATGACCTTATTGCCTTATGACTATCAAGTTCAAGAACATTTTCTTCCCAACAACCATCAAGCTCTTGTGCCCGACACAACACTAACCTCAACCATGAATTATAGACTGCCTTTGCTGATACTAAGGAGTTCTGCTTTTTTTTTTTGGCACTAGTATTGGGGTTCTTAATTTATTGTTTATTAAAAATTATATGCATTGTGTTTACAAGCCTCCCCTTACAAGCTTAAATAAATAGTAAAATGAATAGGCAATTTAATATTTTTGAAGTTGTTATGGAATGACTGGCAATGTTTTGCAAATACATATTAATCAGCATTCCTTCTAATTTTGTATTTTGGTAGATAACTAGTATGGAATTTGTAGGGATTGTCTCCAAATTCCCTACAATTCCAAATGCATAAATTACTTACTTTATAACAGTAAATTAAAGAGCAGTAATCAAATATTTTAAGAAAATCTCCTACATTGATGAGAACAGCAATAGGCTTGTCAGTCCAAAAAATGCTTGTGCCGAACATAACGCCAAGAACAACTCTTATCGTTCTGCACATTCTTTTAAAAATGAGATTCTTGATATCAAAGTAAGAGTTTCAAGAGTGGTATATTATATTATACAGCTTATCTTTTTTTTTTTTAAATTGGAAACAAAATCCTAACAGACTGTAAAAGGACAGATTTACAGGAGTAATGTAGCAGGAAAGAAATTGACTTTATAATGTCATTGGATTATTGATCTACAAGCATGCAGGTGAGGTGAGTATTTGTGCAGGTTGAAGACACTCAACAGCTGCAATCACATCACATGGTGCTGGGTGGTTTAGCATATAGTGTTTAATGTGAAGGGCTGTTATTGACTTGAACAGTACTAAAGTCAAGGATACCGGCACCATAAAAGGAAAAGAGCCAAAACTCTGACAGAAGTAATACATATTTAATATAGAAATAAATAATATTTAAAATTTCATAACCAAGTGTATGTTGCTGGACTAAATTCATGTGATTCTCCATTACAAAATGACAGATACCATATTGACCTTGTATAACATTCAGGAAATTGTAGCCAGTTTCGATGCCCCCACAGGGAGATGATGTTGACATTTTTGGAAAATGTTCAGATGGCCAAAGGAACAATTGCAAGCTTGACATAATTTGGATATCCAGACATGCTTAAAGAACTGAATTGATGCAAGTGTACACTGTAAAGAAATAGATATCACACACAAAGAGAGTTAATGGCAAACAACTGATCATACAATTGTATCACGCAAAAGGAAGAAATATATACAGTAAATATACAGTATATCCTTTCACAAAGAAAAGAATACAAATGGAATACTGAATCAGCTTGTTGATAAGCGTTGATTACGGTTCATCTTCAAATGTGTCGTGGTCTGCCCTCTGGAGACAGTAGAGGTTGCATCATTCAGAAAGCAGGGTATTATTTTGATACAGAGAGATTGCAAATGAGTGAAGCATCAGGGACTCTTGGTGTTCTGTGCATGAATCACAATAAGACGGATGCAGTGTGTAGTTAAGATGGCAAACAGCTGGCAAACAGCATACTGGCCTTTATTACAAGGGCGATTGGAATTTAGAAACAGAAAATTCTTACAATTATATACAATTATGTGGAAAGGAATGTGACAGGACAAAAGGGATCTTCCAGAAGCTCAAATTTTACATGTCCCTATAAAGCAGACAAATAAAAACAGAAGATGCTGGAGCAACTCAGCGGGACAGATTGAAGGAATGGGTGATGTTTCTGGTTGAGACCTGAAATGTCGCCAATTCCTTCTCTCCAGAGATGCTGCCTGTCCCGCTGAGTTACTCCAGCTTGGTGTCTACCTTCGGTGTTATCCAGCATCTGCAGTCCCTTCGTACACAAAATAAAAACAGAATTAATCGAGCTACATTTTGCAGAGTTGTTGTGCCTTTTTATGGAGGGAAGACAATACTTTTACTATCATTTGTAAATAGCTGTTGGACTTCGTAATCTCAGAATCGGGAATCATCAAAATATGCATGTTTACCATTCTGAGAGAACAGGCAGAATTTGAATGACTGGTGCAATCCATGGAAAGTCATGATAATCAGGACATTCAGTCAGCAAGCCTGGCTGATACTCGAGATACTCAATTAAGTGACTGAACAGGCATGAGTTTGACAAGTCTAGGATGTGCTGTCCAGAAATATCCATCACGTAGGAGCTTTAATTATTATTCTGTTCTGCGCAACTAAAAATCATCTTTTATATTGTTCAGTCACAAATTCCTGATGAATTTTAAGTGATCCAAAAGCCTATTTGATTTAGTTATTGTCCACTGCATTTCCCCTAATAATAATTCCTACATTCATGTTATAGCAGTACCAGTTGTCACACTCACCTGAAAGTTACATTGAATAGATTCCGAATAAAATTTCACTATCATCAGAGTGCAATTCAAATTAAGTGCAAACACCTCTTAATATGCGCAATGATACACCTCTAAATATGCTTTAGTATCATTTGACATATATTTATATTCATTTAAAATAAATCTAACTGATCATTTGAAACAGATGATTTGTGAAGACATTTCCTTCATAGAGCACAGAACAGTACAACACAGGATTGGCTGCTTTGGCCCATAATGTTTGTGCCGAACATGATGCCAAGTTAAAGGTATACCTGTAAGTGAACCATACCTTTTTATTCCCTGCACTGCCATGTGCCTATCTAAAACCCTCTTCAACACTGCAATCATACGACCTCCATCACCACCACTTGAGGCAGTGTGTTCCAGACCCCTCCCCCCCACTATTCGGTGTTATAAAAAAAACCTTCCCCTTTCTCACCCTACAGCTATGCCTTCATGTGTTCAACATTATCACTCTGGGAAAAAGGTTCTGACAGTCTACCCAATTTATGCCTCATATAATTGTATATATTTCTATCAAGTCTCCCTTCAACCTCCGACGTTTAACAGATAACAAACCAAGTCTATCCAACCTCTTCCTGCACCTGAAACTCACTAATCCAGGCAGCATTCTGGTAAACATACTCTGCACCCTCTCCAAATCATCCACATCTTTCCTGTAAAGGGGCAACCAGAACTTCACACAATACTCCAAAAGCGACCTAACCAAAGTTCTATAGAGCTGAATTACAACTTCCTGACTCTTGTACTTAATACCCCAGCGATGAAGCCAAGCGCACTATTAATGTTCCCCATCACCCTATCCACCTGTGCTGCCACCTTGAGTGAGCTATGAACTTTGACTCCAAAATCCCTTTGCACATCAATGCTGTTAAGGTCTTTCCATTTACTGTGTTCTCTCTTTTTACATTCAACCACCCAATGTGCAACACCTCACACTAACTCAGGTTAAACTCAATCTGCCATTTCCCCTCCCACTGCTGTAGTTGATCTATATCCCGCAGTAACTTCTGCTGCAACTCCTCCAATTTTATGTCATCAGCAAACTGACTCACCAACCCATCTCCATTTACATCCAAATCATTTACATACATCTTATCTCCATCTCCCCGGTGAAGACAGATGCAAAGTACTCATTTAGTACCTCACCAACGTCCTCAAACTCCAAGCATAGATACCCTCCTTTATCCTTGAGCAGTCCTACCTGCCCTTGTGGCTAAGGGGATCAGGGGGTATGGAGAGAAGGCAGGTACGGGATACTCAGTTGGATGATCAGCCATGATCATATTGAATGGCAGTGCAGGCTCGAAGGGCCAAATGGCCTACTCCTGCACCTAATTTCTATGTTTCTATGTTTTACCCCCTGGTCACTCTTTTGTTTTTAATGTACAGATACAAGCCTTTGGATGTTCCTTAATTCAGCTTGCCAATGACAGTGCATCGCCAATGGTCTCTTTTGGCCCTTCCTATCGCCCATCTTTCCTACTTGCTTTATATTCCTCTGATGCCGTCTTCATAGACTTAACAAACACTTCCTTTTTCTTCCTGACTAAATTGATAGCCTCCATGGCCATCCGTAGTTCCCTTACCTTTGTCACCCTTCTCTCCTTATTGGAACATGCTGATCCTGCACTTCAATCAGATGGCCGTTAAACAACTCCCATATGTCATCTATAGATTTACACAATAGAAACTGCTCCCAAACTACCCTCTTTCGCTCCTGCCTAATGACATTATAATCTGTCTTCCCCCAACATCTGGACCTGTCCCTATTCAAAACAATGGGCTGCTTGTTTCTGCCTCCCTGCGTTGATCCTTGTTAATCCTGTGTTAAGTTTCCTTTAATTACAGACTCAAGGTTTATAATTATTCCATATTATTGGAAACACAGATGTGTTTATGGAAATTACTGTTTTTTGCTGCAAACACAGGATTGGAAGTTCTCAATGTTATTACACCGTTTGAAAAGTTTTTATTTTCAAAACCATGCAAAGATCTTCAAAATCAATGATGAATAGAGAAAGTGCTGATGAAATGGGGGGTCAGCTCCTCTATTGTGCATTGGCAAATTTGCTGGAGAGTGCTGGCATAAAACATATCACCACATATTTCTGGCCCATTAGACCCTTTGCTTATTGGTATTTTGACCATACATATGCCGCAGGAAACACATATTGGATGTGAAAATATATGTTTTTTTTTTTAAACAAATGCCAGCAGTACACTATACAGGAAAGAACTACAGATGCTGGTTTAAATCATAGGTAGACACAAAATGCTGGAGTAACTTGGAGGGACAGGCAGCATCTCTGGAGAGAAGGAATAGGTGACGTTTTGGGTCGAGACCCTTCTTCAGACTGATGAAGGATATCAACCCAAAACATCACCCATTCCTTCTCTCCAGAGATGCTGCCTGTCCCGCTGAGTTACTCCAGAATGTTGTGTCTGCCAGCAGTACACTGGGGTATTTTGCAAAATATGTTCAACATACAGGAGGAGATGCAAGCACATTGTACAACAGGGACTGAAACATAGGTAGGCCTGAGTGAAAAATATCCCAATTGATATGTAGTCTCCAGCATTTGAAAACATTAAACTTATCTTCCAATGAACATTTTCAACTGTCTTCTAAATGATAAAGTCCAAATCTGCTTCATAATCTATGCTGACATGCATTTATTCACTTTCTTTATTTAAGCAATTATTCAATTATATCAGTGTTGAAGATATAATCTTCCTCATCACCCCAAAAGCATAAATCAATTTTAGAAAGACTTGGCAAAGATGCTGCTTTCAGTATGTCCGACTGGTCAATCCTTGATAAAGGATTGTTCCTTGATGAATCAAGTCTGACAATCTCAGGCTAGCTTTGACTTGAGAGGGAACATATTTGATTTGAGAGAGAGCATATTTGCTAACTTGGTTTCAGTGCTAGACATTCATTCCCAACAATTCTTATCAGCCAGAAGTCATTACTAATCTGCAGCCATGAAGATTTATAAAGCACTTTAAATGTGGGTTGCCTCAACCCAAAATAATCCAAAATGTGTCCAATATCATTTGTGGTGTTGAATTGCATTAGTAGAGTGATCTTTTCCAAATCATTCACTTTGAAAACTTCAAATAGGTGCTTTATTATGAAATCTTACAATCCATTCCAACACGACTAATACAATGTGCACCAACCCAAGACTTGTGTGCCCCTTGGCAGTTTACAGGCATGACAATAATTCTTGTGAAGCATTACTTTGATATAACCTGATCAGTGTTAATGTCATTGCTCTGTGAACTAATTTCTGCTGTTAAAAAAGCCCCTAAAAGTGAACATAAGCATTACATTAAATATGCATAATTATTTCCAAAAGAATACAATGTATGATAAATCATACAAGATAAATTAACATGGCAAAATTATTTTCTAATTACTCATATCCATGCATAGTTTGAAGTGGCGTAGGAACAGAGATTAATGCGAGTATCTTTTGAATGTCTAAGGCTTCCTTTCCACCAAGTGCTTTACAAGTTGTGCACAGATTTAACATTTCACATAACTACAATGATTATTATATCAGAATTAACATGTCAGCAAGCATTTGACAATCAGTGTTCAGATCTAAACATTTACAAACACGTTAGTGATCTGTTTCAAATACAGTCCCATGTGACTTAGTTTAACATGCATTTTTAAACCATCACCTTAAAGCGCCTTGAGTATCTAGAAAGGCACTATATAAATCCCATCCATTATTATTATTACTGTATTATTAAACAATAGAATAGAATTTTGCAGTCCAGAATTATGGTAGTCATTCAACTCCCCCGAGGGCAAGAACAGACATCTTGATTTACATCTTTATTTACTCATTAGCAAAAAAAATGTCAAAAAAAGCAAATGAAGGACAAGATATCCAAGCATCTGAATCTTTTGAACAGATGATCGCAGTTTACTCTAAAAGTTTTTCCTACTGCTATTACATTTTGTGACAGCTTACATATCGTTTCAGTTTTTCACAAATTGAAAAAAATATTCATTTAATTTTTTTAAATAAATGAAGCAAGTTACACACATTTGCCCAAAGCCTAAGCTTACTGTTTAGCATGTATCCACTAATGGAAAAGCTAGATATAACACCTTCTCTTTGCACCTTCTCTCCTTACACTGGGTGTGAAGAATCTCTTTGTGTTGTCCTCTGCTGCTTATTAACTGCCTTGGTGCTAAACGGTGTAAGAGATTTACAATATTTTACAAATGCTAACTTACATATTCCTATTTCAAATTAAAGCAACAGCCAATTGACATTGGGCCTAATAATGTTAAAATCTGGCGGCACTTTAGTGTACAGCCCTCTCGTATAATAAAACAAAGCTCAGAGATTGCCACAATTGGCTAACAGTTCAAATGTCAAGAAGATAGTCTTTTAGGTTTAGTATGGAGCCCCTTCTCTGAAATGGATACACTGTATGGTATGTAACACACCACTGGGTGTGCCGTTATCATTAGAAATTAACTCTTGAAGTATAGCCAATCACCAAATTTATTGTGGAATCCAAAGGCATGTAAACTTTGGCGAAATTAATCCAAATTTGTATTTCATTATTGAAATTTAAAAACATTATTTTACAAAATGCAAATGCATATTTAATTTTGTTGTCTATGTTGCAGTTGAATCATTCAACCAAACATACCATTTTGAGGTCCTTATGTTGTGCCAGATCCTAAATATACCATTTGAGTGATTTCTACTCATATATTTAGACATCACCCGATTGCTTTTTTGATCTCATCATTAATAAGCAGTCATGAAAAAGTAACATGGCGTTAGGGGCCACAAGCTAAACTAACGTTCTTGCTGTTTAAAATCTAACCTTAATTTCCCCAACTTTCCATGCCTTTAAACTGGAGCCCCATTTAGCTCATACTTATTGGTGATGATTCAGCTTTGATCAAAGTTCATTAAAAAAAAAAGCCTAACAGCTTGGTGGTATCATAATATTTGAGGAAGAATCTTGTCTTTGCTTCTTCACAATTTTTAAAACCAGTCCTAATCCCTATACTTGGTTGGGGAATACAATATTGGTTGTCATTCTACTGAAGATTTTCATAAAGTCTTTCTACCGATTTCCTTATTTTTGTTTCGGCTAGAACTGTGTGGGAAATGCTCAGTTTAAATATCCTATATGCTCACACCTACAAACAAACATTTGTTAAATATGACGAGGAAAAAGAAAAAATTGAAATAGTTTCAGGAGGACGTTCACCTCTCAATATATTAGGGTGAAATACAATGAGCAATGAAGTGCTACAAACTCTAGAAGATCATGTGTTAAAGCAAATATTAACTCATCAATTCAAAAGGAAAGGAAGCTACCTATTTACCACAGAAGAGAGCTGGAGAGATTTCCTTTAATTCAGTAGAATGGTTAAATACAGTCACCATATGCAATTCCTTCACCAAGCAAACTCCCAGTGAGACTATTCTTCTTCCATCTACTTCCTCTCCCAGCCAACAGAGCCAATGGTTACTTCATATCAGCTCAGAACTAAAATGATCCAGAGAAGAAAACCTTATTTGTTCACGAGTGGTCTGCAAGTATTTGTACAGAGCTCAAATCACATTTAATCCAATTATTTGCAATAATACACCCTGCGTAAACATAGCCAGATTTGTGTGGGGATTAACAAACTGGAATCTGCATTGAAGCCAACTATTGGTGTTTACAAAAGGCCAGAACAAATAGACAAGGGATATTTATTGAAACATGAGAAAGCCGAACCAAAAAGTTACAAAACCACATGAACAGGAGATGCACAACATCCAGTTATCAAATGTAAATGACTTTTAGACAATGTAAGCAAATTCACTACATACTTCATGCCAATAGCTCTTCCTGTGACTTTATTTTTTAGTACTCACAGATCATTGCAAATATTCTGAAATTATACATTTGTTACCTTTTGACACCAGACACCAACAAATCAATTTTCAGTATTTCAGTTTAAAACAGATGCACATTTCCTCATCCTTGCATGTGTTGCAAGAGTGACCCACAAGCCTACCTCATCTGTATGACATCAATTGATTGATCAATCAATCTGTTTAATACTCTAGTTTAAAGAGACAGTGATATTTTTCAGGGTGAATTGGGCAGTTTAAATGGTTTACAACTGGGGAATGCACATTAACAATGGTGCACCACAATATACATTTTTTTTTTAAAACAACCACGTTATAAGTATATAATTTTTCATAATAAAATGGAGTG
The DNA here is from genome assembly GCF_028641065.1 of Leucoraja erinaceus. Lineage (NCBI taxonomy): Eukaryota > Metazoa > Chordata > Chondrichthyes > Rajiformes > Rajidae > Leucoraja > Leucoraja erinaceus. The sequence continues at coordinate 20,054,373 of NC_073402.1, read as the reverse complement.
TTGAATGAAATTATCATAGTGAGAATTATCCCATTTTACAAAATACAAGCAATTGTATATCATATAAAATCTGAATAATAAATTTACTGAAACATGGAGGTATGCCAAAACAAATATAATAATCTACATGTGCTCCCTTACCAGCAGTTGCAGATAAATTCAGCTTGAATCATTGCACGTTGTCACCTCATGAGAAACTCACTCTGTTAGTTTGCTTGCTGACCCATTTGATGATTGCAGGTGGGGTGGGGTGGGGTAATAACAATCAGGTGAGACCCATTATTTAATTGACTGCATGGTTCTTTGCAGATTTGTTCGCTGGGAAATTCATCTCACATGAACTGTTTTCCTTAAGGAAACCGATCCACAATTCAGTAACTCTGATATCAAGGGAAAATAAAATATATTACTGGCATTAAATGAGAAAATGCAGTTGTACGGTTAACACCAACAGGAAATGTTCTGATCTGTGTAGTTACAGAAGAAAAGCTGCTGTTTGTTTTCTACTGCTTGTTATTTGAGCAAAATGTATATTCTTCAGTGTTCTCCAAAGTGCCAAGTAGATGAAATACACTGAGTTTTGCATCAGTTGACCATGCTGGCCATCAATCACCCATTCCCACTAGTTCTGCGTTATCTCACTTTTGCATCCTAGGGGCAATTTACAGCAGCCCATTAACCTGCTAACCTGCACGTCTTTGGAATGTGGGAGGAAACCAGAGCACCCGGAGAATACCCACGTGGTCACAGGGAGAATGTACAAACTCTCTACAGACAGGACCCGAGGTCAGGATCGAACCTGGGCACTATGAGAAAGCAGTTCTACCACCTGTGCCACTGAGCTGTCCCAGTTCTGCACATAAACTGGGAAAAAATGATCTGGCATTTTACATGACTATCATTTGTGTTCAAGAATATGAGAGTTTTGCAATAATAATAATGTGGTGTAACTCCATTACTAATGCATTTCATATAGTTTATTTTATAATGCTGCAACTATCACTTTGGCCAGTATTTAAACCATTATGAGTAATTTTGTTTTTATTCGTGTTTAAAGTCACCACTGGGATAAGAATAATATGGTATCAAGTGGAACTTGTTTATAGGTTGGAAGATGACAGCTTGGTTTTTAATCATCCATAATCACAAATGAATCGCCTTAAATCAACACGTCACCCTGAAACAATTTCAGATGAAACCTATCTTTACAGATCACAACTTCATCCCTAAGTCTCCATTGGTTAAACAGCCTGTAGGTGGTAAAGTACAAGGAATTACTTTAGCAATGAGATCATCGACAATGGAAATTCTCTCATTTTATACTTCAAATCAGTCATAGATTTCATGTAATTCACACATACAGTGATGCTGCGTGTTTTGCTGCAGATAAGGAGAAAGAAAATATGGCAAAGAAACTTGAATGTTTCTTGCAAGATATCCCTGACCCGCACATTCTGTGAAGCAACAGAGCCCACAGTGGAGAGAGAACCGCTTAGAACTTCACAATTTGTCTATCTCCCACGAGAATATCCAAAATACGAATAGCATCAGCTGTTTTTTGTGCAGGAAAAGGAAAGATATATCCTATAGATCTATATCGGTGAGACCAAGCGGAGGTTGGGCGATCGTTTCGCCGAACACCTCCGCTCGGTCCGCAATAACCAAGCTGACCTCCCGGTGGCTCAGCACTTCAACTCCCCCTCCCACTCCGTCTCCGACCTCTCTGTCCTGGGTCTCCTCCATGGCCACAGCGAGCAGCACCGGAAATTGGAGGAACAGCACCTCATATTCCGTTTGGGTAGTCTGCATCCCGGGGGCATGAACATCGAATTCTCCCAATTTTGTTAGTCCTTGCTGTCTCCTCCCCTTCCTCAGCCCCCCTGCTGTCTCCTCCCATCCCCCAGCCTTCGGGCTCCTCCTCCTTTTCCCTTTCTTGTCCCCGCCCACCCCCGCCCCCGATCAGTCTGAAGAAGGGTTTCGGCCCGAAATGTTGCCTATTTCCTTCGCTCCATAGACGCTGCTGCACCCGCTGAGTTTCTCCAGCTTTTTTGTGTAACCTTCGATTCTCCAGCATCTGCAGTTCCCTCTTAAACACAAGATATATCCTCACAAGTTGAGGTTATTCATTGAATTTGCCTGCATGGATTCAAATAAACCAATCTCTTTTGAAATTACGTGAGTACATGGAGAGAGAAATCCAGTTGTTTCTATTTTAGCCCTTTAAGACTAACTTTCGCTTGAAAAAATCTTACAAAAGATCCCATAAACTCCAAAGTTGCATGGCCCACTCCGCCACTCATGACTACGTTTTACTTCAAAGTTGATTTCATTCCATTTCTGATTTACCTGGCCCTTACAGCAACTATATGATTCCACGGAAACGGATTCTTCTGTTAACTTATCAAAATATCAGTAAGACTGAAGAAAAGAAAGAAAACATCAAAACAGTTACGAATTAAATTTAATAGTGGGGCAAGTGAAGCTCATGAGTAGTCAATCAACCACAAATTAGAGGATTGTTGCAGCATTATAGATATATTAATAAAATAAATCCATAGAATACTGTTATAATATTTTGTGACTTAATGTGTATATCCTTCATAATACCTATGCCAGGGCTTTCAAGTTACTTGCTTGATGAAAGGTGATTACACTTAGGCATTTGTGATAACTGCTGTGAACTTAACAAGTTAGGCACTGCAAACTGTTAATTTTTGAGGCCAAGATTGGTTTGTAATATCTATATTTAAATGTGATCAAAATTGACTGTAAGATAAACAAAGTCATTTTGCTATTTTTGACGTAGCTGATAGAATGACCATTCACAGTGCAAGGTCTTACAGGCACAGCTTCCTATAATAACAATGTCACACGGAAAATCGACTCCTTCTTGCGTATCAATCACCTTATTGTTATGATCACCGGAGCAATCGCTGGCTTGCCTGGCAGGAACATTGAAAGCCCTTCCTAAAATATGTATATATAAAAAAATGTAAAAACTGAGATACCTGAAGTTATAATCCAATAAAAGATATAAAATTATATCTGACAACTTGCCATACCATGCAATAAAAGGAAAGCATTGTCTATTAACAAAAGCTTTTCTGTTAGTTGGTGCTTGTGCTGGCCCTGCTGGTCATTACTTGCTGAGGCGTTTTGCAACATCCGCATAAGCAATTTCGATTTCTTTGTCTCCAGGGCAGGTGTTTGTGAATTCATCCCTGGTGTAAGCGTTCTGCAGGTACCGCCAAATTCCCGTCATGTACTTTGGAATGTCAAAGTTCCGATATTTCTTTGTTACAACCTAAAAAGGAAAAAATTGCATTGACATGTTGCCTTGTCATGGATTGCAGGTACTCTAATCATTGCGTAAAACGTACAACAGTACAGCGCAGGAACAGATCCTTGAGCTCAGTGTCCGCGCCAAACATGATAAGTTCATAAGACATCGGAGCAGAATTAGGCCTTTCGACCCATCGGGTCTTCTCCACCATTCAACCATGGCTGATCAATCTTTCCCTCTCAAACCCATTCTCCGGCCTTCTCCCCATAAAATTTGACACCCTTACTAATCAAGAACCTACCAATCTCTGCTTTAAAAGTACCCAAAGACTTGGCCTCCACAGCCTTCTGATGCCAGGTTAACCTAATCCTCTCTGCCTGCACTTGATCAATATCCCTTCAATCCCTGCATGTCCATGTTTTCAAGAGAGAGTTAGATTTAGCTCTTAGAGCTAAGGGAATCAAGGGATGCCATGGTCATATTGAATGGCGGTGCTGGCTCAAAGGGCCGAATGACCTACTCCTGCACCTACTTTTCTATGTTTCTACTTAAAAAATGTCCTGAATAAACAAATGATTATGATTTCAGTTGTAATAAAACTCATGGATAGTAGGTGAACATTCAACCTTTCGAAGAGATGCCAGTTTATGATAGAGGAAGTAGTAACAAGTTCAGAAGGTATAGGAGTAGAATTAGGCCATTGGCCCATCTAGTTTACTCCCCCATTCAATCATGGGTGATCTCAGCCTCCTAATCCCATTTTCCTGCCTTCTCCCCATAACCCTCGACACCCGTTCTAATCAAGAACTGGTCTACCTCTGCCTTATATTGTGGCTCTCTCTGCCTCTGCTTGGTCAGTCCCATCCCTGACAGTTCTCTTCCCCAAGGGCAGCTTTCCACTGAGAAAACGTGTGATTATAAAATCCCAGAACAACACGTGCCCCCCCCTACCCTCCTGCCCCCCCCCTCCTGCAAGTGTGAATAGACTGCTGTACCTCCAAAGCAGCTTTTGCAGCTGGTGGGGGAAACCAGAAAGCTCATCAGCTGTCATTGCAGTCACTGGAATTGAAGCTTCTTGAATGAGCCAGCAGAAATATAGGCCGTGTATGGGAGCGGGGAAGGAGGTGGCAGGTGCTGCCATTAACCTGCTGCCCCCATCCTTATAACCAGCAGTGGCGGCAGCTTTTGTGCAGTTCATAAGTTAATTAGTGATAGGAGTGATAGGAGTGGAATTATGCCATCAAGTCTACTCCACCATTCAATCATGGCCGATCTATCTCTCCCTCCAAACCCCATTCTCCCCATAACCTCTGACACCTGTACTAACCAAGAATCTATCTATCTCTGCCTTAAAAACATCTACTTGGCCTCCACAGTCTTCTGTGGCAAAGAATTCCACAGATTCACCACCCTCTGACTAAAGAAATTTCTCCTCATCTCATTCCTAAAAGAACGTCCTTTAATTCTGAGGCTATGGCCTCGTGTCCTAGACTCTCCAACTAGTGGAAACATCCTCGCCCCCATCCACTCTATCCAAGGCTTTCACTATTCTGTATGTTTTAATGAGGTCGGCCCAGTGCCGACAAATGTTCATCATAGCTTAACCTACTCATTCCTGGGATCATTCTTGTAAACCAGTTGTTGTTAATGTGGCTTTGACAAGTAAATGCATTGCCTCTTTTAGCTGGTGCATGCTGCAGTTACGCTACACCGATCGTAGAACTAATTGCTTGGTGATAATGGAATGCCAAGTATGCATTCTCCGTTCTGGGTAATGCCAAGTTTCAAGAGTATTTAATTGCCATTTATACTGGGACCAAAACAATGATTTTTTTTATTTGCTGCAGCTTTATAGGCACATCAAGCACAACAACACAACAAATAAATACACAATAAATCATCGGCTATTCTCAATAAAGCTGACCATTACAGTGCAAGCCAAGGTACAAGGTGCAACCTTAGTACTGATAAGACTTTTGAAGGTAGAAACAAGGAAATGCAGATGCTGATGTACAAAAAAAGGCACAAAGTGCTGGAGTAACTCAACGGGTCCGGCAGCATCTCTGGAGAACTTGGCTCCAGGGAGAACATGGATCCAGCGATGCTGCCTGACCCGCTGAGTTATTCCAGGAATTTGTGCCTTTTTAAGATTTTTGAATGTTCTTCAAACTAAGATCATCTCGGTTTTGGTGCATATTCCATTTTACACCTCAACTGTGCTTTGTAGATGGGGGGAACGTCAGGAAGTGTGTAACTCAGCACCGGATACCAAGCCTCAAACATGCCCTTGCAGTCATCATAATTTTGTGGCCTATACATTTTGGTCAATGGTGATCCGCAAGTTGTTGACCACAGGGCATTCAGCGATGGTAACATCTCTTTCACAAATCACTTTAGCTGAGTCTTTCAAGCATTTTTGGTTTTGCTTTTGTTTCGGATATTGAGCTTCAGCATTTTGGTTATTTTTCCTCACCTAGTGCTGCCTGCTCACCTCCAATGGTAATTTGCAGAGCCAAAAGAATCCTCTCGTAATATAATCAGGGTCCAATATCTTGTTTGGGGGGAGATGAACAGGAAGCCAATGGTTACCCTCCTGGCTACACCTACCAGGGTCAAACAACAAAGACAGCTTTCTGCCCAGATCATGGTACAGAAAAGGAGAAAGAGAAATCTTTCTTGTTAAACTCAGTTTATGTTATGAGTGTGCAAGAGCAGTGGTGCCAAGTTCTACTGCAGTTCTGAAGTTAAACAAAAAACGGGGCCAGACTGTACTGCCAAAGCCATTTGCCAGGTTATGTGTTAGGTTGACTGGCCCATTCTGCAGGGGTCCAGATGTTTCTGCTTGTTCGGATTTGCACACAATGAAAAACAATTCATCGTACCTTGACAATGTGAAGTTTGGGGAGCAAATTACAGTCTGCTAGTGTCATCTCATTTCCATCCAGGAACTTGCGGCTGGAGGCTTTGATATCCTCCATGCTGTCAGCATCAATCTCTTCGGGAAGGGCTGTGTTCAGATACTCATCCAACTTCTGCAGGGTTTTTAGCAGGCTTTTCTCCAGAGCTGAAAAACAAAACAAATGCAGTGCATTCCAACTAAACATATGCAACCAATAGATTTAAAAAAAAAGACTCGTTCAGTTACACAATGTGGAAGCAAAACCTTCGGCCCATTTCCCCACCAAATCCTATTCCGCACCAATCATTGATCACACATTTGCACTAATTCCATTGCATTCTCCCCATCAATTTCCTCAGATTCTACCACTCACCACACATTAGGGGCAATTTCTAGTGGCCAATTCATGTGCCGAAAATCACACATTTTTGGATGTGGGAGTAAACCAGGGCACTCAGAGGAAACCCACGCTCCACATGGTCAAAGGAACAATATGCAAACACCCTGAAGTCAAGATTGAACCCTGGTCGCCAGAGCTGTGATGCAGCCATTCTATCAGAGACCCAGCACGGTGGTGCAATAGGTGGCATGGTGCCGCAGCGGTAGAGTTGCTACCTCAGAGCACCAGAGACCCAGGTTCGATCCTGACTACAGGTCCTGTCTGTACAGAGTTTGTACATTCTCCCCGTGACCGAGGTAGGAATGTGGGGTTAAGTTTACATTCAGATCAGGCATGATCTTACTAAATAATGTCGCATGTTTAAGAAAGAACTGCAGATGCTGGAAAAATCAAAGGTGAACAAAAATGCTGGAGAAACTCAGCGGGTGAGGCAGCATCTATGAAGCGAAGGAATAGGCGACGTTTCGGGTCGAGAGCCTTCTGGGGACAAGTACCTGGGGGGTGGATGACTCCTGCTCCTTATTTGCATATTTGCATGATGATCATATGTAAAAATAACATGGTGCAGCAGTGACTATCTGTAATTGGGCCTGAATACTGCTACAGCACCAAAGGTTCCCCAATGAGAATAAAAAATGGCACAGTTTGTGATAGTGCTCCTGGTGCACAATCTCGCCCTTCATTACACAGCTCATCACGTTGTCCTCCTGTAATGCCTCTCCTTCATTATCATTAAAACTATTGCAGGAGGCTACACTCATACACAATTGCATTTGGTGCATTTTCAATAACCTCCAGCTAAATCTTTGGGGAGCTCTTCAGTCCTGGCACACTGCCAATGCGTTTTCAACCTTGCTTCTCTTAAGGACTTTGAGACCCTTCCTCCATTGTAAATGCACAATATTAATTAAAGTTGTTGATGAAAATAACACAGACTGAAATTCAGGCTATCGTTGATAGAAATGGAGAAAATATTATAAATGTAGATTAAGGCAGGCATATCCATAGTTGAAAATAGTTATTGTACCAGGCAGATTTTGACAAATTGAGTTTAACAAAATATTTTAACTGTCTGCGTGTATAGCATAATAATGTCGTGGTAGAGTTGCTGCCTTACAGCGCCAGAGACCCAGGTTCAATCCCGACTACGTGCTGTCTGTATGGAGCGTGTATGATCCCCTTGTGACCACGTGGGTTTTCCGCAGATGTGCCAGTGTCCTCCCACACTCCAAAGACGTACAGGTTTGCAGTTTAATTAGCTTAGGTAAAATTGTAAATGAACCCTAGTGTATTGGATAGCATTAGTATGCGGGATGATCGCTGGTCGGCGCGGACTACAGTGTTTCCACTCTGATTTACATTCTTCCCTGGCATTATTAAGACAAATACTAAACTTGAACACCATGTAACAAGGGATCCAGAGCAACACAACATTTAAAGACGTGTGTGTGTGCGTGCGTGTGTGTGCGCGCGCGTGTGTGTGTGCGCGCGCGCGCGTGTGTGTGTGTGTGTGTGAAAAATGAAAAACATTTTGCATTGGCTGTTTGCATTCAATCCAGATTCAATGTCAGGGTGAGGTTTCAGCACAAACACGGTAAAATGCTGGAATTGACTATAAGATGTAAGATTGGTCAACTCATTACTGAAATTACTCCTGATGGTTTAGCGAACTGAATGCTCCACACTTATTATAATCATGCAAAATAATCTCTTTTATACTGCTGACATCGGTGAATTTATCCTGTCAAGCATTACTGGGCTATTTTAAGACAGGTTTCATAGAGATTACATCCAAGGCATTCATCATGATGGCGGTGAAACATATTTCACTAAAACAGTAATTTGCTGCTTTTTCTGGTGCAGTTCCTATTGATTGAATATCATGGTGTACAGAAATGATCAAATATGGAATATGGCCTTGAAAACTACTTTGCTTAAGTGCAGTATGAAATGATAATGTAAGGCATTTTGCAGGCAAGCATAATCTTTGAATGATCAAAAGCAAGATGATTTTTCTCACTCCCACTATCCAGCAATGAATGCAGGGAGGGGTGAGAGTCAGTCTAAACCTGCAGATTTTGATCTGATATAAAAAATATATTCACCATTTACATTTAGCAATGTAAGATTTGAGTTCAAAAGTATAATTGTATTTATCAAAATCTGGTGAGGCGATCTCAGTCCGCCAGATTCTTAGGTCAGACTATATTATCAAAGAGTAAATATCTTTAAACATGGGGATACATTCTTTATGTTATTTGTGGAGTCCTCCAAGAGCAAAGAATGAACAGAAGATTATTAGAAAGCGCTTAATCCCAGTGAGATGGTACAAATATGCCAAGATTTCATTATTGTGTGTAACACTGCTGCAATATGTCGGTGCTCATTTTTAATCTGATAATGTTCCTTCAGATTATTAAAACATATATATTTGTATAGAATTTATTGTATAGAGTGATACAGATACAGTGTGGAAACAGGACCTTCGGCCCAACTGCTACACTAGTCCCACCTGCCTGCGTTTGGTCCATATCCCTCCAAACTTGTTCTATCCATGCACCTGTCTAACTGTTCCTTAAACGTTGGGATTGTCTTAGCCTCAACTACCTCCTCTGGCAGTTTATCCCACACACCCACCACTATTTGCGTGAAAAAGTTACCCCTCAGATTCCTATTAAATCTTTTCCCCTTCAGCTTGAACCTACGTCCTCTGGTCCTTGATTCCCCTACTCTGGGCAAGAGACTGTGTGCATCTGTGTTCAGGATTTATGTTCAGGACTCACACTGGGCTCCAACATTACTGGGGCTAGGGAAGGTTTTGGATGGTTCCCGCCCATTAACTGTCCACCATGATTTATATCCAACTGATGTAGGCCTGTACTGCTTTGTTCTAATTCACTGATCATGGGTGCTTGTCGCTCTGGCTCCTGCGTACACTTTCAGCTGTGAGATCTCAAGAGGAAGCCAAGGTAGATGATCTACCCAGCACTTTAGACTAAACATAACTATGGACGTTTCAGCCTCGTGTTTACCACCCATAACTTGATCCTTGCCTACACTGGCAATGATCCTAAATTATTTTCAATAGACAATAAACAATAGACAATCGGTACAGGAGTACCCTTCGAACCAGCACTGCCATTCAATGCGATCATGGCTGATCATCCACTTTCAGTACCCCATTCCTGCCTTCTCCACATATCTCCTGACTCCGCTATCTTTAAATTATCTATCTAACTCTCTCTTGAAAGTATCCAGAGAGCTAGCCTCCAATGCCCACTGAGGCAGATAATTCCACAGACTCACAACTCTTTGTGTGAAAAAGTGTTTCCTCATCTCCATCTAAATGGCTTACCCCTTATTCTTAAACTGTGGCTCCTGGTTCTGGACTCCCCCAACATTGGGAACATGTTTCCTGCCGCTAATGTGTCCAAACCCTTAATAATATTTTATGTTTCAATAAGATCCCCTCTCATCCGTCTAAATTCCAGAGTATACAAGCCCAGCCGCTTTCATTCTCTCAGCATATGACAGTCCCGCCATCCTGGGAATTAACCTTGTAAACCTACGCTGCACTCTCTCAATAACAAGAATGTCCTTCCCCAAATTTGGAGATCAAACCTGCACACAATACTCCAGTTGTGGTCTCACTAGGGCCCTGTACAACTGCAGGATGACCTCTATACTCCTATACTCAACTCCTCTTGTTATGAAGGCCAACATGCCATTCGCTTTCTTTACCGCCTGCTGTACCTGCATGCTTACTTTCATTGACATGAACAAGGACCCCAGATCCTGTTGTACTTCCCCTTTTCGCAACTTGACACCATTTAGATAATAATCTGCCTTCCTGTATTTGCTACCAAAGTGGATAACCTCACATGTATCCACATTAAACTGCATCTGCCATGCAGTTTAATGTGGATTTCCTTCTGTCATCTGTTTAATTGTCTACACCCATTCATTACTAGGTGTGAGAGGACTTCAGATGAATCCATTGATGTGGGGTTCGCTTAACTTTGTTCATTTCATGCTGATGTTCCTGCTTAGCTGCTGCATGGATAGGCACACCTGCTACAGGGAGGGTGGTGAGAAAGAGGTGCCTCATGTTGCTTCATGCACTACCTGCTGCAAACCGGTCTACCAGCTCTTGGCTGGTTGGGTCTCTGGTAGTATTACCAACCATTCTTGATGAAGGGCATTAATACACCCCAGTCAGAGTAAATTCAGTCTTTTTGATACTTCTAATGCTTCTTCTAAGTCTGTGGCAATCTGGTGGAAACTTTAGTGCCCATGTTTGACCTGATATTGTGCTACTTCATGTAGTCATGCAACATGAAAGAGACCCTTCGTAGTAACATGCTGACCACGATGCCCCAACTACACTAGTCCCACCTGCCCATTCAATCCAACTATCCTTTCTTGCTCCCTGCTGTACCGTTACCTATTCAGTTCACTGACTCTTCTGTCATCACCTTCCATACTGACTTCCAGTCTTCCACCTGCCCTCAGTCCTGCATTGGATCATATCCCCTGTGGCAATCTAGATTAAACCCAGCCGTTTAGCACTAGCAAACCTGCCTGTCAGCATTGCAAATTCAATGCATACCTTCCCACCCGTACAACCAACATGTTACTTCCAATGAAAGAGAAGACACAAAGTGCTCAGAGGGTAACTCAGAATAACTCATGAAGGTCAGGCAGCATCAATGGAGAACATGGATAGGTGACGTTTCAGGTCGGGATCCTTTTTCAGCTTACAATTGCTGACCATCGATAAATCGATTCACACTAGTCCTGTGTTATTCCACGTTACTCCCCACATACTAGGAGCAATTTTAGAGGCCAATTGACCTACAAACCTAGACATCTTTGGAATATATGAGGGAACCGGAGCACCCAGAAGAAACCCACGCAATCACAGGGAGAACATTCAAACTCCACACAGACAGCACCCAAGGTCAGGATCAAACCTGGGTATCTGGTGCTGTGAGACAGCAGGTCTAACAACTGTGCCACTGTGCCACCCAACTTAGTTGGCCAAAGAGACTGTGAAAGTGCTGTATGACTCAGATCATCACAGTTGCTTCTTTGCTGCATGGCACATCACTGGTTCTGCTACATTTACTGATACATTTACTTTTTTCTTTCAGTTTAGGATGGGAAGTCACAAGATTTGGAAATTGTCAATGGGAGGACTGGTGATTAAATATCAATCGTGTTAAAGTTTCGTATTTGAACAGGATACAAGAACAATTTGTCACCAAAAAATGCAATCCTTGCTTAAGGCTGTGACATTCCACAACTCCCTCTCATTTGAACTTTCCTTGCCTTAATTACATCAACATTTGTATGTTTAATGCTTCTTTGAAGTGGCCCCTTGTTTATTCTTAGTGCAGAATGCAATATTTTTAAGTCTTCATACATTCCTGTTATGTTGAAATCAAGAGACATTGCACAATCCTTCACTCAAAGATCTTTTCCCAGAATCTCAGTTCTGTGGATCACTTCACTTTCCCACTTTTTCCTTCCTACAGCCTTAAACATAGAAACATAGAAAATAGGCGCAGGAGTAGGCCATTCGGCCCTTCGAGCCAGCACCGGCGTGCAAGATGATCATGGGTGACCATCCCAAATCGGTACCCCATTCCTACTTTCTCCCCATATCCATTGATTCCATTAGCCCTAAGAGCTATATCTAACTCTCTCTAGAATACATCAAACTTTAAATATCAGGCTACCAACACTTAATCATGGCCCCTTCATTTATTCTGGCTTAGAATTTTCTTGCAACTCTGTTTCCCAACCCCTTCTTCAAAGATTGAACTTCAACTTGGCTGGATACAAGGTCCCAAATATACTCTACAGAGAGGACAACATTAATCTGTAAACAATATGCGCGATAGGACCCACACACTCATTACAGCACAAAGTGAATCCTCATCAAGAATACATTCGGCCAGTTTACTGAAAGAATATGTTCCGTGCTTCCAATTCAGAATGTATTATATCCTGAATTGGAAGCAGTACTTGAAGGATCACTACTGCCCTTCTAACAAACAGTTTACCTTCATTAGCTTCTGGCTTGGAGTTTTTGATGAAAGCCGAGAATTTTGCAAAGATATCATTCCCGGCTGTGTTGGATTCTGGGTGTTTTGTGCCGAGCTTCAAGTACCTAGGAACAAAATGAATATTGAATAATAAATTAAAAAACAGAACCATTTTACTTCTTCTTCTTATCGATTACACATACAAGATTAGTTGTTCAGCCAGAGCTGAACACACTTCTCATCAACTTCATACAATGATGTCTGTCTTGTCGCTTCTCGTGCATCTTGTGCGTGGTGGTGGAAAGATTGCTGGAAAAAAGGCCGCGACGTGAACGCTCTTTCCTTGACCCCACCATTTTACTGTTGTGGGATGGATTTAATCCACAATCACTTTCATTGATGGTGTAACAAATAGTATTACCACTCCATAGTTCCAACGGCCCAGGTTCTATCCTGACCTCGAGTGCTATCTTTGTGGAGTTTGTGCTTTCTTCCTCTGACCATAGGTGTCTATCCCAGGCCCTGTTTCCTCCTATGTTTTAAAGTCATGCTGGTTGTATTGTTATTTAGTTTCCCTTGCAGTAAAGGGCCTGGTAGGTGGACTGGAGCGATCAGACCATTACAAAAATAAAACTCAATAGCGTGCAATAAAACAAAGTAACAGGTTAAAGACCAAGAACCTGGTCAAAGGCCAGATATTCATGAAGAAGGGGAAGTAATGATGTGAAGTTCTGGTGAGGGAAATTTAGAATTCAGGGTGTCCAGTGGTTAATGTCAAGATACACATGAAGGCAGAATTAGAGGGGTAGGGTCACTTTGAAGGGTTTCAAGGCTGGAGAAGGCTATGGATCTGCAAGACCACTAAGGAATGTGAAAGCAATGAAGGAAATGTTAAAATTAAGGTCTTGACTAATCAGGAACCGCTCTGGTCAGCAAGAGTATGAGCAATAAATGAATGAAACTTAATCCAATTTAAAGTAATCAATGGGATTGGACTTGTGACAATGAACTCATTACAACTTGCATGACAACCATATATCAACCACAATTTTAGTAGACAATCAAGGAAACCCTTTATATTTTCTGTCTAGAAGGTGGAGAGATAACATGGAAAGCTGCAATAATGAGTATCGATACATTCACAGGCAGTTCCATTCTCACAAAACAATAATGTTTAATTGGACAACATCACCACATGTGCATGATCTATCTATTCAGTAAGATTGCTTTTGAATTACCTTCCTTAAATATTCAGCATTCCACTATTAACCACAGAGCCACAATTCTTATTTCTTTCCACTATTAATATTTCACACCATTGATTGAATGATGGAAGGAACTACGGGATAGCAAGTGCCGTTAAGTCTCTTGGTTAAATGACATGAAATAAACATGCAATTACAGGTCAGACAGCATCTGTGGAAAATGAAGCAAAATGAATTTGTTAACAAATTCTGACCTGCTGAGTTCACCTAGCAGTTTGTTTTTTGCTGCAGATTATAACATTTGATGGGTTGATGACACATTATATTTTTGTCTTTCTGCTGATTCTGGGTATTTCAGTTTTTATTATAGATTTCCATAATCTGCAGTAGCCGACTTTTGGATGGAGCAACATGTAATGTTCTTCTTCTGCTGTCGGGCACTGCTGCAACATCTCTTTGATCGGTATAAAGCAAATTTCACAAAAGGTTGCTGCTCCTATTCTTACATGCAGTTAATATGCATGGAGCTCTCAGCCCTCTTCCAAGTAGGTGTGCTCAAATCAGCGTATGCAAAGCAGATACTAGCTTACAGCCTAGATTTATTGAATATTTATTTCTCTAACTTCAAGTAACCCATGCATCCCCTCTTTCCCCATCCCTCCCCCAACCTGGTTGTCGTCCTAGTTTTATTGTTGTCCTGTTGAGTTCCGCTGTCTGTGTAACTCTGTCTGTTATCACCTTTCCCACAGCCAACAATAGCCTTTTGTGTTGCCCACATTTCCTTGATTATCAATGCTTTTTGCATATCTTCCATTCATTTCTCCTAAGAACCATCCACATCTCTCATTCCCCTTTCCCCTGACTCTTAAGGGCTTGTCCCACTTGGTAATTTTTTCAGCGACTGCCGGCATCACTGACTGAAGTATCAGGTCACCAAAAATAACACGGCGTGACGTATGACGCGGCGGTGATGTGGCGTTATGACGTACGACGCGCGGTGTTTTTTCAAGTGTCGCAACATTTTCTTAGTCGCAGCTGGATTTTGAAATGTTCAAAATCTTTTGGTGACACTGATATGTCGCCGGCAGTCACCGAAAAAATGGCCAAGTGGGACATGCCCTTTAGTCTGAAGAAGGGTCTCGAAACGTCACTTATTCCTTTTCTCCAGAGATGCTGCCTGTCCCACTGAGTTACGCCAGCTTTTTGTGTCTGTCTTCGGTTTAAACCAGCATCTGCAGTTCTTCCCTGCACTAGTTTAGTTTAGTTTAGAGTTACAGCCTGGAAACAGGCCCTTCGGCCCACCGAGTCTGCACCAACCAACAAACACCCATACATTAGCTCTATCCTGTACACTAGTGACAATTTACAGAAGCCAATTAACCTATAAACATGTACATCTTTGTAACGTGGGAGGAAACTGGAGCAGCCCAGAGAAAGCCCATGTGGTCACAGCGAGTACTGGGAGATTACCACAGACAGTGGGCATGGGGACAATAGTTAAAAAATGCATTATGGACTCCCTGAAGGAACAAAATATATTGTTTTTCATAACCTCGTGATATGCGAACAAGGTGTCAGTAAGCTTTTCTCTCCACTGTCAAAAGTTAGTTTGAGATTTAGATTTAAAATGCTTTAAACATATTGTTTGAGGGGCTTTCTTTTTCTCAATTGTATACCAGGGATTTTTATTGACCTGTACCCCAAATAGTTTAGTAAATTTAATGACGAGATGTTGTGACCTATAGGCCAGGTTGATCACAGGAGTCATTCCTGTTTGTTCCAGAAAGATGGTCTTGGCTTGAATCCCCTGCTAGCTCTCACAAAGTGAGCGAAGTACTAATCCAGAATTCCAACTACTGTCTCAAGAAAACAGATTGGAAACGTCAGGCATTCTGTCATTCAATATATTCCGCAGAATATCTTATGAGGCCTCTATCAGATCTGACCTATTACATACTAATAAAAAATGTCTCACATTCATTCCCCGAATGTGAAAGCTATTGAAAGCACATCCCAAAACCCCTTCAAAAACACTGACCATATTTTTAACAGGAGGATTATAGTGGCACATTATTCATTCTGCTGCTGCACACACACCATCTGTTTCTGATAGATTTGCATACTGCAGCTTCACTGATATTAATATTGCAGATTCAGTGCCAGCACCAACAAGATCATCACCATTGAGAATGCTCTCAAAAATGTAATTACCTGAGAATGAAACTCAAAAACACGATGGCTCAAAGGATTAAAACGATTGCATGAGGCTGTCACCACTGTATGACGCAAATCTTCCAATTCAGCATTAAGAGTCTCAAAATAAGAAAACCCTGCTGCACTTTTTACCTTAGAATGAATTGCAGGCTCTTTGCAAAAATCAATAGAAGTTTCCAAATTTAATTCACATTGAACTTCTGGAGATGTCTCTGTTAAGACATCTTCCTGACAGTACCATCCACACCCCTCCCCCTCCCTCTCCCCAAGCAGCAATAGTTGGATTAGGGATTTAAATTCAACTGCATACATTGTCTTCCGATCAATATAATTCTGTAATTTTGAAAGTGATATGACTCAGCTGCAACATTGTACATCTCCAAATC
The DNA here is from genome assembly GCF_028641065.1 of Leucoraja erinaceus. Taxonomy (NCBI): domain Eukaryota; kingdom Metazoa; phylum Chordata; class Chondrichthyes; order Rajiformes; family Rajidae; genus Leucoraja; species Leucoraja erinaceus. The sequence goes on along the minus strand of NC_073402.1, from coordinate 20,037,936 downwards.
TAGGGACGACTTGATTAAGTGCAGTTGCTTTGAGAAATTCTAAACTACTTAGATCAATTGGTTCAGTTGAGTTTAGAGATACTGCGTGGAAACAGGCCCTTCGGCCCATCGAGTCCCCGCCGACCAGCGATCCCTGTATTGTCCCACACACTAGGGACAATTTACAATCTTTACCAAAGCCAATTAACCTACAAATCTGTACGTCTTTGGACTGTGAGAGGAAACCAGAGCACCCGGGGAATACCACCCGGTCATGGGGAGAATTACGTACAGACAGCACCTTAGCCAGGTTTCTTATCTTTAAGAATTAAAGCGTCCAAAGCTATATTTTCTATCAGATAATACAAACAAAACAAAAAAATCAGCCCTGAGGTTACTCCAGGCCTACCTCTTATTCTTAAACTGTGACCCCTGGTTCTGGACCTCCCAACTTTGGGAACATTTTTCCTGCATTTGGGCTGTCCAATCCCTTAAGAATTTTATATGTTTCTATAAGATCCCGTCTTGTCCATCTAAATTCCAGTGAATATAAGCCCAGTCGAACCATTCTTTCATCATATGTCAGTCCCGCCATCCCGGGAATTAACCTGGTATTAACATTGAATGGTGAGGCAGGCTGGAGGGACCATATGGCCCACTCCTGCTGCATTGTTCGTGTGTGTTCTTGGCAAACTGCAGGTGGAAACGGACATTCCCTGCAATGGACTGCAATCAGCTGGACTATTGCATTCCCTGTCCTTGAATTTAAGCAGACTCATTCTTGGACACAGTTCACAGGTACCGTGACTGGTTGATGTTTACCATCTTTAAATCATTATTATTTTCCCTGAAGTGAAATGGTAAAAAGCATAGAAACATAGAAACATAGAAATTAGGTGCAGGAGTAGGCCATTCGGCCCTTCGAGCCTGCACCGCCATTCAATATGATCATGGCTGATCATCCAACTCAGTATCCTGTACCTGCCTTCTCTCCATACCCTCTGATCCCCTTAGCCACAAGGGCCACATCTAACTCCCTCTTAAATATAGCCAATGAACTGGCCTCGACTACCCTCTGCGGCAGAGAGTTCCAGAGATTCACCACTCTCTGTGTTAAAAAAGTTCTTCTTATCTCGGTTTTAAAGGATTTCCCCCTTATCCTTAAGCTGTGACCCCTTGTCCTGGACTTCCCCAACATCAGGAGCAATCTTCCTGCATCTAGCCTGTCCAACCCCTTAAGAATTTTGTAAGTTTGTAAAACACAACTGCCGTGCTGAGAGTGTGATGCTATCTCTCCACAAATCTGAAAACAATTTAAGATTAGCACCAATTAATGTCCCGGGCAAACAACATCACTTCCATCCAAGTTCTGGAAACATGTATAAACAATGTTTAAAATAATCAAGTAGTAGCTTGATTTACTCATCCAATAACCAAAACAATGCTTACAACAATTAAACCAAGATGCTAATAAACTAAATATCCAATATTTCCACACCTGCATTCAATTATTGCTTAAATGCTTGATTATTAAGCATTAAGCATTAATAATTAAGCAATTATTGCTTAAATGGGTCTAGTTTTGATTATTTTTCATGACCAGATTTCAGTGGATACATTAACAATGATACATATATTGTGAATCATTTAGCATTTACATTTATGCTCAGTCTATTTTGTGGATTTGACAGAGATAGGCACCACGAGAAGATCCCACTCAACTTTAGACTTTACTTTAGCGACAAAGCATGGAAACAGGCCCTTCGGCCCACCGAGTCCGTGCGGACCAGCAATCCCCTTCCACTAGCACTATCCCACACAATGGGGACAATTTACAATTTTACCGAAGCCAATTAACATACAAACCTGCAAGTCTTTGGAGTGTGGGAGGAAACCGGAGCACCCAGAGAAAACCCTCACGGTCATGGAGAGAATGTACAAACTTTGTACAGACAGCACCCATAGTCAGGATCGAGCCCGGGTCTCTGGCACTGTAGGGGAGCAACTCTACCGCTGCACCCCTGTGCCAAAAATGCATAAAATTAAATGAAGACATATTAGTGTAATACATTTTTTCAAATCAAGATAATCGTAGCTCACAGACCAGTCCCAGAGAATGCTGAATCTCCAGAGATATTTCATTTAAATTAAACTTGCAAGCGGAAGTCACGTAAATGTAATTCCTGTTCCTCCTAAATTGTATTTTAGTGCTCAAATGGCTGTGGCATCATCCATCTGCACGGCACGGTGGTGCAGCGGTAACGTTGCTTCCTTACAGTGCTTATAGTGCCAGAAATCCAGGTTCGATCCTGGCTACGGGTGCTTGGCTATACAGAGTTTGTATGTTCTCCCAGTGGGTTTTCTCCGAGAACTTCAGTTTCCTCACACACACCAAAGATGTACAGGTTTGTAGATTAATTGGCTTGGTGTAAATGTAAAAATTGTCCCAAGCTGCCAATCACCACCCCCCCTGGACACTTATTATTATTTATTCAAATCATTTGCTATGTCGCTCTTCCAGGGAGATGCTAAATGCATTTCGTTGTCTCTGTACTGTACACTGACAATGACAATTATAATTGAATCTGAATCTGAATCTGAATCTGAATCTGAATCTAGTGTAAATGTGCGGGAATCGCTGGTCGAGGCGGGCTCAGTAGGCCAAAGGGCCAGTGTCCACGCTGTACCTCTAAACTAAAAACGAAACTATGGCAAGTACCACAGAAAAGCTAGCTGCTGTTGCAACCACGAGGAGAGGTATTGAAGCTAGGAAATAATTCAGTTGTCGGTTTGCTGTCAACTAATGCTGGCATTTGGCTGCGAGCCTCTGCATCAGCACTGCTTTGAGACCTACCCCTGTGGTGAGTCTGGCTCACAAAAGCCCAATTAAGAACACACAATATAAACAATTTAGAAATACAGATCTGGTTTTGGCAGATTCAGGGCAATCTGACCTCTGAGTGCCACGTATGAATAGGATGAAAGTTCCAGAATCCCGTGGCTTTGAGGGTTAGGGTCCTTTGATAACCTTTCCTGCAACTATTAAAACAACTAATTTTGTATTTGAAAAATCAAAATGTCCCAAATTGACCAAAGCAAAGATATATTTGCTCTGCAAAGCAAATATATATGTTGCAGTTGTATAAGACGTTTGGTAGACCACATTTAGACCGCTCGGTTCACAATAACCAACCTGATCTCCCGGTTGCTCAGCACTTCAACTCCCCCTCCCATTCCGAATCCAACCTTTCTGTCCTGGGCCTCCTCCATGGCCAGAGTGAGGACCGCCATAAATTGGAGGAACAGCACCGCATATTTCGCTTGGGCAGTTTGCACCCCAGCGGTATGAACATTGACATCTCTAATTTCAGGTAGTCCTTACTTTCTCCTCCCCTTCTCAGCCCTCCCTCAGCCCACTTGCCCCTCCCCTTCCTTTCTTCTTCCCGCCCCCCCCCCCCCCACATCTGTCTGAAGAAGGGTTTCAGCCCGAAACGTTGCCTATTTCCTTCGCTCCATAGATGCTGCCTCACCCGCTGAGTTTCTCCAGCATTTGTCTACCTTTAGAATATTGTGTTCAGTTCTGGGCACCATGTTATAGGAAAGATATTGTCAAGCTTGAAAGGGTTCAGAAAAGATTTATGAGGATGTTGCCAGGACTAGAGGGCGTGAGCTATAGGGAGAGGTTGAGTAGGTCAGGTCTCTACTCCATGGGGCACAGGAAGATGAGGGGTGATCTTATAGAGGTGTACAAAATCATGAGAGGAATAGATCGGGTAGATGCACAGAGTCTCTTGATCATAGAGGAATCGAGGACCAGAGGACAGGTTCAAGATGAAGGGGAAAAGATTTAATAGGAAACCAAGGGGTAACTTTTTCACATTAAGGATGGTGGGTGTATGGAACAAGCTGCCAGAGAAGGTAGATAGCTGGGACTATCCCATCGTTTAAGAAACAGTTAGACAGGTACATGGATAGGACAGGTTTGAAGGGATATGGATGAAGCGCAAGCAAATGGGACTAGTGTCGCTGCGCCAGTGCGGGCAAGTTGGGCTGAAGAGCTTGTTTCCACACTGTATGTCTATGACTATATCCAAACCCAACAGTGCATACATATACACTGCATCTTGCAAATGCTTTGCCCAATGCTGCTTATTAGCAGTCAGACACTTAATTCTTCACCTCCTTCCTGATTATCTCATTTTGCTTCGCTATTATCTCAACACATGCAATGCCAGAAAGCAAATGAGCACTAATAAGTCACACAATGAAGAATGGGCCAGGGAAGCTATCACTTTGGTTCCTTGCATTCTCACATGGAGCGAGCTCAATTAGAATCAAGAAATTCCATCTGTTTTTATCAACCAGGTCCTTTACCCTCATGTGTAGGAAGGAACTGCAGATGCTGGTTTACACCGAATATAAACACAAAATGCTGGAGTAACTCAGAGGGTCAGGCAGCATCACTGGAGAAAAGGAATAAGTGATGTTTCAGGTCGAGACCCTTCTGTGGGAAGGAACTGCAGATGGTGGTTCGACCCGAAATGTCTAGAACGGTCTTGACCCGAAACGTCATTATTCCTTTTCTCCAGAGATGCTGCCTGACCCGCTAAGTTACTCCGGCATTCTGTGTCTATCCTTTACCCACAAAACAGATCATAAGCTGAAGACGTAAGGTACACAAAATTGCTGGAGAAACTCAGCGGGTGCAGCAGCATCTATGGAGCGAAGGAAATAGGCGACGTTTCGGGTCGAAACCCTTCTTCAGACTGATGGGGGGTGGGGGGGAGAAGGAAGGAGTGTCTGAAGAAGGGTCTCGCCCCGAAACGTCACCCATTCCTTCTCTCCAGAGATGCTGCCTGTTCCACTGAGTTACTCCAGCTTTTTTTGTCTATCATAAGCTACCAACAGTTTTAGCATGGACCAAATTAGCAACAGCGACTGTGGTAGGCATCATCATTTTAAAGATGAGTTACACCCCAACTATAAAATGACAGTACAGTCAGGTGCAGGAGTTCATTAAGCATTACCTAACTGCTCCTTCAACAAATATAGTGTCTCTGTCAGTCCGAACATGATGTTCCCTTGGGATCTAGTTCTGCGTTCAAAATACAATCCAATGTACAGGAGAGTTATGATGTGCCAGCTCCTTTCCACATGTAAATAGTTTTAGTTTATATTTAGGCCTGTCCCACTTAGGTGATTTTTGGGTGTCATAGTCGTAGCAGGTCACCGAAAAACGGGCCTACAACAACTTACCATCTAGTCAACATCAAGCTACTGACAACCGGCGACTCATTAGGACATCCACCTACGTCAACCTACGTCCACCTGCAAAAAGCTATGAACAGGTAAGATAATTCAGTTGCCGGTGCTGCCTGCTGCCTGACCCACTCAATCACGGGACCACTTTGTGCCTTTTAAAAGTGATATAACTTTTATTTTATTTCCGTTGATTCAAGCCGACGGCACATTTATGAGTAACACATGGTGGACTGTCAAAGTCAACAGGCTTACAAGGTGGAACAGTGATGCCAAGCATTCGGGAAATATTAAAGTAATAACAAAAGTGGATTTACTTTCAAATTTCAACATTGACAGTTCACTTTCAAAATAACACTCGCTGGTCAGCCGACACCACTTTGCTACAAATATTTCAAACAGCTCAGAAAATGATATATATGTTTAAATTGATGATAACATTTGCTCTACGATACCCCTCGATCTTTAATTCAAGATCGACCCAGTCTAGAACGGTTGTGGTTTCCTTTGCTGTTGTGTTTGTGTGGAAATCAAACAGTGTGCTGAGTGTGGGCGGCATGGTGGTGCAGCGGTAGAGTTGCTGCATTACAGCACATGCAGCGCCAGAGACCCAGGTTTGATCCCGACTACAGGTGCTGTCGGTACGGAGTTTGTACGCTCTCCCCGTGACCTGCATGGGTTTTCTCCGAGATGTTCGGTTTCCTCCCACACTCCAAAGACGTACAGGTTTGTAGATTAATTGGCTTCAGTAAAATTGTAAATTGTCCCTCGTGTTCAGGATAGTGTGTGGGGATCGCTGGTCAGCGTGGGCTTGGTGGGTCGAAGTGTATATTTCTGCGCTGTGACTCTAAACTAAACCTAACGAAAAATAAACCTGTGACTCGCATCTCAAAACAAGCTGTCACAGAGAGAGACATGCAAACATTGTTGGAGCTGTATCCATTCTTATATCTTCATTCATTCATGGGCTGTGGGCTTTGCAGCGGTGCGGGCATTTAATTTGCCATCCCCAGCTACCAGGTAGCGGTTAGCTAACCGACAAATGTGCCAGGAATGGAGTTGCAACATTTTAACCTCATGAGGCTGAGGACAAGGAGATATTTTTTCCAAGTCAGGATGCTGTGTGTGCTTTGGAGAACGATGGTCCAGGTGGTGGTGATCCAAATTCCACCCCAAATGCACAATACAAGTGACAAAATATTTCTCCATCAAACCTCCTGAACCATCTGATTGTGTTCACTGCATTGGAGCAAACTATCTTGTTTTATTCCAGCAGTTTCAGCCAAATGAACTTTATCACATTCCAAATGTAACTTGGATATATTCCAGCACCACTCTCCTCTTTGGGAAAGAACATTTTTAATTGCTTGTGCATAAGTTCTCTGCAGAACCAGCTCAAATTCCATTTCCAATACAACACGTACTCCCCACACTCAGGATATGTAGCGCTTAATTGATGTCATAGCAATGTGTGTCACAATGACCAAACCTCATTAACCTCTTTTTGTCAGGAACCCTGTCGTTTCTCACTACGCTGGTCAAAATGTTTCTTTCTCCCCGAAGAAGAGAAAATAGGATTCTAATTCCACCGTAACTCATGACATCGAAATTTTAGGTATTGATTTCCAAATGCTGTTCAAAATCTCACTGTAAGGATTCTGTAATCTCCCTCTCTGTTCTCCTTGGTTAAAACAGCTTCAAATCCAATGATTACAGGGGCTCCAAGCACAAAGGTTCACCAGTGTCAAGCATAAAATATGTATCAATTAACTGTTCAGGTGCCAAAAGCCCAACAGAGCAACTTTTAGCCGTCCTCTCATCCATTCAAGCATCTGCGGAAAGAAGGAATGTGTAGTGGGAGGCCAGAAGTTTGGCAGAGATCTCTGGTGGAAACAAAAGTTTATATTCCAGCATTTTTGAACTTTGATCCCCACTTCTGGCATTCACAGTCCAAAGTTGAGAGGGGCCAGAGATTGCTGGAGAAAGTACGGGCCTGAGCAGAATAGAGAAACCCAGCCCAAAACTGTTACAGTGAAAATCTGTGATTGTTCTGTGAGCCTGCATAGACTCATTGGGCGAAACAGTCTCAGTCTACGTTGTAGGCCAATATGGAAAAGGGCATAGGGTGAATGTGAAAAAAAGATGTACACAAAATGCTGGACTAACTCAGCGGGACAGGCAGCATCCCAGGAGAGAAGGAATGGGTGACGTTTCGGGTCGAGACCCTTCTTCAGACTGATGTCAGAGGAGTGGGCGGTACAGAGATAAAATGGAGTCGGAGACAGTAAGACTGGTCAGAGAACTGGGATGGGGAAGGGGATGGAGAGATAGGAAAAGCAAGGGTTACTTGATGTTAGAGAAGTCAATGTTCATACCGCTGGGGTGTAAGCTGCCCACACGAAATAGGAGGTGCTGTTCTTCCAATTTGCGCTAGGCCTCACTCTGACAATGGAGGAGGCCCAGAACAAACAGGTCAGTGTGGGAATGGGAAGTGGAGTTAACTGAGCTGAGCAACTGGTGAAAAAAAGATCTATGTTGGAGAAGAAAGATACACACACACACACACACACACACAGAGGAGGGAAGTAAAACAGGAACACAGAAACTCAGGAAGGGGATAAATGAAAAATAACAATGAGCTGACAAAATTTTACATCGCAGGCAGAATAGTTGGTTTTAATGGTTAAAATTGATTAAGACAGAAATGTCGGTCCACAGGAACGCAGAAAGTGGATGAGACAAGATAACAGGAAAATCACAAGCGATAGATATGCATTCTGATCCCGTTAATCAGGAAAAAGTTCACGTTCTCCCCAAGGCTTTGTAATAATCAGGGGTAGACCTTCTCCATGAGAAATCTTCCATTTCAGGTCTTTTCTTCTGCTCTAGTATAAAGCAAATTGAATCTAAAAATGCTAAAAAATGGTAGACGTCACATTTGATGTCTACCCAGAAGTAGCAGCACCGATGTCTCAGAGTAACAGCCCATTCCTTCAGTAATGAATCATCTTGTGCTTGGGTGGGGAAGGGTGGTGAGATCAGGCCTCAAATAACGCTGTACATCTTAATGATTGAGACCGCAATCGTATGATATAATTGTGCAATGATCTACTCTAAGGGTGGTTACCTTGTGGTGGTGGTGAAGTTTGTGAGTGGCTAAGATTCTGAGAGCTAAGATTCTGGAGATATGATCCTGGCAGGCTCATCCATGACAGAGCATGACCCAAAAAGACCTCGATGACAGAAGAATGTAGGGGAAAAAAAAAAACTCAGATGTTGTTTTACAAAAAAAGATACAAAGTGCTGGCATTGCACCATCTCTGGAGAGTGTTAATAAGTAACATTTCTTCAGACTGAAGAAGGGTCCCAAACGGAAATGTCACCTATCCATGTTCTCCAGAGATGCAGCCTGACCCATTGAGTTAATCCAGCATGTTGTGTCTCTTTTTGCCTCAATGGTGGAACAGGCGGAGGATAGTTGATAGCCAGCAGGTGGAGCACCACAACAGCTGAGAGGGCGGAAGAAGGCTGCAGTCGGGAGGGACTCCCAACAGTTGTTGAGTTCATGCTCTTAGATCTGGGTCTGTCTCTGCCAAGGACCATCTGATGGCTGTCCGTGCACCAGTCACTCCATGTCACACACAATGATCTCCCTGGAGGATTAATATCTGTGACGCCAGGATCAGTCTCTTCAGCCATCACAAGACCCACAGAAAGGACCCAGCAGGACAACAATCATACTTTGAGTGATTTTTGATGACGATGAGTACAAAAGAGTCTTTACTTTCACTAGGATTGGGTCAAATGAGAAAGCCAACTCCAATAAGTCATTTCAGAGCCTCATTATAAAAAGATTGCACCTACTTACATCTCTGGTCATGATTGTTGCTTTGTGACCAATTTTCTAGGGACATTCTGCTGTCTGTGTGCAATTGAAAATCACCTACCCTCACAAACTGCTCACATGGCACAATTTGGACAAAAATGAATCACTTTTGTTTTGAAAAGATAACAAAGGGTTTGCTGATGTAGCTAGATAAAAATGAATGTCTCCATTGGCTGGTAAGTCGATACATAGAGGGTGAAACAGGAGTTGAAATCATGATCAACAATCTGTTCTGATGAAAGATCATCAATCTGAAACATTAATTCTGTTTCTATCTCCGCAGACGCCACCTGACATGCTGAGCACGTTCGAGGTTTTCCATTTAAAAATATATATAATTTAGATCATCTACAGTTATTTGCTCTAAAAATTCTCAATCTTGTTTTCAAATCTATCATCTAATCTCTTCTTATCTCTGACCTCTCCAGGCCTTATAAACCTCTGGGACGTCTGTAGTCCAGCAAATATTGACAATTGACTCAACCTCGAATTCAATGGTTCCTCAGTTGTTAAGCATGTTTTAAGGGCCTGTCCCACAGCGGCAACCTAATTGGCAAGTTTAGAAGAGTTTCCCTCGACTCATACTCGCAGCATGGTCGACACGAGGTCCTAGGTGGTCTTTGTAACTCTCCTTCATGCTCGAGAATAGTCCCCGCGTACTCGAGGCCTCAGCTAGGTCGCGGCGTATTTTCAACATGCTGACAAATGCCCACGAGTAAAAAAAAGCCATGGAAAAAATCGATATTCTTTTTACTCGTATGTTTAGTCAAAGCAGCTCGTAGTAGGTCGGCATGTTAGTCGTAGGTAATCGAGGGTAATCCCATTTCTCCCAAATCCCACCCCATCCACCATACTCCTCTCTCCCCTCCTAGAAATATTCATCTTCCATCCTTGAGCCCTTCCTTTCTCTATTGCCCCATCTTTCCCCTTCCCCATCTCTTTCCATCCATATCCCTCCCTCCAGCTTTACATTTCACTCCTCAACTCTCCTTATATGGATGCCCTTATGTCATCTTTTCATCTGCAGCCTTTCTCACTTACTCCATCCATTTGTCAACCAAAGCCCACTTACTTATATCCACCTAGCACCTTCCAGTCTTTGTTCCGCCCCCACCTCTCTTTTCATTCCTATGTGTAAAGAAGGCTCCCGACCTGAAACGTCACCTGTCCATTCCTTCCGTGGATGCTGCCGGATCGGCTTAATTCCTCCAGCACTGTGTTTTACACAGGCATATCACTTTTGTCTTGTTTGCTGTTAGAAATCAATCTGGACTCCTTTGAACGTAGAGGATATTAAAATGTTCTGCTACTTCGTTTAAATGCTTTCCCACCAGTCACTGTAACTGGAGGCACAGCGACACAGGTCACTGGTGCTATGTGGCAAAGGTACGAACCACAGTATTATTTCCTGCTTGAGTAATATCTTCCATTTAATAACAATCATGAGACCTCACAAGGTTGGTGTATTACCTACTCTGAGATTTGCTGTGGCATAAGGTGATGCCATTCATTGGTGTTACAAGTCCTGATCTCCCAGGTTTAAGGCTGATATGGCCATTCAGAAATCACCAGGGGTAAATATAGTTAATGGAAAGTCTGGACTGCTGAGTTCCACCTGATTTTTATTTAGTGTTTATGTTGTGCTTACACTGAGTGGAGATTGATGGCTGATGTCAAATCCTGCAACAAATTGGAACATAAATCCAGGCACAGGCTGACCAACCAACGCTTCTGTGCTAAATAGTGGCTTCACTGTGGGTGAAGATGTGCTTTTATGAAGATGTACAAATTAAACTCTCACCCACTGTTGGAAAAAACAAAGTCATATTCAAAGTAAGTTTACAGTGATTTCAGTCTGAAGAACGGTCCCGGCCTGAAACGCCACCTATCCATGTTCTCCAGGGATGCTGCCTGACCTGCTGAGTCACTCCAGCACTTAGTTTCTTTTAATAGTCATCGAGTCATAGAGTCTTACAGCGTGGAAACAGGCCCTTGAATGACGCAACTTTTTTTTTCCCGTTGATTCAAGCAGACAGCACATTTATGTAACAAATGGTGGCCTGTCAAGGTCAACAGGCCTGCAAGGTGGAACAGTGCCGCCAAGCATTTGTGAAATATTAAAGTAATAACAAATTTGGATTCACTTTCAAAATTGAACATTTGACAGTTCACTTTCAAAATACCGGTCTAGTGGGTCAACAACCACCACTTTGCCACAAATACTTCAAACTGCTCAGAAAATGATATATGTTGCAGTTGATGAAAAAATATGTTCAATGTTGCCCTTTCAACCCCAGATCTTCGATTCAAGTTTGACCCAGTCTGGAACGTGTTCTAGAGAACAGTTCTAGACTACATCTAATCTATAATCAATAATGTGATTGTTTCCTTGTGGATCGTGGTTCAACTTCTAACGTAATTTACCTTCACTACAAGGAGCACAGAATCCACGCCAAATGAATTCAAAGCTCACAATTAAAAATGACCGCTCTATTTGCAGTAGGGCGTTTCACTGTCAGAAAGTTAGATGTGGAGTTAGATGTGGCCCTTGTCGCTAAAGGGATCAGGGGGTATGGAGAGAAGGCAGGAACAGGATACTGAGTTGGATGATCAGCCATGATCATATTGAATGGTGGTAGGGCTCGAAAGGGCCGAATGGCCTACTCCTGCACCTAATGGCCTACCTTTTATTCTTAAATTGTGACCCCTGGTCTGGACTCCCCCAACATTTGGAACATTTTTCCTGCATCTAGCATCTGTCCAATCCCTTAATAATTTTACATGTTTCTATAAGATTCCCTCTCATCCCTCTAAATTCCAGTAAATATAAGCCCATGATGAAGTGGCCGTCTTAAATTGCCAACCCATACTGCAAGTGAATGCTGAGTTACTCCAGCAGTTTGTGTCTATCTTTGGTATAAACCAGCATCTGCAGTTCAATTTTATTACTGCAACTGAACCTTTTGCCCATCTCAATTCAAACCAGAAGAGAATGGTTTGAGATCTTGATGCAGCTTTTTGGCTCTTCGGCACTTCACTTATTTATGTATAAATATTTAAATTATTCAATGTTTACATCGCCCACGCTTCTAGTGCTTCACAAAAGTGTATCAGGTTACTAGGATGCCCCGTCTCATGTTAAATGGGGCTGGATTCCATACTAAAAGCTTCTCATTATTTTTCATGATCCATTATAGTTGAGAAAAATTATACATTTCCAATGGTGTAAAACAAGAAAAACAAATAATTACAAGACAGTCCCTATTCGAGTTTTTAATGTGGAGAACTTGGCTTTGATCCTTTGGGAAGGTTTAATTGACGCATGGAACATCGAAAGGTCTAGACGGGATGTAAACAGGAAGGATTTGTCCCTTAATGGAAAGGTCAAAAACCAAAGGATAAATATTTAAGAGAATGGCTGAAGGTTTTGCAGGTGGATGGACTGTGAAGTAAGGTGGTTAATGAAGGTGGCATGGTGACGTTGTGGTAAATCTACTGTCTTACAGTGCCAGAGACTTGGGTTTGATCCTGACTACAGGTACTTGTCTGTATGGAGTTTGTACGTTCTCCCCATGACCTGCGTGGGTTTTCTGCGAGATCTTCGGTTTCCTCCCGCACTCCAAAGATGAACAGGTTTGTAGGTAAATCGGCTTGGTATAAATGTTTAAAAAAATGTCCCTTGAGTGTAGGATGGTGATAGTGTGCAGACTCATTGGGCCGAAGTGCCTGTTTCCACGCTGTATCTGAAAACGAAATGCAAAATTCGTTCTAAGAGAGGTGTGGGGCTGGAACTCACTGCCAGAAAGAGTGTAGAAGCACCAACCCTTATCCAGACATGAGCTCATGAGGTGATATCATTGCTAACACAAGATTTAACAACAAAAATATCAAAGTACATAACCAGTTTTTACTTTTTGTTCTGCAAGAGCACAATATGTTTAAGGTGTCCTTCAGTGCCAGAAAATTAATGGTCCATTATGATCCATGAATAATCTATATTATTAATCTGGAAATAGCAGATCTGAGTGCACTGACTGTAACGTGGTTGGAATTTCTCCATTGAAACCATCGATATTTTTAAGTAAATGCACCAATTCCACATTTCCCTCGGCAGACGTGCTTCTTGGGCGTAGGTCAGAGAGCGCCTTAGAAAACCCCAATCCTATTTTTCATTCATAATGTCTTCAAACACAATTTAAACCACACTTTCTAGATTGGCGAACAGTTATACATATTGCGCAGGTTTTAAAGTAACACTCACGTGATACATAAACACAACAGAAATCATTATAAAAGTGGTTTTAACGTGGAGCAGCTCAAAGTGAAATTCATTCCCCCTTTGAAACTGTAGTGATATGTTATTTAGTTATGTGTAGTTCCCATACATCAAAAAATCTATTTATAGCCCTTTCCGAATTAAAGTTCATTTTATTAGATATCTTGAACTTAAATCATACTCATTATTTTATTGCAATTTAAAATGAGCTCTTCAACTGCATTATAAAAGATTGCAGGATTGTGCTTTGAACTGAGATGATTACTATCACATTGTTTTTTTTGAAGACCTGCTAAAGGTTGTGTGTGAACATTCTTAGTAATAAGCAATAACATCAACCAGATCATCCCAGTGAAACAATGCAGCCAATCTGAATATGTTCCTATCTCACGTTGCCTTTGTTGGTAGTTGTGCGGGGATCCTAATTATCCAATGGATCGACTGGGTTATAATGGATCGACTGGGCTTATAATGGATCGACTGGGCTTATAATGGATCGACTGGGCTTATATTCACAGGATTTTAGAAAGATCAGAGGGGATCTGAGAGAAACATATAAAATTCTTCATGGCTAGATTGAACAGGCTAGATGCAGGATGTTGAGGAAATCCAGAAGCAGGGGGTCACAGTGTAAGAATAAGGGATAGGCCATTTAGGACTGAGATGAGGAAAAACGTTTTCAAATGGATTCCTGTTGTTGTATTTAACTTTGCACCTACGTATCGCCCATTCTTGAGGTTTCCGACAACAGTCATTTCACAAAGTGGACCAATGTAAGTAGTCAACAATTACAAGCCCCCGCCCCATCCCCCCAAAGAGGAGTTCCGTCCATGGATTGTGTGAGTGGACTCCTAACCAGTTATGCTGGTGGAGGGTCCTTTCCAATACTTCTGAATCTCTCTGATGATCACAGATATTTAGAGGTAGTCGAAATCTATTCAAATAAATTAAAAATTAAAAGCATAACATCTGAAGGATATTTAATGATCTGGTTTCTTGACCACATTTCTCACTATGTTAATAAGATGTGCTTTAATGGATGTGGGGTGGGGGGGGGGGGGGGGGGGGGGGGGTGAGCAGAGAGGGAGACTTGTGGGCATATGAGGAACCTGGAAGAATCATCTTCCCTCATGTCCTGTCAAAATAAACAGCAGGACATGATTAGTATTTCGATGTCTTTGCTTGTAAGTTTTTTTTTTCTTTGCAGCCCATTATTCCTCTTCTAACCGTGTGGTTAGATTGTCTTATTCCATTGCATGCTTTGATTTAAATGAAGCAAGATACGATTAAATTCAGGTTGGGCAGTCTGCCATGCTACTGTAACGTAAGATATTCTTTTTTCAGATTTTATCCTCTTTCCTTCATAAATATATGCTGGTGTTGTGCCTGGAGGCAACGCTAACATCTTTTGTTTTGCAACTAAGTTCCCATAAATCTGAAGGTGCTGGAATCCTGTATGTCTTTGCTCTCTCTTCCCTCACCCATTCCTCCCACTATCATCCCTTTCCCTTCCCCCATCGCTTCCAACGCCAACCGTCCCTCTGGCTTTACATTTCACCACTCTTCTCTCATCATCTGACACGCCTTTGTCTCCGTGTCTCCTTTTGTCTCCTTGGTCTCCTTTTGTCATCCCTTTGTCTCATTTTCATCTCGTGTTGTTGTCACCTGCTGATCAAAACCCCCTCAACTGTATCCACCTATCACTTGCTAAGCTTTGTCCCGCCCACACCTCTTCTCCAACTTTCTCCCCCACTACGATCAGTCTGAAGAAGGGTCTCGACCTGAAACGCCATCTATCCATTTCCTCCAGAGATGTTGCCTGACCCGTTGAAATTACTCCAGCACTTTTGTTCTCTGCAACATTCCAGCTTCTGCAGTTCTCGTGTCTCTGTGCTTCCGTAAGTCTGGCTTGATTCTACACAGTGAGAGACCGCAGCCACTAACGTCACAAGAGTTGTGTTTCCACTTGGATCATTTGCAGGATAAAAACTAGGTTACACCACAGAATACCCAGATAATATTAAGATTTTACTTCGGAGTCACGTGAGTGATTCCGTGGAGACCCCAGCTCCAGTGCGCATGCGACATAATCGCACAGCGTGCAGAACGCGGCAGCCAGCGGGAGTCGGGCGCTCCCGCATCCAAGGACGAGAGGTAAGTACTTACCTTAATCGGGCCTTGTGGTTTTTGCTCCAGGGGGAGCAAAGTGAGGCATGGTGAGCGGGCCCCGTTTCGACTCCAGCGTGGGGCCGACAGTGACGGGGACAAGGTGCCACCCGGACCGCTAACGCTGCGGACCAAAGGTGCCACCCGGACCGCTAACGCTGCGGACCGCTGCTAGGAGCTGCGCTAATGCCGGTCCGCAGAACAGCTGTTCCGTACAGCCGCGGACCGGCGGGAAATTTTAAAAAACCCGACCGGCAGCCCTGCAGACTCCTGACCAGGAGAATCACCGCCCGGGAACCGCCACAACGCCGCCTGGAAAACGGCAGGCAGCCTCTACATGCAGGTAAGGGGAAATCTTACCAATTTACAGGTTCTACAGGAGCCATCTTCCTCCAAGCTGGAACAGGTTGGAGACAGCAAAAATAAGTATGTCTGTCTCCCCAAGCCAGAGGAGGTCATGAAGTTCACCTCCAGGAGAAGGACTGCCTGCCCAACTCCACACGAGGGTCCTTATCTGGGAGGCAGCCACCGGTAGCGGTGGAGCTATTTCAATGCTCCCGCTCACTCGACACCGAGCCGCTCCCTGTGCCGCCGGTGTAAAGGGGCACTGGCTGAATGCCAAGGGAGCTGACTCCTACCCCAGTGCTATTGCACTAGCCATCTCCCTTGTCGAGGGATTGATGCAACAGTGGAGTGGAGTGCTTTGCCTCCTCCCATTTAGCGCATCCTTTATGCTCCTTTTTTAAGGGCTAAGGAGGCCAGGGCTGGGCTGGCTTAAGTGCTGGGCAGGCGGACGAGAACAGCAGTATGCCAGGGGAGCAGGATCAGGAAGAGCCACTGGGTGTCGTGGGCCACTACATGGCTCCTCCACGCGACCATCTTCCCAACAAAAGCCCTGCAGGAACAGGCCTTTCCAGAGGCAAATCCGCAGGCAGCTGGGTCTCGTAGACTCACAGACAAGCAGCGAATTCTACAGAAGGTCAAGATGTTACCACCTTTGCTCGCCTTTGGTGCTGACGCCTAAGATGTTCCCATATTTGGGATACTCGACTGAACGATGGTGCATATAGACCTGCCCGCAACCCCGAATATATGGGGCTATGCAAACCGCTGCTGCGGGGAAGAGGGAGCAGGCTATGGGACGAGCAGGACATCACATCCAACACCCAGCTGGCAGCACCCCTCGGCATCCACCAGCAATATCAAACAAGGACTGGTGAAAGCCTGGTGACCGCTGCAGATCCCCATAGTTCTTTTTAGACGGGGCCCAGAGCGGAGCCGTGGGAAGATGCGCCGCCCCACCGACAGCACCAGCATACCAGCAAACTACGCCTTCATGAAAAACAACAAGCATGGAGGTAGGTAGTCTGGTTCCTCCCAGTTTACACTAAAACAAGGGTGTTCTACTAAACTGCATGGGGAGTGGGCTAAGCATGGGATGCTGTCACAAATAACCAAAATATACTCAACAGCATTAGAGGATAAAAACGAATTCAAATTGGGCATTTTACTGCCAGTTCAGCAATGCGCCCAAAGGGCTGTTTTCTCCCTCTAAGAAAAGAGAAGTGAGAAGGCAAGCTGAACTAAACAGGCACATTACTAAACGGATTGGAATTTGTATCGAATATATTCACCAAAACTATAAAAGATGATGAATGTAGCATCATCATTGATCTAATATCACTAAATAAATCTGTTGAGTATATCCACTTTAAGATGGAGGTGGAGTTTTGTCACTGCCAGACATCTGATCTCCCTAGGATACCTATGGGGAGCATTGATATGGGAGATGCTAACTATCTTATACCATACACTAGGATCATTATAGATACCTAAATATATTTACCTGGATCATGGATATCCCGGTTAGGGCAACCATGGGAGCATATAGCATTTCATATGGTCTAAACCTCCGCCCTAAACTATTAAAAATGGCCATGAAAATATTAAGAAAACAAGCATAATCATGGCACATATTGGATGATATCCTCATATTAGGGGAAACAAAGGAATTAGCTGTGGAGCAGTTCTAGCTACGAAACAGCTCCCTAAAGCTGAGGTTCATCCCACGCCCAGATAAACCAGAATTGAAGCGTTACTACCAAGGATTATCTGGGCTTCAATAACAATTCCGTCCATATGACTGTTACTTTGCCAAGACACTTGGGTCACTATAATCAAATCATGAATGTACCCACTGAAGCTATATCACAATTAAGGTGGTGGGCAGACATATATTTGGCATAGTTTTCAGCCCTATTATCATCACCAATCCCAACTTGGTTATTTTTAAAAACCAATGCCAGTACTTTAGGCTGGGGAGCAACTAAACTCCATATCCAGCACAGGTAACAGATGGACCAAGTCACAAACATCGTTACTACACATACCGGGCATCAACTTCTTGGGATTGGTGATCGCCTATTGGGCTAAAAAGCATATGCATTTCAAATGCAGCACGTACATATGTGGTTACGGATTGATAATACTATGGTGGTGGCTTATATCAACCATATGGGGAGCATAATAATCATTATTGTGCAACAAATTGGTCAAACAAATCTGTCAATGGTGTGTCAAAAGACATTTTAACTATCAGCTGCCTATGTCCTAGGAAGCTAGAACACAGTAGGAGACACCATGTCACGGGGTACAATTTATGATTACATTGAATAGATGTCATAACCCAAAATATCTGCTAAATTTATTAAGCAGTTTGAAAGCCAGATATCAATTTGGTTGCACAAGACGGAATCACCAGTAACCCATGTATGTGACTTAGGAACCAGATTAGAGGCAGCAGCGATAGATGCCTATACGCTGGAAGGGGGAATTTCTGCTTTGCCTTCCTCCCTTCTGCCTCATCCGTCGGGCACTTCGCAATACAGATGGGATCTGTCTCCGAGATATTGAACGTGCCCGACCGGCCTACAGCCATGGTTCCCAGTTCATCACGACACGGTGGGCGAGTCACCTATGGATTTCCCTAGTGGACCATGGTTGCTGACTCAACCCAGTATCAGGCATAAGCCACCCATGCCAGGGAAACATCAAACTCCTGGGTGCAGGTTTTGAATAGACCTTACCAGGGACTGGGATTATCCAAAGGAACCATTACCACCATGTCGGCATCCCTGCGAACAGTCACTAAAAGCTAACATGGGTAAAATACTGCCACGACGCAGGGACAACGAACTATTCAACCACTGACGTATTGGAGTTCCTGGAACATCTACACCATGACTAAAAGGTGAGTTACAGTGCCGTAAATACAGCATGGAGCGCCTTATCTGCTTATCTAAAACCGCATGTCAGCAGAGCATGGGATCCCATCCACTGAAGGTAAACTTATGAAGGGCAACTATAATATAAGCCCCAAACACCCAGGTATATACCCATGTATGGGATATTGGTGTGATATTGACATACCTCAGAGAATGGCACCAGCCAGATCCCTCAGCTTGCTTAATCTATGTTTTAAAAAAGGCTCATGCTTATGGCTCTCGTACACGCTCAAAGAGTCCGGTCACTCCATAAACTAGACTGGATACATGGTGATTACCCCAGACGCATCAAGTTCATATTTAGGTCTGGTAAAATCTAACTCGCAGGTATATGGATTCGGCACGAACTAGCAGGGTCGAGATCGCCTGTGTTTTCCGTGCTGTAGTCGTTATATGGCTATATGGACCAGGAACGCCCGATTCACTGGTGGGATTCCGGGCCTACCCACCAGAGTCCAGGTTGAGTGTGGTGACCCATCTACTACTATATATAGACACAACCCACTATCTTAGAGGGAGAGGAAAGCCTATGGGTCAACCACAGTAACCCAAAACGGGGTACGAGCCAAACCACTCCAAGGTGGCTCAAACAGGTACTGAAAGCTGCCGGAATAGATAATAATACATTTAATCCCATTCCACTAGGGCAGCATTGATATCAGCGGCTGAACGAATGGACATCCCGGTTGACCACATTTTCAATACAGCAGAATGGTCAAGGGAACCGCGTTCAGAACATTTTTTATTATAAACCGTTGATAAACCTGATTTAATTGCAGGTGAATATTACAAACTGCAATATTAATTTAAGCTCAGAGGAGCTCTGTTATGTTGTTATTGTTAACAAATACCTTTCTGTTTCTTTTGAAAGCAGATCCACTGGTTGATTACGATAACACTTCCTCCCTCATAAACTTCGGCAGTGAGTGAAATAAAAACTGTTACACGGTTTGAAATCACAGACCTTTGAAGTCTTCACGGAATCACTCACGTGACTCCGAAGTAAAATAGTAAGATTAAACGAGTACTTACCAGTACGAAGTTTGATCTGTATTTTATGAGGAGTTACGGTGAGGGATTAAGTGCCCGCCGCTCCCACCCTCATTATACAGATCAAGCTAATAAACTGATGTCTCGTGATCTTTACTATCTTACTTCAAATATTGTGTCTATTCTGTGATTTCACACCGCTGCTTCGAAGTATGCCGCATGCGCACTGGAGCTGGGGTCTTCACTTAATCCCTCACCGTAACTCCTCATAAAATACAGATCAAACTTCGTACTGGTAAGTACTCGTTTAATCTTACTATTAAACCTGGATGTGATGTCATCCATCGTGGAATAGACTGTAAATACTAATGATCCAGGCTCACAACTGGAACCAGAGTTTTGTCTGCAATTCTGAGCTTGAGTTTGAGTTTGAGTTTAGTTTATCGTCACGTGTACCGAGGTACAGTAAAAAGCTTTTGTTGCATGCTAACCAGTCAGTGGAAAGACAATACACGATTATAATCGAGCCATCCAGATTGTACAGGTATATGATAAAGGGATTAACAGTAATAATGTTTAGTGCAAGATAAAGCCAGTAAAGATGGTCTGAGGGTCTCCAATGAGGTAGATAGTAGCTTGGGACTGCACTCTGGTTGTTGGTAGGGTGGTTCAGTTGCCTGAAATTACTTCCATCGAAGATCGACAATTACAGGAGATGAGGTCAGAGAAATGGGTGAGAAACATTTTTTAAAATACTTTTGTTTCTTTAGCAAACTGATAGATTTAAGGAACAGTTTGAATGGGGGAATTTGACCAACTATAGCATGTTGTTTCCATAATTACAAATGGAACAATTTAAATGCTTCTATTAAAGCTTTCAGCTATAGCACGAATCTCAAGAAACAGTAATCAGTGATTGAACGTGAGGATGAACAAGGAGGTTGGAGAGGGAGACTGCAGTGATGCAACCTCAACCATCAATGTAGAACGTGAGCGAGCGAGATCTTCACAGAACTGGATAGTGGATAGGACAGTTTTGTAGAGATACGAGCTAAACGTGGGATGGTGGGACCAGTATAGCCTGGACATGTTGGCCTGTGTGGGCAAGTTGGACTGAAGGGCCTGTTTCCACACTGTATCACTCAATGACTCTTCGACTCTATCTGATAGTGATGAATTTTATTCCAGAATATGCTCCCTATTCTTTTTCAAGTGGTGAATCTTTCCCACAAGCCAATAGAATAGCTACTTAGAATGATAATCTATACCATACGTATTTGTTGTGACGTTACGTGTGCTAGGCCTGTAAGCTGCAGCAAGTAGGAATTTTGTTGTGTCGATCCCAATGCATATAACAATTTTTAAGCATTGAGTATTAGTGTGCTATGACAGTGCATTTGATGGCACTGGGCCTGTACTCGCTGGAGTTTAGAAGAATGAAGGGGGGACCTCATTGAAACATACCAAATAGTGAAAGGCTTGTATAGAGTGGATTTGGAGAGGATGTTTCCACTAGTGGGACAATCTAGGACTAGAGGTCATAGCCTCAAAATTAAAGGAAGTTACTTTAGGAAGAAGATGAGGAGGAATTTCTTTAGTCAGAGGGTGGTGAATCTGTGGAATTCTTTGCCACAGAAGGCTGTGGAAGCCAAGTCAATGGATATTTTTCAGGCAGAGATAGATAGATTCTTGATTAGTACAGGTGTCAGGGGTTATGGGGAGAAGGTAGGAGAATGGAGTTAGGAGGGAGGGATAGATGGATAGATGAGCCATGATTGAATGGCGGAGTAGATTTGATGGGCCGAATGGACTAATTCTGTTCCTATCACCTATGACTTTATGAACACAAGATGTTCTGCTCTATTGGCGTAGCGATGTATATGACCAATTTTGCCTTCAGGGAAGATCAGTCAAGAGTTTGTCTTCTTGTTATGGCCATCAGATCCAACCAGGCCCTTTAACCAACAGATACTACATGGACTACCGATCAGCCATCTACCGTAAACCAACGTCAATCCTACTTTTTTTTACTTCCCTGATTTGATCCCCCATTTAAGCATTGGAAGCAATTTACAGAAGTCAATTAACCTACCAACACAGGGAGGGAACCGGAGCCCCCACAACAAACCCACGTGGTCACAGGGAGAACAATTGAAAGTCTCCACACTGACAACAACAGAGGTCAGGACTGAACCCAGATTACTGGAGTTGTGAGGACCCTCACGAGCTCTGCCACAATGACATCACGCACTGGTTGCCCACCAAAAGTGGCTTCTGCGAATTCTAGAAGTTTCATTGCTGCAGAATTGACTAATTCCATTTTTGGCTTGCTGCGGTAAATCACTGTACATGCACCGTGTGCTGTGCATTATTCTGCATGATGCTGCAGTTGACTTCTGCAAATCTGGGAAATGCTATCTTGAGTCCTTGTGCAGACACTTACTTAGGTGGAGCCAGGACGTCCTCAAGGAATTCTTCGATCTTATTAACATCGGTTTTCACCTCTCCGTTGAAGGTTATAAATGGTGGGTGTGTTCCAGGAGCCAGGTTTTGCAGGTCAGCTGGTTTCCTGTTAATTTAAAAAGCAAGAGAGTGTCATCAATTAACCATCAGCAGAATAATTAAACGTCCCCCTTCAAAGGCAGGCAGGGCACAAGATGCTGACACTGTAGGAATGAAGCTCAGTGCTTCATGAGCAGACTGTGAGGATGGTTCCATCTGCATTACACTGAGCCCTGATGATGTCTGAATCAGTAGGAGAGATACAGCTCCTGATCTATTATTTGGCACCTGCCTATCTTCCTGGTCGGTTGCCACCACTGCCAGCACCCACCTGCCCTTCCACAGACTGGCATCCAGTCAAAGCAAAGAGCCCAATAAACAGGGAATCACAAAGGAAAAATATAAACGCAGAACAGAAAGGTGCTGGCACATAAATAAACAAACTAAAAGAGGCAAGCAGATATTCACACAAGGACAATCTGATGCTGACAGAGATGAACAGAAATAATATAGATGAAGAGAAGCGGGGGGGGAGGGGTGAGGGGGGAAAAGAGAGAGGGGGAGAAAGAGTGGGAGAGCGAGCTGGAGAGAGAGAGCAGGGGAGAGAGAGAGAGAGAGCACGAGAGAATTGCATGTGAAATGAAATTCTGACAATTAATCTTTTGCTGTTTTGTACCAGGTTCAGAGAGCAGTGCTTTCAGGGCAATGGGTTTGTTGTTAACTCTGGAGTGGAAAAAAATAAAGACTGTAATTGTATTTAGCATGTGCACATTGTTATTAATCCTTGATGGGATTAATTGGGAGACCTCTACGAAGTTCAAAGAAAGTCTTTGAAAAGTAGCGTGGCTTCTTAAAAACTTTGGCACGCATGTAACTAAAAGATCACCTCAAAAAAATCCAAAGCAACATATTAACAGTCAGGTTTCAAGACAATTTACTGTCAAATATTAAAACAGCAAAAAAGCCCTGACATAAATCAGCAATAATTATTCAAGACCACTGAGAATAAAAAAAAGTTCACGACTGAGTAAATACAGGGGAAAAGGTGACATCGTGATCAATCCTGACATTTACTTAAAAGCCAATAAATTCAGCAAAAAAATTATATCAACAGCAGAAAGTTTCAATGTACATCCAATGGAAAAATAAAGTGAATATTCGCTACCTGGAGGTTAGGAAAGGGGAGCACTGTGCTCCTGCCTTCACTTTAACACCAAGATTCAAGATTCAAGATTCAATTTAATTGTCACCAACACGCTGAGACCAAATTGTTCTGCACATTCTTAATGCAAGGGCAAATGGAAAGGCCAATGCAAAGTTGGTGTTTAAAGTAAAGGGTCTTTTATTAAAGCTGGTCCGCACCAGGAGGCCAATCAAAGCTGATCTCTTGAGCGCGACTTTGGTACAGCTTTTACATCAGACACGGAAACATGATTAACAATAAAACGAGGTCTTGATTACAGAGTGGATGCTAGAGAAAGGCTTAATGAGGTAACAAACTAGATCTTGATTGCATAATAAAATGATTATCCACAACTCTAATTTAGTTGACAGTAGCTCCAATTGTTTGTTATGACGATGGGTGCAAGCTGCAACATAATCAATGAAGTTCCTGAAACTTGGGTTTCATCACTGCTGTATTCCATGTCTCTACCTTTCGACTTTGTCTGTGGTTTCCACATTCACCACATTAGCACAATCCACATCTCTATTTACTGGTTATTAGCCCTCACTATTCTTAGTGGAATAAATGGTGGAATTATTTATTAAGAGGTAACATAAAGATATTTAAATGTCATAAGACAATCAAAGCGGAATTTACAGTATGAAAGGGAAAGTGTGTTTGGGAAACTTGCCAAAGTACATTGAGGATATATCAAACAAGATGGAAAAAGTGGAGCCAGTAGCCGTAATGCATTTGGATTTCCAGAATACTTTGATAAGATGCCACATATGATAGTCGAACACATGGGGATGATGGTAATACACTGGCATGGATAGGGGAGCAGCGAACTAACAAAGAACAGTTGGATTAGCTGTTTGCACAAGGATTTGCAGATGTTGGAACTTTGAGCAAAGAACACGAAGTACTAGAGTTATGCCCCTGTCCCACTTTGGAAACCTGAACGGAAACCTCTGGAGACTTTGCGCCCCACACAAGGTTTCCGTGCGGTTCCTGGAGGTTCCCAGCGGTTTTTGTCAGTCTCCCTACCTGCTTCCACTATCTGCAACCTCCAGCAACCACCTGCAACCTCCGGGAACCACATGGAAACCTTGTGTGGGGGCGCAAAGTCTCCAGAGGTTTCCGTTCAGGTTTCCTAAGTGGGACAGGGGCATAAGTCAGCGGGTCAAGCAGCATCTCTGGAGAACATGATGAGGCAATGTGCCATGTCAAAACCCTTCTTCAGAATTGGGCTAATTGGCTCATTTGTGGATTTGCTGTCATCTAATAGTTACTGTAGGGATTATTACTGGGGTCTCAACTATTTATGATTTATAACTTGGATGAAGGAACCAATTCTAATATAACATTTATTTTACTATACAAAGAGAGGTGGGTCAGTAATTTGTGAGGAAGACACAGTGCCTGAAAATTAATATAAATAGAACTTAGAAAAGTATGGTACAGGATCAGGCTCTTTAAACCACAATGTCTGTACAGAACACGGTGGCAAATGACACTAATCCTTTTGTCTGCACATGATCCATTTATCGTGTATCTGTACACAGTGAAATGGCTCGATTGTAATCATGTACTGTCTTTCTGTTGACTAGTTAGCACACAACAAAAAGGTTTTTGCTGTACACGTGACAATAAACTAAAAATAAACTACCAAGATCTGAGTCAGTGTTGAAAACTATTTCTAATTTATGCACAAGGATGGTAACTAAGGGTCACTGAGTATCAATCAAAATGCAGAATGTTGGAACAGACATGAGAGTGCAATTTAAGACATTTCTGGATAGACACCTGCATATGCAGTGTATGGGGGGGTGGGGGTCATATGCAGGCAGAGGAGATTAGTTTAACTTGGCATCATTTACAGCACAGACATTGTAGGCTTAAGGGGCTGTTCCTGTGTTGATCTGTAAACTGAATTATTTGAAACACAAATTATCTAATACGGACAGCATTGGGGGTTAAAGAACAACGGCAATTCAGACAACCTTGGCCAAAACTGATCACTACTCAGTCCCACAGCCCAGAAACTATCTCCATTCTTGGCCAGCCTACAGTTCCCTAGGGTTACACAGCTTTCATTGCAAACACTTAACATTACAGAAATGTGTCTGGAAATTCAACTACTTATTAAAAAAAAAAATTCAGTCCTCCTCCTGCTTAAAAGGTATTTTGAGTTCACGATTAA
Source organism: Leucoraja erinaceus (assembly GCF_028641065.1). Lineage (NCBI taxonomy): Eukaryota > Metazoa > Chordata > Chondrichthyes > Rajiformes > Rajidae > Leucoraja > Leucoraja erinaceus. Next base: position 20,012,226 of record NC_073402.1, on the reverse strand, counting down.
AAATTAAAAAAAACTGCAGATGCTGAAATTAAAACAAAAAAAAACTGCTGGAAAAGTCAGGCAGCATCGGTGGAAAGAGAAACAGAGTTAATGTTTCAGATTGCAGACCTTTCACCACCTCTGACTAAAGGTTTTCAACCTGAAACGTTAGTTCTGTTTCTATCCCTGGATGTTGCCTGACTGACTGAGTGTTTCATCATTTTCCATTTCTATTTTGGCTTCTTAGTTGTGAGTTTAACTAACCATATTTGTAAAATCCTTTAGCACAAGAGGAAGGAAAATATGGAGCTCGTCCCATCGTTGTTTCCCTGAAAAAGAAGCATGTAGCTGGCTTAAATGTTGCTCCCAGCTGTGGTGAAAAGTCACCCAAGAACAATCTGTAAGATTGCTACAACTCTGAGATTGAGTTTTGTCCTCCCATCACACTGACAACAACAGCTGGTGATTTTATAAAACCAAACACAACCTTCTGTTTTCTGCTGCCGTACTGTTTTACCAGTTTGATTTGAATCTTGAACAGCTGTCTTACCAACTGCACCGTAGCTTTTGCCCAATGACCGCATCACGTGAGGAGAGGCTAATTCCGATGCGCATATAATTCATACCGAAGAAAAAGTACCAGCTCACAAGGTTCTGGAGTTTACGGCCATAACTCATTTATTATACGAGCCTTCAAATATCCTCAGCTCAAAAGCTAACACAAACACTAAATTCAAACAACCAACAAACGTTTCAGAGAGATTTAGACAATGTTTCAGAAACATTATGACTCATAGGATAGGTTTAGAGGAATATGGGCCAAACGCAGGTAGGAGGGACTCGTGTATAATGGACATGTCGGTCGGCATGGGCAAGTTGGGCCGAAGGGCCTGTTTCCACACTGTATGACTCGATGACTAATATTCTTGAGGTGGTCGGCACATTCAATATTCATCATACAAAAGCTTTTCCCATTCTGAAACCCTAAACTTAAACTTGTCATCAACTGTGCACTTCTATACCATGTAGTGAAATGTAATACGAGATATGAACTGAGTTTGCATTAAACATTCATAAGTAAATAATTTTGATGAAATCTCAGATGTGTTTGCAAATGCAATCTCCACCTCCGGTGTAGATTTAGCAATTTATTAGCGACTTCACAACATTATCCAAGTTACCTATGCTGCCAACTATACTGTACAAAGAACTTGGTTAGACATTCACATTGGTATTGAATTATTGACACAAACTGACCATAATTTGGCACAGATTGATATCTGACATTGCAAATAAGACAGAATAACAAATGTAAGATTTCAGATAAGTGGTTAAATAAATAGTTCTTAATGATTTTAATGGTCCAAAATTCCATAGATTTATGGAAGCTTCGATTGGATTGGAAAATAGTGAATGCAACTTCTTTGTTCAATTTACATGGAGGACAGTGTGGGATGGTGACATGAGAGTTGACAATTCTAATATTCAAGGTCAGTTTGAGATTAAGGTGGTGGTGTTGGGGCATTAATGTGGATAAATTCCCATGGCACGATGGTATCTATCCCAGGTTCATAAAGCCATAAGTGTTAGGAACAGAATTAGGCCATTTGGCCCATCAAGTCTACTCCACCATTCAATCATGGCTGATCTATCGCTCTCTCCTAACCCCATTCTCACGCCTTCTCCCCATAACCCCTGACACCCGTACTAATCACAAATCTATCTATCTCCACCTTAAACATATCCATTGACTTGGCCTCCACAACCTTCTGTGGCAAAGAGGTCCACAGAATCACTACCCTTCATAAAACAACCCACCCACCACAAGGTTATTGAGAGAAGCAAGAGAGGAGATTGCAGAAGCCTTAATGAAGATCTTTGCAACTTCCCAAGCCCCAGGTGAGATCCCAGTAGACTGAGGAACAATGTTGTTCCTTTGTTTAAGAAGGGAAGTAGTGAGAATCCCGGGAATTGTAGGCCGGGGAGTCTCACGTCTGTGATCGAGAAGCTATTGGAGAGGATACATTGTGTGGGCCGAAGGGCCTGATCTATGTTTTAAAAACAGAGGGTGACAGAAAAATAGACAACGATAGTCCAGTTAGCTTAACATCTCTCCTATGTAACATTTTTGAAGATACTGTTAAAGAAATTACAGCAGTAGACATAGATACATTTTTAGATAATCAGGCACTGTAAGTACGGTTGTGTCTATGGTAAATTGTGTTTTACTGAGTTAATCAAGTTCTTTGAAGGAGTAATGTACGCGGAGGATGAAGAGGAACCAGCGATGTTTACAGGTGGCAATTGATAAGATGCTACTTCAAAGGTTCAAATGGCAAATAAATGTGATGGTGGAGGAGGAGGTCACCTGTAAGCATTGATGAAAGATATGATGGCTAACAGGGAGGTGGGTTGGGAAGGGAGCAAAAGGAGATTGCTAAAGGATGTGGATAGGTTAAAGGGCAAGAAAATGCAAAATTGTCCATTTTGGCAAGAAAAGTAAAAAGTACTATCAAAACAGCACATGATTACGAAGCTGAATTGCAGAGAGGTTTGCATATCCTAGCGGATGATGCACAAAAGGCTAGTAAGCAGACCAACAAGCAGTTGGAAAAAATAACAGAATGTTATTCTTTATTGTGAGGGGAATTCAATATAAATGTAGGGTGGTTCTGATTCAGCTGTGCAGAGCAATGGCAAGACCAGATTTGGAGTATTGTGTAACTTTCACCTCTATTTAATCGAGAGGGTTAATGAGTTGGAAACCATTTCGAGAAGGTTTACTAGGCTTATACCTGGAGTGGGTGGGTTCGTCATATGCAGAAAGCTTGGACCGAATAGGCTTGTGCCTGCTGGAGTTCAGAAGAGTGAAGGACAAATTATTTGAAACATTTAAAATTTAGTTTGGTCTTGGCAGGATGGAATTGGAGATTAAAGGGCCTGTCCCACTGTACGAGCTAATTCAAGAGTTCTCCCGACTTTCCCCCGATTCAAACTCGAAAAACTACGGTAATAGCCACTCATAGTTACTCGGGGCTCTCGTGAACATTTTCCAACATGTTGTAAAATCTTCACGAGTCTTCACGAGCTTACCGCGTTTCCCGAGTGCCTGCCATTAACGTTACGAGCCGCTAAGAGATGTCCCAAGCTCCGACATACCCGCTAAGTACATTCTACGTGCTTACCACGAGTTTGATTTTTTTTTTTTAACACGGGAGAATTCTTGAATTAGCTCATACAGTGGGACAGGCCCTTTACACCAGGGCAGGGTGTGTACATGTGTGTTGGGGTGGGGTCATCGTCAATGAATAAAAATAAAGGATTGCCCAATAAGAGAGACATGGTCATTTTCTCCCTTGCAGAGTCATAAGACGTGGAGAACACAAAGTCTTTGAATATTTCTTACAGAAGAATTAGATAAATTTGTGATAAGCAAGGGAGTGAATACTAACAAGGAGAAGGCAGGAATGCAGAGGTGAGGTCACAGTCATATAATTCATGCAGCCGACTCCTTTCCCAAATGCATATCTTTGCATATTTGTACATTAATGCTACAAGACATGTCAGTGGGAAGCTTTACTCTGCTGTGCCTTGTGTTAAATGTCTTGAGATTTATCAATGCTGACACCGAGTCACAGCTAGAAACACATCCATTCCAGATCAGAGAATCCTAGATCACAATAAAAACAAATGATTACCAAATTACACGTGCGGATAAGTTAATATATAATAGCATGGTGCTGTCATTATACTAAGCTTTCAACCTGTCATTGTGGAAAGTGCTAAACCAATGCCCACTCTAATGGCAGTTTCTATTTTAGTTCACTCAATGATTACATTTTCCAAACAGATGGTCTCTCTAACATACAGAATCTTACCGGCCTGTCACTTGAATTGTATCGTCACTCAGTGTGTGGGGTGTTTGGATTAGAGTAATTATATGTAGACAGTAAAATGAAACTGAAAATGATCTCCACAGTTCATTGTTAACTAGGGTTGCCAACTTTCTCACTCCCATATCAGGGACAAAAGGTCAAAATAAGGGATAAATTCCCGACGGCAATTCGTTGACCAACTTGGCCATGGCTGGGTGAATGATGAGGTGCTGGACTGCACACAAAGTCCAGCCGGTGGGCCAGCTGATGAGTTTTGGCCCGGGCGCCGGACTTTGCGCGTGACGTCGCGTGGCCCGGGCCAAAACTCCTCAGCTGGCCCGCTGGCTGGGCTTTGTGTTCTGTTGCACGCAAAGTCTGACACCCCATCCGACTCATGAACTGATGATCGGCCATGAGAAGGAGGGGTGGTGGTTTTGGCGGTAAGCGAAGGTCTGAAAGTCGGACAGCTGGCCGGGCTGCCACCCGACGGAGCCACGGGCAAGGCGCTGCTGCTGCACTCCATGGGATGCACTACGTCGGGACAGGTGAGGTTGAGCCGGAAGCGGCGCTCCAACCAGATAGTCCCCTCGACCTGAGTAATAGCAGTCAAACACGGGACAAGGGCGGTCCCATATGGGACAAACCAATTTAGCCCAATATACAGGTTGGCCCGGTTAATACAGGACAGTTGGCAACCCTATTGTTAACCCATCAGAACTTCTCCAAATTGCTTCGCCCCACATTAGAAAGACTTGAATTGGAATTCTGTGAAGTTGAGCATGGAAAATGTGGTCATTTTTATTAGTGTTGTAAATAAGTGTGCCTCATCACAACAGGAAATATAAAAAGAGTTCTTACATGGTGAATAATTACATTTGCGTTTTAAGGGGGAATTTAAATGAGGAAGTGATGGTGATTTTATTTTGGATAGGAAATTAAATGTAGGCAGTCTGGGGTATAGCTCTATCTTAGCTCAGAATTCAGTCAGTATGGAAAGCTTGGGTGTCGACAAATCTAACATTTTCTAGACAGTCAGAATCTTTTTAAGACAGTCTGAACCTTTTCTAGGCAGTTAGAATCTTTTTTTTTTGACAAACCTTTTTTAGACACTCTGAACCATTTTCTTGGGATGGAGAAATCAAATACTGGAGGGTGTGGCATAAGGTGAGAGTAGTTGTGCCGGACAAAGGGTGCTGAATGCCAGGAACACGTTGCCAGGGTTAGTGGTTTAGCCAGATATGATAATGAAGCAGTGATATAACAATGTGTGCAGAATAATGCAAACAGGTCCAAACATAAATATATGCTTGCGTTCTGTGATTCCATTGATAACATTCTTGCCTGAATCCAGAAGTCCTAGTCACATTCCGAGCTGACACATGATTTAACTGTAGGCAGTTGTAAATAAACGCTAAACCTGTCCTTTAACATGTTCAAGATCGATATTAACAAGTTGGATGTGAATGTATGAGATGCATTTTTAAAGCTTGAGGGCCTGTCCCACTTGGCTGTCTTTCGCGCACCATTTACGCGACCTGCTAGCGTGTGGGTAGCGTGTGGGTAGCGCATGGGTAGCATGGGGACGGGCACATGGAGTGGTGTGGAGGAGTGTGGACTTCGTCCTGAACGAAATCTTCGCGCTCCACCGGCCTGACACGTAACTGACAGCCAAAGTGGGACAGGCCCAAGACTCAGGCGCGGCGCAACGTCTCACCTTCAACAGCAGCAGAAGCAGGCAAACGATCGTTGAACTCAGCCTAGGGCTCACGGCCATTACAGATCCCGATCTGCCCCCACTCCTACTCCCAGAGCGGGGCCAAGAAGATTGAAGATAGACACAAAATGCAGGAGTAACTCAGCGGGACCGGTAGCATCTCTGGAGAGAAGGAATGGATGACGTTTCGGGTCAAGACCCTTCTTTCAGACTGAAGAAGTCTCGACCAGAAACATCATCCATTGCTTCTCTCCAGAGATGCTGCCAGACGCTGTTACTCCTGCATTTTGTGTCTATCTTCAAATGATGTCACGCGCTCCAGACGGCTGTGCAGGCGCATGATGACGCGCGCGATTCTCGCGGGACCGTCACTACCGGCCTGTCGCGATAATGACGGCACAAGTGGGACAGGCCCTTTACAGTCGACATTTGTTCTTAGTGAGGATTGTAGTCTTCTGCCACTGATCAAAATTGATCAGTTGGTAAAATTGACCGAGAGACAGTAGATTGAATCATAAAAACACACGAGGAGATGATATACCCACTAAATAATAGAGACCTAGGAAGTACTGAGCAACAGAGGAGTTCTGGAATGCTTGGCCAAAAGCAGGTAGACAAGGCAATTACAAAGGCAGCGAGGATATTTTCCTCCTTTAGCTGGGACAAAGAATATAAGCACAGGGAGGTTATGGTACTACCATATCAATTATTTTTATGCCAGAGCTGGAGGACTGTGTGTAGTTCTGGTCAGCACTCTATGAAATAATATGTGCTTGAGGGTGAGATGTACACATAGAGTAGAGAATGAGAAATGTATCCTCTCAACAGAGGTGTCCTTGACTAGAGGGCATGGTTTCATAGGAGAGCTGGAGAGGAATTAGGGAAGACTTTCTTTCACCCAAGTCTGCCTGCAAGTGTGGTACATGCAGGTACTTTCACAATGTTACAAGGTATTTAGATGACCCATTGGAATGTCCTGGCATAGAATTCTACAAGCTGAGTGCGGGGAAATGGGATGGACATGATGGGTTTCACAAGTGATGGGAGCAAAATTAGGCCATTCGGCCCATCAAGTCTACTCTGCCATTCAATCATGGCTGATCTATCTTTCTCTCTCAACCCCATTCTCATGCCTTCTCCCCATAGCTCCTGACACCCGTTCTAATCAAGAATCCATCGATATCTTCCTTAAAAATATCCATTGACTTGGCCTCCATGACCTTCCACAAATTTACCACCGTCTGACTAAATAAATGCTTCCTCATCTCCTTCCTAAAAGAATGTCCTATAATTCTGAGGCTATACTTGGAAACATCCTCTCCACATCGACTCTAGCCAGATCAATGCTGTAATGCATTTATGATTCCTTGGGAAAGTTACTTGATGGAATTCCAGCTCTATGTCCCTGCAGGTTTGACCACCCTGCTAGTGTGTGCACACACAGTGTAAGGCCACTGCTGCCTTCACATTAAAATGATCTGCCAGCACACTTTGTTTCAGCTCCAACGGGAGAAAAAAACAGCTCTGGATGTGGAAATGTCATAGAAATCGCCCTCTGGCATTTGTCAGAACATTTGGTGGGAGAGAATCAAACTGATTGGATTGAATAGTAAAAACAGGGTTCAGCCAACTTTGGGCCCATTTTGTTGAGTTCATGTATTTTCTGTTTTGAAAGGCTACATTCCTACATTAAGAATCTGTCCACTAGATTCAACTTCCTTATTCATGGAAATAAAAGTTAGCTTTTGCAGGGATAAAAAATGTCAAGAACTCCAAGGTCTTTTTTTTTAAAAACACAATTCAATCGCCCCCATTATGCGACAGGCTGAAGTAAGGTTGTACGAATTGACCACAATCAGAATAAAGTGAGGATTTGGACACTTGACCCAACATTTGCTGAATGGGCTGTGGTCACTGAGGGAAAATTTGATGTGTTTATTATGTGAAAGAATTTGAGGCTACAGATGGACTCAGTACTTGTACAAAGCTCTCCACTACAGAGCTGTGAGACTGGTATGAATGAGCTTTCTGTCTTGCCTGTGCAAAGACCAAATGGTGGAATGTGTAATCTGATTTTGTGGCTGCTGCACCACATATAATTTCCACCAAAGATTAACATGTCCACAGTACATATGGCAGTGACTTTCAAAACCAGGAACCGGAATCTGCTTCGTCTCGAGTACAATATTGAATCAGAACTGGATTCCGTCTCTAGAAACTCTCAGGGCAGCACGGTGGCTCAGCCTGTAAGGTAGAGTAGATATCTTACAGCGCCAGATATCCAGGTTTGATCCCGACTACGGGTGCCGTCTGTACAGAGTTTATATGTTTTCCCCGTGACCCGCGTGGGGTTTCTCCGAGATCTTTGGTTTCCTCCCACATTCCAAAGGCGTACAGGTTTGTAGGTTAATTGGTTTGGTATAAATGTAAAATTGTCCCAAGTGTGGGTAGGATAGTGTTAATGTGCGGGGATCGCTGATTGGTGCGGATTCGGAGGGCTGAAGGGCCTGTTTCTGTGATGTATCTCTAAACTAAACTAAATTAAACGCAGTGATTTTGCTGCATTTTTTTAAAAAATGAAAAACTTAATGTAACGATGCCAATGTTATTCAAATTTTTACAGGGCACTTTCTGCAGATCTGTTCTTCTTAGCCAATTAGAGGCATGGTTCATAATGTTTCTATGTATATTTATTGTGAAAGTTCCAAATATCATTTTATAAAAACGCAGATCACCTGTAAACTAGTAACATTCTTTTAAAATCAGCCATGAGAAGGGATTACTTTATCCAAATGATATATTAACCTCCTGGGCAGTGTGGGAGTGATGCAGGTCCCCAACTCAGAAGTGCGGGGGAGGATGCAAAAACATAAATCATCTGTGGGGGCAGAAGTCAGATATTGAAATGACTCCAACCAGATCCTGCAGAAGTTCCACCTTCGATTTGATTAGAAATTCCTGCATCTTCAACTAGAACTAGTGTACGGGTGATTGTTGGTGGGTGCGGGATCGGTGGGTCAAAGAGCTTGTATCTAAGCTGTATCTCTAAACTAAACTAAACAACTAAACTAAACTGTGGATAGAAATGGATGGTAAACATTTGTCTTGATACCCTTCATCTTGACGAAGGCTCTCAAACCGGAACGTCATTGTCCATTCCCTTCCATAGTTGCTGCCTGAACCTCTGAATTCCTTCATTTGGTCCCTTATTTATGCTCCAAAGTGGTGAGATTGGAATTTCACAGCATTTCCAGGGAGAGGTGCAACATTTAAAGAAGGGTCCCGGTCCAAACCATCACCAGTCCATTCCCTCATAGATGCTGCCTGACCTGCTGAGTTACTCCAACACTTTACATGCAAAGAGGGCACCCACTTCAAATGTGAGCCAAATGAATGACCCTGCATGAAAAACAAAATAGTCCTTCTTGAAAAATCTTCCTTACAATGTGGATATAAAACTCATTAAGTTTATAGCATTAACATTAAACGGTTTAAACCACCACATTTCCCAAAAACTGCAACTGTTACCACAAAGAAAAACATTATGAACCTTAGGAGCACCATCATCTGCAGATTCCTCTCCAAGTCATACATCATCCTGACTTGGAAATAAAACAAATTTTCCTTCATCATCTCGAGGTCTAATTCCTGAAACTTCCTTTTTCAATACGGCTCCGGGTTGACCATCACTAAAAGGAATGCAAAGGTTCAAGTAGGCTGGCTCGAAGGGCTGAATGGCCTACTCCTGCACCTATTGTCTATTGTCTAGGTTGTATCCCACAATTAAAATTTGGGATGGGCAATAATTCCTGGCATTGCCAGCAACACCCACATCCTTAAATTGAACAAACAAAACAAAACTCACTTGTACACAGTGGAGGATAACAATGCACCTCTACTCAAATACAGCAATAAAGGAGGCGGTCAAGAGCAAAAGGGATGTCATATACCTGCTGATGGAAAGGACTTAGTCTTCTCTCTCACCTGCCTGCTGCCTTGAATCTGCTGGTGCTGTTCTGACTATGCCCACATCCTCTTCCCCTCCCTCATCCATCCAGTCCAAGGGGAAAACTCATCCAAATTCCCACGCAACAACATTCTTTCCCTAGGTGACTCCCATCTGGTCGTGAATGTTGTGGAACATGGTCTTCTCAAATGAGGTCCTCAGTGACTTTTTAACGTAAACAATCCTTTTTGGCGGTGAGATTGGCATCAGCATTGTGTTTACTCCTAATGCCGTGGGACTTTGTTCGGAGATGCTGTTGATAAAATGTTGTCAGCCACAGATTTGGTATTCTCTTTAACAAATGTCAGTAAGCACTTTGGGTGTTGAATCAACTCCTTGTGGGTGGATATTCCAAACACAACTCCTTTGCCAAGATGCCATTTTTGAACAAGCGCACTTAAATTATCCTTTCAGGGCAAGATCTCAATTTGAGGCAATCTTCCCGCGCACCCCTACCCCAACCCACAGTCACTTTATTATGGTTACACAAGAAAGCTGGAGAAACTCAGCGGATGCAGCAGCATCTATGGAGCGAAGGAAATAGGCAACGTTTCGGCCCGAAACGTTGCCTATTTCCTTCGCTCCATAGATGCTGCTGCACCCGCTGAGTTTCTCCAGCTTTCTTGTGTAACCTTCGATTCTCCAGCATCTGCAGTTCCCTCTTAGTCACTTTATTATGATGCTGACCGCACTTCACCATGAAGTGATGGAAGTGTAAATATATCACAGTGTAGATTGAAGTTATTAGTCCATTCACTAATGTCTTTGCATTCTACCCACAAAGCTACAGAACCTCTCTTCTGCCATCACCAACTTCAAAGCCATGCTTGTTCTATTAATGCAATATGTGCATAGAATATTATATGCAGTGCCGTGGTATTCTAGGATACTTCAATAATACACCCATGATTTAGCTTTAAAATAAGAAAAGATTAAAGAATAAAAGTTGAAGGGTTATATTTAAAAACTGTTTGATCAATGTAGGTACCAATCTTCTTCAACTGCACAAAGCATTATTTCTAACGTAAAATTATTAGCTGCACCCCGAATCCAGGAATATCCTGCCACAGATCAGATTGTACAGACAAATGCAGAAAGTGCACTGGTCAATTGTTTTTTTTATGGTTAAAGCTGTTCTCTGCTGCAAATTGTGTTCAACATGGTTTGGAGATTCTTCTTTTTTATTTTATTTATTTTTTATTCTGGGTTTTAATTTATGCATTGTGGGGTTTCTTTAAATATATAATTTACGATGCTTTTATTGAGTGATATACTAAGATGTTATATGTATACCCGAATCAGAAGCCATGGATGAACAGCGAGGTCAGGCTACTGCTGAAAGCACGGGACACCGCTTTCAGGTCAGGCGATGCTCGAGCCTACAGTTCATCCAGGGCTAACCTGAAGAGGGGCATCAGGAAGGCCAAGCACTGCCATAAGCTCAGGATTGAGGAGCACTTCAACAACAACTCCGACCCCCGACGCATGTGGCAAGGCATCCAGGCCATCACGGACTACAGACCCTCCAACATCACCCCCACATCCAGCGACGCCTCCTTCCTTGAGGAGCTTAACCACTTCTATGGCCGCTTCGACAGGGACAATCTAGAGACAGCCATCAAGGCTGTGCTACCTGCCGATCACCAACCCCTCACACTCACCCCCTACGACGTGTACGTGGCACTGAGTAGGACTAATGCACGTAAGGCTGCTGGCCCTGACGGCATCCCCGGGCGCGTGCTCAGTGCCTGTGCTGCGCAGCTGACAGACGGCTGGACTGACATCTTCAACCTGTCACTTGCCCAAGCAGTTGTCCCCACTTGCCTTAAAGCCACCTCCATCGTGCCAGTGCCAAAACACTCCACTGCGGCAAGCCTCAACGACTTCCGCCCAGTTGCACTTACCCCCATCATCACCAAGTGCTTCGAGAGGCTGGTCCTGGCACACCTCAAAAGCTGCCTACCCCCCACACTGGATCCCTATCAGTTTGCCTACCGCAAGAACAGGAGTACGGAGGATGCCATCTCAACGGCACTTCACTCCGCCCTCTCCCACCTTGACAACAGAGACACTTATGTAAGAATGCTGTTCATCGATTACAGCTCAGCATTCAACACCATTATTCCATCAAAACTGATCACCAAACTCGGTAACCTGGGCATCGACCCCTCCCTCTGCAACTGGATACTGGACTTTCTAACCAACAGACCCCAGTCTGTGAGGTTAGACAAGCACACCTCTTCAACCCTCACCCTGAACACCGGCGTTCCTCAGGGCTGTGTGCTGAGCCCCCTCCTCTACTCCCTCTTCACCTATGACTGCACACCTGTACATGGTACTAACACCATCATCAAGTATGCAGATGATACAACGGTGATTGGCCTCATCAGCAACAACGATGAGCTGGCCTACAGGGAGGAGGTCCAGCACTTAGCAGCATGGTGCGCTGACAACAACCTGGCCCTTAACTCCAAGAAGACCAAGGAGCTCATTGTAGACTTCAGGAAGTCCAGAGGTGGCACGCACACCCCCATCCACATTAACGGGACGGAGGTGGAACGTGTTTCTAGCTTCAGGTTCCTGGGAGTCAACATCTCCGATGACCTCTCTTGGACCCACAATACCTCTACTCTGATCAAGAAGGCTCATCAGCGTCTCTTCTTCCTGAGGAGACTGAAGAAGGTCCATCTGTCTCCTCAGATCCTGGTGAACTTCTACCGCTGCACCATCGAGACCATCCTTACCAACTGCATCACAGTATGGTATGGCAACTGCTCTGTCTCCGACCGGAAGGCACTGCAGAGGGTGGTGAAAATTGCCCAACGCATCACCGGTTCCACGCTCCCCTCCATTGAGTCTGTCCAAAGCAAGCGCTGTCTGCGGAGGGCGCTCAGCATCGCCAAGGACTGCTCTCACCCCAACCATGGACTGTTTACCCTCCTACCATCCGGGAGGCGCTACAGGTCTCTCCGTTGCCGAACCAGCAGGTCGAGGAACAGCTTCTTTCCGGCGGCTGTCACTCTACTAAACAACGTACCTCGGTGACTGCCAATCACCCCCCCCCCCCCCCCCCCCCCGGACACTTATTATTTATTTTTTATTCAAATCGTTTGCTATGTCGCTCTTCAAGGGAGATGCTAAATGCATTTCGTTGTCTCTGTACTGTACACTGACAATGACAATTAAAATTGAATCTGAATCTGAATCTGGTATTTTATATTGTTTTTATATGCAATGTATTTTTATGTAATGTTGTCCCTTGTCTGGACCTTGAGTCTGAAATAAAGTTTATTAAATTAAATAAAATAAAAATTAAATTAAAAAGCAGTTTCAAAGTCCCCGGCAGAGTATAATGTCATCCATCCATCAGTATGTTGCTATTTTATATGAAAACCTTAATAATTTTAGCAGGTAGGTAGTTCATATCAGGAAATTCCTCAACCTTGTAAAGCTGTGTTTAGTTTAGTTTAGTTTAGTTTAGATATACAGCATGGAAACAGGCCTTTTGGCCCTTTGGAAACAGTCCACAGCACAGTTCACTAGTTTTATGTTATCCCACATTCACCTCCTACACACTAGGGCAACTTACAGAAGCCAAATAACCTATGACCTGCACGTCTTTGGAATGTGGAAAGAAACCAGAGCACCCGGAGAAAGTCCACACAATCCCAAGGAGAACATACAAACTCAGCACAGATAGAACCGGAGGTCAGGATCAAACCCGGGCTCTGGTGACTTTAGACTTTAGAGATACAGTGCGGAAACATGCCCTTTGGCCCACCGTGTCCGCGCCGACCAGCGATCACCAGGTACACTAACGCTATCCGACACACTAGGGATAATTTACAATCTTAACCAAAAGCAATTATCCTACAAACTTGTACATCTTTGGAGTGTGGGAGGAAACCAGAGCACCTGGAGAAAATCCATGCGGTCACAGGAAGAATGTACAAACTCCATACAGACAGCACCATAGTCAGGATGAAACCTGTGTCTCTGATGCTCTGCGCCACTGTGCCGAGCTCTGCTGCTGCACCACTGTACTGCCCTGCTGTTCTTACAAACTACTGCTTTGTTCAACTTTGATTGGTTTTGTCCAACATGAGAAGCAAGTTCCATGGCAAATGTGTGTTCTACTTGATAAGTTGCTGTTTACTTTTTCTCCCTTTTAATTTTAATTTTCAGAATAGAACTGTGCTTCTTAAATTAGGTTTGGTGGTAGCTGTAATTGAAAGGAGGATCACAGACTTCATGCAAGGGTCATTTGGAGCTGCTCTATTTTTGTCCTGGTATCAGTGGAGATAAGGGCAGTGGAAAAAGCTCTAAGGAATTTTCCAACATCCTGCCGCACCACGGCATGATAAAACTCAAATTGACTCATCTACAAAGACAGCAAAGGAAAAATCTGTAGATGCTGGAAATCTGCATTAAAAACAGGAAAAGGTCAGGAAGCAGACCAATTCCAAAAGACGTGGTCTATGTTTTTGGACCTATTACAAGTATGAGGTGCAATAGTAATTAAAAAAAAACAAATATATAAATAAGTGGTATCAGGACCTGGTAACGGGAGGTAAAACAACAAAAACAGACTTGGTTGGTAGTCCCCTTTCTGCGGAGTTTAATGTTATAATAGAGCGATTGTTTCTATTTTCTCTTTCTTTCTTTTCTAGGGTCTATTTTCTCACTTTACTTCCTTCTCTAACTTCTTTCCTAAGGGGCTTTCTTTTCCCAACACTCTTGCACTTCACGACTCTCTTGCACTTTCTTTACTTTCCTTACTTCTACCTTTTTCTTAAAGCTCAAAAAAAATGAAGCGGTACAAAAAATGTATTAAGATATATGTGTTGTGTAGGATTGTAATTTACCGTACTTCTAATAAAAATAAAATAAAAAAAATAAAAAAAAACAGGAAAAGGGTAGAAATCTCATCATGTCAGGGATAACAAGTCAGTCGGTTCAAGGAATATTAGGAATGGTCGTTAAATGCTGGGCTTGCCAGCAAAATCTGGCAAGATAATTAACAAAATAATTAAAAATGACCTCTATAGAACCAAAATTGCTTCTCACAGAGCAATTAGACCACTTCAGACTTTAGAGATACAGAATGGAAACAGGCCCTTCGATCCACCAAGTCCACGCCAACCAGCAAATCACCCTATACACTGCCACCATACTGCTCTCCCTAATACCAATCCCACTATCCTACACACTAGGGGCAATTTACAATTTTTACTAAAGTAATTAACCTACAAACCTGTATGTCTTTGGAGTGTGGGAGGAAACCAGACCACCCAGAGGAAACCCACGTGGTCACAGGGAGAACGTACAAGCTACATACAGACAGTACCCCTAGTCAGGATCGAACCCAGGTCTCTGCAACTGTAAGGCAGCAACTCTACCGCTGTGCCACTATGCCGCCCGAAAAAAGCTGTGCAAAATACCAAGCGCTTCCATGTTTTCTGTTCCAGGCTTCTTGCGATACCTATGGACATCCAGAAGGGCTTTACAATCAATAACGAGTACTCACTGTGTACACTCATTGATACTGTATCCTGGAGCAGCAAACATTGGCTTATATTTCACTGTGTGCAATTAATGAGCTGTTTTTGGCCTTCGCCCAACTAACAGTTGCTCAGAGACTCGTTGCAGGTGTGTAAGTGAAGGCTTCCAGTCATTGGGCATCTGCGTGAATTTGTGAGCAGTGCAGAAGGTAGAAAGGCTCAACAACCAGAAAGCAGAACCCTCTCTGATACATAGACCATAAAAAACAGATAATGATAAGCAGAACAGATAAACTTTATGTAAATCATGCTGAAGCAAAATAAAAGATTGGGACAAACAATTGAAATTAGGGGAGCAAAATATTAAATAGAAAAAACAAAAACAAAGTACTTTATAAAAAATATTAGCCATAAATGTACTCAGCCCAAAATATTTTTCAGTAGAACCTCCAATTACTCCACTGATAATATTCTGTTACAACTGTTTTTACGTGCTCTAACTTCTTTACACCTTTACAATATGTAATAAACACAATTCACACACAATTTCTGTATCAATTCCTTTCATGGAGGCAACACATCATTAATGTAAAGGAACAAGAAGTACAGATGGAAAATTCCAACAGTCTTACTTTAACCCTGCACATGCCAACACTAGAAGCTGCTGCACAGAGCGGCATAGTGGTGCAGCGGGTAGAGCTGCTGCCTCTCAGTATCAGAGATCCAGCTTTGATTCCGACCTCAGGTGCTGTCTGTGTGGAGTTTGCACACGCCCACTGTGACCACGTGGGTTTTCTCCGGGTGCTCCAGTTTCCTCCCACATCCCAAAAACGTGCGATTTTGTAGGCAATTTGGCTGCTGTAAATTTGCCCCAGTGTGTAGGGATTGGATGCGAAAATGGGATAATGTAGAACCAGTGTGTACGGGTGATCGATGGTCAGTGTGGACTCAATGGGCTGAAGGGCCTGTTTCCCTGCTATATCTTTCAATTCAACTCATTGCTGTTCAATTCATTGCTGAAAAAGCAGTGAGCTGCACCTACCATCATTGGGACCATAAAATGTCAGTGACATTTATTTTATCTAATTTGGGAAGTTTTTACCTGTGCAAAGTTGAATATTGAGGATGATTCAGATTGGCTTATTCTGCACTATATAATTTCAGATTCTGCGTCCAGCGGAATAAATGTACTATAAAGTTCAGGTCATAATCTCGCACACTGGAAGAACTTACTTCAAGTGAGTTGGTTATCTAATTCTACAGCAATGTCGATTGGCAAATACATATTACAAGCCCATGGCCATAAAAAACGCTTACCTCTTAAGATCAACTGTTGTGACATTGAAAACCACACCCTTGAGCCACAAGATCATGAAGAGTCGTTGAGAGAAGGGGCAGTTACCGATGCTTTCTCCATCACTCCCAGCCTGCAGAAAATTAAACACAAGAAAGCATTCATCAGTACTGCAGAACTGTAGGGGTGGCACGATGGTGTAGCCATAGAGCTATTGCCTTAAAGCGCCTGAGATCCGGGTTTGATCCTGGTGCTTACGGAGTCTGTACGTTCTCCCCGTGACCGAGATCTTTGGTTTCTTCCCACACTCCAAAGACATACGGATTTGTAGATTAATTGATTTGATATAATTGTATAAATGTAAAATTGTCCCCAGTGTGTGTAGACCAGTGTTAATGTGCGGGGATCGCTGGTCAGGGTCGACTCGATGGGCCGAAGGGCTTGTTTCCACACTGTATCTTTAAACTAAACAAGTCCATTTCTTGATGATCATAAAATGTCAGGTAAACGTGTCACCAGTGAAGAATATTTTATCCCTTCATCATTATTCTTGTTACATCTTTCCTAACAACCTTTTTTCTTAACTAAATTCTAGGAATCTAGATATTTCTGGAAAGATGAACATGTAACGCACATCCCTAATCCCCTTTAGAAAATGATGTTCAACAGTCTACTTGAAGACAAAAATGCTGGAGAAACTTAGCAGGTGAGGCAGCATCTATGGAGTGAAGGAAATAGGTAACATTTGGAACGGTGAAGGTCTGAAGATGGGTTTCGACCCAAAACGTTGCCTATTTCCTTCGCTCCATAGATGCTGCCTCACCTGCTAAGTTTCCCCAGCATTTTTGTCTACGAACCATGATTGATGCTTGCACTGAATCTTTGCTTACATTGAACAGTGCTGTCATGATACTCCATTGCTGAAATTGACTATAACTCTAGGCATGACCAGACCTAGAAGCGTAGGTATAAGAGAATGTGCAATATAGGGAAATGGTGATAGGACAATAAACACAGCTGGACGGCAAAGTCCTCTTTTTCGACAATGCTTAGAAATGTTAAGTTCAATTCAAAAAGCTTTGGAAAAAATGTAATTTATTAAGTTTTAAAGAACCAGAAATAGACGTTCACTCTTAATTATTAATAAATAGTAGGAAATCACTCTTTTATCCATTGAAGTAGGTATGTTACAAAACGTACCTGAATCGTGGCTGAGCATCTGCCCCACCCCTTGTGTGTGATTTTGGCGCTGTTTAGAGGGGGCGGGTTTAAAACGCGATTTTTACTAGGCTGTTGCAATCGAAAATGTTCAGCCTAGTAAATCATTAACGGAAAATCGATGAAAGATCCCGTCGCAAAAGGTATTATTAGTTTTTATGGCCTTGTATAATATTTATAGTAGTTTAAAAATCACTCTCTCACTCCGCAACCTCTCGCAGCCCCAGGGTTTTATAAAGCAAACAATTAAAGGTATGTACCTTATTTTTACATTAAATGAGGCTTGTCTATAACCCTGTATATAAAGTTTTCTATAGCGAGTAGCTCATTTTGGGCTCTTTATATCCCGCAGTATTTTTCTGGGCACTTGAGGGCACAAATCCAGCGCAATGTGAACGTTCTAAACAAGCGCGTTCACAGGAACCCACTAGAAAGCCGATTTAAATTGACTTTAATTTACAGCAAATGAACACTAAATTCCTTCCATTTGGCCTATAAATTGATGTAAATGAGATTTAAAAATCATGTTTTATTGTGAATTATTTGTGAATATTATTTGGACACTTAGGCTATTTAAAAATGTTAATCATTTATTAAGAAATGGATAGATGTTTAGACTAGTAATTGAAGTTTGAAATTAGCTACAATTGGGTAACTAACTAATTATATGCTTTAATTTCAGGTCATCCAAGTAAGATTATTTTATATTTGTTTCAGAATGCTTCAATCTATGATAACTGAAAATTTCATTCAGTTCTCTTAATTTTTAAGAAGGTTATGGGCTTTTGACTGTCCACGATCACAGCTTTTTTGTTGTGTCCATAGAAAATCAATAGGGAACAAGATGCTAATTTCAGAGTATGAAAATGGCCATAACTTTTTTATTACTTGAGATATGAAAGTGAATTAGGTGTCAAATTAACTTATTGTTATGCTTTATCTGATGGGATAAATTGCAGACTTGATTTTTTAAATCTCAAAATTTTGTAACATTGCTAATTGAAGTTCTTGCTTTGGAATATATTGTGCTCCATCTTTATGTTCAACAAACATGACTCACTTATGATGTTTTTGTTCAAGTCACAGAGACATACAGCATACAAACAGACCTTTTGGCACATGCCCACATAGTTGCAGACCTGACTTGTACAGTTGTAATATGATGATCTAACACCTAACACCAGTACACAAAGTCCTAATCAATGAAGATAAATATCCAGATGCCTTCTTTGCCATCCTAGCAACCTGTGTGGTGCTTTCATGGACTTATGATCTGCACCCTTTGAATTCTCTGTTCTACAACAATCTCCAGGACCCTACCATTTACTGAGTAAGTCCTGCCCTGGTTAAGCTTATCAAAATGCAACACCTTACAAATGTCCGACAAATTCCATCTGCCATTCCTTGGTCGACTTCCCATTTCCTCTGAATCTTGTCCCCAGATAGTTCCACTGTTGTTACATTTCCCACACTGAAGGAATATCCAATTTGGAACTATTTAGTTAACATGGCAGCTGAGCAAAAATCTAAACATTTACAACTTCCAAGGATAACCTTTGACCTCAAAGTTTTACATGTCAGTCTTGTGAGCATAATCAAGGTCGAGTCTCACCCCGGTCACTCGCTCTTCTCCCCTCTTCCATCATGCAAGAGACACAGAAGTTTGAAACCGCACACCTCCAGATTCAGGGACAGTTTCTTCCCAGCTGTTATCAGGCAACTCAACTATCCTATCACCAATGAGAGAGTGGTCCTGATCTTCCATCCACCTAATTGGAGACCCTTGGAGTATATTTTATCGGTCTTTACTGGATTTTATCTCACACTAATCGCTATTCCTTGTATCCCGTATCTGTACACTATGGATGGTTTGATTGTAATTATGTATAGTCTATTCACTGACTGGACAGCAAGCAAATATCTTTTCACTGTATCTCAGTGCATGTGATAATAATAAACTAAAGCAAAACGTTTTACATTCTATTGACGTCATATATTTACAGACGTATGCATGCTTTTACATTGACTCCACTTAAGACAGGCATAACATATATTCCTGTTCAAAGCCAAAAGATAATACATTTTATATACTATAGGACAGGTATAGCTTGAGTTGGTCTGCCATTTTAGCCTCACATAGAAGTAAGTGAGAATATTACATTCTAATTGCATAAGGTTTCTGCAAAGCCTCTAAACATTTATCCCTTTTGAATCCATCATTGTTAACACTGAGACTCTCTATTTTTGCTTTTGAATTTGTGCCTTTAAAATTAATGAGCAATCAACCATTGGGTCCATGGTCACAATCTGCTAGTGTCAGGTCAGCCAATATGTTGCCAGTCTTGCTCATCGCTACACTAGAGTTCTGCTCACAAGTACCTCAGGCATTTTTATTTATTGATGTGAAGAATTAAATATTTCAGATACCAGTCTAGAAAACAGCAAATGTGTATAACTGAACAAATTATGAATTGCTATAAAATGGCCTCATTAAAAACAAAGCTCTGTCATTTAGTGTGCACCTTTTTGCTTGGCTTGTGTGTACCCAACGGAACAGTCAACTCTAAGCAGAAAAGCAAACTCCCACAGATTCTCGCAATGTAAAATAAAAGTAAAAAATGCTGTAAACATTCAGCATGTCAGGCAGCATCCGTGGAGGGTGAAAGCCAATGGCCTTTGATTGGAACTCTTTATAAATACAAATCACCCAATGAAAGGTTCTTGATCTGAAACATTAACTATGTTCTTCTATCCACAGATGCTGTCCAAATCATTCTGTATTCCTGGCATTTTATGTTTATATTTAATGATTGACTCGGAGAAACAATACGGGATGGAAAGAAAATCAAACGAGAACAGAGACCAGACTTAAAAGCTACTTGAACCATCCATTAACAGCTTACTATATGCACAACGCGTGGTGACCTTTTCTGGGTTTCCATCTCTATAAGTATACAATAGCCATTCTTAAAGTATCTTTGGGAAGGTGCCAAGAATCTCCTCTTTAAATGAGTCTGGTCGATTCTTGGTGCTAGCGTTTGAAATGGGAAAGTGACTTTGGAGCATAATTGGTAGCACTGCTATAAATCACAGGGAACAAAGCCCAGGGATGTGTCATATGAAACTGTGGACTTAACCCTCCAAACACTGAATCATTCTTAATCCTCAGCAATGTTGCAGGCAGCTCTAGACAGCTGTGTGTTGGAAGCTTGGCGTTGTCAAAAGAACAGCAAATCATTTTAACATGGTGTCTCCCTTTGGAGTATATTTGTTGTTTGCTGTTCTTATGCAGTGAGTTTTAGTCTCAAATTATGATTAGAGGCCAGAAGACTCATATTATTTCTCTATGGAGAACAAGCTCATAGATGGCGAGTACATTGTTTATATTGTGCTGTGAAAAATCAGAAACCAAGCTGCTCGAGATCAAGGGGCTGGAAAATGTCAAAAAATCAGTGTTCTACAATCTTTCCCTTACTGTGTGTATGTGCGATTCTGTATTTCATAATTAGCTGGGGGTCTAAGAATGAAGGATTCTAACAGAATAGCACAGGAGCTCAGCTAAAGCAACTTGGAAGTTATGAACAGTTTTGTACATCCATTTTTCAATCGATTCTGTTACCCTGCCCCTTGACCCACACACTATGACCTTTGTCAAGGGCCTTCATTGAAACCTTTTGAAAGTCCAAGAGAAACACATCCATCACTTTATCCCTCTCCATTCTTCTAGTCAGTGTAATTATATTGTCAGCAGAATGT
Organism: Leucoraja erinaceus; assembly: GCF_028641065.1. Lineage (NCBI taxonomy): Eukaryota > Metazoa > Chordata > Chondrichthyes > Rajiformes > Rajidae > Leucoraja > Leucoraja erinaceus. The sequence goes on along the minus strand of NC_073402.1, from coordinate 19,990,883 downwards.
CCGTGGCAAGATCTTAGCGATGAGAAGCTGCTAGAGCTTGTACAGAGAACACAAGGGAAGAAGACCTTAAGTCTGAAATCTCAATGGCATCTAAACCTTGGGGTCACAAACATCAATGTTAAAGAGTTCGACCAGATATCAGGCAGCAAACGAGGACATTCAAGGGCTCCAGCATCATGCCATTATTTTCCTTGCATTGGTTAGTCTAAGGTCTGGATAGAGTGAATGTGGGGAGGATGTTTCCACTAGTGGGAGAGTCTAGGACCAGAGACCATAGACTGGGGTCAAGGACAGAGAGTCCACGTCGCGGCCCTGTTTTCGCCAATCTTTCCACCACCACACACAAGAAGCACAAGAAGCGCAAGACAGACACCATTGTATGCAGATTCCAAGACGTGTGTTCAGCTCTGGCTGAACAACTTCTAATCTTGTGTGTGGACTCGATAAGAAGAAGAAGGCCATAGACTCAGAATAAAAGGATACGAGGAGGAATTGCTTTAGTCAGAGGGTGGTGAATCTGTGAAATTCATTGCCTCAGACAGCAGTGGAGGCCAATGCAATGGATATATTTAAAGTGGAAATTGATAGATTCTTGATAAGAAAAGGTGTCAGAGGCTATGGAAAGAAGTCAGGAGAATGGGGTTGAAAGGGAAAGATAGATCAGCCATGATTGAATGGCGGAGCAGACTTGATGGGCCAAATAGCCTAATTCTGTTCCTAGAACCTACGAAGTTATGAAATATCAAGTATCTGACGAAGGGTCCCGACTGGAAACTTTGCCTATCTATGATCACCAGCGTTTGTGTTCTATTGCTAATATAAAACTTGCTTCTTGTTTGTTTCTTCACTCACGGTCATCTTCAAAAATCACTGTACCAATTTGTTTACATATATTTGCACCAAGGGAAAAGAAAGTATAACATTTAACTATTCCTTGAACTTATTTTGCACTCAAGAGAAGAACTATTTGAGGAAACATTTGTCCTTTACAATATCAATCCAATTATCTGAAGATGTGTAAGCGAATGAGGATGGGTAGAGAAACAAAGGCGAGCTAACCTTGATAGATAGTGCAAGGTCGGTGAGGGCATTATGATGAAGCCCTTGAATGTCTTCACTTACTTTTCAGGAGCAGGTGTTCGGTTAAGGGGTTAATGAGAATACAGTGACTGATGTAAGCAGCAGATGCATCCTGTTCCTTTAAAATTCTTGGGGTCAAACATTGTCTTGTACTACATTTGTGTAAACAGACCAGAGTGCAAGCTCACCAGGAACTGCCTCTGTCAATGAAGTCTTTATTTTTTAAACTTTTGTTCAGAAAAGCCGTAACTTTTTTTTTTAATATAAATGTTGTCCTGTACATATAGACCACCTTCTTCGCTCTTGTGTGATAGGTCTTCGGAACGGTGATTGTGTGCAGGTATTTTGAAGGACTCATCGAGTCTGAATATCCTTGAAGGAAGTGTTTTAAAACAATAACTTGTGCAGGACGCAAGACACAAAGACGCAGCTGGTAGAGCTGCTATCTCACAGCACTAGAGACCTCGGTTCGATCCTGACCTGGCTTTGATGATGGTGGGCGATTTAAAAAAAAGTATTTTACCTTGAATCATTTCTCTTCATTCCACTCTCCCCTGCTAACCTTGAAATGTTTATCTCTAATCGGGCTCATTCGCACCAAGACCTGAGATACAGATTTTCTTCTGTTTTAATGTCACAGCCACCACTTTTACAGATGGGTGGCTCAGTGGCGCAGCTGGTTCGGTCCTGACCTTGGGTGCTATCTGCATGGAGTTTGCACGTTCTCCCTGTCTGAAGAAGGGTCGCAACCTGAAATGTCACCCATTCCTTCTCTCCAAGAAGCTGCCTGTCCCGCTGAGTTACTCCAACATTCTGTGTCTATCTCCCTGTGACTACGTGGGTTTCCTCTGGGTGCTCCAATTTCCTCCCACATCCCATACGCATGCAAGTTTTGTAGGTTGTAAAATTACGCCTAATGTGCAGGGAGTGGATGAGAAAGTGGGATAACATATAACTACTGTGAGCGGGTGATAGATGGTGTATGGTTTCGCCTGTGGTTTCGGAGGGCTGAAGGGCTTGTTTCCTTGCTGTATTTGTAAACTACACTAAGGCTAAAAGTAACATTCATGAGAAATTATAATGGCTGTTCTGAACATTATTTATCATATTATCACACAATCTTTACTCTTTAAATCTTTCATCACCTTGAAGCAATGTATCATTAGCAAGGTGTGTCTAGACCAATACCAGGCACATGCTAATGACCCAAGCAGCCATAATAAGTTCATAACTTCATAAGTTATAGGAGCAAAATTAGGCCATTCAGCCCACAGTCTACTCCACCATTCAATCATGGCTGATCTATCTTTCACTCTCAACCCATTCTCCTGCCTTTGTACCCATAGCCCCTGACACCCTTACTAATTCAAAATCTAGAATCTATCAATCGCCATTTAATGTGAACTTTGCCAATGAGAGCCATTGCCTATTCTTTTATTGAAACAACACAGAATAAAATCAAAACTGCCAAGCACATGAAACCAACAAGGATCGCTGTGTGAGGAGCAGTCATTTTCTTTCTTGCCACAACACAGAACCAGTGAGGATAAACAGTGATCTTATCTCCAACCAGGCAGAGGTAAGTGCTCCAGTTTTTGTGACAAATTAAAGTTAATTATTTCTTGTCCCAAACCAGCCTTGGGGCACAATTAAAAGCTGTGTATGGGAACTAGGATTCCTTCAGACAAGCAGTTCTCCTTGCTGTCGACTGCTCCTGGGAATGTAGAGGAAAGCCACAGACTCTCATTCCTCCCTTCCCACCTCAGATTTCAGACAAAGCTTCACTAAGTAGGCATGTGGCACTGTTTCAAAACACACAACATTAGCTCAACTTAAAAATAACATTTCTCCAAGCCAACATGGCACAGAGTATGAATCAGAGCCTTAAGTCCATTCATACCGTACGCCTAGGCCAGATAATTTGCAGCAAGATACACACCCAATGCATTCTGGAGAAGTTAGTGTACCAAGAAACTCCAGCTGTAAAAAAAAAAATGGTTCTCAGCAACCCAAGTTTATTAATCACCATCCATCTCCTCCGAGGGCTTTTGGAGACAGCGCATCCTGTTAACCCTTACATCACCAAATATTTTGTCGTAGCTCGTGTGCCAACACACAGAATATATTTACTGAAGTGTCAAGGTGACAAAACACTTTTTGTTTGGGAAAGGGGTAGAGCGAGATAGTTTCAACAGGATCCTTGCCATCACAAACGGCATGAAAAAACAAGGCTTGGCATATACCACACGTGAAAGAATAACATTATGCTGTTTCACCCACATTATCACACAAAAAGCTAAGCTAACATGAAATGTTGCCAAGATTTTTAAAAAAAAACAGGGCTTACTAACCGGAATAAAAGTGAAAATCAGTCATTTTTGCCTGTTATTCACTTTAATAATGTGATAAAGACAAATTATGTTCCTTTGTAATATTTTAGAGGTTGCATGCATTAATGCAGAGAGTGAATTTGTTGATATCCAATGCTGATAAAGTTCAGTCAAATTTTACTGCCGACAGAAAGTATTAATTAAAGCCATTCTTGAAAAACACATGTGCGTTCCTGGTCATTTTTTTAAAAACAGAATACTCCCTCTGAGAATTTTGCAAGTAGTTTAGAGTTAGGTGGGGAGAGAAAGATTAACAATGCCAGCAGTTGTACTGAGAATTGACCATTTACATGAAGAAACTGTCGGTGCCCGCGGTTTTCTGTGTGGGAAGAGTCAGGACGAAGCTCATGGAAAAGGGGGGGGGGGAGGGGGAGGGGGGGGAGGGGGGGGGAATCAGGGGGTGACTAATGAAACACACCCAAATGCATGAAAAACCAACTGAACAAAGAGCCAATGAAAGGACCAGGATATTTGGTGCACTATGCTTACCAGCATATTTAAGCAATACGCAAATACATTCCTTTAATAGCGGAAGAAATTAAACCTGGACCAATTCCTTAGGCGAACGTGGCATGAATAATGCACATTTGAATGTCATTAAACATCAACAGCCAAGGGTTATACTTGAGTAAAACCAACATTGTGGATAAGTCAACGAACCACCATTTTAGTCAGTTCAAATTCCATGGGTTAGCAAAATATAGTGAGCTGGAGACACCTAAGGGCAGAGGGGACTGGTACCAGGACAATTTTCCCCAGACTTCAATTCCACTGTGGAACTGTGTTCTGCACTAATTGCCAAACGCATATTGACAAGAGAGTGGAGTCATAGACTCATAGAATGATACAGCATAGAAAGAGACTTGAAAAACACATGTGCGTTCCTGGTAACAAAAAATTAAAACAGAATACTCCCTCTGAGAATTTTCCAAGTATTTAGAGTTAGGTGGGGAGATAAACATAGAAACATAGAAAATAGGTGCAGGAGTAGGCCATTTGGCCATTCGAGCCTGCACCGCCATTCAATATGATCATGGCTGATCATCCAACTCAGTATCCTGTACCTGCCTTTTCTCCATACCCCCTGATCCCTTTAACCACAAGGGCCACATCTAACTCCCTCTTAAATATAGCCAATGAACTGGCCTCAACTACATTCTGTGTCAGAGAAAGATTAACAATACCAGCAGTTGTACTGAGAATTGACCATTTACATTAATGACCCTTCAGCTCAATTTGCTCACACATACCGGCCAACGTGTCCCAGTTATACTAGTCCCACCTGCTTGCGTTTGGTCCATATACCTCCAAACCTGTCCTATCCATGTACCTGTCTAACTATTTCTTAAATGTTGGGGTAGTCTCAACTACCTCCTCTAGCAGCTTGTTCCATACCACCACCACCCTTTGTGTGAAAAGGTTACCCCTCAGATTCTGATTAAATCTTTTCCCCTTCACCTTAAACCTCTGTCCACTTGCCCTCCATTTGCCTACTCTGGGCAAGAGACTGCGCATTTACCCGATCTATTCCTCTCATGATTTTATACACTTCTATAAGATCACTCCTCACCCTCCTGTGCTCCTAAATAATACAGTATAGATTTATCAAAATCATTTCTAAATTCCAAGTCAAACCACAAGAAGAAAATCCACACCGTGGGGTTTTATTCCTTCTATCGTGAAACATTAAGATTTAAATTGAAGTGTTTCAGATATTAAGGTGGATTTCCTCTGATTGGGAAGTTTAAAGCTGCTCTAAAAATTACAGCCAGATCTTTCAGGAGTGAGATTCATAAAAATATTGGATTAGTTTCTATAAAAACCAGGCATGATCAGTTGTTAATTTAAATGCGTGATTGATAGATTTTTGTTTGCTAACAGGTATTAAGGGATTCAAGGGAAAAAATGGAAAGTTTGGTCATATATCTACTGGGTGGCCTGGTGGCGTAGCGGTAGAACTGCTGCTTTATAACCCCAGAGACCCGGGTTCAATCCCGACAACGGGCGTTAATCTGTACGGAGTTTGTACGTTCTCCCCGTGGATTTTCTCCAAGATCTTCAGTTTCCTCCCACACTCCAAAGACATACAGAGTGTGGAGTGTAGGTTAATTGGCTTAAATTGTCCATAGTGTGAGGAGGGTAGTGTGAATGTGCGGGGATCACTGGTCGGTACAGACTCAGTGGGCCGAAGGGCCTGTTTCCACGCTGTATCTGTAAAACTAAAACAACATTAAAAAAAATGAAGATCGGCCTGGAACTGACTGAGTGGTGGAATATCCACAGAAGACTAAATAGCCTGGTCCTGTTTTTTTACGTTCTTATATTTCCTGTGCTTCCTGTGAGGGTCACAGCTCCCTTTGTTTCTTACTTGGTTTAGTTGGAGCACTGATTTACAAGTGTCAGGTGAAACTATTTAGGACCAACAGGAAACGTGTTCTGGAAATGTAAAACAAAATAGGAAGTACAATGTCTAAAATGGCTGAGTGAGGAGAAAAAGGGAGGGAAAGAGAAACAAATGTTGTGATCAAAATAACTTTAAAAACATTGTCAATTATTTAATTTATACTGAAACAGTTAATGACTGAGTATAAATAATTTTACCAAGTAACTATGAACTTGTTCGTGAGTGGTGCTGAAAGAGTTAGTTTAGAAGGTGTGAGATAAATGGCAGAAAGGTTTATTCATAGCTCGCGCCAGAAATATGACTGTGCGATGGGATGGAAGGAACATGCTCAGACTGTAGTGGCTGCCAGTTTTCCTGTGTAATGCCAGCTCTCAGACTCTCCACTGATGCCCTAATTAATCCTGCCCGAGTCATCAGAATTGATGATTGTTTTGCTTTCTGATTATTTTTCCTTTCTTGGTCAGGCTTAAGCAATGCACTGCACATGTGTAACTTTTTTTCTTATGTCTAAACCACAATTTCCTGGGAATTATTGACTCAGTCGAACAGACAAAAGCCGATCACATTGTAATTTCATTTTCTGACTCGATATACATTCCACGTTTAGAGTCACCGACTCACACAAGCAAGGAATCAGGCCCTTCTGCCGAACTTGCCCACACCGACCAAGATCCCCCATCTACACAAGTCTCACCTGCCTGCATTTGGCCCATGTCCTAAATCTTTCCTATCCATGTACAACTATTGATCTGCATAAGGATACATAATAATACTGCACCATGTGCACAATGAGAACGTGCTGTTTTCTTCATGGATTAGAATGAATTCATTGAAAGTTCCTGTGTGTGTGCATGTGAGCATGTGCGTATATATACACACACACATTAACATACACAATGGAACTAGCAATGATATAAATTCTAATCCATGAGCGAAACAGCACTTTCGCATAGTGCACATGATAAATATCATTATGCATCGCTCTGCAGATCAATATATATGTATGGATAGCAAAGATCTAGAGGGATATGGGCCAAATGCATAGAACCTACCCCCACTATCTCCCATTCACTCCTCCTACCACTTAGACAACAGAGCGGCAAGTGTGCATCATTGACAAACTGCACGGCAGGCTGCTGAGAAGGTCTGTGGCAGCAAGTACTTAGAAACATCACCACCTGCAGATTCCTTTCCGAGTCACACTCCTGTGGTATTATGCAATAATAGTGTAAGGCTGAGCAGAGGGGCACTAGGACCCTGCCAGAAGCCAGGCTCCAGTAACCGGATGTGACTGGAACCCAGGGTGTGGGCAGTTAGAGAGAGGCCTGGGCTTACACGAGGCTGTTGCAGTTGCTGCTGTTATTGTACAGATTAAAGGTATACTCTGTTTACGTCGTCGTACGAGCCTTATTACAAGCATAACTCGACATGGTGCCAGAACTGGGAGACTTGTAAGCAAGAAAATAATTAAAGAAGAAGAGGACGGTGTATCGTTTTGGCGGGAAATAGGAGACGAGCTGGCAGATATGGCGCAACTTACACCCACTGCTACGTTCACAATACAACCTCCAGAGCCATTCGATTTTACCAAGCCTCAAGAATGGGAGCGTTGGATCAGGAGATTCGACCGCTTCAGGCTTGCAAGCAATTTAAACGCGACGTCGGCAGAAAACCAGGTGAACACGTTAGTGTATTGCATGGGCGATGAAGCAGAAGATGTGCTAAAGGGGCTAACGCTAACTGCAGATGAGAGGAGGGTGTACACGGATGTCAAGGCAGGCTTTGATGCATTTTTTGTGCCTAAAAAGAATGTAATCTATGAAAGAGCCAAGTTCAATCAGCGTGTGCAACTGCCAGGAGAAACGGTGGATTCCTTCATCACTGCTCTATACGGATTAGCTGAACACTGCAACTATGGACAGTTACAGAACGAGCTGATCCGCGACAGGTTAGTGGTTGGGCTGAGAAACGTCTCATTGTCCGAAAAGCTACAGCTAGACAGAGACCTAACCCTTGAAACGGCTATAACAAAGACAAGGCAGTCTGAAGAAGTTAGACGACAGCGGTTTGACTTAAGAGGAGAAAATAGCGGTGCTAGCAAGTGCTCAAATGTTGATGCTGTGCATGCTAAAAGCTACAGAAAACCCAAATTTCCCTCAAAGCCTCAGCCACAAGCACAAACACCAGGCAAAAATAAATTTAATACACAGCCACAGCCAGGTTCAAAGGCCTGCTATAGATGTGGAAAAATGCCCTCGCATGGAAAATTGGAATGCCCTGCTAAAGATGCTGTGTGTCACAACTGTGGCAAAAAGGGACATTATGGCAAAGTGTGCAGAAACAGTGCAAAATCTCTCAATGCTGTCACTACAGAGGAAGAAGAGAGCTTTTTCCTGGGATCCGTGGATGCTGGAAAAGACCCGTGGACGGTGCAGCTACAAGTGAGACAAAAAAAAGTGTGCTTTAAAATAGATACTGGTGCTGATGTCACCGCCATGCCAGCGGAGGTGTACCATGACATTACAGGGGGGCATGATGTGAAGTGCCTGGCAGTGTCGACACGCCCATTGTTTGGGCCAGGGGGCAATGCACTCTCTGTCCTGGGCGTAGCCAGAGAAACACTGCACAGAGGCAACAAGACAGCCATAGAGGACATTTATGTAGTAAAAGACCTCCACACTGCACTGTTGGGAAGACCTGCCATAGAAAGGCTTCAGCTTGTGTGCAGGGTTGACGGCATCACCTTGGGATCAGAGGACACCAACATCTATGTAAACTCTGTCATCAGCAACATTCCTGTCAGTGGAGATTATCTGAGCAGCCTACGTGAGCACCTACAGGCAGACAGCACATGCTCTGCACTGATGGAGTACTGCACAGACGGCTGGCCCGACAAAAGCCAACTGCAGGGAGTGCTGAGACATTACTGGGCTGATAGAGCAGTGCTGACTGTGCACGATGGGCTGCTGCTGCGGGGCACGAGGCTCGTCATCCCATCAGCCTTACAAGGTGATGTGCTGCAGAGACTACATGAGGGACACCTGAGGGTGACAAAGTGCAGGGGCCGGGCCAAACAGACGGTATGGTGGCCAGGACTCAGCAGCCAGCTGAATGACATGGTGCTGAAATGTAGAACCTGCATCCAAGAGAGAAGGAACGTCAAAGAGCCGCTGATGCCAACGGAGATGCCAGACAGGCCTTGGCAAACCTTGGGAGCTGACCTATTCACGCTGAAAAACAAGACTTATCTATTAGTCGTAGATTATTTCTCAAGATATGTGGAAGTTGCGCTGCTATCACCGACAAGGTCCACAGATGTGGTTGTGCACCTGAAATCCATATTTGCTCGTCATGGAATTTGTGAATTTCTTAAAAGTGACAATGGGCCCCAGTTCTCAGGTAGCCACTTTAAATCCTTTGCAGCAGAGTATGGCTTTATGCACATCACGAGCAGCCCCAGGTTTCCTCAGAGCAATGGGGAGGCGGAACGCGCTGTACAAACCGTGAAAAACCTGCTAACAAAGGCGTCAGACCCATATCTTGCATTGCTGGCCTACAGAGCAACCCCTCTACGGAACGGCTATAGCCCGGCCGAGCTGTTGATGGGGCGCCGCCTCCGCACTACAGTTCCTGCCCTTCCAACCCTGCTGAATCCAGTTTTGCCTGACTACAACGCGCTGGGGGCCAAAGAAAGGGAGAAGAGGTGGAACGACGCAAGATCCTTTGACAAGAGGCACGGAGCGAGAAATCTGGAGCCACTAATACCTGGGGAGGATGTGTGGATCACCGATGCACGAGTCCAGGGCAAAGTGCTATCTACACACAATGCACCTCGCTCTTATATCGTCCAGGTGCCTCAGGGCACACTGAGGAGGAACCGGCAGCACTTGGTGCCGCTGCAGACCAACAGTGAGGTAGTCGATGCGGATGAGCCACCGGTGGGAGAAGAGCCAGCTCCACCAGAGCCAGCTCCACCAGACCCAGCTCCACCAGTGACAGCATCACCCAGCGGAGAGGGCCCCACCACAGAGACTGTGCGGACAAGGTGTGGGAGAGAGGTTAGACAGCCGAAGAGACTTGATTTGTGATTTATTGATCTGTTTTCTACAATAAAGAAAAAGAGAGAGTGAAATGTGATGTGAAAATGTTCTGTAAACCTGTTACATTTACCTGAAACCTGAAAGAATAGTTCACAGTATGGTAACGTGTAAGTTATTTTATTTGTATTTTGCATGCTTAGATCAGGGACAGGTCTTCCAGCAAAAGGGCAGAATAAACCCCTTAAGACCTGCAGAGACAAAGGTAGTCCACCCTTTGTTCTCAAAGAAAGGGAGATGTGGTATTATGCAATAATAGTGTAAGGCTGAGCAGAGGGGCACTAGGACCCTGCCAGAAGCCAGGCTCCAGTAACCGGATGTGACTGGAACCCAGGGTGTGGGCAGTTAGAGAGAGGCCTGGGCTTACACGAGGCTGTTGCAGTTGCTGCTGTTATTGTACAGATTAAAGGTATACTCTGTTTATGTCGTCGTACGAGCCTTATTACAAGCATAACTCGACAACTCCTTCCTGACTTATAACTAAATTGCTGGTTATTTTCACCAGCTCTAGATTTTGCAACTCCCTACCCAAGAGTATCTTGGAACCATTTTTGCCAGAATTACTGCAGGATTTAAAGGGAAAGCTCACCACTAGCTTCTCGAGGGCATTTAGAAGTGAGTAATACATGCCAGCATTACCCATGTCTCAAAATTAATTAGGTAAATATAGAAAGATGGTATGGCTATTGAAATTTTTTTTATTTTTTTTTTAATTTGTATTTTTATTAGGAGCAGTGACAGTAGTCTAAACCATGGCATAAAACATTATACATTTTGTGTACAACTTCTGTTTTAAATTTAGCAAGGGAAAGGTAACACAAGAAAGAGAAAGCGAGAAAAGTAAAGAGTGAAGGAAGTGGTGATGTGTAAACCCCTGGAGTATAACTCCCGGGGTTAGCAAGTGATAGCCTGTAGAAAGATGAAGAGAAAAACCCATAGAATTGTAAAAAAAAAAAAAAGTAGAAAAGAAGGAAAAAAAAGAAGAAAAGAAACAGAAACAGAAAAGGGATATCCCTACTTCCATAGCCAAACCCATCACCCAGTTCACAAACGGTTACTTTCCAGAGTTGTCTTGCACCATACTATACTTGTAATAAATCAATGAAAGGAGACCATATCTTTAAGAATTGCTCTGATTTTCCTGCTAAGACGAGTCTCATAGGCTCTATTTAAATTATAAACAGGTGCTAGTTGGAAGCTAGTTCCTTTTCCTGAAGGGAGAAAAAACAGTTAAATGCCAGTGACTGGGAGTCTCATTATAATCAATCTATTTCACCGGGAATGACGTGGAAACCTATAAATTGCTAATTAAACACGGAGGATTCAAATGCTGTCGTTATGCACAAAGGGTTTCTCTGTCATAGGCAGTTGGAGACTGACGCTCTGTATTAAAAAATCCTGTCACTACCTGGAACCACAGAAATGCATATAATTCACAAATAAACGTTGGTAGAGTGCAGCACGTGATGGGATGAGAAGAACAAAATAGCATCCATTCATAATCTCAAAATCATAAGAAGACCAAACTCAATCCTTCATTCATGTGTGGTTTAAACATGATAACACAGTGGGTTGCATTAAAATAGCTGCTTTATTCTACAAACGGTTCTTCACAAAAAACAAATGGCACTGAATTCACAAAATGAACAGACTCTTTGTAATTTTGGTATAAAGTTTGGCCCAGGGGTGAAGTTTGGATATGTTACTTGAAAGCATTTGTCATTTTCATCTCAGTAGTCTAACCTGCCCCAACTCAGCTGAAACCCTTATCTATCATATTTTTGTTCCTCACTTTTATTCTCGCTCAGTCCTGGCTAACTACCTGTGAACTTGAAATCATCCAAATCATTTCTGTCCCGGCGTAACTCGCACCGTCTTATTTGCGCATCCCTCTTGTTGACTGGCCTCCATCTCGATTTTGAAATTCTCGTCCTTATATTCAAAATCCCTCCATTGTTTTGCCCTTTTCTGCCTCTCTCATCTCTTTCAATCACATAATCCTACAAGATATTTACTGTCTAATTCTGGCTTCTTGCTCAGCTTTGAATTTAATTGCTCCAGTGTTGGCAGCTGTGTGCTCAGCTGCCAAGAGCCTAAGCTCTAGAATTCCCTCCCTAAATCACTTATCCTCTCTTTCCCACTTTGAGACTCAAAAGCTACTCCTTTGCTCAGCGAGACTTTATTTCACCCACCGGAGGTCCACCACTAGAAAATATTAGGTAGAAACTGCATCTGTTGATTTATACCAAAGATAGATCCAAGATGCTGGGGTAGCTCAGTGGGTCAGGCTGCACCTCTGGAGAAAACGTATGTGACGTTTCGGGTTGGGATTCTTCTCCAGAGATGCTGCCTGACCTGCTGAGTTACTCCAGCACTTTATGTCCAACTCACCAGAAAATATCAGTTTGCTTTTCATCAATACATCACTATTGGATCTGCCTCTTAATCTCTATATGTCCTCCTTAAAAACAAGGCCTCAATAAAGCACTCCACACCCGCACTCCAAAATAGAGGTGACCACCTTTCCAGGTCCAGGTCTTTCAAAGCAAAATATGCCATTTACTCACATCAGATGCATATGGTACAGATCTCTGTCCCAGATCTTGTGCATTACTAATTTATATTTTTCACCCGATGACATTAATGATTTTCCTGTACTATTTTCTGTATATTTTAATCCAACATGGCAGGAAAGTAGAGGTTCACAATTACTTTGCACGGCTTCATACATGTTAAGATACTCGCCTTTCAGTAAAAATATCATGTTTTTTGAAAACACAAATCAATAATTTGTCTGATACAATTTATCGGATTAACCCAGCAATATTTGACACTGAAACATGCAGTTGAACGGGGATTGGCCAAGGTAAATTAACAAAGCTTTCCAGTACACAATCAACTGCATAGGTTCATAAGTTATAAGAGTAGAATTATACTGGTTGGTCTATCTCTCCCTATCATGGGGCTGATCTATCATAGAAACATAGAAACATAGAACTTAGGTGCAGGAGTAGGCCATTCGGCTCTTCGAGCCTGCACCACCATTCAATATGATCATGGCTGATCATCCAACTCAGTATCCCGTACCTGCCTTCTCTCCATACCCCCTGATCCCCTTAGCCACAAGGGCCACATCTAACTCCCTCTTAAATATAGCCAATGAACTGGCCTCAACTACCTTCTGTGGCAGAGAGTTCCAGAGATTCACCACTCTCTGTGTGAAAAATGTTTTTCTCATCTCGGTCCTAAGGGATTTCCCCTCTATCCTTAAGCTGTGACCCCTTGTCCTGAACTTCCCCAACATCGAGAACAATCTTCCTGCATCTACCCCATTCTTCGCCCCATTAGTGCCTCAACCACTTCTTCCAGCAGCCCACTCCATATAGCCACCACCCACTGAGTAAAGAGGTTGCCCATTATTTCCTATTAAAACGTGCCACTCTCACCTTTACTTGGGACGTTTAGTCTTTGAGCCCTGGATAACAGACACTGTGCATTCACCCTATCTATTCCCCTCATCACTTTATAGAACTCTATAAGACCACCCTCAACTTCCTGCATTCCAGGCAATAAAGTCCTAGCCTGCCCAACGTCTCCCTAGACCACAGCCCCTCGATTCCTGGCAACATCCTTGTCGATCTTCCTTGCACTCTTTCCAGCTTAATAACATACCTCCTATAACAGGGTGGCCAAAATTGAACACAGTACTCCAAATGTGTCCTTACAAACATCTTGTAACTTGATGTCCCAACTTCTATTTCAGATTCTACATTGATTTATCAGAATTAAGAAAAACATTATTTAAATTATTATTTGAAAGAAATGAAGTAAAATCAATTGTATTTTCTATTAAGATTGGAGTGTAAGTTCACCACAGAACAAATATTTCTTGGGCTTCACCTCTTGGAGTCAGAAGTAAAGATTAATCTTTGTTTTTTATTGGTTGTCAATGCTTGCCCCTCTCGTCCTGTTCCACAAGGTCAGTGGAAGCCATCAGTAGAGAGCATAGTGATAGTATTCTGGTGTAGATGAAGGGTCTCAACTCGGACCGTTGACTGTCCCATTTTCCTCCGCAGATGCTGCCTGACCCGCCGAGTTCCTCCAGCTGCTCTCCATTTTTTTTGTGACTAAGAAATATATCATCTGTTTGGTGTCAGTAATCACAAATAACTTTTTACCCTCCTGGGCTTGTTTAGATGGGAAAGTCACTCGCTGAAGTAGTAATATGCACCACAATTCTGAAATCCAAAAATACTCCTACGTTTGAACATAATTTGCAATTTACCAACCAATAATATATCCAAGCTGAACAAAACAAAACCATTGGCCTGTGCTTAGAATGTATCTTTTAATTTACATTCATTAAATTACATTGAGTGACGCCTGTATGGTTGTGAGTAGTCGCCCAAAGAGTCGTACCTTTTTATGGTCGCAGCTGTTGCAAATTTTCGGCAACCTGCTGCAACTATGAAGGGTGCCAGCAAGTCGCCGAAAGAAATCGCGTAAGTGGGACAGGCCCTTTACCATACAACTTGAGTAAATGGGTGACCCTCTAAGTGAGCTTAGCTGAGGAGTGAATCTGATGTGGTTAAATCAATTAGGAGTCTGAGGGAAAGAAAATTAAATTGGTTCACTAGTCATCTTATTGTTCCTGAGCCAGTTATTAGTCTGCGCACATGAACTCTTGAGTACAAATAATATAACATGGGGTTTTAAAAAAGAATATCCCTCTGCAGCTTAAAAGATTGAAAAATACACTTTTAACTGGGGAATAGAAAACCCATAACTCACACAGAGGTAATTATTGTCTCTGGTCAAAGTTATTTTTGCAGTGTTAAAAATAGCACACAGTCTGCAGAATTATGAAAGGGTTTTGCTGTGTTTCATAATCAGTCTGCCGAGCTAAGGTGTGGTGCAGAACATTGAAATGGGGCGTGCAATTTTGGAGCTACCCATGCTTTGCCATTACCAACTCAGATGTTGACCTCAAAACAGCAAGCGTATTAAATGGGATTTTGTTAAAAAAAGTCAAGTGGAAACCTTTTGCCACTAGCGGTGAATTTCAGAATGTTGAATAATCCTCCAACGTGAAATCCTTTACCACTTATTTTCCGATAAGTTTGAAGGTTATTTCTAGATTTTGCAAAGTTGTCGTTACTTTTACATAATTAACAATTTTCAGATCTGCAAGCCAGTTAGACAGCCACCAAAGATCACAATCTAATCAGAGACACAAGGAATGTGCAAATGCTGGTTTACAAAAAAAAGCCACAAAAGTGATAGAGTAACTCAGCGGGTCAGGCAGCATCTCCGGACCACATAGATAGGTGATGTTTCGGTGTGGGACCCTTCTTCAGACTCAGTCAGTGGACTAAATCCAATCATATCTGTCCCTGGTTTATGCTGGAGTAAATGCTGGAGTAACTCAGCGTGTCAGGCAGCATCTCTGGAGAAAAGGAATAGGTGACGTTTCAGACTGAGTGAAGAAGGATCTCGACCAAAAATGCCATCTACTCCTTTTCTCCAGAGATGCTGCCTGACCCGCTGAGTTACTCTAGCATTGTGTGTCTGCCTTTCTTTATCATTCACGTTTATCCACCACTTTTGAGAACGGGCATCTACGAGTCTGACAGCAGACATCCGACCCACTGAATGGAGAATGTTTTCCAAGCTGGAAATCTGGGATCATTTGCCCATTAAAATACTAGGGTGCAGTGTGGCTTGTGGTAACCGTAGGGTCTGCTCAGAGGGGAACAGATATAGTTTTGAGCTAAAGGCAAAGGTTAGAACCAAAAATAGCTTTTTTTGAAATCCAAATGGCGTAGAAATAGGAATTTCTTTATTTCTGGCACACTGAAATAATGTTGCCTTTAGCACTCATGCCAAATCAGTTACCTATCAAAAATAAATAAATCAGGAAATTGGTCAAAAACACTTATTTGAAACACCATTCAAGTGTTCTGCTTTCAGAAAGAAACACCATAACACAACCTGTGTGGTTCCCAACATAACTCCATTCAGCATTGTTGCTGACTTCTTGTTTCACCGCAGTCAAAGAACAGCAGCCATTAATCAGAGGCACTCCCCATGGCAACCATACACCAACACCACACATATTATGGCTGCCCTTGAAGAGAAGGACGCAAGGGGATAGAGGAAGATAACGTACAGATTCTCAGAAAGGGGCATTGGAGTATTCACTAGCATGATACATCCCAGGAGGAGGTCCCCTATACTAGAAACCCAGACACCCGTTGGGATCAATGCAAAGGACCAGCAGGAGATGGCGAGAATATTCTCCGCAGAATAGTGGGGCAATGATCAAAAAACTTCATGGCTTCATAAATATGTCACGATGAGCCGTGCAACACAAAAACTACTGTCCAATTATTTAAAAACACCTCTTCAATACATACACCTTCTTTCTACACGCACCTCATCTTCATTCAATCACTGCTATTCTACTCCTTTTACCTATCCCCGCCCCATCCCTCTCCAAGATTTGCCTCCAAATATTGAGTGATGAAGGGGATATCCAACATCTATCAATTCATCCCTTACTGCTAAAGCTGCATTGATTTGGAGAAAAATTTGGCAATTTATACGTGCAACTATATTCTGTTCCACATATCGCTTGCCAGCTCTTGCCATACTGGGTGACACAGTGGTAGAGTTGCTGCCTTGCAGGACCAGAGATCTGGGTTTGATCCTGACTACCGGTGCTGTACATTCTCCCTGTGACCGCGTGGGTTTTCCCCGGGTGCTCCAGTTTCGTCCCACACTCCAAAGATGTACAGGTTTGTCGGCTAATTGGCTTGGTATAATTGTAAATTGGTCCTCGTGTGTAACATAGTGCTAGTGTAGGGGGGTCGCTGATCGGCGCGGACTACATGTTTCCTCACTCGATCTCTAAACTAAACTAAACGTGCAACTCTGCCAACGTCATCTTTTGCATTTGATGCTCTCGATGTGGTCTCCTCCACATCGGTGACACCCACACACACCAGGCAACCTCTTTGCTGAGCACCTGTGCAAACTAAAGGAACTGCAAAATGCAAACCAAAGGAGCAACACCTCATATTCTACCTGGGTAGCCCTGAACATGATGACATAAAGCCTGATTTCTCCAATTTTAAGTAATCTGATCCTTCTCTGTCCCTTTCTCTCTCCTTCTAATCTACCCATATCTTATTATGCATACTCTACTTTCCAATACACCCTCCCAACCCCCAACTTCTTTCTCTGCCCCATCTCCCACACACTCCTCCTACTTGTCCCCTATCCCCAACGTGCAATGTTTCCATTTAATACCATCCTTTATTGTGTTCCACTTTTACTTTCTTATCAGATTTCATAACCTGCATCATTTGTTATCTCCACTTATCACCTCCCAGTCTCTCGTTATCTCCACTTATCTTTCCCCCACTAGACTCTATGGAATAATCAATCCCTTTCATCTGGATTCACATCACTTGCCAGCTCTGCCCCCAGCCTTCTCCCGGACCTCTTTGTACTGTCTATCTTCCCTCCGATCTTTTGGTTCAGATGAAAGGTCTCGACCCAAAACCTTGACTATCAATCTCCCTCCACAGATGCTGCCCAACCCACTGAGTTTCTCCAGAAGATAGTCTCTTTCACTTCCGATTCCTGCATCTGCAGTCTCTTGTGTCTTCTGCTTCACCTTGGCAGGGTGTGAAGAGAGGCCGGCCCTTTCCCTTCACCAAAACATCGGGAGCTGCTGCCGAGAGCGGGGGAGAGGAGCAAAAAGAATGACAACGATGAAGGCTGCTGTTGTTCACAAGACCCGACATCCCACAGTAGCTGGCATCATGACAAATGAGCAGAATACGTCAGAACGATGCACACCAGTCCATGTTCAAGTCATTGATATGTCCCTTCTCAAGGACACCAATTCACCACCAACTACAGCCTCACGGGCAACATATGCAACTGCAGCCGACAACCGTGACTTCGAAGCACTCCTTTAATTTGCCAGGCTCAGAATGAAGCGAGTCCATCGAAGGCAAGAGCTTGTTCCAAGTCCTAAAGGCCATCCATGCAAACTCAGAGGTAAGGAAATCCATCTTCCAGCAACAAAGCATTAGTCACAGAGAGAATAATGGAACATAACATTGGGATATCAAAATTAACTCATATGGCTGACAAAAGGATAAGGTATACAACTTCCGAGACAAATTTCACAACAAGGACGTTTCTCACCGCAGTCATTCTTTACTTTCCCCTCTCCCGTCAGGTGGAAGATACATAAACTTGAAAGCACCACATTCAGGAACAGCATCTTCCCTGCTGTTATCAGACTATGTAATGGTCCACCCATTAGCTACGGTGTAGTTCCAATCTTCCAGCCTACCTCATTGTGGACTTCTCTATAACTGCAACACTATGCTGCCACACCATATTCTACACTCTAGTAATTTTCTCTTTGCACCACCTGTTGTAGCTGTGTCTGGTGTGATGGCACTCACGCATAGTCTGATTTGACTGGATAGCATGCAAACAAAACGTTCCACTGTACCCCAGTACCACGCGACAATAATAATCAAATACGCATTGACTTATTTCAATGTTATAAATCAAAACACAAGCAACAGTTCAGAGGTGTTCGTATGTGAAGCATATCATGCCCAGAGAATAATCACACTAGTATGGCAGTTGACAAAACTACCAACTTAATGATGCCTTGTGTAATGTGAGCCATGTGAACATGTTTAAGAAAAACCTTAATTGCTTCCAGACAGTGAGTGATGTTTTCCCATTAAAAGTGATAGTTTCACTACAGCAGAACAGATGACCGTAAAATAAATGTGATTTAAGCCATTGCTGCCATGATATTCTGCAAATGGCGTGAATGACCTCCAAATTGATGTTAATTTCCATCTCACAATACTTCTTCCATCTTGCTTCTGTTTTGTCAAACTCATAATTGCACGTTCCCAGGGAACAAGTCCCACATGAAGATAAAATTGCATTGTGAATTGAAACATGTGTTTTGGTGTCCTGCTCCATAGGAGCTCACGTCCTTCCTCCTCCTTACTCAACAGGATGCGTTGAGACAGTGTTGGCCTGTGCAGAAAATCGTGCAAAAATATCAATCACATACAATTCCTGAGACGCGGTACTTCCACTGCCGAGACTTCAGCTGATCTGCTCCATTGTGTATCTGGAAATGGTCAATGAATATAATGGCAAGGCTCATCGAGTCCCATGAGGAAGTTATCATTGCTTAATGAGTGTGGACTCCATAGGTTTGAAACCTGAACCACTCAGTGCATCTCCCCACCCATCTTGCCAATATGAGCTGTATACAGCGAGTACATTACTAAGCCGCATCGGCTATAACACTCGTAGAAGCAAAGAACTGCAGATGCTGGTTTATACTGGAGATAGACACAGAGTGCTGGAGCAACTCCGTGAAGGAAAAGGATCGGTGACGATTTGGGTCGGGTCCCAACCTGAAATGCTACATATCCTTTTCCTCCAGAGCTGCTGCCTGACCCACCGAGTTTCTCCAGCACTTTGTGCCTATCTTTGGCTATAACACTGACTGGTCACCATTGGTGTTGAGCAGCAGGAGTTTAAACTCTCAACCGATTATTACTCGTGCAGAGTTAAGTTGGTACAAAGTGGGTTTTTTGTACAAAGTTTATTATTGTTAAAGGCAACCGCCACACATCGTGAAATACAGAGATAT
This sequence comes from Leucoraja erinaceus, assembly GCF_028641065.1. Lineage (NCBI taxonomy): Eukaryota > Metazoa > Chordata > Chondrichthyes > Rajiformes > Rajidae > Leucoraja > Leucoraja erinaceus. The sequence continues at coordinate 19,971,200 of NC_073402.1, read as the reverse complement.
TGTTTCAAGGCATTAAGTAATTGAATCAGGATTCCATTCATTTATGTGTTATCAGCACTGTCAGGCCTGCAGGGCAGGGTGTAAAGGGATTTTGTGCATCATTTGAGCTCTCTCATCTGACTTTTGGCATCCGATGTTGGTGTTAAGGATTAGAGGATGTAGAGGATCATGTGGTTAGCTTTGAAGAACACGCCTTGGCAGGCTCCTTACAAAAGGTAACTTTCTGTCATCTACCGCCCCTGCAGGTAGCATTTCCATCCACCGCTTATCTGGATGAAGCTGCTGATGTTCACCACCATCCCTGCCGTGGCTGAGAGATTCCAGGCTCTGGGTCCCCATGTTGTCCTTCCAGTTAGACAGGAGTACATGAATGAACTGGAACTACACAGTGAAATGATCAAAACTGGGTAGCATTTCCATAGTTGTGCGATTCATAATTGTTTAGTTTGATTGTGACTTTCAGGTAACCCTCAATTGCTCCAATTGATGAATAATATCCTTTTGGTAGGACCCAAGAATGAATTCATCAAAGGGAATTCACCAATTCATCCTCGAATGCCTATGTGATTGCTTAACCAGTACTCTGATATAAACACAGGGAGTGCAATAGGCCCCACTGATCTCGGAGGAAGGTTGCCTACAGATGCACCATAGAAGCATATTGTCAGATTGCACATCAGCTTGGTTTGGGAACAGCTCTGCTTAAGCCAGCAAGAACGTTGTGCAGAGAGTAGTAGATATAGCCCAGTCCAATACACAGATCAGACATCCAACATTGATGCCACCAACACTGAATGCTGCCTGGAAAAAGCAGCCAACATAATCAGACTTGTCCCACCTCAGTCATTCCTTCTTCTCCCTGCTCCTGTCGGGCAGAAGATACAAGAGGTTTGAAAGTGCACACCATCAGATTCAGGAGCAGATTATCCCCCTTTGTTATCGGGCATCTGAAGGGTCCTCCCATGAGCTGGTGTACTGTCCTGCCAGTACTAACCCCCCCCCCCCCCCCCCCCCCCCCCCCCCCCCCCTCTCATTGACTCCATGCTGCCTCAGGAAAACAGTCAAAATAGTCAAGGACTTTTTTTTCACCCTTTCTGTTCTCTCTTCTCCCTTTTTCCACCAGGCAGTTGCTTAAAAACACACCACCAGATTCAGGGACAACTTCTTCCTCGCTGTTAGCAGACTACTGAACGTATAGAGTCATATGGTGTGGAAACAGGCCCTTCAGCGTAACTTTTGCCCACACCAACCAACATGTCCCACCTGCCTGCATTTGGCCCATATCTCTCTAAACCTGTCCTATCCATGTTTCCTCTCCAAATCTTTCTTAAATGTTGCGATAGTACCAGCCTCAACTCCGGCAGCTCGTTCCATACACCCACCACCCTTTGTGGGGAAAAAATACACCTCGGGTTCTTAATAAATCTTTCCCTCCTTACCTATAACCCATGTCCTCAGGTTCTACCCAACTATGGGCGAGAGACTCTGTGCATCTACCTGATGTATTCCTCTCATAATTTTGTACCCCTCTATAAGATCATCCCTCATCCTCTTGCACTCCATGGAATAGAGTCCTAGCCTGCTCAACCTCTCCCTATGGTTCTGCCATAGAGTCCTGACAACTGTTACTAGAGATAGATACAAACAGCTGGAGTAACTCAGCGGGACAGGCAGCATCTCTGGACAGAAGGAATGGGTGATGTTTCGGGTCGAGACCCTTCTTCAGACTGTCAGGGGAGAGGGATACAGAGATAAGGAAGTGTAAGGTGTGAAAACAAGACAAAGGGGATGGGGAACGGATAATGTGGAATAGATCATTGTTAGCTCGGTGAAGGTAACAACAAAGCAAACAGAGATACAATGTAAATGAGGATAGTCAAACTGGTCAGAGAACTGGGAAGGGGGTATGGATGGAGAGAGAGGGAAAGCAGGGATTACTTGAAGTTAGAGAAGTTAATATTCATACCACTGGGGTGTAAGCTGTCCAAGCCAAATATGAGGTGTTGGTCCTCCAATTTGCACTGGGCCTCACTCTGACAATGGAGGAGGCCCAGGACAGAAAGGTCAGGATGGGGATGGGGATGGGAATGGGAGGGGGAGTTAAAGTGTTTAGCAACCGAGAGGCCAGGTAGGAATTGGTGGATTGAGTGGAGGGACTGCAGAGCCTACGCTTGGTCTTGCAGATATATAGGAGTTACTAGAGAGTTACTGGAAAGTTACTGGAGAGTATTCTGAGGGATAGGATATATACACATTTAGATGGACAAGGGCTGATTAGGGATAGTCAGCATGGTTTGGTGCTTGGGAGGTTGTGTCTCACAAACCTAAACAAGTTTTTTGATGATGTGTCCATAGATATTAACAAGTCTAATCCTTGATTAGTTATGCACCAGAAACCAAACAAAAGTAAAATAAGGTGGCAATATTTGTGTTGCATATTTGTAATTACACTGTGAATGCATAATCAATGCAAATGTGATTTGATTAGCATAACCAGTTGACATCCTTCCTATACCGTAAAAACTGCTGTAAAGGGAAACAGCATTCAAACAAATCATTTTGACTCAATATGCAAAGCTGAAATAGATAAATAAAGTATTGCATTCTGAATGCTCCAAAAGAAAAAGTTTGCTAGATATCAACCAATCTGACAATATAATCAATGGAAACTAAAGCAGGAACAAAACCTTGACTCAGTGTTCATAAAAATGCCGCATTGGCTGAGGAGTGAGAACTATATAACTACAACAACGTGTAAAAGGAAACAGCTTGAGATTTACTTCACGTTTTCAATCACCCCATTTACAATACAAATGCTGAACCCAGATGAAACACCCCATTTTGACCACAGCTGGAGTAGTATCATGTTCAAGGTGTAGGAAAGAACTGCAAATGCTGGATTAAAACCAAGGATAAACACAAAAAGCTGGAGTAACTCAGCAGGTCAGACAGTCTCCACCCGAAACGTCACCTATTCCTTTTCTCCAGGGATGCTGTCTGACCCTCTGAGTTACTCCAGCTCTTTGTCTCATGTTCAACCATGGACAACAGGATGCAGTTGCAGAGGGTGAACAAGAGATTTGCTGAACTGCTCTTGAGAATGTGTGGATGACAATTATGAAGATGGACCAAAGAGGGTTAAAGGAAGAAAACTATAAAACACTGGAAATACTCAGCAGCTCACATAGGATCTGTGGAGAGAGGCAACTGATGTAACATCTCAGGCTCATCAACATCAATTCTGATCAAAAGTCAGTGACCAGAAATGGAGACCATTTCTCTCTCCATACACAGTAACTGAACATTTTACTTCAGACTTTCAGCACCTGCAGGTTTTTGCTTTACACATATTAAGGGGAGATTTGAAAGACATGTTTAAAGCAATGAAGCCATGTGGTGCACTAGGCAACTCAATATAAAATTTGGTATGAACATTGACTTCTCTAATTTCAGGTAGTCCCTACTTTCTCCTCCCCTTCTCAGCTCTCCCTCAGCCCGCGGCTCCACCTCCTCCTTTCTTCTTCCCCCCCCCCCCCCCCCCCCCTCCCCTCACACCTCACATTCTTCCTCTGAAGAGGGGTTTCGACCCGAAACGTTGCCTATTTCCTTTGGTGCAAGCGAAGGAATGGGATAATTGTCAGCTGTTAGTTGGACAAAATTAGGACATTTTATTATTTGCCAAAATATATTTCTCAATGTTTCTTGTTTAAAGCCTGCACAATCTCCCAAACTACTTATTTATTTATTTATTTGGGTGATTGCGCAGGCTTTAAACAAGAAACATTGAGAAATATATTTTGGCAAATAATAAAATGTCCTAATTTTGTCCAACTAACAGCTGACAATTATCCCATTCCTTAGCTTGCACCAAAGGAAATAGGCAACATTTCGGGTCGAAACCCCTCTTGTGGAATAGATCATAGTTAGCTCGGTGAAGGTAACAACAAAGCAAACAGAGATACAATGTAAATGAGGATAGTCAAACTGGTCGGAGAACGGGGAAGGGGGTATGGATGGAGAGAAAGGGAAAGCAGGGATTACTTGAAGTTAGAGAAGTTAATATTCATACCACTGGGGTGTAAGCTGTCCAAGCCAAATATGAGGTGTTGGTCCTCCAATTTGCACTGGGCCTCACTCTGACAATGGAGGAGGCCCAGGACAGAAAGGTCAGGATGGGGATGGGAATGGGAGGGGGAGTTCAAGTGTTTAGCAACCGGGAGGCCAGGTAGGAATTGGCGGATTGAGTGGAGGGATTGCAGAGCCTACGCTTGGTCTTGCAGATATGTAGGAGTTACTAGAGAATTACATGAAAGTTACTGGAGAGTATTCTGAGGGATAGGATATATACACATTTAGATGGACAAGGGCTGATTAGGGATAGTCAGCATGGTTTGGTGCTTGGGAGGTTGTGTCTCACAAACCTAAACGAGTTTTTTGATGATGTGTCCATAGATATTAACAAGTCTAATCCTTGATTAGTTATGCACCAGAAACCAAACAAAAGTAAAATAAGGTGGCAATATTTGTGTTGCATATTTGTAATTACACTTTGAATGCATAATCAATGCAAATGTGATTTGATTAGCATAACCAGTTGACATCCTTCCTATACCGTAAAAACTGCTGTAAAGGGAAACAGCATTCAAACAAAGCCTGCACAATCTCCCAAACTGCTTATTTATTTATTTATTTGGGTGATTGTGCAGGCTTTAAACAAGAAACATTGAGAAATATATTTTGGCAAATAATAAAATGTCCTAATTTTGTCCAACTAACAGCTGACAATTATCCCATTCCTTAGCTTGCATCTGAGTAAAATTTATTTCAAAACGCATTGATAGTTTACGATTATTTAAATGGTAAATGTAGCTTCAGAAGCGTTTTCATTTTGCATGTTAAAACCCACCTGAGAACCATGGGCGATTTTGCAATTTTACTGACGGATTTTTCACTTTTAAAACTTTTCATATAACAAATGAATAAAGATAAAAAAGTCAATAATGCCTTACTTTTGATGAAATGCAGCGAGCAAACGCGATAATTCCCGATATTTTGGATCTTTAAATCTCCACGACAAATGTCCGCTAAGCACTTCCGCTGTTTTTGCACCTTCAGCTCCCTCTTGAATTTACCTTAGTTTCTATCTTTTTTTTGGACTGTAAATTTAGGTAGCTGTGCCTCACGGTCACCCCGACTGGCACAGTAAATTGCAGCTCAAAAACTGTCCGTTTTCGATGTTTTTAACGGGTGTGAATGTGCGTGTTTTCCCATTCACTAACATGTACCGGAAGTGACAAGTGTCCTCCAGTTAAAATTTTCGGTCACGTGGGTGCGGATCTACGCTCCAGTGACCTTTCGTGAAATCACCCTATACAAGCTCCAAAGACGTACAGGTTTGTGGCTTAATTGGCTTGGGTTTGTATAATTGGTATAAGTGTAAACAAGTATGAATCTCTAAATACTATGCATCAAGTCCTACGCAAAATACTATTTATTGAACACTGGTAAACCCAAAAGTCCTCTGAACCAAAACATTATCTTGTGCATCTACTAATCAGGGCGGCAAAGCTGAAAGATTTGAAGGCAGTACGCTAATTTACAAAGTGCAAAACAGGTACGCAACTGATCATTTTGGTGGGCAGGGTACTTTTGGATAAAATAAGGAATCCAAAGCCTGAAATACAAAAGTAAACATGGGGCCAAGCGCCTGTCTGTGCCACACGAAACAAACCACGTGCACCTTTTATAACGTCTGCCTTTGTCCATTCTCTTTAGGTTTAGTTTAGAGATACCGCATGGAAACAGGTCCTTTGGCCCAACAAGCCCACATCGCCCAGTGATCCCCGCACATTAACATAAGCCTACACACACTAGGAACAATTTACACTTATACAAGCCCAAGCCAATTAACCCACAAACCTGTACGTCTTTGGAGTTTGGGAGGAAACCGAAAAAGAAAACCCACGTGGTCACGACGAGAACGTACAATCTCCATACAGGCAACATCGTAGTTGGGATCAAACCCGTGACTCTGGCTCTGCAAGCGCTGTAAGGCAGCAGCTCTACCGCTGCTCCACTGTGCCACCTATTCGGGACAAAATGTCCTTTTCCAAATGCCTTTTAATGCCTGTTCAGGACAAAACTGCTGTTTGGGGAAAGAGTTCCACAGATGTAAGAGAAACTGCAAAACTTCATCAGCTTTATTTTTTAAATCGAACACAAAATCTGCAGCAAAAAATGTGAACAACTTCCCGCTTTGTTCCAAATTACTGCAAATTAGCATGAACGCACAAGTAAATATGCATCTGCTGAATGACTCACAACAACCTAATTGTTCTGGGAATTGCACTCATCTTTTATTCCCATTTACAACATTTGCCATTTTTTCCTATATTATTTATTCTATAGCAACATTGTTGTCATTGTAAGTGCATACTGGCTTTTTTTTTATAATAGCAGAGTGCTTCCTGTATCCTGGAAGTATAACTTCACATGTTTTGCATTTGCAGTATCTATTATGTGCAACAAGGAGCTTGCCTGCAGTTTATCATCAAAGAACACATGTCACACATAATTCAACTGTATGACTTTGCTGCCATGTTGTAGTTAGTTGTTAGCACAGCAGAAAAAACATAAGCTCCAAGATGTTGTATATGGGTAAATACACAAAAACAGCATAACAAGCTGTTGTAATGTTGCAACAAGCATGTCGAAATGTCATGATTTTTATACCCCCTTTTATTTCAATTTCCACTAGAAACTACCACGGGACAATATGATCATTTAGTCACACAGCGTGGAAACAGTCCAAACTCCAATCAACTTATCCATGCCGACCAAGATGCCCCAACAACGCTAGTCACACCTGCCCGTATTCCTCTAAACATTTTCTATCCATGTCCCTGTCCAAATGCCTTTTAAATGTTGTTATAGTAACTGTCTCAACTAACTCCTCTGGTGGCTCAGTCCATATACCCACCCTCTGTGTGATCTTTTTTGTAAGATTGCCAAAGCACACATTTATAGATTCCAAAAGATCCACACACTTTATCATGGAATAGTCACAAGTAACTTGGCAATGACACCTGAACTCCAATCATTATAAATGATAACCAAGTAGTCTAAAGCTATTGATACTATTGAGCCAGGCAGACTGGCTATGGAACGGGAAAAAACACACTGTTGGAGGAACTCAGTGGGTCAAGCAGCATCTGTGGAGGCAGAGGGCTAATCAATGTTTCGGGTCAATTTGCTGGATCAGAACTCCTCGTCTGCTCAGAATTGGAGGTTACATTGTGACTCGGTATTTTGGATTCCAGACTAAAATATTTATTTATTTATTTGCATAATAAAATTCTGGGCACGTAAATAGATTTATTTATTGCTCATATTTATGTCGCTCTTCTAGGGAGATGCTAACTGCATTTCGTTGTCTCCGTACTGTACACTGCACAATGACAATAAAGTTGAATCTGAATCTAAAATTAAATCTAATTGTTCATGCCCACAAGATGATCTGAATGCATCTTAACTATTCTGATTACCAGTCATTAATATCCAGAAGGAATCTTGCTGTGCTGAAATCAGAACAATATTTCACCCGAGATCTTAGTGTACGGGGCGATCGCTGGCCAGCACGGACTCGGTGAACTGAAGGGACTGTTTCGGTGCTGTATCTATAAAGACTTGCTTTTATTTCTTCTGTTCTTTTTATAAGGCTAAACCTTTTTGAGAAAAAAGTCATTTCGCTCCCAAGATTGTGTTTAAATAAATATATATTTTATTTTTTCTGAAAATCCAAATTGTGGGCATTCTGCACAGATCACCAATATCAGAATGATGTTTTGTTTTTACTTAACATTAGTCCCAGAATTCTCGTTAGATTAAAAGTAATTGTTAGACTAAGATGTTTGTAGTTCTCAGGACTTAGAGTCACACAGCACAGAGCCTTTCAGCTTAACCTGTCCCTGCTGATGTAGATGCCTGATCGACACTAGTCCCACCTTGCCTGCATTTGGTCCATATCCCTCTAAACACTATCCTGCACACTGGGAACAATTTACAATTTTACCTAAGCCAATTAACCTACAAACCTGTGCATCTTTGAAGTGTGGTAGGAAACCAATGCACCCAGAGAAAATCCACGCGGGCTACAGGTGGAATGTACAAACTCCATACAGACAGCAATCATTGGCCGGATCACCCAGGGCTATGGCACTATAAGGCAGCAAATCTACCGTTGCGCCACTGTGCTGCCCCTCATGCACTTCATCGACCTTCTCTACCCTACCCTACCTTGACTGTTGTTAATAACCGAGCTAACAAAGCCCTCGGGGGTAAAGAATTTCAAAGATTTATAGTCCAAATAATCTAAGGCTATGCCTCCTGGCTCCAGATTCTCCAGGTCTCAAGAAACAACCTTTCAGCATCTACTTTGCCAATTATCTATCAGTAATGAAACTGAAAATTGCACTGTAAGTTACTTAGTGCACTGGGAGTCCCAATGAGATTCCTCACATCATTTTGCTAATTATTTTTATTGAACATTATCATAGCGAGGTACAGATTATGTGTGAAACTTAGTTATTAATTTTATTATTGAAAATAACCAAAATGCATGCTCCAATGTGATAACATTTAAGAGGTTTTTCTTGCTGGATAAAGGCACTAGATATATGTGACCAGTGCTTTAAAGGAAATCAGCATCATAATCTGCTCAGTATTACAAGTCACAGTCAGCAATACTGTTTCAATTTAAAGCACTAGCTTTATTCTATAGACCCGCAGCACCAAAGGTATGTGTTTTAAAAGTGGCTATTGTAATAGACACAAACCTGACCCAAACTACCAATTTGTACAATGCCACATTTTAAAGTTGTTTTTTTTTAAATCAAAAATCCAATAATGTGGTTAATGGCATAAATGGCATAATGGCAAGTACGCATTAGAAATGTTTCTGGAAAGTCTGAAAAGATCTTCCTCTATTTTCTTATTGCACTTACAATACAACCAAAAATTATACAATTTAATATTTGCTTCTGCATGTTATAGTACTTTGGATTAGCAAAATATGCTACATTTATGAGTAAGTGAACAAAAATGCTATCATCTCAGGGGAAAGGACCGCAGGCAATCAAATAACCCTTCAGGTTAAAAGATACAAGGGGTGATTTTGAGATTATGTGGCTACCTGGAGTTTGAGGAATTGAGGGTTGGAGAACTCTACCATAAATGTAACTCGGTATCCAACTAATGCTTCCACCAAGCAGAACATTGAACTGGGAGCACAGAATTAGCAGAAAGATATTGAGGCAGGGGCTACAACATTTAAAAAACATTTGGACAGGTACAAGGATAGGACAGGTTTAGAGGGATATGGGCCAAATGCAGGCAAGGTGGGACTAGTGTAGATAGGGCATCTACATCAGCAGGGACAAGTTAAGCCGAAAGGCTCTTTGCTGTGTGATTCTATGACTCTAAGTCCTGAGAACTACAAACAATGTAAAGCTTTGCATTGTCTACACAGCGACAACAAACAGATCTCTGCTTATTTGGTATTCCCTTTCTATTGGATTCAGATTTATATTTTGTGTAGGCATGGTTTGCTGTCAAACTTCTTCCTTCTTCCAATGCCGTGAGACTTCATGGGGTGTGAAGTAAATGTGGATGAATTTCGGCCTCTCCCCCCTTCACCAGTAAAACAATGTAGTCCTCTCGGGTCTGTCCCACAGGGACATTCACAGGGATTCCATGCTGGCAACTGACATGTTCTGTATAATTCGTAGAGTACACATATCTGATTTTGTTTGTCAAGCCTGTGGAAAAGTACTCCTTAGTTTAACATCAGTCTACATCAAATGATTAACATCAGTTGATTAAGATGAAGAATTTGCTAGTTGGCAGAACTGGAAACAACTTCTCCTTGCTCAGATCTTGTATCGTTGAGTGTCTGATGTTGAGTGTCTGTCTGTACACTTTCAAAGATAGATACAAAGTGCTGGAGTAACTCAGCGGGTCAGGGAGCACCTCTGGAGAAAAAGGATGCCATTCGGCCCTTCGAGCCTGCACCGCCATTCAATATGATCATGGCTGATCATCCAACTCAGTATCCTGTACCTGCCTTCTCTCCATACCCCCTGATCCCTTTAGCCACAAGGGCCACAACTAACTCCCTCTTAAATATAGCCAATGAACTGGCCTCAATTACCTTCTGTGGCAGAGAATTCCAGAGATTCACCACTCTCTGTGTGAAAAATGTTTTCCTCATCTCGGTCCTAAAAGATTTTCCCCTTATCCTTAAACTGTGACCCCTTGTTCTGGACTTCCCCAACATCGGGAACAATCTTCCTGCATCTAGTCTGTCCAACCCCTTAAGAATTTTGTAAGTTTCTATAAGATCTCCCCTCAATCTTCTAAATTCTAGATGCTGCCTGAGCCATTGAGGTACTCCAGCACTGTCTCTATCCTTGGAATAAACCAGCATCTGCAGTTCTTTGTCTCCAATTATGTTGCAACACAGCTGCTTTAATACACCAGGATGGCTTGCTGGGCATTGCAAGAACTATTAAGAGTCAACCACACTGTTATTTGTTTAGAGCAGCAGGCAGACCAGACAGGGCAATGATGGGCATTCTCCTTCCTAGAAAAACATTAATGAACAAGATGAGATTTTATGGCAGTCTGCTGGTTTCATTCTCATTTACTGAGATAATTTTTCTTAATTTCCAATTAATTTAATTTAAATTCCCTGAATGCCATGATGGAACTTAATTATGCATTACATATAAATATTGATGAGTTCATTATTTTTCTTAAAATAATTACCATCAGAAATAATGAAGGCAATTAATCAGATAAAAATTCTTATTTCCTATTTACTGATTATGGCATTATAGGGCTGGTTATTGTCATATATATCATCAGTGTGTACAGGCAGTTTAGATAATACTTTGGCATTGGGCTTGGCTTTCTTGGTTGAGTGCTTATCCTGGTGTTATAGCCCAGGTACTTTGTGTTTTAACAGTAAATTATCCTTTTTAAAACTTCTTTATGCTGCACCTTTTAATCAAAAGGCAGGCGTTGAAACATTGAGAAAGATAATCTGCTTTTCATCCAGAAAATAAACCTATTGAGCTCTCTCGAAATCATCAAAGAAATATGATCTGCTGCTAAATACATGAAAGGTTTGTGGCGGGCTGTGTGGGTTGTGAAATTATGACAGGTTCCTCTCTGCCAAGTTTCAGAACTTCAAAAGAAATACCGTTTGCTCCCGTGGCCTTGTTTCTCAATCTTCGTTTTAAGTGGGAGCATAGTTGCTCTGGATAGTTTGCTGTGGGATGGAGCCAAGGGTGCTCATCCTAAGGACTGAGCCACGGCTGAGGATTTTTCAATCTGCTCCTTCCATCCTTTTCCAAGTTCCTGGGTCTCTCTGGGATTCACCCTTGGATGTTTGGGCTACGCATGGCTTTGAATGAATTGGAGATCTATGTGTTAGATTTATTGCTGGCCTACAATGCTCTTTCCACTCATCATCTGTCCTTATATCATGTGTGTTTTGTTCATCCTTGCCATACAGATGCCTGCAGACCTGTTATTTTATCCCATAGTTATGGGTGAGTTTACAATCCAAGAACGCTCCATTTATGCTGTTAATTAGCTCTTGGTCATTGTCATCAACATGATGGTTTCTGGTAGAGAAACCAAAATTGATGGTTTCTGGTAGAGAAACCAAAATTCATGCTTTTTTGTGTAACCTTCATGCTGTTTGATTCCAGGGCAGTCCTGATTATTCTGTGTCTCCTGTTTTTTGGGTTCAGTCTTTGAAGCACTTTCTTTGAAGGGACCATGAGGCCATCAGTATTGATTGTCCAACAGCAGTACCTCCTGAGCTGGGGAGGATGTGGTGATGATTGTAGTGCTTGTTAGAGTGGGCTGAAGGGACTTGACACATTGACTTATCCTATCCAGTGATTCAATGACAAGCTAAACTAATTATTTCTTGAAGGCAACATTTACCCAATGAAGACAGTGCTTTGTTTCTGGTTTGTCCTTCCAAAAGCTGCGCCATTGCCTTGCTCTTAGACCTGGACAACACCATCAATTAGCCCCGCCTTCCAGCCAGACCTAGTGCTGTGAACTTTAGTCAGGGTGTCACATAGGAATTTAATGGAAGGAAGAGAACCCATACTGAGGGAAATAGGGGGTGAGGTGACAGGATGCACCAGAGTAGGGGAGGACAGGAATGGAACCAGAGTAGGGGAGGACATGGTAAAGGAAGAGATTCAGGTCAGAAAAGTGAAAGCGGTAGACTTCCAGAAGTTAGTGTGCGAGCGGGGGGGGGAGACGAGGTGGTGGCAATAAACAAGGCCACCAGTGACTGTGTGTGTGAGTGTGAGTGTGTGTGTATGTATGTGTAAGCATCAGTGTCTGTATCTGTGTGCGATGTGCATATCTGTGTCTGAGCGAGTGTGCATGCGTTTGCATGTACAACAGTGTCTGCATATCATGGGGTCGATGTATTTGAGTGAGTGTGCACACGTGTGTGCCGACGTGCAGGCATGTGCATCAGTGTCAGTGCATTTGTGCGAGTGTGCTCGTGTACACAAACCATTGTCCACTCCATGTGACAACTGGTGTGAAATGGCTTCCCCCTGTTTAAGGAAGTCCAGGACCTACATGGTCATGGTCACAGTGGGCAGCTCCACCAGTGACAGACTTGAATGTCACTGTTGCCATTGCCCAAGATGTCAGAGACTTTGCTCCCTGTATTACTCCTGGGTGCGCCCTGCTTGATACTCCTCTCCCTCCCTGCTGAAATCACTTGGTGTCCATGCTCCTGGCTTGTCAGAGATAAGCTGACACAACACGGGATTGATTCAAATCTCAGACCATTGGGGCCGAGGAGCTCAGCTGCTCCCTGCAGAAAAATGATGAGCCAGCAGTGAATATCCCCTCTGAATACCTGTAACAGGAAATAGAGATTACATAGCAGTGCAATATCACAATGTGGGTACCATCTAACTATTATTTAAAGCCAGTGCGTGAACATTTTAAACTTAACAGAACGGGGTGTAATCTAATGAGCAACAGACACCTGCCCACTGACCTGTCATAACCAAGACCATGCCCTGAATCACAAAAGCGCAGCTTCAACTAATCTCGTTAAACAAAGGCACCAGATCTTTTGAATTAATAATGTACGTTCACCTAGTAACACACGAGGAGACATGTGTACACATCCACACAATGAGCCGGAATTGTTTGTGCTTTTTCAATTATCAGCTATTGGAATGATTAAATATTTGCTTCAGGATGCACGGATATCACACCATCAATTAGAGCACCTGATGTAAAGAGCTGCAGATGCACTGTCACCATAGCAAAGTCTTAAAACAGTGCACCGGGTTTGTGTGCACAGACACAGATAATGGAGGAATCAACGACAATAATCTCCCACTGCCAGAGATCTCAAGAAAGAAATGACTTTTCTAATGTAAATAAAAATGAGGGTGAAAAGAAAAAAGATACTTCAATGAGTCTTCCACTACAACAAAACTCACAAGGGATCAACAATGGGTGGCACAGTGAACGAGCTCATAAGGTCATAAGGAATACGAGTGGAATTAGGCTATTCGGCCCATCAAGTCTACTCTTGAAGAGCATTAATGTGGATAAATTACCACGGTACGATGGTATCTAGCCCAGGTTCATAAAGCCATAAGTGTTAGGAGCAGAATTAGGCCATTTGGCCCATCAAGTCTACTCCGCCATTCAATCACGGTTGATCGATCTCCCTCTCCTAACACCATTCACTTGCCTTCTCCCAATTACCTCTGACACCTGTACTAATCAAGAAAGCCCTAACAGCTGCCTCACAGCTCTAGTGATCCAGTTCAATCCTAACCTCTGGGCCCTAAACTCTGTTTGTACAAATCTGTAAGAGGTTTGCACATGTAAGCAGTTTGTGGGCTATAGGTTTCCTCTGGATTCTCGTTTCCTCCCATACCCCAGACACATGCAGCTTGATACATCAAATGGCCACTGTAAATTGACCCTCAAGTGTGGATGAATGGTTGGATGTGGCGAAGTTGGCAGGAATGTGGGGAGGATAGGCTACAGGGCAAATTAATTGGGGTATGTAATTGTTCTACGAGCTGCCATAGAGCTGACAAATCGAATAGCCTCCTTCTATGTTGTAAGGCAACGTGGAAATATAAGCTTGAACTACAAGCTCTGGGGTTCAACTCCCAGGGCTGTGCGGAGTTAACTCATTGAGTAATCACTCCCTCATTTTTCACTCCCTCATTAACAAGACTAAAATGGCCAGGTTGTGAGAGCCATGTGCTAGGAAACAATTCATGACAGAAGTGTGTTTGGACATGAGGTGATGAGAGGAACAAAGGGCTCAGCAATGATTCACAACATAAATATAGTCTGCTTAGAGCCTGTATCTGCTTACTTGGGCAATAACAGTGTTCACATAACCAAGAGGTCCCCCTACTTCAGCTGGTGTTGAGGAGCTGACATTGGAGAGGGTCTAGAGGAGGTTTAGGATCATTATCACAGGAATTTGGGTAACGTATAAGGAGTGTTTGACGGCCCTGGGCCTGTACTCACTGGAGTTTAGAAGAATGAGGAGAGATCTCATTGAAACCTACCGAATAATGGAAAGCCTGGATAGAATGGATGTGGAGAGGACGTTTCAACTAGTGGGAGAGTCTAGGACCAGAGAGCACAGCCCTAGAATAAAAGGATGTACCTTCAGAAAGAGGATTGAGGAAGAATTTATTTATCCAGAGGGTGGTGAATCTGTGGAATTAATTGCCACATATGGCTGTGGAGGCCGTCTTTGGATATTTTTAAAACGGAGAATGACAGGTTCTTGATTAGTAAGGGTGTCAAAGGCTAAAGGGAGAAGACAGGGGAATGGGGTCGAGAGGGAATGATAGATCAGGCATGAATGGACGGCGGAGTAGACTCGATGGGCTGAATGACGTAACTCTGCTCCTATGACATGAACACAAACTTATGAAAGAATAAGGTCATATTTCCTGACCTTTCTATTGTACACCTTCCCCGTAACATCCTTCTCTGAGCTATAAAAGTTATTTTGCTTGTGCATAGGTTAATTGGTTTCAAAAAGCTGAACAATAATAGCCGTCTGGATCATGCCCAGAGCAATATCTAAGTCATTGTCACCAGATCAGCTTGCGATGAATTTCCACTGGAATAAAATCAGCTGCTAGTCATTTACAAATGAGCCAAAATCAATCTCGTTTCTGGCACTGAATGAGCACAGGTGAGGTTTCTGGGCATACCAGACACAACTCGCGTGAGACTGAGGCACCACTGTAAATTAGAATCCACACATATCGCACACATCCCAAGAGATGCTGGTGAAAAGAACGGCCACGTTGCTCCGATACAAACAACACAAACATAAGCAAATGTGTTGATAATCAGGCTGAACAGAGGCAGCAAAACTTTTCTTGACATCACCTTTTATAATTTCGGCCTCAAATGAAGACACCACATCATTCACTGATGACTTTAAATTTAACTGTTACATTTATGAATGCCTCATTTTCACTCTCACCTCCTACCCCTCATAAGAAGAGGCAGATAATATTTTTTTTTAAACAGGTGCTGGAAATCTGAAGTAAACATGCAGAAAATAACAGAAAAAAATCACCGTGGCAGCCAGCATCTGTGGAAAGAGTTATCATTTGATGAAGGGTGATGGACCCAAAACATTGACTGTTTCCCTTTCCACAGATACTGACTGACCTGCTGGGTTTTTCCAGCATTTTCTGATTTTTATGCAAGAGAAATGATCAACAGCTCCAGACTTCACCTGATTTTACAGAAGGTATTAACGTATTGTGGTCCATTAATGATTTAACCATCACCCACTTCACACTCTAGATCTGAGAAGTGATTGGATTAGCAGTGAAATAGTACCGAGTATTTTTAAAGTAATTAGATGCTTCAGAAGGTGACTGACGACCAACGCCACTGTTAAACAGCTCTCCCTTTGGGCACTGAATTGCATCAATGTGTCATCCATTTTGTAATCAATATTTATTGAAAGAACTCACTGATATTTTTTTTAATTGATTGGAATACATAAATGTCACAAGAGTGGAAATTTATCTCCAAAAGAGCTTGTTCCAAATATGTTTTTTTCCCTTATGCCAATTGATAAACATCCCACAACACGAAAGAATTAAGATTTAAATGCTGTCACATAATGCAGCTAGAATTTTCTTCAGCCATAAATGACAAGATGATGAAATTGCCATCTGTTTTAAATCTGCTTCCAAAAAAAGGTTGAATTCACAAGCACTGGTGATGTCGTCCTAAATTAAGCTGGTTAACATCAGAGCAGTCAATAATAGTTTCTTGTTATATCCCACTTGAAAGAGGCGCCCATTTTTGTAACGTGTGTAAAGGTTTACGCCCTAATATTTCAACATAAACCAGGAAACCTAAAATATGCCAGTTTATCTTGACTTGCGTGCAGTTTCTAACAGGCATACGACAGTGCCTTCTTTAAGCTGTGTTGCCATAGATGGAAACTTGGAAGCAGGGGCACTTTTTATGGCAATAGCGATGCCGTAGTTAAAGTGAAGGTTTAAATTCTATTGGCAGACGCCAGGAAAAAATAAGCTTCAGATCTCTGTTTTGGAGTAACAAAGAAAGTGAATTATTTTATAGAATCACAGAATCGCAGACATTTCCTGTGCAGAATTAGGCCATTCGACCTTGTAAAGGCCACGATGGACAGGAGGAACACACATTGGAATGTAACAGTATGGGAAATGTGAGCTGCTAAAATTTCTGCTTAACTATGTTTTCAAATATTTAATTGGACACATTTTTAGCGTCTATATTTGCCCACTTGGTGGAAATGAATGTACTTTTGCGATGCTGTTTTGCTGAATGGCTCAGTGGCGCAGCTGGATCGATCCTGACCTCGGGTGAGGGAGAGATAGATCAGCCATGATTGAATGGCATAGTAGAGTTGATGGGCCGAATGGCCTGATTCTACTCCTATTCCTAATGACATGACTAAATGTTATACCCTTTACCTTTATCTGTACACGGTGGACAGCTTGATTGTAATCACATACAGGCTTTTCACTGACTGGATAGCACACGACAAAAAAGGATAGCAAATGTTCTTCTCCAAAACCAATATCTTCAGGTGAGATGGGAAAGATTTAATAGGAAACTGAAGGGGCAACGTTGTCCATGCAACGGGTGGTGGGGATATGGACTGAGCTGCCGAAGGAGGTAGTTGAGGCAGGTACCATAATACAATTTTAAGAACACTCAGACATGTACATGGGTAGTAAAGTTTTTGGGCCAAATGTAGGCAGTGGGACTCGTGTTGATGGGCATCTTGGAGCAAGATGGGCTGAAGCGGCAGTTTCTGTGCTGTATGACCCTATCTTCAATCGAATTCAGCATCTATAAAACAACTTTTCTTTAGCAATTGTTTCTTCTAAAAACTATCATGATACTAGGATAGAAAAAAAAGGTGTGGATACTTCTGCTTACTGTATACATTCAATCAAATGTTTTAATGGATTATTCTCTCAGGTGCAGACATACTGTCGCCTAGGCTCTCCAATCAATAAAGAAGATTTAAGCGGTGCTATCTGTAGTGTATTTGTAAAACCATGTTTAATGTCTTGAATATAAATCATAGATATCTTTACTAATATTGACGTTCACCCTAGTGTTTTGAATTAGAGGGCACCAAAGATATAAGAAGCTAAATGTTAGACTTCCTGACTGTGTGGAATCAGTTAGCCTGATGAAAAAAACTGCAGTGTTTTATTGACGTTTAAATATAAAGCTACTGCTACTGTACTTTGAATGCAATTTTTCATCCTGGTGTGAATCTATACAACAGTTTGGAAAGTTTTTATTGAGTGCACATATATTTAGTGCTCATATATTTAGTGCTTGCAGTGTTGATAACATTCCTTTTAACAATACAATACAATTTTATTTGTCATTTGAACCTCATTGAGGTCCAAATGAAATGTCGTTTCTGCAGTCATACATACAAAAAGAAAAAGAACCAAGACACAACACAATTTACACAGACATCCATCACAGCGCATCTCCTCCTCACTGTGATGGAAGGCAAAAAACGTATCTGATGAACAGGATTTCTGTAATCTATGTCAAAAATGCTTAAGATTCTTAATGACGTGAATAAGAAATGTGATACGTTATTGGAAGTGATCATAGAGTCATAGATCATCTTTATTTTAGCTCCTTACATATTGTTAATTGTAAATACTGGGCTTCAACCCCTATTGAGAAATAAACAGAGCCTAACACTCAAAGTGAAGCCAATTTAGTGTATCCTTATGTTCATACTCCACACATTTTCTTCTCAATTACAATAAAGCTTCACAAAGAAATACGTCACCAAAATGAACGTGGAAATTCATCAGCAGAGTTGCTGCCTCACAGCGCCAGAGATACCGATTCGATCCCGACTACGGGTGCTGCTGTACAGAGTTTGTAAGTTCTCCGCGTGACCATGTGTGAGTTTCCTCCTCCATTCCAAAGATGTGCAGGTTTATAGGTTAATTGGCTTCTGTAAACTGTCCCTGGTGTGTAGGATAGAACTAGTGTACAGGTGATTGTTGGTCGGTGAGGACTTGGTGGGCCAAAGGGATTGTTTCTACACTGTAGCTCTAAAATGTTAAATAAAACTTTCAGCTAATAGGCCAAAGAACTGAGCAGGTTTTTGACAGCAGGGAGGAAGTAGAAAAATGCAAAGATCCAGTCCAGGTTGTACAAGGCATGGTTGGATCATTCGGGTCCCTTCCCTACAATTTCAGGAAGAAGAATTCACCATCATCTGGTCTTTGCTTTCTTAGAGCAAAACCTTTGATGGTCTAAAGATGGCGTTGAAACAGTGTCAAGCCAGGACTGCCTTAAACTGGTGACTCTTACGAAGAAATCACTGATCTCAGCAACATAGCATCCCAGGGGCTTTGATGAGAATCTAGAAATCAATTTGCGAGAAGCATGCTTTGGTGATGGCTACACTGGGGAAAGTGCTGAAAAGCTGAGAAAGCTATGGAGGTGGAAAAATGGGTTTTGAAGTAGACTATAGAGTTCAGTTTGGGGCCATGAAGCGTACTGACAAGCTGGGAAGAAGCTGAGCAGCTGGATGTCATTACGACTGAGAGACAAATACTGTAAATGCTAGTGCGAGCCAAGGTTGCTGGCTGTAGCCTCTCCTCTACACAAAGTTAACCTGGTTCATTTGGTGGTATTTTGCCTCCGAGTCAAAAGTTTGACAGTCTGGATCCCATTACAGATTACATACAGTCCAATTTGATATGTTTGTTCAGAAGCTCAGCATTGATGGAGATGCCATTTATTAGATGTAAAGGACCAGTGTGTCCACTCAAATGGATTCAACCAGGTCCATGGCACGTCAAAATGTTGTCCTGTCCAGGGCAATCATTCCACGGCAGAGTTCCTGGTCCCAAAATCGTCCCCAAATCCCCATCAATAATACAGATTTGATTATTCATTTGTTTGCTGAATGTGGGATCTTCATCGAACATAGATAAATGCAGAAGATAGGCACAAAGCACTGGACTAACTCAGCAGGCTACGCAATGTCCCTGGAGAAAAAGTTTAGGGTCAAAACCAACCATCAGTCTGCAGACCACATAGACAGCACCCAGTCTGAAGAAGGGTTCCAACCCAAAACATCACCCATACGTTTTCTCCAGGAATGCAGTCTGACTTGCTGAGTTACTCCAGCACTTTGTGTCTATCATCAGTATAAACCAGCATCTGCAGTTCCTTTCTACACATAGAAAAGTACAGCACAGCAACAGACCCTTCAGCCCACGATGTCTGTGCCAAACAGGGTGCCACGATAAACTAAATCTCATTCTCTGTCCCTGATCTTCCTATCAACACTGTTTCTGCAACTGCACTACAATGGCCTGAATTTGCCCATATCCTTGTCTTCACAATCACTAAATATACTGGGTTAGTGATAAGGTGCAACAAAAAAACTTGTTCTTAACGAAGTGGAAATCAATATACTGAAGATGTCGGAAACCTAAAACCAAAACAGAAAATGTTGGAGATACCCAGGAGATCAGGCAGCGTTGTGGAAAGAGGGAGGGTGAGCTAATGTCTCAGGTCAAAGTTCCTTCATCAGAATTGGCGAAAAATCTTTGACCTGAAACATGCAATGTGTTTGCTTCCCACAGCTGCTGTCTGACCTTTAGTTTAGTTTGGAGATACAGCATGAAAACGGGTTATTCAGCCCACCGAGTCCATACCAACCATGGATCACCCGTACACTAGTTCTGTATTATCCCACTTTCATATCCCACACACAAGGGGCAATATACAGAAGCTAATTAAACCACAAACCAGGTATTTGGAATGTGGGAGGAAACCCATGCAGTCACAGGCAGAAGGTGCAAACTCCACACAGACAGCACCCAAGATCAGGATCAAACTCTCCGGCACTGTGTGACAGCAGTTCTACTGCTGCACCAATCAGTTGAGTGTTTCCAATATTTGTGTAATTATATCAATATTTAAGATTTTCAATAATGGCAATCTCACTGGCAAGCCCAAATGGTGCATTGTTAATACTCATAAATACATATTTTCCAAAAATAGTGGACAGAAACAAAGAGCAAACGTGCCTAAACTTCCCTTCCCTTGCCATCCCTAGTGACACAATGACAACTGAAATGTCTGTTAGCCCCATATAAGCTGAGATCTACACAGCCCGGCCCCCATAGACTCTATGACTCAGTTCAATGTCCAGACGCTGTACTTAATCATTCTAGTGTTTCAATAAGATGCCTGTTGCCCGGGCAAATTACTTCCCAGAAAACATGACAAAGAGCTTACGTGATTAAGTTCTTCCAAAATAAAAAATTAAAAAACTAATGAAACACAGGCCAAATAAATGCCTTACTGTTCTATCATGCCCTTCCATAAATGATAGTGATGGTTGCTTGTGAGCAATGCATTTAATCTCACTGTTTATAAACCACACCCAAAGATTTTTCACAGGCAATATTGATATTAACATAATTCTTTGATAGCACAATAAAATCTGAAATCACAGCTGTGTGTACAGTAGTGGGTGACTGAGATCAGAGCATTTTCTGAAGGCTGAGTTAATGATTTTATGCATGTTCAAAAAGTGCTTTCATTGATTTAACGTTATCACTCTCAGCTAGAAGGATACATCGTCCATCGATCCCAGCTGACGAGATAGAGTTTAGGGAAAAGCGCCAATTCTAATCAACCAGGTACAGATTTAGCGCCACAGTCCATCTGCAAAACCACTTCTTGAAGAAACAAGTTCTTGAAGAAACAGCCCTTGGATCACTCTCTCAACACAATGAGTTTTGTCAGCACAACTTCTACACAAAGAGCAACGATTCTGCGGGAACAGTCAATGCGTTCCATATAACTGGTTCGCGATGATTTGGCTGACAGCCATGAATAAAATTCATTAAAATGTTTACTGATCCACAACTCATTCACACAAGCTTGAGAATATCACACGAGGAAGACAGCACTACAAAACACACCAATAAAAACAATGTGTCAAATTCCTAACTGTATTGGTACAAATGATGCAGCGCGGACTACAGTTCTATTTTTGAGCAGAAATTCAATCAACTCGAGTCAGTTTTCTGCACTACAATCATCAGTCTTGTCCAAATATAAAGTAAATTGCGAGTTGTTTTTTTTTTTTTAAAAGGGAATAAACGGCAAAGTCGAGGTTTCCAGACAGTTGTCTGCAGGCTGCTTGTGGAATAAAGAGTCAGATTCTGGCAGATCCTACCTTAACAAACAACTCTATCAAAGGATCCTTGTGTCCGTCCACTCCATTCAGTGGGGTTGAGTGAGCCATGTTGAAGCAACTTCGAGTTCTCTTCAATAGTCTGCTGCCTCTGACTTTCTGCCCAAGTTTGCAATCTTGCTCCTTTTTTCCCTCCCTCTGTCTCGATTCAGAGCAACTGCAGCGAGCTACACTCCGGTAATAAAGAGATTCGCTTTTGCGTTTCTGAGCCTGTTCAGTGTTGTTCAGAATCTGTCTGTCTTTAGTAATTTGACTCTCTCTCTCTTTCTTTCTCTCCCTCCCTCCCTCTCTCTCCCCCTTTCCCCTCCTCCTTAGTTCAGATGCTTTCTTTAGCCACGTCCTGGGAAACTGGGTGGTGAAGTCTAGCGCTGTGCAGTTTCCTTTGCTCACTCTACATGGTCATTGTGTAAGCACTAACTCGCTAGAGGGAGGGAAAAAAAACCCAGCTGGAATATTTAAAGCTGGTGATGTCATGCGGTACAGGGCAGGCCTGTGGAGAGACAGCGTCAAAGCACAAAGCATGAGCAGTTAACAAATCAGATAGAGCTGGACCAAAAAGCATGTGTGAGTCTGGGCTGCTCCTAAACTTATCCGTTGTAATTCCTCTTCAGCTCAATGATCAGAGGAAAAAAGGTCAAGGGAGCTGGGGAAATCCCACATACTTCTGAACAGAAACTTTAATCTCTCACTGTTACATATTTTATAAATTAATTAACAGGTCAACAGTTTAACCCAGAAATAACAGTATTTCCTCTCTAGATTCTTGCATTCTTTCTCTTTCCTGTTCTATGAAGCACCGTAGAAGGGTGGAACAGTGGCGCAGCTAGGGGAGCTGCAGCCTCACAACGCCAGAGACCCGGGTTCGATCCTGACCTCCGATTCTGTCTGTACGGAGTTTGCACGTTGTCGGTGACTATGTGGGCTTCCTCCGGGAGTTCCGGTTTCCTTCCATATGTCAAAGACTTGCAGGTTTGTAGGTTAGTTGGCTCGGTAAAATTCCTCAACTGTGTAGGGGGCAGACAAGGAAGTGGGATCACATAGAGCAAGTGAGAACGGGTGGTCAGTGGAGACTCGGTGGGCCGAAGGGCCTATTTCCATGCTGTTTCTTTCAACTCAATCAATCAAAATATACTTTACTTTGGTAATGATATCATTGCATTAATACAACTGCAGAATAGGTGACGTTTCTGGCCGAAACGTCTTCAGACTGAAGAAGGGTTTCGGCCTGAAACGTTGCCTATTTCCTTCGCTCCATAGTTGCTGTCTCACCCGCTGAGTTTCACCAGCATTGTTGTCTGCGATAATTGCTAATATTTTCAATCTTGATATCTGCACGTCCAATGTTTGCCAACCACTTTAGCTGTTGTTGTCCCTTCAGCTCTCGCTTCTCTCTATCATCATTTCTCCTCACTTTTAGAATTCTGAAGTAGGATAGATGTCTCTCACAGTTACCGCGATTTCCATAATTATTTACAGCGCAAAAAAATGGACCATTTTGCCATTTTTTAACAGGTACAAAAGTACGCGTTTTGTGTATTAACAATGTATGCCGTAGGCTGCTCTGTACTCCACATGGATTGAGCGGCTCTGTGCATCACGCCCTTTGACCCGATGACCTTACTTGCAACCCCCCTATTATTTTATATATTTTACATTGGTGTGCTACCACAAATCAGTTTCAGCTTTAGGCATGTTCTTCAGACATATTTGAATTGCAACTCTTGATCTGCAATTCCTTGGGTCACTCATCCCTTCCCATCTAACCTGCTTCCTCCTCCTCCTCCTTATCTCTGCAGGAGATGTAACACCGGTCCTTATGCCTCCTACCTGTCTCCTTCCATCCACATCCTTCCTTCTGGCTTGGAATTGGAAATAGATAGGGTAAACTAACAGAGTCTTTTACCCAGAGTAGGGATGTCAAACCCAGAGGACATAGGTTTAAGGTGAGGGAAGAAAGATTTAATGGGAACTGAGGGACAACCTTTTTTTTTTGCACAAAGGGTGGTATGTGTATGGAACAACCTGCCGGAGGAGGGAGTTGTGGTAGGTACTATCAAAACGATCAACAAACATTTAGACAGGTCCATGGATAGGATAGATTAGGGGGGGTATGGGGCAAATGCAAGCAGGTGGGACTAGTGTAGATGGGGCATGTTGGTCAGCATGGGCAAGTTGGGCTGAAGGGCCTGTTTCCATGCTGTATGAGACACTATGGCTTTACATTTCACTCCACCTCTCTTCTCTTAGTCTGACACCCTTTGACTCCTTTTCACCTCTAGCCTTCGTCACTTACACCACCTATCTGCTCATCATACCCCATCTCACCTGTATCCACCTATCACTTGCTGGGCTTTGTCCCACACCAACCTCTCCATTCCAGCTTTTTACCTTCTACTCAAATCGATCCGTTTCCTCCCTAGTACTGCCTGACCCGTTGAGTTCCTCCAGCACGTTGTGTTTCATCACAAAGATATTGCTAGAGCTATTCAATTTTTTTTAATGAGGTGATCTACATACTTATATTTGTACAGAATTAATTTTTTTAATACATTTAAAGATGATGCATAAATTGCCCCTTTTCAAATTAGAATGGACATTTGAAGGACCAGAGACCAAAGCCTCAGAACAAAAGGATGTATCTTTAGAAAGGAGACGAGGAGGAATTTCTTTAGTCAGAGGGTGGTAAATCTGTGAAACTCATTGCCACAGAAGGCTGTGGAGGACAAGTCAATGGACATTTTTAAGCCTGAGATTGACAGATTTGTGATTAGTACGGGTGTCAGGGATTATGGGGAGAAGGGAGGAGAATGGGGTTGAGAGGGAAAGATGGATCATGATTGAATCATGGCAGAGTAGTCTCGATGTGCCGAATGACTTAATTTTGTTTCTATAACTTATGAACTTATAGAGAAGTTAGAATGTGACATTGCTATTAGATTCAGCTGTGGGCTGCACAACAGCACTGCAGAGTGAATGAGCTTGTGGTAATGCTCCTACAACATCAAACCCACCTCCAAAATGGTAAGTACGTCCCTGTGCAGCAAAGACCTGGCCCTGGTTCCCACTGTTAAGCTAGTTGGATATGGCTTATGTGTGTGGTGCAATTTGGCGCAGTTAATCATGCACTTTGGAGGGGCTTCACTTTGCATCTCAAATTTAGTTTTAGGTCTCAGGATCCTCCATGAGGGCAAGCAATTAAAAAGAGCTTCATTCGTGAACCAGTGACACTCTAGTGAGAAAAACATTTTGCGGCACTTCTCAAAAATTAAAAGCTAAGTATGTTCTCTCGAGTGTTGCAATACTTTATATTTTTCAATACAATTTCTTTTTTCTTATCTGTGTGCCTTACTGGTTTATTTTCTACAGACATATTGATTACTGCATCTCTTCTCTATGATCCATCGCAAAATGGTTCAACAATGTATTTCAGTTCCTTGTGCTACATGTCCACATCTTTTTATACTGAGGTCTGGAATTCCAAGCGGTGACGTCACTGGGAAACAAAGTTATATACATTGTTAAAAAATATGATGTTTGTTAACTTCATCTTGAAAAATAAAGGCCGGTGGCAACCAGGGCTGGTTCTTTGGTGCACAGGAAATTAAACAGCAATCCTGAGGTGGGCATTATGCTGTAGTAGCATTAACACAAACCCATTTAATCGTCAGCGCTACTAGACAGTCCAGAGATGAATTTAATAGTAGTTTAGTTTTAGCTTAGTTTAGTTTAGAGATGCAGCACGGAAACAGGCCCTTTGGCCCACTGAGTCCTTGCCGACCAGCGATCCCCGCACACTAACACTATATGTGCAATGTGACAAATAAAACCATATTGTATTGTATCCTACAAACACTAGGGACAATGTACAATTTCACCACATGGATTAGCCGACAAACCTGTACATCTTTGAAGTATGGGAGGAAACTGGAACACCCAGAGAAAACCCACGCAGGTCACGGGGAGAATGTACAAACTCCAAACAGACAGCGCCCATGGTCGGGATCGAACCCGGGTCTCTGGTGCTGTGAGGCAGCAACTCTACCGCTGTGACACCGTGCCGCATTAATGTCACATTATAGCAGCTATTTAACACCACTAACATCTCCAAAATTCATTGCAGTCAGCCATGCATTAACACAGAGGGGCGGAGGAAGCATTACAACACGTAATTCAACTTTTTTCAAAGAGGCAAGTTTAAAATTGTGTCTTAAAGTTGAAGAGAGATGGAGTAGAGAGAAGTTCGGGGATAGAATTAAGGCACCAGGTGGCTGCAGGAAGAGCTGTCCCTGTGGAGGGCAGGAAGTGGGAATGCACAAGAAATTAAGAAGCGGAGAGTTGGGATGGGACACTAACATTGTGAAACATGTACATAATGTGGACAGCTTGCAAATTAATACGTTTGTGGAATGGCTCCCAGAATAGCTCAAAAGGCCCATGGACAATGGCAAATGGAACTTCACATGAGTTTGTACGAGGTGGCAACGTTGAGGATAAGGTTAGGATTTTGAAAGGTGGGAAGAGGACAGTCATCCAGGAGGGTATTGCAGTCCAGAGAGGGCATAAGCACCCAGTGTGTATTGTATCTTTCACCATGTAGCTTCCTGTATCAATGTATGCAAACATATTTCTTGTTTATTGAAAAATAACCATGTGGGCATTGCAGTCACTGCTTCTCAATATTAGAACATTGTCAAAGACACTTTCATAGATATTTATTCCAAGCAACAGTTTTAAGGGTACATGGAGAGGAAAGGTTTAGAGGGTTTTGGGCCAAACACATAGATGGACTAGCATAGATGTGGCACTTTGGTTGGCATGGACAAGTTGGTCTGTTACTGTGTTCTATAACTTTTGTGCTCTATGTAAATAAACCCATACCACTGTAAATGTATTTATACCATCTCCCAAAATGTTCTGAAGACATCTCAAAGACTCCTGAATTTGTGAACAATGTTGGAGATGCTCACTGAGTGAGTTTCAGGTGATTTTTTTCCTGTCTTTTCCTGCATGTCATTCAGGACAAAATTCGCAGTGACGTTGATTTCTTGGACTATTGCACGTGAAATCTTTGCTGTTGAACAAGAACAAAACGGCTACTGCCAATGCTTTTATTAGGAGCTTTGGCCTGAAGTAGAGATTAATTCACCATGTATCAAATGAATGGGATATGTTTTATAAGATGAATAATATTCTACAGGTTGAAGTCGAAGGTTGCCCAAAGCTGTGCAAAATGTGTTTTGGGAAGAGATAGATCAAAAACAATGGACATGCTGACAACCCCTTGTGCACCACACAAGGTGGAGGACATCCTTTTTAAACAGACTGTAAAAATGTTGGAAGATTAGTTTAATTCATAGTCATTATAAAATGCTACAAGCTATCTGTTTGGGCCAAGGAGCCAGGAGAGAGGCGAGACAATTACTGAACGATTTATTTCACTGAAGAACATAAATTGGGCCTATATTCGCTGGAGTTTAGAAGAATGAGGTGGGACCTCATTGAAATGTACAGAATAGTGAAAGGCTTGGATAGAGTGGATGTGGAGAGGATGCTTCCACTAGTGGGAGAGTCTGGGACTAGAGGTCATAGCCTCAGAATTAAAGGACGTTTTTTAGGAAGGAGATGAGGAGAAATTTATTTAATCAGATGGTGGTGAATCTGTGAAATTATTTGCCACAGAAGGCTTTGGAGGCCAAGTTAGTGGATATATTTAAGGCAGAGATAGATAGATTCTTGATTAATACGAGCGTCAGCGGTTATGGGGAGAAGGCAGGAGAATGAGATTAGGAGGGAGAGATAGATCAGCCATGATTAAATCGCAGAGAAGATGTGTTGGGACAAATGGCCTAATTCTACTCTTATCACATGATCTTATGATTATGATGAATTGCATTACAATGTTAATGATTTTTAGGCATCATGCCCTAAATATAGGTTTGTGCATGGATTGGTTAATGAATGAGTTGATTCAAAGTTGTTCTGTATGCAAAAGCTGAGATTTGATCATATAAATAGCTCTGGCTATAAAAGTAGCAACCAAAATTGTGAGAAAATGTCGCCATGAATTACTTCAGTCCACTGTCATAGAACTATGATAGCGTTCCAAAGATATAAAATGTGAAGGAACTGCAGATGCCTGTTTACACTGAAGATAGATACAAAATACTGGAGGAATGAAGAAGGGTCTCGACCCGATACATCACCTATTCCTTTTCTCCAGAGATGCTGCCTGACCCGCTGAGTTACTCCAGCATTTTGCACCTATTTCCAAAGAAATAAAACTGAGTGCAAAGCCTATTGGCACGAGACTTGGTCAGCCAATTGTCACCATTGGAATAGTTATTTGCCTTGACTGTTGTCAGTTTTGAACAGCCATACATTTTATTTGCCAAAAGAAGGGTCACATTTCAGCGGCCTGCAGATCCAAGACGGAGATAATCAATGAAAGCACGTTCAGTGGAAACTCAAAACAAAAACAGTAAGAAACATTTCATGTTCTGAAAGTTCATTCTGACAACGGGGAAATGAGATTGTACAGTATTCGTGTCACAACTTGTAAGGGCAGCAAGCAGACCTTTGAGTAAAGATCTTTAACAACCAGAATGACAACATGCAAATTGATACTACCAGACTGTTTGATAAGATCTCAATCTGGTTAGACGGAAAGAAATGTCAGACAAAATAAACTCCTGTCACGAGTTTTTAAGGACCTTTGCGCAAATTTCATTTCCGTGTTTAGCACAATATTCAATGAATAAAGCAACCATCATTGTAGCTAACTTTAATACCAACTAGGAAGGACCGGCTGAAGCAATTTAAGCTAAATTGGAAAAATATTTTCAGCATTGATGTTCAAAGGCGCATGTAGTAACGGGTCTGATGACATGTTCAAAGACTGCTCCACTGACATAGGATATGATGTACACATCAGACCAGACACAAAGCCACTCTTCTGCAAGCCCAGGCTAATCCTGTCTGCTTTAAAGATTCAGCTTGAGTAGAAATGTTGATAAACTGTAACAAAATCATGTGCTTGGAAATGATAAGTGGACCACCCAACTATAGGTATGTCTAAGACCGACAAAATTATCGTGGATATATACTTTGTCACAATGAATGAAACCATAATTGACCAATCGCAACTGATGCTCATTTCACATAGTATGTATGCAGAGAAGACAGGGTATAAGATATTAATAAAATTTGAGTTTAGTTTCGAGATATATTGTAGAAACAGGCCCTTTGGCTCCTTGAGTCCGTGCCGACCTCCATATTAACACTATCCTACACACACTAGGAACAATTTTGACATTTATACCAAGCCAATTATCCTACAATCCTGGACGTCTTTGCAGTGTGGGAGGAAACCAAAGATCTCGGAGAAAACCCACGCAGGTCACAGGAAGAACGTGCAAACTCCGTACAGATAAGCACCCGTAGCCAGGATCGAACCCGGGTCTCTGGTGCTTTTAGCGCGGCACCACCGCTTCGCCCTACGTTCACCGTCACAGCTCAATGAAAGGTGGAAGTACCTTTCCATCAACATGCACAAAAGGGGTCAGATATGCTCACAATTACCATTCAGAGACATGTCCCTACC
Source organism: Leucoraja erinaceus (assembly GCF_028641065.1). Lineage (NCBI taxonomy): Eukaryota > Metazoa > Chordata > Chondrichthyes > Rajiformes > Rajidae > Leucoraja > Leucoraja erinaceus. Next base: position 19,941,708 of record NC_073402.1, on the reverse strand, counting down.
CAAGATCTTCCAAGCGATGATGAATAACGTCTTGTAACATTTGAACCATTGCTAGTGCAATCAAGACGATCTGATAATCAGGAGATTATATGAGCACAATGTAGCGTCATGGTGAAATAAATACATGCTTTGTAAACAGAAGATGTGCGCCTTGATTTAAAGGTTGATGTCAGTGTCCAACATCCAGTGAAACAAAAAAAAGATGCCTTCACCAAGGTTTCAAAATCTAAAAATGTTTCAGAACTATGATTGTTTCCAGCAATGATGCTATATTTCTCACAATTCCATCTAGATCTTGTAGCCATCCCATGACATGTAAAAAAGAATTGAAATCACTATGGAGCAAAGAGTAAAAATATGCATGAAGATGCAATCTTCATGAAAAGGATTCTGAAAAGGTGCAATCTAGCATATTTGTTCATTATGATACTAAGCACAAGTTGAACCTGTCATGTTAAGACCAGGTGTTGATGCAGTATAAGCTCTATAATGGATGTTGGGCATAAAAAACGTATCACAATGTCTTCTTGTACTCTTACAAGAACATATCAGAAAGGAATAGTGCTTGCAATTGGGAATTCCCATCTGTTGTTACCAGACACCTCCTTGATCACAGCAACAGTATATACGCTGCAACTAGCAACATTAGATGCTAAATCAGTGAAGCTTTTCACAGCAGCGTTCAGAGTGCAAATATGGAAAGTCCTACACCAAAAGTACTGAATAATTGAGTATAGAAGCTTTAAACTGACAGCTATAGCAGTAGCTATGTTGCTGCAACCAAACTCTCACGTTGGAAGTGAAAATATTAACAACATGTTCAATAAAGATTAGTTTAATTTAGTTTCAAGATATAGTGAGGAAACAGGCCCTTTGTTCCACCGAGTCTAGCAATCCCCGCACATTAATGCTATCCTACACACGAGGGACAATTTACATTTATACCAAGCCAATTAACCTACAAACCTTACGTCTTTGGAGTGTGGGAGGAAACCAAAGGTCTTGGAGAAAACACACGCAGGTCACAGGGAAAACGTACAAAGTCCGTCAGACAGCACCCGAAGTCAAGATCGATCCCGGGTCTCCGGCACTGTTAGGCAGCAGCTCTACCGCTGCGCCACCATGCAGGTGATGTAAAAATTATGGTAACTGCATCAGAAATTGCCGACAAAACCCAGAGATCCAGTATTGAACAAGGTCTATTTAACTGGAGTATAGACAAAGAACAGAAACTCGTCTAAAATTATTGCAATGAGTTATCAAGTGCATAAAGTGAGATCATGAGAAAAAATATTTTAACCAATTTTCATAGGATATATGGAGACACTGGGAACTGTAGATGCTTGTTTACAAATAAAATGGCACAAAATGCTGAAATAACTCAGCGGGTCATAGTCATAGAGAGTCATAGAGTGAAACAGTTTGGATACAGGCCCGTTGGCCCAACTTGCCCACAACGGCCAACAATGTCCCACCTACCCTAGTCCCACTTGCCTGAGCTTGGTCCATATCCCTCCAAACCTGTCCTATCCATGTGCCTGTCTAACTGTTTCTTAAACGATAGGTAGTCCCAACGTCAACTACCTCCTCTGGCAGCTTAGTCCATACACTCACCACCCTTTGTGTGAAAAAGTTACCCATCGGATTTCTATTAAATCTTTTCCCCTTCACTTTGAACCTATGTCCTCAAGTATCAGTCAAATATGAGACAAGGGTGGTCCCATAAGGGACAAACCAATTTAGCCCAATATACTAAATTGGGGACGGTTGACGGGTGCCAACTGTCCCTAACGCTAATACGGGGCAGTTGGCAACCTTACCTTGAACCTATGTCCTCTGGTCCTCGATTCTCCTACTCTGGGCAAAAGACTGTGCATCTACCCGTGCGAGAGACTCTGTGCGTAAGATCGAGGTGTAAAAAATTAGTAGGGGTGTCAGGGGTTATGGGGAGAAGGCAGAAGAATGGGGTTAGAAGGGAGATATGGATCAGCCAAGACACTGGATGGGCCGAATGGCCTAATTCTGCACCTATCACATGACCTTATGAGCCCTCATCCTCCTGCATTCCAGGGAATTGAGTCCCATCCTGTTCAATCTCTCTCTATAGCTCAGACACGAGTCCTGGCCACAGTTTTCAGGCATAAATGTTCTTGCCAATAGATTATATCAAACCACAACTCTATGACTGCTACCATCATTAATCACTATCTTCCACAATGAAATCTAACCTCATATTGTTACATCATATCATCCCCAGTCACTCCCAGGTTCAATTTCATCAAGATCACGTATCACGCATTACACTTGGCTGCTTCGTGTGGTGCTTCATACCACTTATTAGGTATCAATACCTTCATTTTCACAGACCTCATCGACCTTATGGCAATTTTCGATTGCAACAGCCTAGTAAAAATCGCGTTTTAAACCCGCCCCCTCTAAACAGCGCCAAAATCACACACAAGGGGTGGGGCAGATTCTCAGACACGATTCAGGTAGGTTTTGTAACATACCTAATCTTTGGACACCCTGTGCGTAGGGGAGAGGGTAGGACTGAAGATGTCCTGGTTGGGTTGCACCTGGGCCTGGCCAAGCTGGCCATCCGCGAGCCACGGCACCAGGCGGAAATGGACTCTGCCCAAGCTGGCTTTTCCGTGATTATGTCCATGCCCAGGTGGTTTTGGAGAGGGACTACGCGCTGTCCACAGGCGCCCTGGGGGGTTTCCAGGACCGCTGGGCACCGCGAGGGTTGAATGCATCCTTGACAAGGATGGGGAAGTAGTGATTTAAGAATATTTGTTTTACTTGTACTATGGTAGTGGTTTTGTTTTGTTTTGAATCATTTAGTAGTGTACATATTATAATAAATAATTGAATAAATTATTTTTGGTTTAAAAAAAACACAAAAAACCCCCAACTAGATTAAGGGTTCGAACGCACAATCCTGAGGGGTACCAGGGTTCAGAATCAGCATGGAGGAAATGTTATGGCCAATTCTAAAATAATACATCCTACATTCTAATAAACTATAACGTTTCTTGGCTCATAAGTGAGGTAAGTTTATTTATCACAAGGTGAAGTAAGGGTCTTGGTGAGACCACACCTGGAGTATTGCGTACAGTTTTGGTCTCCAAATCTGAGGAAAGGCATTCTTGCCATAGAGGGAGTACAGAGAAGGTTCACCAGACTGTTTCCTGGGATGTCAAGACTTTCATATGAAGAAAGACTGGATAGACTCGGCTTGTACTCGCTAGAATTTAGAAGATTGAGGGGGGATCTTGTAGAAACTTACAAAATTCTTTAGGGACCAAGAACCCACCCGAAGGCTCGTAGGACGGCAGGACCTGTAACCCGCCCAGAGTCTCGTGGGGGCCCGCGCGATGGTCGGCGGGGCCGTGAGGGAGCTGGAGACGTTGGACATGAGGAGCGTGGGCTGGTAGGAGGGTGAACCGGGGTAATGCCTCCAGCACCTTCAAGGTCGGCTACAGGAGGTGCCCCGGGACACATAGATGGCCAGATGAGCTGACCAGACTTTGGACTTTGTATAAAGGAGCCAAAAATGGCAGTGCCCACGTGTGTAATATATGCAAAAAGAACCTTGCTATGCAGTTGCATATGTGACAAATAGAACACTATTGGCTATTGAAATCTTTTCTCCATCCACCCGGTCAAACTAATTTAATTAATTCAATGAAACTAATCTGAATAAAGCATTATTCAGTTCCACCTTAGATACGTGATGTATAGCATATCTGAAAGTCTAAACTTCATAGAAAATATGGATTCATAGACTTGAAACCAGAAAGCTTTTGGGCCCAGGTTAACATTTGTAGAAACAGTAACACGGCAGCTTTCAAATCCTCCTATCACAACCCATCCAAAAAAAAATGTAACAATTCATCAAAAATAAACAGATTACCTTATCTCAAGTAAAAATATTCTAAAAAACATATTTAGATAAAATAATTCGGCTTTGAAAATATATCACATGCAGTAAAGTGAAATTAAGTAATGATTGCATTACATTGTGGAGGAATGAACTGCAGATGCTGGTTTAAACCGATGATAGACACAAAATACTGGAGTAACTCAGCAGGACAGGCAGCATCTCTGGAGAGAAGGAATGGGTGACATTTTGGGCCGAGATGTCACCCATTTCTTCACTCCTGAGATGCTGCCTGTCCCGCTGACTTACTCCAGCATTTTGTGTCCATATTGCATTACATTTGCTATGTATTAAAGCCTTACAATCAAGACACTTTTTTACATCAGGGATTTTACAAAATAGGAATAAATTAGATCTTGTATATTTGAGTTCAATGCCTGTACCAGGAACGCATTTAACTGAAAGCAGCATTAAAGAACCAGATTAAAGGGAATACCATTATCAAATATTTGCTTGTTCTACATTTTTGCAGTTGCCCTGCAATGTCATTCAGCTCTTTGATTTTATTTTGTTTTTGTTCTGACATAACCTCCAAAGCAATAAATGTTCCTCCGAGACATAAATTGCATCTCTTTCTCTCGAGGCTACTGACAAAGCCACTTCTCAGTTCAGTACCAATCTTATTAAAACAGCTCTCTCTCTCTCTCTCTCTTGCCCTGTCTCAGTGCACACTGCAGTGTGCTGAGGTAATACAACACAAGCAATTATAATGCAACAGCCTGCAAGAAACCAAGAGGTTCCTTCCTTCTCCCAAACACCACATTGCCTGGCAACTCACCGACCAAGTCTGAAATGAATGCAATGCAATGCATGCTAATAATCATTCATTTTTAACGAGTAGCTTAAATTTCAATTATGCACTAGTAAAATATTTCACATTTCTGACTAATTATTTTGTTAAACATTTTGTCAATGAAAAGAGACAGAATTAATTCAAGGCCCATCTGCTTAACCTTGGCAAATACTAATACTATCTTCCAAACATGCCAAGGATATTCTTCGTGACAGGTAAGTCATGCTGTTGGTTCTGAACAGGAAGGTTCTTTCATCTCAAGGGCGGCACGGTGGTGCAGCGGTACAGTTGCTGCCTTACAGCACTTGCAGCGCTGGAGACCCAGGTTCGATCCCGACTACGTGTGCTGTCTGTGCGGAGTTTGTACGTTCTCCCCGTGACCGCGTGGGTTTTCTCCGAGATCTCCGGTTTCCTCCCACAGTCCAAAGACGTACAGGTTTGAGGGTCAATTGTCCCTGGTGTGTGTAGATAGTGTTAATGTGTGGGGATCACTGGTCAGTGTGGACTCGGTGAGCCTTCGTGCTGTATCTCTACAAAAAAAAAAAAACTTGACAGAATTTTTCTTTTTATTTCAAAAATCTCTTCACCTCATCCTTTCGTGGTGAAAAGTTGTGTTGTTAATGAAAATTCAACTGCATCAATGAAACACCATATTATCTTTCAAGGTCCTTGTATTGTCTATTAAAAACCCGGGGAGCTAATTTTTGCAGAATCTGTTTTGTCCCCTGATATTTAGTTGTAATATCAACAGGTTGAAGAATACATTACTGAATGCACGGTATATGTAGGAACAGATTTCTAATATGACATCTGGATAAACAATCTGTTAATATACCTCACATCATATAAAGAACACAAGTAGATCTCCACCCCTTTATGGTATTACTCTGTACATGTGAAGTGGACATCACAAATGGAAGGTAAAGCAAGCAAAGATTAAATGAACCAAAAATTAAAAAGAGTGAAAAGATAATGGCAAAAGGTAGACAAAAATGCTGGAGAAACTCAGCGGGTGTGGCAGCATCTATGGAGCGAAGGAAATAGGCAACGTTTCGGGACAAAACCCTTCTTCAGACTGATGCAGGGTGGGGGGGGCGGGAAGAAGAAAGGAAGGAAAGAATTGACCTGGGAGTTACGGAGGGAGCGGTCTCTGTGGGCAGCAGACAGGGGGGGGGGAGGAGATGGGAAGATGTAGCGAGTGATGGGGTCACGTTGGAGGTGGCGAAAATGACGTAGGATTATTTGTTGTATGTGACGGCTAGTGGGGTGGAAAGTGAGGACCAGGGGGACTCTGCCCTAGTGGGGGGATGGGGAGAGAGAGCAGTGTTGCGGGGTATTGACGAGACCCTGGTGAGAGCCTCATCTATAGTAGGGGAGGGGAACCCCCGTTCGCAGAAGAATGAGTAAATTTCCCAAGCCCTGGTGTGGAACGCCTCAACCTGGGAGCAGATGCGGCATAGACGGAGGAATTGGGAGTAGTGGATAGAGTCTTTACAGGAAGCAGGGTGGGAAGAAGTGTAGTCCAGATAGCCATGGGAGTCAGTAGGTTTATAGTGGATGTCGGTCAGAAGTCTATCATCTGCGATGGAGATAGTGAGGTCAAGAAATGGTAGGGAAGTGACGGAAATGGTCCAGGTGCATTTGAGTGCCGGATGGAAGTTAATGGCGAAGTTGATGAAGTTAGTGAGTTGTGTGTGGGTGCAGGAGGTAGAACCAATGCAATCATCGATGTAGCGGAGGTAGAGGTCGGGGATGGGGCCCTGGTACGTCTCGAACAAGGATTGTTCGACCTACCCTACAAAGAGGCAGGCATAGGTGGGGCCCATGCACGTGCCCATAGCTACGCCTTGAGTTTGGAGGAAATGGGAGGAAACAAACGAAATAGACCTTGCTGTCTCCTCCCCTTCTCAACTCTCCCTCAGCTCTCTGGCTCCCCCTCGTCCTTTCTTCCCCCCCCCCCCCCCCCAACCTGCATCAGTCTGTAGAAGGGGTTCGGCCCGAAACGTTACCTATTTCCTTCGCTCCATAGATGCTGCCGCACCCGTTGAATTTCTCCAGCATTTTGTCTACCTTCGATTTTCCAGCATCTGCAGTTCCTTCTTGAACAGATAATGGCAAAAGTCAAGCAAGAAAAAAACAGTCAGAATAGCCAGAACATGGTGAATATGCTTAAGCAGATCAGGCATGAAAAGGGGAAGTTAGCAATTGAGGGGCAAACAGTTTTGTCAGAAGGGTAAGAGTTGCAAAATACCGAGGTGCTGCACGAACCTAGCATGTCAGAGTCAGGATGTGCCAATGCCGAAAGCAAAGCTGAACTGACATCACAAGGGCTGGAGGCAGCCAAAGCACAAGGCAGCATATGTAGAGTGAATGGACAAGCACATTTTGGATCGGGATCCTTCTTCAGACTGAGTTCCTTCAGCACTTTATGTTTTGCCGGGTCTCTGGCGCTGTAAGGCAGCAACTCTACCACTGCGCCACAATGCCGCCCCTTTGTAAATGTATCACAGGTCCTTCATCGCTGCTGGCCCTAAATCCTGAACTTCCTCCCCAATAGTTCTGTGGTAGCACCTCCATCAGGAGGAAAGCAGTGGTTCAGAACAAAATATATAGGTTTTAACATGTTGGGGGCAGCTTCAGCACTAAAAACAATTAGGCGCTAGGCTGGCTTGTTTGCATTATCCCACCACAGCACTCAACCTCACACATTCCACTCAGTGGTCAATTCATTCGCTGCTGTTTAATGTAGATGGCACTTCATATATTAAACCACAGCAGGCTGTTAGATTATAATCAGTAGTTACTGCAGTCATTCAAAGATTGAGTTTACCTGAATATTAGAATGTTTTCTTCCTCCAACCTTCAACAATTTCCCTCAATTTCCAACAAATGTTCCCTCTACTTCTTGCTTTCAATATAAATTCATTCCTCACTGCGTAAAAGCATTAGAAAGACATGTTATTCTCCACTGCCTTGACAAAACGCCTCTTCTCCCAAACAAGAGGATAATCACAAGACTGTTTTGCCATTTTGGTAGTTCATCAGGATCACAAATTACCCACTTCCATTTCAGTTTTGTGGGTTCTGAGGTGGTTGATGAGGCCAATTGTGGGACCCCATAATCTTCCACAGATCAGGCAGGATGCGGCTGACAGAATGGGTGGATGTATAGTTTGCAAGTTCGTGATAAGTGCAATCAACAACAGGAACCCTGGCTGCATTCTGTCTTCTTAATCCAGGGGACCAGTTTAAGTGAAGCACAGACAGAGGAGTGTGCTGAAGAATCTGTACACCAGCTGTAATAACTGCAACGAAACATGTTTTTAATTAGTATATTATCCCATGACCATTAGAAACAGCATCAACAAACATGCAGCAGCATTTTATATGAATAACATCTGGAAAGTCAGAGCATTCATTCCTCCCCTCATTGTGACACTTTCTGGCAAACAGAGGTAGGTTTATATTTGGAAGCGAGGAGAGAAAGTGGGGGAGAGGGAGGGGGCTGGAGAAGAGAGAGGGGTGGAGGGAAGTGAGCAGAGGGAGGAGAGAGAGGGGAGGGAGGAGAGGAGAGGAGGAGAGGGAGGGGAGGAGAGTGAGGAGGGAGGAGAGTGAGGGGAGGAGAGTGAGGGGAGGAGAGTGAGGGGAGGAGGAGAAGGGGAGGAGGGCAAGAGGGGAGGAGGAGAGGGGTAGGAGAGGGCGGTAGAGTAGAGATGGGGTTAAGGGGTGGAGCGAGGGTGGTGGAGCAAGGAGAGGAGATGGGGATGAGAAGGGGGTAAGAGAGGGAAGAAGGAGCAGGGGAGGAGAGGGGGGAGGAGGAGACGGGGGGGGGGGGGGGGGGGGGGGAGACGAGGGTTAAGAAGGGGGGCGGCGAGAGAGGGGGGAAGAAAGAGGGGACGAGAGATATGCAAGGGAGGAGAAAGTGGAAGAGATTTACTTGCATTGGAAGGTATTCCAGTCCAGAAATCTCACCAAACCAGGGATTTCTGCTCAGCAATATCATTATTTACCAGAAACCAGCTGAAATACGGGTAAACCTCACAAATTCACACCTTTTTTGTACAGCAATTTTGGCCGATATTTCTCGAGGTAAAGTCGTTGCTTTGAATTAAAAGCTCCACTCCTTTTCTGCCGTATAAATTGAACAGTATCTTCATACTTCATTCCTGATTCAATCAATCCTGTAGCCTATTGGGCAACAGTTACCATCAAGGCCAAGCTGCTTGAATATCTGAACCTCCAGGAAACAATTTCACAAATAAATTTAATGACAACACTAAATTTCAAAATCAGCAATGTCCAATCCATACAGGGTAATGGGCTGGCTGTGTTTGTTTTTGCTATGTGGGAGCAACAGCATGAAGTCATCGAGTTTACTGGGCTTCAGAAACCATTGGCAAAGTGCACCAGTGATCTGTTTAGATTTCAGTTGCAAACTCTGGCTATTTAGAATTTGGCAGAGCAAGCAGCCATTAATTAAATAACATCTTTAATACAAAATACTGCCCTCATTTGTGAAATGGTTGCCAGAAACAGTGACATTGGTGATCTAAGGGTATGGATAAAACATTTTTAGTATGGTTTTAGAAAAAAGGTTAAAATAAATTGCATTGAGTAAAATGCAAAGCAAAATGAAATAAAAGAACAGTGATTGGGAAAGCCAGGGATTAAATGGTAAGTACAAGGGCATTTAAAAAATATTTTTTTGAGTTATTGATACCATAACCATATAACACATGAAGATTTTTAAAAAGTCATGGCTTGTGGATTTTGTTGGCAAGGCCAATGTTGGATTCCCATTCACAATTGCCTCTGGGAAAGTGCAATGAGCACCCATTTTCGATCCACTGCCACTTGTGATGTGTGGATGCTCCTGTATTGCATTTGGGCACTTGTTTGGGAGTTCCAAGATTCCAGTCTTTAGGCTTTAGAGATACAGCGCAGAAACAGCTCCTTCGGCCCATCGAGTCCGTGCCAACCAGTAGCGCAGCGATAGAGTTGCTGCCTCACGATGCAGAGACCCGGGTTCAATCCTGAGTACAGATGCTGTCTGAACAGAGTTTGTACATTCTTTCTGTGACCATTTACTCTGGATGCTCTGATTTCCACCCACATTCTAAAGATGTGCGGGTTTGTAGGTTAATCGACTTCGGTAAACAAAAATTGAAAATTGTCTCTCGTGTGGAGGATGGTGCGAGTGAACGGGGATCGCTGGTCGGCAAGGACTCGATAGGCCGATGGGCTGTTTCCCGCACTGTATCTCTAAAACTAAAATTAAATTTACATTTACCAAAGCCAATTAAATTACAAACCTGTTCAAGAAGGAACTGCAGATGCTGGAAAATCAAAAGTAGACAAACGTGCTGGAGAAACTCAGCGGGTGAGGCAGCATCTATGGGGCGAAGGAAATAGGCAACGTTTCGGGCCGAAACCCAACTTACAAACCTGTATGCCTTTGGAGTGTAGGAAGAAACCAGAGCACCCAGAGAAAACCCACGTGGTCACAGGGAAAATGTACAAACTCCACAAGACAGCACCCATGGTCAGGATCGAAACCTGGTCTCTGGTGCTGTAAGGCAGCAACTCTACTGCTGCTGCCACTGTGCCACCAGTCATTAAGAATAAACGGTGATATAGTTTGCTGTGAGGCCTGGAAGGGTACTTCTAAGTGATGGTGCTCCCATATGCCTGCTTCTCTTAGCCTTGTATGCAGTGATGGTCCCTCCAAACTATTACGATCAATCTACGACTCCAAGTTTAAATGTCACAATTGTACCCACCTCTCCTGTGTTCTATCCTGTAGTAGAGCTCAACTCTACTACGAGCATTAAAATTACACCGGGGTTTTACCTAAGTACAAAACATTTTCATACTAATTTGCCTGGAATAGTTATTTTTGGTGTGCTCAGGAAATGCCAAATTAGCTGTAGCAAAACTAAAAATCATAAAACGGGGACATCCTTGCTTTAAGGTAGCATTATCATCATAATTTACCCACTGGAAAATGGTAATACCTGACCTGTGCAATCAACATGCACAGACAGACAGGCAACAATATCATTTGCATGCTTATGAATAGGAAATGGTTCAGCACTGTCATCTTTCCTTAATAGCTTCTCTCAATAGTTGGTGGGGGAAGGAAGGGGGGAGGGTTTGCAAATAGCACATTAGTTTCTCAGGCAGACCACCCTCCCTTTTGAGCACAGAGCAGGCCAAACTCATCCCATAGTCACAGGTAGCCCTCATCTCCAGCATTTTGTGTCTATGATCAGCTGCAGCACAGCTAATCAGCTAATTTCCTGATCATTAAGCAGATAATACATGGTGTGATCAGCATTACATGCTCGCAGCATTACATGCTTAAAACATCATAGGGCAAGTGACATTGGCCCTCGGGTGAATCATGTTAGAGTATGCTTGGCCCAGTTTCTCAACGGGTTGTGCTTCATCATCAATATGCACAAGCATTGAATAACAAAGCCATGTTCCATGCTAATTCGCAGACCCTTGAGCTTAGTTTAGAGATACAGCTTAGATTAGAGATACAGTGCAGAAACAGGCCCTTCGAGTCCGCGCCAACCAGCGACCTCCGCACACTAACACTATCCTATCTACTATTTTACCGAAGCCAATTAACAAACCTGTACATCTTTGGAGTGTGGGAGGAAACCGGTGCTCCCAGAGAAAACCCACGCAGGTTACAGGGAGAAAGTGCAATCTGCATACAGATAGGACCCTTAGTCGGGATCGAAACCGGGTCTCTGGCGCTGTAATGCCTTGGAGAAATTTGAAGGAAAGGGCCAGAAGAACAAATCGCGGTAGGAGCTCAGTTTCATGACGAATCCTAAATTGCATTAACCGAGCACAGATTGGAGCGAGATATACTGTACATACCTGTGATAGAAACCCAAAGTTTATCTATGCCTTAGACATATTGTTGACATATCCAAATAGTACAAGTTACTGTTCACCAATGCGGTCTCCTATAAGTAAATCGTAAATTATGGAAGGCACGCAACTTACTTAATATGCATCAACTGTACTTCCTGGAAACAAGATCCATATGGCACACAGACATTTCCTGCTTGGTGTTTATTAGAACTGCTAAACTGCTTAAAGCCACAACTTCTTGTGAACCTTTGACTACTTCCTTCATGGGGCTAATATAACTCTACGAAACAATGTTGTTGCCGAAGCTGTTGTGCACTATGATATTAAGATATTAACATCCAGCTGGTAATGCTTGTGTTTTATACAGTTCCAGTGTAACATTAACAGTGAAGTTTGCCTGTGTGTGAGGCAGCAGTAGCAATCATGTCCAGACTCATATGAATTCAGAGCAGAATCCTGCAGACTTTCCTTCTCTCCAGAGATGCTGCCTGTCCTGCTGAATGACTCCAGCATTTTGTGTCTATCTTTTTGAAAGGACGGATGCATCCGCAGCACAAAATCCCATCAGGTTATTTACTCACATTCTGTGTGGCCACAGAGACTGGCAATAATAACTGAATATCGACAAAAATGATGAGAAATTTCCTCGGAAAACTTTGAGATAATTGAGACTAGAGGTTCTCACCTACAGGTGGTGGAGACAGGTGGAATTAGGCAGCTATTCCTGCTGATAAAAATGCAACGAGTTGAAAGCTCAGATAGAATACATTCACATTGGTGTATGAAATCCCCCCTCACATTTCATCGCATCTAATGCAGATTTCCGTACCTTGTATTTGTCTGAAGAAGGGTCGCGACCCAAAACGTCACCCATTCCTTCTCTCCAGAGATGCTGCCTGTCCCGCTGAGTTACCCCAGCTTTTTGTGTCTATCTTTGTATTTTTAATTTGAGTTTTTTCCTGCTGCGCTTCAAAACATAATATTTGCCAACCCTATCCTGGATAACCTGAAGATCATTATCATTATGAATGATAATTATCATTTTAACTGTATTTAAAAATAGACCAATATTCATACACCAATATGAATTATTTTATAGCAAATATTAACAGTTTTGGGATACATTCTATCTTTAACATAATAATATTGAAATTAAATTCTAATGGAATTAAATGGCTGTGGAATTGATGGACTTTAACTAATCAAATGAATCATTGTTTCACTTATGCATAAGTATAATTCAAACAGTACCACATCATTTCTAGTACGATTGAATCATGTCAGGTATATAGAGTAAAAATTAATTCTTGAAAAAATTGCCATTTTCTAAATTGCACTCGGCTGATTTTTAGATTTAGTGACTGAGATGCAGGTATTAAACCACAATTCAATACAAATGCTGTGGCTGAGATTTGTAAATTGGACTCTAATTCAACACGTTCAAAGAGTAGATACCACAGTGGCATTGAAGAGGCTTTTGGATAGGCAGATGAATGTGCAGGAAATGGAGGGATATGGATCACATGCAGACTGAAGACAATAGTTTAATTTGGTGTCATGTTCAGCACAGACATCGTGGCTGAAGGACCTGTTCCTGTGTTGTGCTGTTTTAAGTTCTATGTTCTCGGTAGTAAATAAATAATTCTAAATTGGTACAATAAGCATTCAAGACGCTAAAGGTCCGTGTCAACTTCATGATTAATCAGATTTGTACTATTTTCTGAATTGTAACATAGGAACGTTTATGCCCATATCACCACATATATGGGGTCAAGGAAAGAGCGTTCACGTCGCGGCCCTGTTTCCAATCTTTCCACCACCACGCACAAGCAGCACAACAAGCGCAAGACAGACATCATTGTGTGTAGATGCCGAGAAGTATATTCAGCTCTGGCTGAACAACTTCTAATCTTGTGTGTGGACTCAATAAGAAGACTACATATATTGGGCCGTGGTTTAGATATTTCAATGTGCAGCCTAGGTCAGAAGTTGTGGCTTCTAATCCCGATTAATAGATCAGAATACAAAAAACCCGAACGGATGCGATACTACAATACTATTAGAGAGCTGCCATGTAAAAAGTGCTGCCCTTCAACTGATATATTAAACACATGTGCAGGAAGGAACTGCAGATACTGAAGATATACTGAAGAAGGGTTCCAATCCTAAACATCACCCCTAAACATTTCTCCAGAAATGCTGGCTGACCCGCTGAGTTACTCCAACATTTTATGTCTATATTAAAGCAGATACTCACTTAGAAATGTACAAAAGATCCCACAACACTATTTTGAAGTGGAATGGGTACAAATGATATCAAGCTGACTCCGTTTTTCAAACATCCCCAAAGCTGACTCAAAACATCGCCAATCTTTAAGACAATACCTCCGCTAATACCCCAAAACAGGCTTTCGAATTATGAGGGTAGACAAAAGTGCTGGAGAAATTCAGTGGGTGCGGCAGCATCTATGGAGCGAAGGAAATAGGCAACATTTCGGGCCGAAACCCTTCTTCAGATTATGATATAGCTGTTTATAGGAACTGGTTCTCTTCGTCCCTGCAGATTACTAAAATGCTCCCTCCCAAACCACCCCCTCCCCTGGTACTTTCCCTTGCAACCGCAGGAAATGCTACACTTTCCACTTGACCTCCTCCCTCGACTCCATCCAAGGACCCAAGCAGTCTTTCCAGGTGAGGCAGAGGTTCACCTGCACCTCCTCCAACCTCATCTTTTGTATCCGCTGCTCTGGGTGGCAACTGCTCTACATCGGTGAGACCAAGCGATAGCTTGGCGATCGCTTTGCCCAACACCTCTGCTCAGTTTGCATTAACCAACCTGATCTCCCGGTTGCTCAGCACTTCAACTCCCCCTCCCGTTCCAAATCCAACCTTTCTGTCCTGGGCCTCCTCCATGGCCTGAGTGAGTCCCAATGCAAATTGGAGTAACAGCACCTCATATTTTGCTTGGGTAGTTAACACCCCAGCGGTATGAACATTGACTTCTCCAATTTTAGGTAGTCCTTGCTTTCTCCCTCCTTCCCCTCTCCTTCCCAGCTCTCCCACAGCCCACCGTCTCCCCCTCTTCCTCTCTTCATCCCACCCCCACCCTCACATCAGTCTGAAGAAAGGTCCCGACCCGAAACGTCACCTGTTCCTTCGCTCTATAGATGCTGCCTCACTCGCTGAGTTTCTCCAGCATTTTTGTCTACCTACAATTTTCTCTTCTGCTACTTTGACTGAAATGTAATTGGGATGTTACAGGGACATGAACGACAATTTAATTTGTACTTCTTCATAAGATGTGAACATCACTGGCAAGGCCAGCATGTACTGTTGTTCTCTATTTGCCCTTAATGTAAGGTGGAACATTGGTGAGTTTAGTTTTATTACCAGACCAGACGTATAAACAATGAGAGCACGGTCCTGAGCTACTATCTACCGCATTGGAGACCCTCGCTCCATCTTTAAACAAACCTTTCTGCACTTTATCTTGCACTAAACGTTATTCCCTTTACCATGTATTTCAACAATGTGGATGGCTCGATTGTAATCATGTGCAGTCTTTCTGTTGACTGGTTAGCATGCGACCAATGCTTTTCACTGTACCTCGGTAGGCGTGACAAATAAACTAAACTAAACTAGAAAGGATTGCAGATGTTCTTCCATTAAGGTTTATAGTGAACTATGTTTAGCAATTATATTTAGTAGTTTCACATAAATTCTGTTCTGAATCGAGCTATGGAGCGAGAAAACGGATATAGTTTTAATTATCTGAATTTCTATTTCCCAGATTCAATGGTGGGAATTGAAGTTATTTCTCAAGATCAGTGGTCTGGGCCTCTGAATAACTTAACCACCATGTTACCTCACCCTGGGAGAGTCTTATAGTCATACAGCGCCGAAAAAATGTAAATGTTTCTTTTCTGAAAGAAAGCCCTCGGAAAAACATTTGGTACTTTGACTACTTGGGTTGGCAATAAATGCTCCTATATCCACCTACTGAAGTCGTACGGTCAAATTGTTGTTGAATTAAGCAGCCTACTTCAGCAGTGTGTGAACAGAAAGCTGGCTTCCCTTGACCTAAACCAGAGAAATGTCGTACATGAAGGCACCTATAATCTCATCATACACAAGGAATTTCCAGCCCTCCATCACCACAGCTGCAATGTGTGCCCCTAAAATGAATCACAGGAAATACTGCTCTAATGGTAAACCAGTGTGCAGTCACTGCCACAATTATGTAGATCAAAGTCTGCTTGTCTGGCAGCTTGCCTTTGTCCTTGATAATATCTTTTCCCCATCCGCATTTGTAGAAGGACAAGGATCAAAGGGCTGGCTGCCCCTATGCACCCAGAGTTACTGTGATCAATAGAACAGAACGATATAATGAAGCTCAGTAGAATAGCCAGTAAACTAGTTTAGTAACTCGATGCTGTTAGGTTGAAAGGCGGTGGTTTTGTACATAGAATATAGAACAGTGCAGCACAGAAACAGATTCTTCGGCCCACAATGTCAAGTTAAACATGACTCCTCTATCTGAACGTGATCCATAAACTTCCAATGGACATCCTGAAGTAGATGTTTCATGACATTGAAATAATCTTAGTCACACATTGTAGATCACATAGAATAGGGTGCACCTCTGGAGAAAGCCAGAGGGGGAACTCTAGGACTTGCCAGGTGGGGATCCTGAAAGGCTACAAGGCAGTCAAAGCTCCAAATGCTGTACAACAAATGGAGAAACCTGATGCTGGTATTTTTCACCTAGATGTCCCACACAGTATAAGGGCCAAGTCCCCATCCATCCCTCCCTCCCTCCCTCCCTCCCCTCCCTCCCGGCCACATTTAGACTTTACTTTAGCCTTTGGAGATATAGTGTGGAAAGCTGCCCTTCGGCCCACCGAGTCCATGCTGACCAGTGATCACCCCTGTACACTAACACTATCCTACACACTAGGGACAATTTACAATTTTACCAATTAACCTACAAGCCAATTATCCTACAAACCTGTATGCCTTTGGAGTGTGGGAGGAACCCGGAGCAGCCGGGGAGAACGTGGTCACAGGGAGAATGTACAAACTCTGCACAGGGAGCACCCGTAGTCAGGATTATACCCGGATCTCTAGCACAGTCTAGCAACTCTACTGCTGTGCCACTGTGCCATCTTCTGTCCAAGTCGGCCTTAGTGGAAGATTTTGCAGGTTCACTAGATGCTGTCAGATGCAAAGGCAGTGATTTTGTACATAGAATATCGAACAGTGCAGCACAGAAACAGACTCTTCGGCCCACAATTTCAAGTTAAACACGAGTCCTCTACCTGCACATGATCCATATCCTTCCATTCCCTGCTTACCCGGGTCTCTGGCGTTGCGAGGCCACAACTCTACTCCTATGCAATAAAATAGTCTCCGACAAATCTGCTCAGAATCCATTCATTTTCTTCAACATCTGACGGAGATCTCAGCAGACAGTGACATCAGTGCGTGCTACACACTGCAGCCAACACAATTACTCTATGCTCATTCAAACTGTCAACTTAAATGTTTTTCTATCGTGGTTTCTCCCCTTTCTAACAGTGGGTGACTCTTGTGCCCAGCTAACTGGTCTGCTGACTTGTCAAAGTATTCCCTAAGGCAGTGCATTGCAGAAGGATGGCAGCTGTGTGTTAGTGTCACATGTCGTGCCAGCATTGCCTTTTAATGTCTTCCAGCCACAACACCAGATGGGTTGACTTCCACTCTTCCTCATTCACTGTGGTGGAACAGCCCGGACTTGGCCTGCTTCAGGCCCGCTGTACAACGGGAGAGAACATCTGATAATTATCAAGGTGGAGGATTCTGGAGAGAATTTCCTTTAACCTGCACCTTCTTCTGATCTTGGTTGCCCAAACATTTTGAGGTTTATCAACCCCATGGCCGGCTCAGCAGTGAGCAGCCACTCCTGAGGCTTCCTCTGGAATAAGCCATTCAAGCTAAAAGCCTACGTTCCAGAAGTAGGATAATACTTGGCAACAACCCAAACTGAAGCAAGGACTCCTTGCATGTGATTCTGTAGCTCTATCAAAATGAAGTGTGTGTGTGTTTCTATGTGTGTCTGTGTGTGCCTGTGTGTGTCAGTGATTCAGTGTATCCATGGGTCCATGTGGTCCGTGTATGTGTCCAAGCGTGTTTGTGTTTGTGTGACATCTCTGTGTGTGTCCGTGTGTGTGCATCTCTGTGTGTCCATGTGTGTTTCTCTGTATGTGACCGCGTGTGTGTTTCTGTGTATGTCTGTGTGTCCATGTATCCATGGGTTTGTATGGTCCTTGTGTGGTTTGTGTGTGTGTCTGTGTGTGTGTGTCTGTGTGTGTGTGCGTGTGTACGTGTGTGTGTGTGTGTGTGTGTGTGTGTGTGTGTGTGTGTGTGTGTGTGTGTGTGTGTGTGTGTGTGTGTGTGTGTGTAAGTCTGTGTGTGTGTATGTGTGTGTGTGTGTGTGTGTGTGTGTGTAAGTCTGTGTGTGTGTATGTGTGTGTGTGTGTGTGTCTCCGTGTGTGTCCGCGAATGTGTGTCCGTCAGTCAGTCAGATAGATTATGGGAGTATTATCTGGGGTAAATGCACAGAATCTTTTACCCAGAGAAGGGGAATCAAGAACCATAGGACATAGGTTTAAGGTGGGGGGGGGGGGGGGGGGGGTTTAATAGGAACCTGAGGGGCAACATTTTTACACAAAGGGTAGTAGGTATATGGAATGAGCTGCCAGATGAGGAAAAGGAACATATGACTGTCTTTAACTCATAAACTGTGACCAATGAGCCACCTGTTTTACACATCTCTTCCATTCCTCCATGCACCTGGACATAGTTCTCATTGAATCACCAGCACCAGGCCCATATTTACTTTTCCCACCCTATTTATTCCCTCCACCCTTCGAACCCGGGTCCATGGTGCTGTAAGCGCTGTAAGGCACCAACTCTACCGCTGTGCCACCGTGCCGCCCATGAATATTTCAAAGAGCATCTGACTCCTATAAATCTACCCTCAAAAACTCTGTCATCCCAGACTCTGCTTTCAATGGCCTGATGAGAACTAGGATTAGTTGGCCTTTCACCCCTGTGTGTGCTAACATTTAATGCCTTCTTGTCAACCAAAGTGATTTAAAACTTCTCACCAATGTTTTCAAATTCTTCTACGGTCACCTCTTTCCCTACCCTTTTGCTTTACAAGATTGCTGAGTTCTTTACTTGATCATCCCCAATATAAGTCTACAAGCTGGTTGTGATCTGTTCTAATATCTCCTTATATGGCTTGGTGAAATTCTTTTGTTTGCCAATACTACTTTTTAACTAACTTCGAATATTTAACTGTGTTAAAGATGCTAACATAGATATATTTTATTATTGTACAATTCAAACCAGGCCAAAAAATGTTGTTAGTATAAACTTTGAAAAGAGGTTGAGAAAACATAAGCAAAACCTCTCCTGGTTTGGTTGAACATTTTTGAATTAAAGTCATAGAACCATACATCATGGAAACAGGCCATTCGGCCCAACGCATCGTACCAGAAATCAATAGGTTAAATCCCAGGAATCAATAGGTTAACCTGTGATGAGCGTTTGTCGGCACTGGGCCTGTACTCGCTGGTTTAGAAAAATGAAGCGGATCCTCATTGAAACATACAGAATAGCGAAAGGTTTGGATAGAGTGGATGTGGGTTGGATGTTTCCACTGGTGGGAGAATCTAGGATTGCAGGTCATAGCCTCAGAATTAAAGAACGTTCTTTTAGGAAGGAGATGAGGAAACATTTCTTTAGTCAGAGGGTGGTGAATCTGTGGAATTCTTCACCACAGAATGCTGTAGAGGCCAAGTCAGTGGATAGAGATAGATAGATTTTTGATTAGTACAGGTGTCAGAGGCAAGAGAATGGGATTAGGAGGGAGAGATAGATCAGCCATGATTGAATGGCGGAGTGGTCTTGATGGGCTGAATGGTCTAATTCTACTCCTATCACTTAAGACCAACCATGTTGCCCAACCGAATGAGTCCACTTGCCTGTGGCTAATCCATATCCCTCCAAACCCTTTCTACTCATAATAATAATAATAATAATAATAATTTTATTTATAGAGCACTTTAAAAACAAACATAGCTGCAACAAAGTGCTGTACATCACTAATCATTGACAAAAAAGTTAATACACACCAAAAATAACAATCAAAAGAAATAGTAGGAAAAGACATGTAAAATAAAGAAACATCAAAAACACCACAAACAGAAGCAAAGCCTCAGGCATGGTCAAAAGCCAGGGAGTACAAATGCGTTTTAACACTGGATTTGAAGATGGACAGTGAGGGGGCCTGTCTGATGTGCAGCGGCAGGGTGTTCCAGAGTGCCGGAGCAGCAACAGAGAAGGCTCTATCCCCTCTGAGCCTCCGACTAGACCTCGGTACCTCCAGGAGCAGCTGACCAGCTGACCTGAGGGACCGGGCAGGAGTGTATGGGTGGAGCAGCTCAGAGAGGTAAGGCGGGGCGAGCCCATTCAGAGATTTAAAAACAAATAACAGTAACTTAAAATGAACCCGAAAGTGCACCGGGAGCCAGTGTAGGGAGGCCAGAATTGGCGATATGTGCTCCCTCTTTCGAGTCCCTGTTAAAAGGCGAGCAGCAGCATTCTGAACCAACTGGAGACGAGCCAGTGAAGAACGAGCAACACCAAAATAGAGCGCGTTACAGTAATCCAGCCTAGATGTAATAAAGGCATGGATTACTGTCTCAAAATGCTGCCGCTCGAGAATGGGCTTCACCTTCGCCAGCTTCCTTAGGTGAAAGAAGCTGGACTTAACCACTGCGCATATTTGACGATCTAATTTAAAGTCACTGTCCATCCTAAAACCCAGGTTCACAACTGTTGGCTTCACGTACCTTGACAATGGACCTAAATCAACAAATGGAGGTTCACGGCAGCCATTGGGATCAAATAAAATCACCTCTGTCTTCTTTTCATTAAATCCAAGAAAGTTTAGGGCCAACCAGGACTTAATGTCATCAAAACAAGACAGAAGCGATTTTACAGAAAAGGCATCTTCCCCCCTCAGCGGCAAATAAAGCTGGGTATCATCTGCATAACAGTGGAAGGAGATGCCATGCTTTCTAAGGATGGAACCCAGAGGAAGTATGTACAGCGAGAAAAGCAGGGGCCCCAGAATCGAACCCTGTGGAACCCCATATGACAGGGGAGCGGAAGAGGATTCAAACCCAGCAAGGCTAACACACATGGTTCTGCCCGCCAGATAGGACCTGAACCATCCCAGGGCACTGTCGCAGATGCCCACTAACTGCTGTAGCCGAGATAATAAGATATTATGGTCCACCGTATCAAAGGCGGCAGACAAGTCCAGCAGGACAAGAACCACACAATCCCCAGAATCATTAGCCAGGAGGATATTGTTAAAAACCCTTAGCAATGCTGACTCCGTGCTGTGCATGGTTTTAAATCCAGACTGGAAGATCTCCCGAATATCATGCTCCTCCAGGAATAGTTTTAGCTGAGCATAAACAACTCTCTCCAGTAATTTAGAAATAAAAGGCAATTTCGAGATGGGTCTAAAATTGGCCAGAACAGATTGATCCAGGCCAGGTTTCTTAAGCAGTGGTTGCACTACCGCATGCTTAAAACTCACGGGGACAACCCCAGAACACAAGCTGCTGTTAATAATGGTAAGAACCGACTGCCCTATACTAGAGAAAACCTCCTTAAAAAGATGTGGAGGGACCGCATCACAAGGAGAACCCGATGGCTTAATATGGGAAACCACATCCTTTAAATACTTTCATGTACCAAGTGTCTTTCAAATGACATAACTGTATCCAGCTATTATCACCTTCTCTCATGGCTCATTCCATGAAGTTTTGAAACTTTGCCCCGTCTGATCCATTTAAAATCTTTCCCCTTGCACCTTAGTTGTGATGTAAATGGCTCTCATTCAATAGCCTCGTGCCTTGATGTGAATGTCCCAGCCTGCTGCACTTTCCCTTTCTGGCATAAACGTTAACAGTTGCTCAACTGGCCCTCCTGATCAAAGTCAAGTGCCCTTAGGCAGCCTGACGCCTGACACAGTGATGGATTAAACACCTTAACTGCAGCTGTAAAACAGTTCACTTTTGCCAATTTTGTTTAAAAATTAATCTGTGGCAGAAACAGGGCAGAATAATTGTTGATAAATTGCATGGTGTCAAAGTATTAATCTTTGTTTAGATTGCCGCATTTCCTTCATGGTAAAGCCAAACAATGGGGAGGGAAAATTTACTATCAGTATCAACAAGCTTGGTGCCACAAGTCTCCAAATGTCTCAAATTGGAATGTGACCTTAAGTCATGACCATCTGTGGAGTTCCCCCGCACATATCTGAGGATATTGGCCTCAAAATACTCAGCATAGACAACTATATTGCCACATCAATTTCAGAGTTTCTTATAATTCATAAAATTGTTAGATTCAGTGCCAAGGTTAATAAATTGTGGATTAGCCTTTAATTTAACGATGACTTTGTTTGACAGTATTTCTATCAAATTCGAGGAAAAATATTTTAATGCGTTGACATGAAAGCTGCAAGATCTTAAAAATGAATGTGGAATCAGATCTGGCAAGCAATCAAAGCCACCCCACCTTTGTCTTTATACCTAAAGTTTCTTATTTAAATCTATCAGTGATACATTAAGAAGGACATGCCTTGATTCAAAATATAATCGGGTTGTTTGAATGCCGCCGCAAAGACCTCCTTGTAAAATCATCAATGAAAAAATACTTCAGTGAGAAATCAATTGATGGAGAAATTCAGCAGGTCAAGCAGCATCTGTGGAGGAATGAAGAAGGGTCTCGACCCTAAAGATCTTTTTCCCTCCACAGATGCTGCCTGAACTGCTAGGTTTCTCCAGCAGTTTGTTTTTTTTGTTCAATATTCCAGTATCTGCAGTCTATTTACAGATACAGGCCCTTTGGCCTACCGAGTCCATGCTGACCAGCGATCACCCCATACACTAACACTATCCTACACACTAGGGACAAGTTACAATTTTACCACAGCCAATTAACCGCCAAATCTGTTCGTCTTTGGAGTGTGGGAGGAAACCAAAGCACCTGGAGAAAACCCACGCGTTCACGGGGAGAACGTACAAACTCCATGCAGACAACACCCGTAGTCAGAATTGAACCAGGGTCTCTGGCGATGTAAGGCAGCAGCTTTAGTGCTACGCCACTGTGCTACCCCTTTGTGTGTTCAATGTGAAACTTTTCCTCGACTAAAAATTTGTTTCTTGAGTGACAGGCTGTATCATTTCATTTCAAAAACATAACCTTACCTCAGAAAAGAACACACGCCCTGACTAAACTAACGTCTGCCACGTGCTTTGTAAATGGCAGCACGGTGGAGCAGCAGTAGAGCTGCTGCCTTACAGTGCCAGAGACCCGGGTTCGATCCTGACCACGGGTGCTGTCTGTATGGAGTTTGTATGTTCGCCCCGTGATCTGTGTGGGTTTTCTCAGAGAGTGGTGAATCTCTGGAACTCTCTGCCACAGAGGGTAGTTGAGGCCAGTTCATTGGCTATATTTAAGAGGGAGTTAGATGTGGCCCTTGTGGCTAAGGTGATCAGGGGGTATGGAGAGAAGGCAGGTACGGGATACTGAGTTGGATGATCAGCCATGATCATATTGAATGGCGGTGCAGGCTCGAAGGGCCGAATGGCCTACTCCTGCACCTAATTTCTATGTTTCTATGTTTCTCTGGGAGCTCCAGTTTCCTCCCACACTCCAAAGACTTACAGGTATGTAGGTTAATTGGCTTGGTATAAATGTAAATTGTCACTAGTGTGGGTAGAATAATGTTAGTGTACGGGGATCGCTGGATGGTGCGGACTCAGTGGGCCGAAGGGCTTGTTTTCCCACTGTATCTTTAAACTAAACTAAATTAAATGGCACTGGCTGGTTAATAAGTAGAATTTAATGCCGCATTCACCTTTTCACTCTAATAGCCTCAACATCTTTGCAGTTGGCAAGTCAAGTTTCTGGCCCAAGGCGATAGTCATTGAGACATGCCACATGGAAACAGGTCGTTAAACCCACTGAGTCTCTAGCAACCAGAGCCCAGAATCATTACATTAATAATTGTGACTTACCAGTCAAAATGTTATTGACTATTAATGGTTGGTGATTGGCCTCCCTCATATGACCATTGCTTGGCAGTTACATGGCACACATGGTGCAAAACTTTTATCAGTCCAAGTTTGTGTGTTGGCTGGGTCAAGTTATATGAAGACATGCTGTACTTTATTTCCTGAGGAATTACAAATAGGACTGATTGTGAAATCATCTGCAAACAGCCCTTGCTTTTAAAGCAATAAAAATTAATAAACGAGAACCAAAAATTCACCAAAATTAAATCTTCCTCTCTCTTGATTCCTTAGGACTTTTAAATAGGAACTTTCCTAACTATTCTGTCTTTATCCACATCCTGGACAAATACTCTACCATTACACTACAATTGTTGCGTTTTTGTTCTTATCGATGATTGTGCTTATCTATAATATGGTTTTACTGGACTTTGTGCAAAACAAAGAATTTCAAATTGCAAAGTATTTCTCACTTCAGTAGGATTGAACGTTGTATGTGTGTTGTCACATGGTTTAAGCCTTATGTGGCAGAATCGGGGTTGTTTAAACAATAATCAGTGGTCAGGGGTTATGGGGAGAAGGCAGGAGAATGGAGTTGAAGGGGAAAGATAGATCGCTATGATTGAATAGCATAGATGATGGGCCGAATTGCCTAGTTCCGCTCCTATAATTTATGAACTGATTAATTTATAATAAGCAGATCTTTTAGAAACGCCTGCACTAAGTCTCAACATAATAACGTGTGTGGTATAGCTATGAATGCTCCACCCTAGAACTTTTAGCAGGTTGGGTTCATTCTTAAGATGACCAAAATGAAGAGCAGTGAAAAGTAGATATTTTCCTCACATACATTTAAATGGCCAAATCTCAAATGATTCAAAATCACATTTGTTCTCACAAATACTACTGCCAAACAAATAGTCTCAAAGGATGATCAATATTGAACAGACTTCATTGTCTTTTCTGCAGGACTAATTGACCCCTTTCACTCCTTGATCAATGTGTGACTGCAGAAAATTACAAATGTCCAAACAGCAATCAAATGCACTGCAGAGCTGACACTAATTGCTTTGCACACAACACATATGAGAACATCAATTAGTATTTTGCTACCCAAGAACGTTCGTAGGTATTGTAGAAACTTGGTGAGTCTGGAATTTCTCATACTTAGGGGGCAACCATTTGG
This sequence comes from Leucoraja erinaceus, assembly GCF_028641065.1. NCBI lineage: Eukaryota > Metazoa > Chordata > Chondrichthyes > Rajiformes > Rajidae > Leucoraja > Leucoraja erinaceus. Next base: position 19,916,752 of record NC_073402.1, on the reverse strand, counting down.
CCCATCTAGTCTATGCAAGCTCATGGAGCATATCTATCCTCCCCTATGAATTCCCTCTGAAACTCAGCACTGTGGCATAGCGGTAGAGCTACTGCCTTACAGTGCCAGAGACAAGAGTTCGATCCCGACTACGGGTGCTGTCTGTACGGAGTTTGTACTTGTGGGGTTTTCTCTGAGATCTTCAGTTTCCTCCCACACTCCAAAGACATGCAGATTTGTAGGGTAATTTGCTTGGTATAAATGTAAAACATTGTCCCTAGTGTGTGTAGGATAGTGTTAGTGTGCGGGGATCGCTGGTTGATGCGGACTCAGTGGGCTGAAGGGCCTGTTTATGCGCTGTATCTCTAAACTAAACTAAACTCCACATGGAATATTCAAACAGTTCTGGTCTCCAAGGTGCAGAAAGGATTTAGACACAATCGACAAGACTCAAGAAGATTTATTCAAACTATAACCTAATTGACAGAAAGATTGAATGTATTTTTGTTTCTGGAAGAAATACTGAAGACCGGAGCTTTATCTTCTGAAATGGGGTCTGCAGAGTGAAGTTGAGTACATTGAACGATGCATTTTATCCTCCAAGCTGAATAGCAGCGACAATTAATCACAGTTCAATGCCTGCACTCTAATAAATCCAAGGGGAAATTCAGGAATAACTTCTTTACCCAGAGAGAGAGATTAGAATGTGGAGCTTGTGAGCACAGAAAGTAGATTGTATAGATACAGTCGATGCATTCAGAGGGGAAATAAATAACCACATAAAAGGATAAATTAAAAGGTGGACATCTCGATGGAATACAAGCTTTGCAATGCCTGTAATAAATGTATGTTGATGCCTTTTGAAAATGGGCCGGGTGAATTCTCTGCCTTGTTCAAAATTTGCCCGTTGCAAACAATGTTAATATTAAACTTGCCATAATCTAGGTAAAGTAATAAAATAAATGATTTAATATGTAGAAAACTCATGTGTAATTTTTCCTTGCAATAGGTATTCTTCAAATAATTTAACAATGGATCAATCATATTAAGAGACATAGCGGCACAGCGGTAGAGCTGTTGCATCACAGCACCAGAGACTTCAGGTGCTATCTGTGTGGAGTTTGCACGTTCTCCCCGCGACCGCATGGGTTTCCTCCCACATCCCAAATAGATATGGGTTTATTGGTTAATTGACCTCTGTAAATTGCCCCTAATCTGTAGGGAGTGGATGTGAAAGTGGGATCACATAGAACGTGTGAACTGGAGACCAATTGTCGGCCTGACTCAGTGGGCCAAAGGGCCTCTTTCCAGGGCCTCTAAAAAACAAAAACAAAAATCCCCAAAGCTAAACTCCACATTATTCCTCTTGCTGAAAGTTTAACCACAAATTTAAAGACACTTATAAAGCACAAACTGAATGCAAATGACATTATCCTAAAGAGTAACTGTAACTTGCATAACAGGGTTTTCACCTGATAAGTGTAATGTGGCTGGTTCCTGTCTATGCCTCTAAACATGAGCTACAAAAATTCACAAGAGACTTTTACCCAGCTCTCCGTGGACGCCAACAGGATTAACAAGCTCACCAGGAAGGCTGGTTCCATCCTGGGGGTGGAGTTGGATTCACTGGAGGTGGTCTTGGACGGGAGGATGCTCCTCAAACTGTGGAGCATCCTGGATAAATACAGCTCACCCCCTCCATGACACACTGGTCAACCTGAGGAGCACCTTCAGCAACAGGCAGGTGTCACAAAGATGCAGCATAGAATGCCACAGGAGAACCTTTTTCTCCGTGGCTATCAAACTGTAGAACTTCTCCCTTGTTGATTCATAACAAGAGAAGTTGAGTACAGGAGCAAAGAGGTCCTTCTGCAGTTGTATAGGGCCCTTGTGAGACCATACCTGGACTATTGTGTGCAGTTTTGGTCCGCCAATTTGTGGAAGAACATTTTTGCTATTGAGGGTGTTCAGCGTAGGTTTACAAGGTTAATTCCCGGGATAGAGGAACTTCATATGCTGAGAGAATGGAGCGGCTGGGCTTGTATACTCTGGAGTTTAGAAGGATGAGAGAGGATCTTATTGAAACATATAAGATTATTAAGGGTTTGTACACACTAGAGGCAGGACACATGTTTCCGATGTTGGGGGAGTCCAGAACCAGGGGCCACTGTTTAAGAATAAGGTGTAGGCCATTTAGAACGGAGATGAGGAAGCACTTTTGTACACATTGTGAGTTGTGAGTCTGCAGAATTCTCTGCCTCAGAGGGCGGTGGAGGCTGGTTCTCTGGATACTTTCAAGTGAGAGCTAGATAGGGCTCTGAAAGATAGCGGTGTCAGGGGATATGGGGAGAAGGCAGGAACGGGGTACTGATTGGGGATGATCAGCCATGATCACGTTGAACAGCGGTGCTGGCTCAAAGGGCCGAATGGCCTACTCTTGCACCAATTGTCTATTGTCTGTCGAGGGGTAGACTGACTCCCCTCCCTCTCCCCCTCCCCACCCCAATATTTGCACATCCCCAATCCTGCACTTTCCACATGGAATTTTCATTTCATGTTTCATGTTTCTTGTCGTGGTTTATGACTGTTGGCTGACCAATTTTCCTCCTGGGATAAATACATTTTTATCGTATCGTAGACCATTTAGTATCAGAGAGCAAACAGCTCTTCTTCAGAGAAAGAATGGGTGACGTTTCGAGATCCTTCTTCAGACTGATTAGGGTGGCAGATACAGAAAAGCTGAATTAACATAATTACACGTGGTCATTTTAAACATCACTTAGGACAGCTTTATTATTGGCTAATTCTGTTCTCACAATCAATAAATCCTTAGGACTTTTTCGAACAAGATTAATCAGTAGGTAATGTAATGTTTTTTTTAAAATAATTCTTAAAATGTAACTTCACCCTATTTATTTTCATTTATCATGGTGGCCTTTTTTTTACACCTGCGAAAGACAATTAAATTTTCATATTGATTGTTCTGAATTGTAGTATATGTTTGAAATGACTAGAATCTACTACACAAATTTGTACAGATATAGATTTAAGCTTCAAATTTAGATGTTGGTACTTAATCAAGTTTGACAGATCTACTTGCCAGAATGGTGTACGATAAGTAGTGTTTCCGAGAAGCTGTTGTCTCTAATTTCAAGTAACCCTTACATTCCCTCTCTCTCTGTTCCTCCCCCACCCTGGTCATTCTACTAGTTCCACTGTTCGTATCCCTTTGTTATCACCTCCTCCAGAACATTATGGGCTCCTTGGCCATCAAGGCCGGCTCTGATTGTTCTGCACCTTTTTCACATCTCTAGTTTCCCTTTCCTCTGACTCTAAGTCTGAAGAAAGCCTCGACCCAAATTTCAAGAGATGCTGCCTGACCTGTTGAGTTACTCCCACATTTTGTGTCTATTTCAAGTTGTTAAATCAATCCTTTTACTTGTACAATTACAAATAATTGGCTTTTTTTAATGGGCTCTCCAAATATAAAATATAACTAGCCATCGACATCACCCTCGCCAGAAATAGTTTCAGCAGGAACCAGGAAATTTGTAATTTCAAATTTCACCATCGAGTCAAGATTATGACCTCACATAGTCTGAAGGATGGTCTCGACCCGAAATGTCATCCATTCTTTCTATCCAGAGATGCTGCCTGTCCTGCTGAGTTACTCAAGCATTTTGTGTCTATCTTCAGTGTAAGCCACATCTGTTTCCACTATTTTGTGTAAACTGAGGTTGAGCTGATAACACACTTACCTCTAACTCAGAAAGCTGTGGCTTCATGTCCCACTTCAGAGTTGGAGTACAAATATTTAGGCTGATGTTCTCCGTGCAACCATTGAGGGCGCTGCATTATTTTTTGGATGAGATATTACAAGGAAACATAGACACAAGGAACTCGGGTCAGGATACGTCTTCAGATTCCAGTCCGAAGAAGGGTCCCAATCTGAAACATCACCTATCCATGTTCTCCAGAGATGCTGCCTGACCTGCTGAGTTACTCCATCATATTGTGGCCTTCACACAGAAATACGTCTGGTCACTCAGGTGCAGTCCAAAGATCCATGCCACCATTTGAAAGATGAATAGGAGAGTTATCCCCAGTTTTCTAACCAATGTTTATTCCCAAGGCAAAATTATTGAAGTACAGAAAAGACGATATATAAACGTTGGTAATTTATCTCCATTACAGCACCGACCTCTGCCTTTTCTATACCAATGGCACCTTCAGATTTGGCCAAGCTTTGACTTTCCTTGAGCGCCATCCTTGCTCCTGAAGAAACTTCAACACATCTAACAGTTACCATATCCTATATTCACCCACCAGTCTGCCAATTTACTTTGGCTCCCAGTATTCCAAAGTGTAATGTTCAGACTGCTTCGTAGCCCAATTCCTTTCCATCCACATCATCTCCTCCAGTCTTATTACAACATCACCTTCCCACCCTTTCCAACACAACTTCTCTGACTGGCGAGATCTGAATTCTTCCTACCTATGCCTTGCCATTTGCATTTGAACCTTCTATGTCCCATGGGTTGGAATTTTAGTTTTGTTTAGTTTAATTTAGAGATACAGCACGGAAACAGGCCATTCGGCCCATCGAGTCTGCACCAACCAGCTATACCCGCATATTAACACTACACTGGCGACAATTTACATTTGTACCAAGCTAATTAACCTACAACCTGTATGGCTGGAGTGTGGGAGGAAACCGAAGATCTCTGCGAAAACCTATGTGATCACGGGGAGAAGTACAAACTCCGTACAGACAGTCCCCGTGGTCGGGATCGAACCCTGGTCTCCGGCACTGTAAGGCAGCAACTCGACCACTGTGCCATCATGCTGCCCTAAAACTGCATTTCTCCCACCAAAATTCATCCCACCCTGTTTTTTTTAAAGAGGACATATTTATGCCTACATAATTGAAAAAAATCTTGGGTTACTTGCTCTGGCTTTTTCATACCATGGTTTGATTTAATCAGTGTAAAGCCTCTTGAGGTTCTATTTCTGGTGCTAAATGAATGCAAGATGATGCCGTTTTGATAAATTAACCATAGATGGCATATTAATTGAATAATAGGTTTGAGTTGTCATTTGGTCCCAAATAAAGATCACAGAACAATATTTTCATCCTGAACGTAATATAGTACCTGCTTAATGCAATGTACTTATCCATGCAATCCCATTTATTCAATTTACACAATTATCATTCTGTCCACGTGGATACAAAATAATTGGTCAATCTTTGACGTTTTTTTTAGAATTTGTCTGTTTGATCAATCAGCTAAAAAAAAAAATGTAGCTATTAATTTTGAACAGGAACATTAAATTAATATGAATTGAATTGAAAGCACTAGTTTCAGATGTAATGTGAACCATTATGTATAATTATGTATCAGACAGGCTAAATAAATGGTCATGTATCATGGGGCATTTACTTACTTATTCTGCAAATATACATTTATACAGAGGACATAGAGTGACACTTCGGCCCAACTTGCCCACACCGGCCAACATGTACACTGGCCCCACCTGCCCACGTTTGGCCCATATCCCTCCAAACCTGTCCTATCCATGTAGCTGTCTAACTGTTTCTTCAACATTGGGATGGCCTCTGCCTCAATTATCTCTTCTGACAGCATGTTCCATACACCCACCACCCTTTGTGTGAAGGTTAAGAAGAGTTTTTTTAAACAAAGGATATTCTGGTTCAAGTGACCATGAGAGCAAAGTTTGGGAAGGGAAAAAGGGATTTTGGGGGCTGCTACACAGAAGATATCTTCTTACTTTATGTTGAAGGATGTGGATGTACGAAAAAAGGACACAAAATGCAGGAGTAACTCAGCGGGTCAGGCAGCAGCCCTGAAGAAAGTGGATAGGTGACGTTTCAGGTCAAGACTCTTCTTCAGACTGATTGCAGGGATGGGGGAAAATAATGTTAGAAGAATGGAAAGATAAGACAGGTCAAGGACATGGGTTGTTTTGCTACACGAAGGAATTTGCTACACAAAGGATTATTTCATCTCCAGAAGGAAACAATGTAAGTTTTAAGTAGAAAGGAATACTAGATAATGGATAAGAAAGTGTACACCTTGGGCTACATCAGCTCAAAGAATCAGGTGAAGTCCTCAAGTGCTAAAAAAAAAAAAATTTCAAGTGTCTGGAAAAACCAACAGAAAATGCATACATTCAATTTGATAGAATTACATTTGATTAAATTATTTTACTTATTTTTGTTGACAAAGCATGTATGAAAACCATGATTGAAAACTTGGAAATTCTGATTTAACACAATTTTGACCAGCACCATTTGGGGAAGTTAAATACTATTTCTACTGTGCTGGTAAGAATTTACTCCTTACATAGAGATTTATCAAAAACTTGGATTTTCAGTGCAGCAATACAATTTTTTAGATCAGAGGTACCCCCCAAGTTATCGAATTGCGTGATAATGGTTAGTATAATTGTATGGCACAAATTCAGTTCCTCACATGAGATAACTATGCATGTAACGAGTTCCTTAAGGCATGCCTGACACATTACAATATATTTTGTGCAATCAGACTAATCTCCAATTATCAAAATTGTCAGATAAAAACAACACCCCACCCCACTTCTCCGACACCTACTTCATACTTTCATCTTCATTATAATCCCAATGAAGGTGACTCCTGTCTACCTTTCTCTCTTTTACAACAGAAACTGCTGGAAACACTCAGCAGGTTAGGCAGCATTTGATCAGTACGGTGTCAGGGGTTATGGGGGGGAATGCAGGTGAATGGGGTTGAGGGAAAGATGATCAGCCATGATTGAATGGCGGAGTAGACTTGATAGGCCAAATGGCCCAATTCTACTCCTAGAATGTATGAACAACTATGCAAAGAGAATTGTTTTTAATGTTTTAGGTCAAACTCTGTCAGATCCTTTTATATCTATGTTTAATTTCAGATTTCTAGCATCCGTAATTTCCATTTAGCCATCTCAAATTTGTCTCCACTCCATGGGATCCATTTCTTTGTGAAAACCCTTGGGTTATTTTTTATTGGCCAATATTATCACTGATGTAGCTCCGCTCCTGAGTAAGAACCTAATTTGGGTCAATGGAAAGTGAATCAAACAACATTTGTCCTGAGAAAGTTTCAAGGTAGGAATGGAATTCCGCAAGGAAATCAAAGTAATGACATGGGTAAAGACTTGTGCTTGAAACCTGAGGGAAAAATGACAATGTTAGAAATTACACAAATCTTATCTAGTGTCATACTGCCCTCCAATGGAGAAGTGATGTGCGTGGCTTTAGACCTTTCTCGTGGAGCAGAATTATTTAAACACTTTATTCGGCCCCATTTCAGAGGTTTTTCTCTTCTTGGCTCGACCCATCATTCTACATTGCAACCAAAAACGACGAATAACATTCATTTTTATAGCTGTATCCCCTCCCATTTTTTTAAAATCTTACTCCACTTCCCCCCTCTCAGTCCCAAGTTAGAATTAAATAAATAAAATGCTCAAAATGCATTCTTAGCCAGAATAAATTAAAAAAAAACATTGGCTAATTTATTTATTTTAACCAAGTGCAAATTGGATGGATTTAATTTTGATTGCACCATATTATGAAGCAGTGCAGTTATAAATGTATTTTATCTCAGTATATGCGATACTGTGCACTGGAAATGAAGCCTTTCCATCTCAACAGACTCATGTATTAAGCCGAAGGAGAAAATGTATCCTCGAAAATAGATCTCTATTTGAGTAGTAACAGCTTCTTTTTGTTATCATAAGGTTGCTTCCTCAATTAGAACAGATTTCTTACCTTCAACTTGGCCTTTCAATGTTATGTGGACATTAAGCCAATTTTTTTTAATAGCTTGCAAGGAGAAAAATCAGAAGGGCTGAGAGGATTCTTTAAAGAAAGGCCTGCTCACTGCAATCACAATTTGCTCCAATTTAACCAGCCATTGCCTCAGGCTGCCTACTGATAGGTCACACTGACATAAAAGATTACATTTTCCAAAATAGACAAAATAGGTCTGATCATTTCCATTCAATTTACTAACCTGGGGATCTTGCTCAGTTCAAAGACAAGCACTTGAGCCTCATTGTTGTTCCAAGTGGGTACAATGATACTCTGTTTTCTGTGATCTTGATGCTTTACTGCTTTCAATAAGATCCCCAAGGCAGTGTGGATCAAAGGACATTGTTTTTAAATCAAATACAAAGCAGGAGATGACATGTACGTATGTATCAGTTGTGAGCTTCAATTGCTGGGGAGGGGTGAAGGATTAAAATGACATTTTTACTGTGGGTATCAGCCTCAATTGAGGTAAAAATCGTGCAATGATCCTACACATGAACCTACATGTTTAATGTTTTATGTGTCATTCTTCATTGTTTCTGTATGTTATGTTGTTGCTTGCAAGCGGAGCACCAAGGCATATTCCTTGTATGTGTACATATTTGGCCAATAAACTTATTCATTCATTCATTCATTCATTCAACAACAGTCGACAAATGCCTTTCTCAATTAGCAGAATTCAAAGATGGAATATAGTGTAACAAAGAGTGGAGTCATGCATTTTGGTCGTAGGAATAATGGCGTAAACAATTTTCTAAATAGAGAGAATCCAGAAATCGGAGGTGCAAAGGGACTTGGGAGTATTGGTGCAGGATTTTCCAAAAAGCTAATTTGCAAGTCAAATCGGCAGTAAGGAAAGCAAATGCAATTCAAGAGGACTAGAATACATAAACGGGGATGTAATGCTTGTGCTCTATAAAGCGCTGGTCAGGACGCATTTGGTGTATTGGGAGCAATTGTGGGCACCATAACTGAGGAAGGACGTGCTGGCTCAGGAGAGGGTGCAGAGGTTTACAGGAATGATCCCAGGAATGAGTGGGGTAACATATGATGAGCATTTGACAGCATTGGGCCAATACTCGCTGGAATTCAGAAGGATGAGGGGACACCTCATTGAAACGTATCGAGTAGTGAAAGGCTTGGATAGAGTGGATGTGGAGAGGATGCTACCACCAGTGGGAGAGTCTAGGACTAGAGGTCATAGCCTCAGAATTAAAGTACATTCCTTTAAGGAGATGAGGCGGGATTTCTTTAGTTAGAGGGTGATGGATATTTTAAGGCAGAGATAGATAGATTCTTGATTGGTATGGGTGTAATGGGATATGGGGAAAAGGTAGGAGAATGTGGTTAGGAGGGAGAAATAGATCAGCCATGATTGAATGGCAGAGTGGACCTGATGGGCCCTGGTGGACACTTATGACCTTAAAGCCAATTAGAGTGGAAACAGGCAGTGATAGAATTAAGGTGAAGATGGCTAACTTTCTGCCCTTCTTTTCCACTGTATTTAACGTAGCCTGAATTCGGGCAGTCAGGGATCTCACCCAATCAGTCTCAACAATCAATGCAAACACTAATTCTGGTTGAGACCTTGATGTTATTTAGCTCTTATTTCCATATTTCATTGCGACTGAAGAGGAAGCATTTTGATCCATTAAGTCAATGCCAGCTAATGTTGAAGGGTCTCAACCCAAAACGTCACCCATTCCTTCTCTCCAGAGATGCTGCCTGTCCCTCTGAGTTACTCCAGCATTTTGGTCTATCTCCACGACAATCCCATTCCCCGACTAACTTTCCCCGTAACTTATGCAACCATTTTTCACAACTCCTCTCCTCCCCCTAAATTTTATCCCCCACTTCCCCACTAGGGCCAATTGACCTACCAAACCACACATCATTGGGAAATGGGAGAAACCCCATGAGTATTGAGGGAGCGCTGCACTGTGGGGGCGAGGGGGCAGGAGTATTTAGGGAGCGCTTCTTCTTGGGCATGACGCTACAAGCTTGGCACACCTGCATTTGGGTAATTTGGGCGGCGCTGTTGACAGCTGCGGCTCGCCTGCAGTCCGTCTGTTTTTACTTTTTTTGTTGTTTTCTTTTGTCTTGTTTTAGTTAATTTTAGTTTATTAGGTTGTGTATATGTGGGGGTGGGGAAACATGTTTTTTTGACTCTTCCTTCGCGGGAATGCAACTTTTTCTTGTCGTATCCCCCTTCTCTGCCTCCGTCTGCACAGAGGCCTAATGGCGGAGCTGGCAGCCTCCAACTGCGACCCACCTCGAGGCTCCGGCGGCAGAGCCAGTCAGGACTTACCAACGCGAGGCTGGCCGTCTTCGAGCTGTGGCGACGGCGACCTGAATTCAGGGCTCGGCCGCGGGCCCGGTGGACGACTTCGTCTGGAGCTCGCAGGTCACAGGTTGGTGACCTGTTTTTCCGGAGCTCCCGCAACTACAGCTGTGTTCGATGGACTGGAGGGCGGCAGCTTCGACCGCACCGGGCCGCGGAGCTTGAACCGGCCCGTTCGCGGAGCTCGGTTGAGACGCGGGACTTACCATCATCCGGTGGGGTCACAACAATGGATCGCCTCAGCGCAGAGGGAGAACAAGGAGGGAAGAGACGGACTTTAAGACTTTTGCCTCCATCACAGTGAGGAGGTGCCTGGTGAACTCACTGTGGTGGATGTTAATTTATGTTTATTGTATGTTTTGTTATTTATTATTATATGTATGACTGCAGGCAACGTAATTTCGTTCAGACCGAAAGGTCTGAATGACAATAAAGGAATCCAAACCCATGCTATCACAGGGAGGGTGTGTTTATACGCCACACAGACAGCACTGGAGACCAGGAATGAAGTCGAGTGGATGAAACGTTGAGCTTATGCAACTTAATGCCAGTGTTGAATGAGTAGCTAGTGCATGCAGTTTTGGAGCCAAGATGAACAAAGTGTGCTCCCAAAGTCTTGCACCCTTACCTGAGTGATGGTAATTCCCTTAGTTTAGTTTAGAGGGACTGAATGTAAACAGGCCCTTCGGCCCACCGAGTCCGTGCCGACCAGTGATCCCCGCACATTAACACTACCTTGCACACACTAGGGACAATTTACACTTATACCAAGCCAATTAACCTACAAACCTGGATGTCTTTGGAGTGTGGGAGGAAACCGAAGATCTCGGAGAAAACCCACGCGATCACGTGGAGAATGTACAAACTCCGTACAGACAGCACCAGGAGTCGGGATCGAACCTGGGTCTCCAGCGCCGCTGTAAGACAGCAACTCAACCGCTGCTCCACCGTGCTGCCCACTGAAACCCTATTGTCTCACTCGATAAAAGTGCAGTGGAAAGCGAGTAGGAACTTCACAGATCACCACATTATGGTAAAGTCACCCAGCCTGCCATGTAGTATGGTTGCCTGGTGCATACTGCTGGTTAGCTTCCTGTCAGTTAAAATTAATTACTAACTAGCTAAAATCTTCTAAGACTTCTATAAAAATCTCAAAATATTTCAAGTGCATGAACTGGGATGCAGGGAGTCTCTTGAGGAATATCACAGCACTGTGGCGCAGTGAGAGTTGCTGTCAGAGACCCAGGTTCGATCCTGACTGCGGGTATTGTCTGGGTGGAGTTTACACATTCTCCCTGTGATCTCATGGGATTTCCCTGGATGCCCCGGTTTCTTCCACATTCCAAAGACATGCAAGTTTGTAAGTTAATTGGCTTCTGCAAATTGTCCCTAATGCATAGGATAGAACTAGTGTACATGTAATCATTGGCTGGTGCGGACTCAGTGGGCCAAAGGGCTCGTTTCCATGCTGTATTTACAATCTAATTTTAAAAAGCATAGCTTGCCTTGAAAAGCAGCATTAAATGGAGACCAGATTAAAAAGAAATATCCATCTATGGATTAGATGAGGCACATTTTAAAATCCTGTAACATGAATTGTTTCTTTATGAATCTAGCAATAACATGATATTCAACCATCAACTTTTAGTAATCTTTTTATATAACAGATCTCTATATTATCTATTCACAGCTATACTGCATGATTGAACTGCATATTTATATCTCTTCAATCCTTTTGTCGTACTTTTTTCCATCATCTCTGACCTTTATCTCTGGACAGGCTAGATGCAGGAAGATTGTTCCCGATGTTGGGGAAGTCCAGGACAAGGGGTCACAGCTTAAGGATCAAGGGGCAATCCTTTAAAACCGAGATGAGGAGAACTTTTTTTCACAGAGAGTGGTGAATCTCTGGAACTCTCTGCCACAGAGAGGCCAGTTCATTGGCTATATTTAAGAGGGAGTTAGATGTGGCCCTTGTGGCCAAGGGGATCAGAGGGTATGGAGAGAAGGCAGGTACGGGATACTGAGTTGGATGATCAGCCATGATCATATTAAATGGCGGTGCAGGCTCGAAGGGCCGAATGGCCTACTCCTGCACCTAATTTCTATGTTTCTATCCAACTGTCTATCAAAATCCCCTCACCTATTACCTGCCATGCTTATCTTGCCTCTCCTCTCTTCTAGCTTTTGTCCCCCCCCCCCCCCCCCTAAGTCAATCAGTCTGAAGAACTACCCAGTCCCATCCAAAATGTAACCTGTTCATGTTCTCAGCCTGACCTGCTGAGTTACTCCATCCTTCTGTGTCTTTAGGTCATCAGGAACTGTAGAATTAGGCCATTCGGCCCATCAAGTCTACTCCATCATTCAATCACAGCTGATCTATCTCTCCCTCCTAACCCTTCTCCTGCCTTCTCCCCATAGCCTCTGACAACCGTACTGATCAAGAATCTATCTATCTCTGCCTTAAAAATGTCGAGATTTGGCCTCCACAGCATTCTGTGGCAAAGAATTCCACAGATTCACCACCCTCTGACTAAAGAAATTTCTCTTCATCTTTGATTTGTAAACCAGCATTTGCAGTTCCTTATTTTTGCACGATTGAAGGCTGACTGGTAGGAAGAATCCTAGACCCATGTATTGGAGTAAAGTATGCTCTGCAACCCAAATGTGATTTCAAATATTGGTTAATGGGCTGACAGCAATAAAGAGCAGGGAATCTGAGTTTGTGTTACTGGACTACTAAGTAAAACGGCCAATTTTCTGAATAGAGCCTCAGACTTAAATTCAATCATAGCAGTTAGGGATTTAAGTTAAACTAAATAAACTATAACAGTACAAAGATCACAACTCAAAACACGAATAATGATCAGGAAATTGTTTTAATCATAGAAACCTATCTGGATTATACAGAATTCGGGGTGGTCAATATATGTATCAATTACTATGATGTCTGCATCCCACAAACAGAAAAAAATGAGGTCAAACATATAGAATTGATTTCCAAACAATGACAGAAGAATCCTTCCTCCAAATTGAATTAGCTCCTGCAAAATTAAGGTCAGTGCAATAGAATCTGATAGGCAATTAGAGTCAACGAGAGCAATTGTATAACTAGAAATCGTAGGTCACCAATGGGAAAAATAATCAACTCTGCAATGGTTGAAGCACAGGATAGTTACTTTTGCATGAGCAGGACAGAAAGGGAATTGTGATGAAAAATAGGAATGGTTCAGTTTTACTTTTAATCTAACTTCTTTCAATAATTTATAACAACCAGGATAGAAAGGGGAGGATCTGAAAAATAGTGAGAATACAAAAATCGAATTGTATGCAAGATGCAAGTTCCAAGTTAATGCAACTATTATAAAATATTAAAAGGTACAGAAGACTTATTGACCAAAAGGAAACATTGTGCGGTCAGTGGGCACGGCATTAATATCTGCCATATCACCAGAGGCGGCTCAGGTTAGAGCAAAGCTGGTGGAAGGTGGTGTGACAGAAATAAAGGGAACAAACATAAAAGGCTGAAAGATATTACTGAGAGGGATCAGGAGAAATATGTAGATGCTGACTGCAATTCCTAGTTATAAAGTGCTGAAGGACTGGAAATATTTTAGTAATACCATGGTACTCTTCAAAAGATCAGAGCAAAAGGCACAAGACCATTTAAAAAAAAAAAAGTCACAGTGCATTAGCTGGCGCCATCGGCAATTTCAGAAATTTACCTATTTCCTCTTGATATTCCCTTCCAAACCTTCTGGAATACAGAATTCCAGAAATTGACCGCCCACTGTGAGAAGTTCTTCAGTGCCTCACTTTTAAATGGTCACCCCTAATCTTGTAACAATGTTACTTTGTTTAGGATTCTTCCACTTGTGGAAATGTCTTGGCATCCATCTTCTCATACTCCCCAAGGGTCACCTGCGGTTAAATAAAATCATTCTTCTGACTTCCAAAAAATGGATTAAATCTCTTTAGCTGCACATGATGGGACAACCCACTTATCAGAGAAATTTTACCAATGAATCTCTTTTGAACTGCCTCCAATGCCTGTAAATCCTTTCTTATAAATAAGGACACAGACCTGTACACATGTCCAGGTCTCACCAGTAGCCATGGATAATTGTGAGAATGCTTTACTATTTCTAAATTCCAACCCTCTTACAATATTGAATAATGTACATTTTGCCTTGCTAATTTCTTGCTGCACCCGGCTTCTACCACTTTGCAATTCATGCAGAACACCTCGTACTTCAAACACCTTGTACTTTGCTCACCTGCAATCATTGTCCATTTATATAATGGTCTATGTCTTTAGATTCCTCACACCAAAGTGCATGACCTCAGCATTCCCATGTTAAACTCCATTCGCTAATTATTTTGGTCTGTTCGCTGTCTAACCATGTGTTGTTGCAGTCAAAATTTCCTTATCACACAATGCTCTCATCAATTTTCATGCCATTGCCAACATTGGATACCTTACCTCTGCCCCCTTCATCAGGTGATTCATATAAATTGTAAATAATTAATGAAGAGGGCAGCACAGTGGCGCAGAGATAGAGTAGCTGCCTTACAGCACTAGAGACCTTGTTTCAATCCTGACTACGGGTGCTGTCTGGATGGAGTTTGTACGTTCTCCCTCTGACCACATGGGCTCTATCTGGGTGTTCCGGTTTCCTCCCTCATTCCAAAGACTGGCAGGTTTGTTGGTTAATTGGCTTGTAAATTGTTTCTAGTGTGTAGGATCAATGTGGAACAACAACGGCAGGTATTTCTAGGAATAATACAGAAGGTGCAGGATTAGTTCATTTCTAGTAGGAAGAAAGATTCCAAGGGGAGTAAGGGGTGGCCGTGGCTGACAAGGGACGTCAGGGACAGAATAAAAATAAAAGAGAAGTACAACGTAGCAAAGATGAGCAGGAAGCAAGAGGATCCGGTAATGTTTAAAGAGCAACAAAAGATAACTAAAAAGACAATACGGGGAGAAAATTTGAGGTACGAAGGTAAACTAGCCAAGAATATAAAGGAGGATAGTAAAAACTTCTTTAGGTATGTGAAGAGGAAAAAATTAGTTAAGACCAAAGTTGGACCCTCGAAGACCGAAAAAGGTGAATTTATTATGGGGAACAAGGAAATGGCAGACGAGTTGAACAGGTACTTTGGACCTGTTTTCACTAAGGACACATAAACAATCTTCTTGATATAGTAGTGGCCAGAGGATCTGGGGTGACGGAGGAACTGAAGGAAATCCACATTAGGCAGGAAATGGTGTTGGGTAGACTGATGGGACTGAAGGCTGATAAATCCCCAGAGCCTGATGGTCTGACTCCCAGAGTACTCAAAGAAGTGGCTCTAGAAATTGTGGATGCATTGGTGATGATTTTCCAATGTTCTATAGACTTAGTATCAGTTCCTGTGGATTGGAGGGTAGCTAATGTAATCCCACTTTTTAAGAAAGGCAGGAGAGAAAACAAGGATTCATAAACCAGTTAGCCTGACATCGGTGGTGGGGAAGATGCTGGAGTCAATTATAAAAGATCAAATAGCCGCACATTTGGATAGCAGTAACAGGATCGGTCCGGGTCAGCATGGATTTACAAAGGGGAAATCATGCTTGTCTAATCTTCTGGAATTTTTTGAGGATGTAACTAGGAAAATGGACAAGGGAGAGCCAGTGGATGTAGTGTACCTAGACTTTCAGAAAGCATTTGATAAGGTCCCACATAGGAGATTAGTGGGCAAAATTAGGGCACATGGTATTGAGGGTAGATTGCTGACATGGATAGAAAATTAATTGGCAGACAGGAAACATAAGAGTAGGGATTAACGGGTCCCTTTCAGAATGGCAGGTAGTGACTAGTGGGGTACCGCAAGGCTCGGTGCTGGGACCGCAGCTATTTACAATATACATCAATGATTTGGATTAAGGGATTCA
Organism: Leucoraja erinaceus; assembly: GCF_028641065.1. Lineage (NCBI taxonomy): Eukaryota > Metazoa > Chordata > Chondrichthyes > Rajiformes > Rajidae > Leucoraja > Leucoraja erinaceus. The sequence continues at coordinate 19,900,642 of NC_073402.1, read as the reverse complement.
AAGCAACATTAGCAAATTTGCAGATGACACAAAGCTGGGTGGCAGTGTGAACTGTGAGGAGGATGCTATGAGAATTCAGGGCGACTTGGACTGGTTGGGGGGGTGGGCAGATGCAGTTTAATGTGGATAAATGTGAGGTTATCCACTTTGGTATCAAAAACAGGAATGCAGATTACTATCTAAATGGTGTCAAGTTGGGAAAAAGGGAAGTACAATGGGATCTGGGGATCCTTGTTCATCAGTCTATGAAAGTAGGTATGCAGGTATAGCAGACAGTGAAGAAAGCGAATGGCATGTTGGCCTTGAGTCAAGTATAGGAGCAAAGAGGTCCTTCTGCAGTTGTACAGGGCCCTTGTGAGACCATACCTGGAGCATTGTGTGCAGTTTTGGTCCCCTAATTTGAGGAAGGACATTCTTGCTATTGAGGGAGTGCAGCGAAGGTTTACATGGTTAATTTCCGGGATGGCAGGGCTGTCATATGCTGAGAGAATGGAGCGGCTGGGCTTGTACATTCTGGAGTTTAGAAGGATGAGATAAGTCTGTTATGGGTTTGGACACGCTACAGGCAGGAAACATGGTCCCGATGTTGGGGGAGTCCAGAACCAGGGGCCACAGTTTAAGAATAAGGGGTAAGCAATTTAGAACGGAGACAAGGAAACACTTTTTCTCAGAGTTGTGAGTCTGGAATTCTCTGCCTCAGAGGGTGGTGGAGGCCGGTTCTCTGGATACTTTCAAGAGAGAGCTAGGTAGGGCTCTTAAAGATAGCAGTCAGGGGATATGGGGAGAAGGCAGGAACAGGGTACTGATTGGCGATGATCAGCCGTGATCACATTGAATGGCCTACTCCTGCACCTATTGTCTATTGATATAACTAAGTGTACGGGTGATAATTGGCCGGCAGGCCGAAGGGCAGGATTCCATGCTATATCTCTAAACAAACAAAAACTGACCCTTGAGGCATCCCATTAGGTATATCCTTCAAGCCTGAAAAAGCCCTGCTTATTCTGAATTTGTCTTCTATGCAACAGTCTTCAATACATGCCAATACACTTTTCCCCAATTTCATGAGTTGTAATCTTAAGCACCAGCCTTTTGTGTTACCTTGCCAAATGACAATCAGGACAAGCCCTGTTCATAGAACATGTGGAAAATAACTGATACATGCCTCAGCCACATCCCATGGCCATCATGAGAGAGTTTTTTTGACATTTGAAAACTATTTCGAACTTTTCAAAAAGTTACAAAAATTTAAATGCTTGAAACAGTTTTTGGAACAATCTACAATAATACATGTTTTTGTCCCTTGCACCTTTCAACCTTTTTAAATAAATCTGAAAGTTGCCCATGTGCCGTGTCCAAACTGGAAGATAGTTTATGTGCATTCCCCCAAAGTGATGCAGATTTACTACAGGTTCAGGCCCCATTGGAGAACTCATCAGAGGACCACATTAGTCAGTTGACCACAGTAGAGAGTTCCACTTCCAAATGGAAATCCTGCACTTCATTAAAATTGTGCAGGAAACTGTAAACATTTCTCCACAAAATTTGAGTGAAGAGCCAGGAAAACATCCCTGCTTGGTCTTCTTTGTGATCCTTTATGTCCACTGAGATGCAAAGCCTATGTGTTACCCGAGAAAAAAAGAGGACACCTCCGATAAAGAGTACTCTCTCAGTATCACACTGCCCAGATTTATATGTATAAGTGTATGTAAGAGAGCTTGAATCTGAATCTTTGATTTAAGAGGCAAATACACTACTAACTGAACTACAGCAACACACGAGTTTAATCAGCAAATATCTCTCATTTTGTACCTTGCTGTAAGTTTTACAGCATCCAATGCTCTAGTTTTACTCAAGCCTTTCATTCAGCAAACCTGTAACGGCAAAGTCATTACCATGTTAACTCGCAAATGGCACCAAAATATATTTTGTTAACGAATTTTAGTAATTTAGCATTTACATTTCAAACATTTCCCTCTATCTTTAATTGTAAATGGGTCTATCCTAACAGTCGAATCATAATACCGCATAGAATCAGGCCCTTTGAGCAACATGTCTATGCTGACTGCAATGCCCATCTATGAGAATCACCAAGAGCATTGGACCCATAATTCTCTGCTCTTTACTTTTGCAAGTACCTGTGCAAATGCCATCTAAACATATAGCTCATATAGATATTAAGGCTTTTAAATACTCTGGTCCCATTTCCTCAGCTGCACCCAATTTTGACCAAAATAGTAATATAATTTATTACAAAAGGTGTGTGCATTGGTTGGTAAAAACCACAACTATTCATGAAAACATAAGGCCTATCAGAGGGAAGAAAATTGAATTTAGAAATTTAATTTCCATTTATTACTTCAGCTTTTTACAGCTTTATAATTCAACGTTTATAAAAAAAAACAAAACCCTTTAAGTCAAAAGATGACAAATTCAAAATAGTCATTACAGATTTGTTAAGCTCCCACAAAAGAACAGCATCTAAACAAGTTTTTACTCTGAGAACAACCGTAACAGTAGAAGACACGAACAGCTTGGATGAAACCAACCTGTTACACAAAGCAAAATACAATCCAAAGCTACTGTCAACCAGGAATTCTTTATCCTTCAGATCCTGGTAGTACCATCCTCTTCCTATAACAATTTTGATTTTTAAAAAAGAGACTTCCAGTGTTCTAGATACAGCACATTTTCACGTGAAGCTCTTTGTAAAGAATGTTGTGGACAATCAAACGGCTCAAATAAAACTCAAACTCTGCAGAAACTACACAACAGATCGTATTAGTGGATTAAACACAAAGGATTTGTACACTTACATAAACAATGTCACAAAATACCATTACATAATGATAGCCAAGACAAATACTGCAAACAGATTTTTAAAAATTAATTTTCACGGTTCAGTCATAAAGACATAAATTCAGTCAATTCATGCAAATCTAGCATGGTTTGTGGCTGGAACCATAAAACCGATTCACCCTAAATTCACTTAATTTATTCTACTTAAATGTTATTTTATGAAATCAGATGCACATAATGGACTTATCATTCTTCAGCAGACCATTTAGAAAGGAGTCGGAATATTTTGGGCCAAAGACATGCCTAAAATGCCTGTTCTCAAGAGCAGTCGATCTCATGGCCAGCTGACAGACCATGATTCTCAATGGCGGAAATAAAACACCTCTCTTCTTCAAAGTGCTGTGTCTTATGTCCAGATGCTAAAGAATGAATCTCACCCGAGAAGAGGAGCAACTTTACAGCAACAAATTGAGACCAAAGGTTTCCCAAATATTGCTTTTAAAGAAAGATGTAGCTGTGACAAATCGAAGCCAAAGAATTTAGTTCTGTGATAAAACACAAAATAATTAATATGGTTTGCCTTTATGAAAAATAATTCTAGCGTAGTTAAGTGGCAATGTCAGTTTTCATGAGTGGTATGGAGCCATCTTAATGTACTGGTGTCATTACAACAGCCATTTTTAAAATGTACAAAGCCCTTGTGCCTAATCCATTCAGTCTGCTTAAGTTAGTTTATTTCAGTTCTCTCCCTCATGATGGTGGCGAGGCTTGAGCTTTTTCTCATTGAACGCAGAGCCTTCTCTCGCAGATGCTTTTCTAGATCATCTAGGTTTTCGTCTTCACTTTCTGATTCCTGTAATAAATTAATCAGATTAATTATGAGAAAAACTTCACAGTCATTTTTAACCATAAAAATTTTTCCTCAGTATTAATCTGAATAGATTCTACAATATCTAAATGTATCAGGCAGGTACAGCTGCAGTTACTTGAATATCAATTTTTAAGACTTGTACATAAATTTCGTTCAGACTTCGGTCTGAATGACAAATAAAAGGCTATTCTATTCTATTCTAAAGGAAGCCTGCTTCATAGCCCACCATGTTCATATCCATCTATACTAACGCTATAATAATTCAGTTTAATTTTTTTCCCCACACCCATCAAGTCCTCCCAGATTCTATCACTCATCTATACCCTGGAGGCCAATTGACCTACAAACCCGCATGTCTTTGGGATGTGGAAGTAAACTGGAGTGCCTGGGGAAATCCCATGCAGGTACTGTAAGAATGCGTAAACTCTATTTGAAATCAGAGGGCGGGATTGAAGCTTTGCAGCAGCAGCAATACTAGCTGTGCCGCTGAAATACATCTATAAATATACTTTGCAGAAAATTAATATCCCTACTCAATAAAATTTTGATAAAAATCACATCGAACAAAATTAACCGGACTCTCATTTCTTACCATGTGCCTAAGCTCCTCTTGCTTGTCTTATTTGCAAATCAGATTTTGCAATTTCTCAAATCTTAACCTGTTATTGTTACCACCCATAATCTGCAATACAAAGGCATCAATCTATGATTTTCTTCGACCCATTGGTCACCACAGAACAATGATCAGACAAGCAGTAAGACTAAAAACGAGTAAAATCCTCAAAAAGGTAACCATTATTAAGATATACACCAGAGCAGTAAATTATGAAGTCTACAGTGTTTATGGGCAGAAAACCCACAATTCTATTTATTTTTTTCATCAATGGTTTTAATTAACCTTTAGACACAATCTCACCTTTGTGGGTTCTGAAGCTTCCGGCTGAGGTGACTTTGCTGGAGCTTCTGCAGGTTCAACCTTTTCTTCTACAGCTGCAACTGGTGCCACAGCAGCCTTTTCTTTCTTATGCTTCTTGTGTTTCTTGTGTTTTTTGTCCTTCTTGTGTTTCTTGTCCTTCTTCTTCTTCTTCTTCTTCCCTCCAGCTTCTTGGTCAGAGACCTTGAAGGCAAAAGGCAGTATTACCTCAACGCAACTCTACATATATCTTCTGCACTTAGAATTTCAATTTTAAATGGCTGGCAATGTAACTTCAAGGCGTAATTTATTTAACCAACAACATAAATATTTAAAACAAAGAGGAGACTCAATGAACTGCTGATGCTGGAATCTTGAGTAAAACACAGAATGCTGGAGCAACTCAGTGGGTCAGGCAACATCTCTGGAGAGCATCAATAGGCAATATTTTTTCAGTCTGAAGAAAGATCCCGACCCGAAAAGTCACCTTTGCAAGACCTCTAGAGATGCTGCCTGACCCGCTAAGTTACTCCAGCACTTTGTGTTTAATTTGAAACAAAGGCAGTTTCAGAACAGCATGTTAAGAATACAACTTTAACATTTTGAATATCCTTGTGTTCTACATGCAAACAGAAATTAACTTTTGACACAATTCGAAGCTCCAAAAATGTATATCTACATATTCACGCATATTCATAACATAGTGAGACAGTCACATGTGTGCTGCTTTGCAAGACCGATATTGGTAGCGTTCTAACAACTAATTGCCCAACGAAAGATAATCAGCAGTAAAAAAAAAATTAAAGATGGCCACGATAGAAATTTCAATGAGAGGGGGATTACAATCAGAAATTATAGTGCAATTCAAATGACTGTCAATAACTCTTGTATCACTGTCGAAAAATAGCCAAAGCTGTTCAACAAAAAATTATTCTAAACTAATAATATAATTTTTCTATTGAAAAAGGACTGTCGTGGAACTTGTTTCATTACAGACAAATAACCTTTTAATTTCTAGATCATTGTTCACAAAACCATACAATCAATGAAACCAAAGTGGGAACTTAAAAATGTTATGTAACAGAATGCTGGAAGTTAACAATATTATTACCTTGAGAGGAGATGGGCTAACTGAAGCACTCTTTGGCTTTTTAACTGGTGGTGGTGGAAGGACAGGTGTTGGTGACCTACTAGCAGATTGTGATCTGGAGACTGAAGTCACTGGCCTTTTTTTGGGAGCAGGCTCAGGAGATCGAGATGCAGATCTGGATGATGTAGCCCTTCGCACAACTTGTAGATTTGGCGAGACCCTGTGAAATTAATTAATTAAATTATAGAAGCTTTGAAACTTATGATCCGCAACAATAATTATTCTGCAACATATAAGATTCTAACTGGAATTCAAGTAATATTATGTGACATTTGTTAAATGCTCCAACTATTAGAATCAATTGCAAATTAACAATCTATTGAGAGAAAATTAAGTTACCATATCAGTTGCAGAATGCCAGCAACGAAAATACATGAGTAAGCTAATTTTTCCTTACATTTACACGGAAGGTTTATTATTATATACTACTGAGGTACGGTAAAAAGCTTTGTTTTGCATTCTATGCAACAGATCTAATAATACTATACATACATACAATCACTCAAACTCAAGTACAATACATACAGTAAAAGGGAGGATAAAGAACACAGAATATAGTTCTACAAAATAAAGCTTCAAATTAGAAGTTACAAACTTTTGAATACAGCATAAATTAAACTGGAAAAAGCATAAACATCAAAGTATAAAGTATATACTTTACCCATGTAAATGTAATCAAAATTAAAACCATTCAGATAGAATTCAAACACTTTCACAATGTAAACACAAATGAATAATTAATTAATATTTGCTGCACAACGTCCTTACTTTTTAGGTTTCTTCGGTTCTGGTGTTCGTGAAACACGCCGGATTGGCCTATTACTCGGGGATGGGGGACATATGACGACGTTGTGGTGGTGGTGGTGACATTGATACTCTTCGTGCTGGTGGTGGACTCACAGATCCACGTATTGGCCTGGGTCTTGGAGATGGTGAGTGGCGTTTGTGTGGTGGCGGTGATCGGACATCTCTGTTGGATCTACTGGGTGGTGATCCTCTCCTACGCCGGGACGAGGGAGAGGGAGAACTACGGCGCTTTGGTGCTGGTGACGGAGATGCCCGCCTCCTGGGTGGTGGTGATGGAGTATACCTCCTCTGAATTGGGGGGGAATAGCGTCTGGGTGAGGCTGAACGTCGACGTTGTGGTGGAGATGGCGATCTAAAAGCAAATCAAAGAGAAAAACAAATTAGCAATTATACATAAAATTGTTGTGATTGCAGCATGCTAAATTAATGTGGTTTTCATGATTCTTTCATTTTAATAAATTGGTTCTATTAGGTGCAAACTTTAACTTTGATTCTATTAAGGGCATAAAAATTGAAATAAATGGCCATAGAAATAAACAATAATTCATGACATCATAGAAATATAATTTGAGAGATATATTCTACAGAAATTAAGCAGCCATGGCATTTCAAGGAGCTTGAGATGAAATTAGAAATATAACAGCTCTGATCTCAGATTGGATGACAGCAGACACACAAATAGTGTCAGCACAAGGCAAGGGGAAAGAAAGATTGGAATTCTGATTACAATGATCCTATTGCAAAAAATGCATATTTAAAAAAAATGACATTCCTAATTAAGGTTAAATTCCTAATTGAAGCCCGTCAAAGTTTGTGACTTCTTAGGGCGAGAAAAGAAGAAAATTTAAAAAAGGGTTAATATAATGGTGGAAGGATATTATAGTGCTATGTTTTCCAAAGCACTTCAAACTTTAAAAAATAAATTACGATTTCTGTACAATTAAACTTGAAAGCCTGCAAGACCCCTTTAGTTTTTCAGCACCTTATTGTGCCTATCTTGCACTTCATATATCATATATAGCACAGCAATATTGCAAAGATTTGGAATGGATTGATAAAGGCTCAAAATGGTATTGCAATTTTCAGATAACTTAATACAACAAGATTCAATTATAAATATTCCCAATCTTTGTGAAAGCCAAAGGAAATGGCGATTCAATCAATTATGGACTCTTCAGTGCAAAAAATTACCAATGTGTCAATGTGGCTCTGGACAGGACATCCAGTAACAAATACAACAAAGATTAAGACAGGACATACAATTTATAGGAAAACCGGATAATAGAAGGCTCAATTAAATCACAGCAAAGTGTACTTTTCAGGAAACTGGCAAAAACAAATTACAGCTTAACTTCAACAATTCATTAAAAAGGGACAGACCTTCCACACCATCAGAAATATATTGGCAACATCTCTAGAAAGGGGTTATCAATGGCAAAATTATACCTGGTTTAACCACACCTGTGACTGTTTCATAAATGATATCATATTTTTCTTATTCGAGTACATTTGAATTTGATCTCTGAACAATGTGGTCTATATGCACAATTAATATTTATACACATTGGAATAACAAATAATAAAAGCACATGAATGCTAAATGAATTTTACTTCCTTTGGTCATGAATTTCACCTTTGTCCCCAAATAATGCAACAGGATAGCAACATCTACTAACCTGCGTCTTAGTGGAGACGGTGATCTACGCCTTCTCGGGGGACTCGGAGTACGACGGCGTCTCGGCGGTGGTGATGGGCTTCTCCTCCTCCTATATACCATACATCAGCATGTGAACATTTACTAAGGCAGCAGCACAAATTAAATAATTGTTGATCCCTCACTATGCCCATTAACGTCCATCGCAAAAGTGTAAAACCGTTTTAGCCAAAGCAAATGGATCCATCGATTCATGTTGCTTTGTAAAGATTTTTAAACGGATGTTTCCTTTTACACAATAACCACTAAATGATTTTTAATTAGCCAATAGAATCCAAGTTCTAGTACACTTTTTCAGATATTTTGAGGGAAATGACAACCAAACTTAATTTTACTGTTCATTTTATTTGGGTTGCGATTCAAATTTGGATGCATCAAAAACTCTTGTTATGTACAATTTCTAACCAGAAATTGGTAATTTTTCCCAGGACTTGGATTAGTCAGGTCTGCACAATGTTCACTGGCAAACCATTTGAGATGCTACAGTAACCTTTGCACATTTAGGCAAGGAAACTCTTTAAAGGGTCATCCCTTTATTAGTAACTTGTATAATCAGACTTATTAATATGCCAATCAATTCAGGTGGCTACTTCTACAAAAGGAATTTTACTCCAAAATGTCAGCCGTTAAAAATTAAAAGGAACATTGCCTTTAAACACGTATAGATTAAGTATAAATCTTTTGGACAGTATTAGCACAAAGCATAAAACGTGATTAGAACTTCTACTATTTAAAGAACATACAATGCTTAGCAAATTTCTCAATTGCAAATAAAAAACATTGAGACTCACTTGAATTTATTTTTTAAACTATTAAGGTTAAATCTTTTGTGTATTCAAAAGGTTAAAAGATCACAAATTTTAGTAATTATTTACAGAAACGGGATGAATTTTGTTGTAAACTTTGAGTCACCAAATAAAATAAAGCAATTTACTTGGCTGGCCATCAAAACAAAATATGCATAAATTGTAAAATTCATGTTGAAACTGAGCAATGGCCGCAGAATAAAGAATATCACCATTAACATTGTTATTACAGTATAATTCGTGAGTTATGTATCGCTCACACCAAAAAAAAACTGTCTGTCACCACGACATTCCAAATACAGTGAAAACCACGTGTTGCGTGTCAAATTTAATTACTAAATCACCTATTTATGCAAAAACAGAAAATGCTGAAATCACACCACAGGTCAAGCTGCATCCATCCCGGCTTATTCTGTTGTACTTTCTGTTTTTACTTTCAATTTACAGCATCTGCATTTTTTTTTGCTCCATCTTGCCATAAGAATGCTTTCTATTACTTCCTGAACTATATCAATGTGCCAAAACTGAAAGCATTATTCCGAACTGAACAATCACAGCAATAATTCCACTCCACTAAATGAAATATTCAAGGGTTAAAAAATCTTACTGGTAAGAGCTATTCCTTAGTATGATTTACACAGCACTCAATAGAATGAACTTGTCTAACTCATGAAAAACAATTATTATTTGAGATCCCAGACATGCAGATTTGAAAATATTTTGTTGGTTCTACAATTCTAATAACACATATCTAATCCTAACTGGCAAATTAGCTTTTTGCACAATTTCTGAAATGTATATCTGAAGCTCATCATGTTTTTTGGTCTTGAACAATGAGCATTATTTTTATCATGTTAAAAGGTGTTAAATCTGACATTTGGTACGTGGGTTCCACTGTATTTATACTTTCCCAAATATTTGTAGAAATTATTTTAAAAAACTGATAATCCACATTGAATTAGTATTTAAAAATGTGGTTTAAAGTTCTTATTTGCAACATTTTTAATTAAATCAATTTGAAACATTGATCTAGAAAATTAAGTGCTCGTTAAAATTCCTGATCAGTTAAAAATTTGGTGCAATTACTTTGGCATTCCAGTGAAGTTACAAACTTCCTGTTTAGTCTCATACGCAATGGGATCGTTTGACTAATTAGCAGTTGGGTTGGGGTTACTAATTAAAGGAACCTTAAACAAGCTAATGCTTTCAGTGATCAGACAGCAACTCATTTTTTAACCAACCTTTTCGCCACTGGGAAGTGCCACCCCTTTCCAAGCGGCATCCTGATAGCAAGAGAAAACAAAACCAAGCTGTGTTTTTTCCACAGATTAACCTCTAACGGAAGTATCTTAAACCAATATTTTATATACAGTACCGATCTGGTGGGTAACGATTTTAATTTATAACTACAAAGCAATTTTTACAATAATCCCATACACTCCCATTTTCTAGGTTATAGACTCTGAGAGTCAACCAGGTAGAGTAGCAGGTACACAATAAAAGCTGGAGAAACTCAGCGGATGCAGCAGCATCTATGGAGCGAAGGAAATAGGCAACGTTTCGGGCCCAAACCCTTCTTCAGACTGATCTGGGGTGGGGGGGGGGGCGGGGACAAGAAAGGAAAAAGGAGGAGGAGCCCAAGGCTGGGGGATTGGAGGAGACAGCAGGGGGACTGAGGAAGGGGAGGAGATAGCAAGGACTAACAAAATTGGGAGAATTTTAGAAAGGTAGAGTAGCAGTACTGATTTATCTCCCCTCTGCTCCTAGACGGGTAATATGCCAAAAAAAAGGTAACGGCCAATCTAGTCTGTAACACTCAACCAGAGCAGCATGATAAATAATAAAAATAATTTAATTACTCTTAGCTTTTGAACAACATTGAGTACCAATTCAGTTCTTCAGATGAGTTATCTACCAAAAGGATACCAGGATCCAGTAATCTATCCTTTCACAACATATTTTCATTTATTACCCCTTTCGAGTTTTGGAGAGGAATAAATCCAATTTACAAAATTACATTTAATGTAATTAAGGGTGGCATGGTGGTGTAGCGGTAGAGCTATACTGCCTTATAGCGCCGGAGACCCGGGTTCGATCCTGACCAGGGATGCTTGTCTGTATGGAGTTTGTACGCTCTCCCCGTTACCTGCATCAGTTTTCTCCAAGATTTCAGTTTCCTCCCACACTCCAAAGACGTACAGGCTTGGTATATAAAATGTGTGTGGGGTAGTGTTAATGCGTGGGGTTCACTGGTCGGCGCAGACTCAGTGGGCCGAAGGGCCTGTTTCCGCGCTGTATCCCTAAGCTAAACAAATTTCTCTTGATGCTTGAAATGTTAAATTGTGACCAAATGGCTATCAATGTACCAGTGTGACCAAGACTTCCTGTCAAAGTAAATTGGTCCATTTGTCTAAAAGTAAGTAAATGGCTGAATTCTCTTTTGAATTTGGAAAATCTAGTAGGTAAAAAATGAGTTTGCGACATGCTGCTGGAGTTGCCTGGGCTAGTTTTTACAGTATATCGTGTGGGTGATACACATTTCAAGCATGGTACATTGCTGGTGGAAGGAAGGAATATTTATGTTGGTGAATAGGATGCTGATAAAGCCAACTACTTTCCCCTGGGTGATGCCAAGTTTATTTAGTATCGCTGGAGCGCTACTCATCCAGACATAGGCCTTTCATTTCAATTTTGTGTCATTTGTGGTGGATATAGTTCCACCAAGCTTTCCCCTTGATTGTCTTTTTTTGCAAACACTGCAATAGTATATGAGAACAAGATCAAGCAGTTTGTTATTTTTTGGCTTCTCTCATCAATCGGCAGCACTAGGCTAATTTAGACACTAATGATGCTATTCTATTATTTATGATGATTATTATGACACATGATGAAATAATGGATCGACTCGGCTTGTATTCACTGGAATTTAGAAGGACGAGCGTGGATCTTATAGATACATATAAAATTCTCAAGGGATTGGACAGGCTAGATGCAGGAAAAATGTTCTCGATGTTGGGGGAGTCCAGAACCAGAGGTCACAGTTCAAGAATAAGGGGTAGGCCATTTATGACATGAAGCGAGGGAAAACTTTTTCAGCCAGAGAATTGTGAATCTGTGGAATTCTCTGCCACAGAAGGCAGTGGAGGGCAATTCACTGGATGTGTTCAAGTGAGAGTTAGATATAGCTCCTAGGGCTAACTGAATCAAGGGATATGGGGAGAAAGCAGGGGGGGGGGGGGGGGGGGGGACTGATTCTGGATGATCAGCCATGCTCATATTGAATGGTGGTGCTGGCTCAAAGGGCCGAACCGCATACTCCTGCACCTATTTTTTATGTTTTTATGATTATTTAAGTCACTCACCCAGGTCACATTTTGTGTTACTTCAAACTGTTGTTCAACACGAGGAAGGATTAATTTATGGATTTTTGTGAAAACCAGCATTTGTTGCCCTTATCTAACTGTTCTGAAATGTTAACTCTGGACATGTTCTTGAAAGACTGCAGTCTTTTTGGTAAAAATGTTCACACAAAAGTGCTACGTAGATAAGTCCACATTCTGGACCCAGTGACAATGAAGGTAAAGCAATATATTTACAAACAGGATGGCTTTCTACTTGGATAAGAAGCTGCTCCTATATGCCCATCACTTGTATAATACAGAAAGACAGGCTTGGGAAATCAAAGTAGCTTGGGTACACAACTGCAACAGACAAAGTGAATGTTTAGGTTGGTGGATGGGTTACCTTTGAAGTGGGCTAATAATGTATCAAGGATATTGAACTTCTTGTGTGCTTTTACAGTTAGGTCTCATTGCCCATAATTAATTCAATGTACAACTACATGGTAAGAGCTCTAAGAGCCTAACTGTTTCTTGCTGCCTTCTTTGGTAAGTCACTGCTACTGGAGCATCGTGACACACCGAATATTATATTGGAGGGGTTTGGTATATTGGATGAAAGGTATGATTCTTTGATTATGGCCAGGCTGTTGATGGAATTTTAAATATATTAAATCTCTTTTCTGACGAATGCAACTGAGTAGCTTGTTAGTGAAGATCTGGAGTACACACAGTCCAGAGCAAGTAAAGACAACAGCTTCCTTCGCTAATGGACATCAATTTGGGAGGCAAGCTTTTATTTAATTACAAACTAATTAAATTTAAATTTGCTGCCTGCCCTGGAAGAGTTGAATTCATCATCTTTAGTCAAGACAAGTGGGAACACTAGTTCAGAAATCTATTCAATTCACTCCCGTCTCAGAATTATAAAGTGATACTGTGGGGATTTACATATTGAGAGAATACAGGACCTACTGCACAAAAACATCTCCTCGCTCCATTAGATTTTTACCTTTGGGGGGGGGGGGGGGGGGGGGGGGGGGAGGGGGGGGGGGGGGGGGGGGGGGGGGGGGGGGGGGTGGGGGAAATCAAATCTTGTAACTATAGTGTAAGAGGTCAACACTCAAAAAGTGTACAATCCCCAACAGATCTAAGATAAGCAATTATTTAAGTCCGTTAAAAAAGCCAGAGTAAGACCACAATATGCTACTTATTGCAGAATGTCATGTCACCCAGACTTGTATTTAAGGACCATATATTATACATGATCTCTTATTGAGACAGACATCCTCATAGATGTCGGGTCAGGATGGAGTCTTTAAAATGCAATTACATTTTTTTTCAGAATAATAAATCTAAAAGTTATGTACAAAATGCGACAACAATAGTGTTATGTGCATCTTACCGTGGCGAAAAGTGCCTTTTTCGCATAGCAGGAGAAGGAGACATACTCCGTGACAAGGAACGATGGCGCCTTCTTCGAACTTCGCCATTCTTTGCAGTTGAACGTTTTGGTGCTTCATCTTCAGATGAGGAAGATGATCCGGACTCTGTGCAAGACAATATTCGCTGAATTAAATAAATCCGCATAATAAAGATCATATGCTTCGAGAAAATTAACCAAAAAATGCAAGCGTCAAAATAATAGTTGTTAATAGTATGTTTATAGATAAAATTGTCCATCAAAGTTTCATGAAACGTGTCTGTATCATTTCAACAGTTCTGCAGCACTTCAATTTCTTTTCCAATTATGGAAATAACCACAAACTCACTAAGTAACGTAACTTTTAATGCTGTACATCTCATTGAAAACAACTTTATTGTACTAATAAGCCTCAAATGTGTGTAATATTGCTTTAGATAACAAAACAGAGTCCAAACCCACTCACAGGAACATTTATTTTATCATCTAGAAAAAAATAGATTTTTGATGCTCATATCCAATACTTAAAATAACATGAGTTAGAAGAAGTGTATATACTTATATTTTGGGCTTGTGTTTGTTTCCCGTTAGTTAAAAGCAAACAAATGCTAAATTATTTTTTCTCATTAACAATGGCCAGTAGCATAATGGTAGTGCCAAAAGCTAGAAGACTAAAAGTTTATAGATAAATATTTGGCTGCATGCTATTATACTGCAGAAACTGAAGATTTAACAGAATTAAGATTATTCCTAAAATAGTTTGCAACCATTATTACCAATCACAATTTTTGTTGCATTTTATACAGACCAAAAAATTACACTCCAAGCGGTTTTGCTCTGAGCAAAACTGAGCATTCCAATTACCATTATTGCTCTGGTTTGGTTTTGATGATTGCAAGAACATCAATATTTTAATTCAAAGGCAGAGCTATAGAGGAACTTCAAACACCTTTGCTAATGAAGGCAATGTGCATTGATGTGCAGTGTGCATTTTGAACAAATGTTGCAAATATTCTTGTGGACTTGCATTCAACTATAATTCTAATAGAATGATTGAGAAGTACTGATGACAAATACAAATATCACTTTTTTTTTCCTATCAAAGAAATCAGTTATTTTCAAGTACATTAGTGCTTCTAATGTTACACAAATTAGGTTAAACCTTCTACTGCTCAATACAAGTAGGTCAGGTGCTACGTTCAAAAATGTAAACATGAACCAACATTAAAGTCTGACTTGACTTACCAGAAGTGGTTTGTTGGTTCTGTTTGCGATACTGGCGACGCTGTTGCACGGATTCTACTCCGGCAGCCTTGCCTCCTTTATCATCTTCTGCAACAATGAAAATAATTACTAACTGCATTCCAAACCTAGTCATGATCATTTGTCTCTAATACATATACTTTCATCATTGCAGGTTGGGAAAGACACTCAGCTACGTCAGCACTGGAACCAGAAAAATTCTCTCATTGGCTTTCAGAATTTGAATAAACTGAAAATATAGAACACTTCGCAAAGCTGCCAGATTAAAAAAAAACCTGCTTCAATGATGTCCTTTAGGAGACCAAGAAGAGTCTCGACCTGAAACGTCACCCATTCCTTCTCTCCAGAGATGCTGCCTGTCCCGCTGTTACTCCAGCTTTTAGTGTCTATCTTTGGTTTAAACCAGCATCTGCAGTTCCTTCTTACACATGTCTTTCTTACTCATCTAGTCTAATTATATGCAATTCACGTGCTACAACAATGTGGTTGGCTTTAACTACTCTCTAAAGTGGCCCGTAAGTGATCTATTATACCAAGCCAATAGAAAAGAATAAATCTGACTAGAAACTAGAGCAAAGACCAATTGCTGGAGGAACAGAGTGGGTTAATCAGAAACTGTGCAAGCAAGGGATAGTTAACATGTGGGTCAAGATAATTCATCAGGACTGAGACGGCAGAGGGATGATAAACTGCAAAGGATGCAGAAAAGATTCACAAGCACATGAACGGCCAGAGATCGAACTGACAAGGGGAGACTGGATTGGCTGGGATTTCTTTCCTTGGAGCATAGGAGGTTATTGGTGGTGGTGATAGTGGGGGGAGGAGGGAGAGTAAGAGGGGCTCAAAGGGATACAAAATCATGACAGTTTTGACAAGGTGGATGATCAGTCATTTTGCCAGGGTAGGGGATTCTAAAGTTAGAGGGCATAGGCTTAAGAAAAGAGGGACTCTTATTTAACAGAAGCTGGTGGGTAAATGGAATGAGTTGCCGGAAGAAACAGCAGATACAATAACAATACTTAAAAGACATGCGGATAGGTACATGAAAAGAAAAAGTTGAGGGCTGAACACAGGTAAATGGAATTAGCTCAGATAGACATCTTGGCAGCATGAAGAAAAAGAGCATTAAATGAATTCTACATCCTCCAGCAATAAGTAGGCAGTAGTTGTCTCAAGTATCAGAACTGTAATCACCAGAAGAAATCATAACCAACTTTAAAATGCATTGTTGGTGTAATGCTGCTTGACAGAAGCTGCCATGTGATATTTTGGATCTCTTCATTTTTAAAGACCATGGGAATTATGGCAAAACTAACCTGAATCTGATGGATCTGATCTTCTTGGTTTAGGAGGAGAAACGGATTCATGCTTCACACTACCTTTCCGTTTTGGTGCTGTAAGAAAATAATTTAAATAGCTTAATTAGGCTGCAGATTAAACTGAGCATCTTTTTGTCACCCTATCCATTCATTTAACCTTTGTTGCACAGCAAAGATAAAGAGGACTGCAGTTCTCTGTTAAACTTTCTCAGGGATGACAATGTGGTACCCTCATGGGACCATATCTAATTTGTTGATGCTATTAAAAGAAGTCACAATAGAAAATATCAATATGTTTATGACTCCCATCTCTTAAGAACAGTATGCCGAGAAAGTGCACAACTAACACTGAACACATTAACATACAGGAAAATAATTTAGCCATTAACAAGCTAGGATACTGCACTTCAAATGAACTAGCCGATGCAATCAGATCAAGTAATCTCCCAGAGAAGTGGGATTTACTGAAGTATAGCTACAGAAATATTATAATCAACGTTATCGGCATGTTTACTTGAATGAAACTTACCTGGTCTAGCAGGAGAAACAGAAGTGTAACCTTTCCTTGAACGATTCACGTGTGGAGAAGACAAACGCGGCCCTTTATGAGCGGGACTTGTCGTAGTCACAGGTGATCGATGTCGTCTCCTGGGAGGAGTAGCAGGTGATGGAGAAGATCGGCGAGGTTTGCGGGGAGGACTGATTGATATGCGTTTGGTCTTCTTTGGAGAGGAAGAGGAAGAGGAACTACTGCCCGAGGATGAAACTGAGGGAGATCGACGCCTATGAGAATCAAGTTGAAACAACTGTAAAATTGCATTTTAAATGCTTTGTTTATCACTCTCGCCTACTCCAGTATTGAAAATCAGCAAGATATCAAATTAATTCCCATAGCTGATTAATTAAATAAAGATTGATCAATGTAATAACGATAAAAACGTACACAAATATGCTACATCAGTTTATCAACAAAATATCATCACATAAAATGATCAATTATTAACTAAAGCAAAGAAAGATTGAGATTATCTGTAAGTGGCCCGCTTAAGCATACAAACTTCAAAACCTCCAAGAAGAAGAGATTGATTGCCCAAGTTCTCCTTTCTGCAGACATTCATGGCACATCCAAGGTCACAGTCACACTTCTTCAGACAAACTGAAGGGAAGTATTCTTGCCCCACAGCACTTCCCTTACACTACGTATTACTTCGGCAAAAATATCCAGAACTTCCAATTTCCTGAAGATCATTCTGCCATTCTCCTGACAGTTAATGACAGCAAATTAAGACCTTCAGCAAATCAGTTCAACTTCAACTGCACCATTTTTCCCACAAAGCAATGCTACAGGAATTCCATATTTCAATATTTAAGTGAAAGATCGTGTTTCTGTAAAATTATTTCAATCAGTAAACATCAGGAAATGATACATGCAAGTAGAAAACGAGCATGGTTATTTTGCCAATAGTTAAAACTGGATTACAGAGTGTAAGCTCTAAAATGTGTCCTTGAAATCT
Source organism: Leucoraja erinaceus (assembly GCF_028641065.1). Classification (NCBI taxonomy): domain Eukaryota; kingdom Metazoa; phylum Chordata; class Chondrichthyes; order Rajiformes; family Rajidae; genus Leucoraja; species Leucoraja erinaceus. Next base: position 19,882,725 of record NC_073402.1, on the reverse strand, counting down.
TTTTGAGATACATTATTTGGATATTTTAGAATCATTAGGATAATGAAAACTAAGAAGTGGAGATTGGTTAATGTATAAAGTTAAATGAACATTCTTAGTTGGACAATATAATTAGTGTGATTTGTGTAACAAAAATGTTGATGTGATAAAGGAGCTGAAATAACTGTTAGGAACTTTTTTCAAAACCATTAAATATTTAACTTGGCAATGATCTACAATAATGATATTTGACAGTAAAGCAAACATTTAGAGTTACTTCTTCAGTCTGAAGAAGGCTTTTGTCCTGAAATATCACCCATTCCTTCTCTCCAGAGATGCTGTCTGTCCCGTTGAGTTACTCCAGCTTTTTGTGCCTATCTTCGGTTTAAACCAGCATCTGCAGTCCCTTCCTATACATTACTTTCTATGAACTAGGAACACATACAAAGGGAAATTCTGCTGATATTGAAGCTGACTATTCAGCCATTTAAACTTCTGACTTCCACATACATATTATTGAGCACACAAGTCCAAGACTTATTGAGAAATAAATGACAGCTCTTTGAGGATCACGGGTAGTTTTGAAATTGCCACTCATTTCTAAATCAGGCAATACCAAGTCGAGAATCACAATGGAGTATCTAGGGTTGAAGAAGGGATACACTCATTTTTTATTGTTTTTATTAGTTTATTATTGCCATGTTATTAATCAATTTAAATTATTTATATATAATTTATATTCATTTTGAAGTGCATCTGAATGTCAGATAATTTTAATTACAATCCTCAGCTACAGCTTTGTCTCCGACACAAAATCACTCCAAACTATTCTGACTGAGGCCCAGCAATCAATGAGGCATTGCACTCTATCTCAAACAGCTACAAGAGTGCAAATATGTGGGGATTACTCGACTTGCAGCCAGATTCCACACAGCAGTCTTGTTATTTTTAATTATGAACCATGAGAAGAGTTGAAGGTATACCTTCTTATAGGTGATCTACTCCTTCTGTGCCTGGAAGGAGGCGGAGGTGGTGGCAAACGCCTTGGTGGACTCCTCCGTCGTGGTGGAGACCTCCGTCGGGGACTGGGCCGTCTTCGAGGTGAATAGGACCTGAAATTGCACAAATTTGGATAACAATTGGAAAAGATAGCAATTAGTTTTGAAGACAAAAAGAGAAAAAACATAGGTTAAATTATTTACCTTGACCGGGACCTAGGACGCCTCCTTGGCCGTGAATGAGAACGTGAACGGGACCTAGACTTTGATTTTGACCGTGAACGTGAGCGATGACGATTTCTTTCCTTTCTTTCCTTCTCTTTTTTAATAGGTTGATCTAATAAAGTTTCTTTAACTTCTGGTGTTGAGGGTTTGATTTCCTTCAGAATATCACTAAAGAAAAAAGGGAAAATGTTAAATTTTTCTCTGAAGTCAACGACTGCATATGATGGCAGAATGTTCACACCAGAATTGCCTCAATAATTGTCATTGCATTAAATAGGAAAGTTGAGTGCAATTGTGAATTGAGCAAAAACGTCAGTGCAATTGAAGAGCCACAACTCACAACTTCAGTGGATATTTTTACTGCATAGATAGATTCTTGATTAGTACAGGTGTCAGTGGTTATGGGGAGAAGGCAGGAGAATGGGGTTGGGAGGGAGAGATAGATCAGCCATGGTTGAATGTGGGAGAAGGCTTAATGGGCCTAATTCTACTCCCATCATGACACAAAGCTGGTGGCAGTGTGAACTGTGAGGAGGATGCTATGAGGATTCAGGGTGACTTGGACAGGTTGGGTGAGTGGGCAGATGCAGTTTAATGTGGATAAATGTGAGGTTATCCACTTTCGTGGCAAAAACGGGAAGGCAGATATTTATCTAAATGGTGTCAAGTTGGGGAAAAGGGGAAGTACAATGGAATCTGGAGGTCCTTGTTCATCAGTCACTGAAAGTAAGCATGCAGGTACAGCATGCAGTGCAGCAAGCAAATGGCATGTTGGCCTTCATAACACGAGGAGTTGAGTATAGGAGCAAAGAGGTCCTCCTGCAGCTGTACAGGGCCCCAGGGAGACCACACCAGGGGTCATAGTTTAAGAATAAGTGGTAAGCCATTTAGAATGGAGATGAGGAAAAACCTTTTCACACGGAGTTGTGTATGGAATACTCTGCCTCAAAGGGCGGTGGAGGCTGGTTCTCAGGATGCTTTCAAGAGAGAGTTAGATAGAGCTCTTAGGGATAACAGAGTTAAGGGATATGGAGAGAAGGCAGGAACGGGGTACTGATTGTGGATGATCAGCTATGATTACATTGAATGGCGGTGCTGGCTCGAAGGGCCGAATGGCCTACTCCTGCACCTATTGCCTATAACTTCACGTATCGGCATCTAGCAAATGACATTCAGAGACCAGAAAGTAAGATAAATGAAAACAGATCAGGCACATCTACATTGTAAATGTTAATATTAGTATACTTTATTACATCATATACTTTTATCAGAACAAATCAAACTCAATTAGCTGTTCAGATTCAGGTGCAACCCACAAGAGAGGGGAGAAATAAGAGTGACCAGGATCCACTGAGCCTTGGGTTTCATGCCAATTGCACTCATTAAGTGCGATGGGCAAGATGACCCCAAGTGCCATGTTGGAGGAGACCTAGTATTTGCTCTTAATGAAAAGATGCTTGTTACCTTAGATGAGGAAGGTGATGATGGGATCATGTGGAAGAGAGTTGTACAAATGGGACAAGATGATCAAGGTGGTGATCAGGGATAGTAATGACAAGGTGATCAACTGTTCTCTTTCATCATAATGGGTCACAAAAGTAATATTGCCCACCCAAAGTCAGGGTTTAAAACATTCGCTGGTAACTTAAAAAGAACTTGGATGACAATTAGATGATTCTGCTGCTCTAGCAAACAATAAAAATAAGGAACAGCACTGCTGAGACAGTTTAAAGGCCAGAATCCAAAATAAATATAGAACTTCACAAATAATATCTCTAATATTAGCTGACCTAGATACAAATTAGAATGGAAACCAAGACATAAATGTCATGACAGCGAATTGATTGGGATGTAGGAATTCTAATTTACAGGACACAAGCACAAGTACTGTGAAAAGAGGAGAGTGTTGGCACAGGCTCCCTTAACCTTGAACCGGTGAACTAAATAATGAGAACACATAGTGCTTTAAACTAACTGGGGGATTTAGAAATCAATAAATTCAATAAAGGCATGGTCGCAGAGTGAGTTAATGTAGCCAGTAGAGCAGGGCAAGTCTGAGGCTCATAGTTAAAAATCAAGTTTAACCATTTGTTTAATGTGACATCAAGGAATAATAATTAAACTAGAAAAATATCACTTAAATATGCAAAATATACTCAATAAAACAGATATTAATAGCACATACATTGACTCAGAGAACTGGTTGTAGAGTGGGCGATGTCAGGCTAAACTTTAAGAGATATCAAGGAGGATGAATGAGTTTTACAAACGTTTTAACATGGAATACAACAAGGCTCCACATAGCTAAACAAACAGAAATGTTTAAGTTTGAAAAATCGAAGGCAAATGGTAAACTGGATTAAAAAAAAATTGGGCTCCATGGCAAAAAGCAAAGATCAATGTCTTTCAACATCCAAAAGGTTGCTCGCAGTGGTATTCAAGTCCTAGGTCCATGACATATAGGATGGTTTAAGACTTGAATGTAAGATACATGGGTACATTTAAATTCAGTTTCGCTACCTCTGAACTCTTTAGTTAAACACATCTATGCTCTTCATAGAAGTAATGAAACACAAATCAAAATAGCAGTTAACCTTGTTGACGTTGCTTCTGGTGCAGGGGATTCTTTTCTTTCTTTTAGTGAGAGATCTGGCTCGGGTGACATTTGTTCTGGCTTCTTGACCGTAGACACTGGTGAAGCACTTCTACTCGCGCTTCTGGTCCTACGACGAGGAGACCTAGATGGAGAACGCTTTCTCTCCCTTCTTGCTGGAGATCGCCTCCTGGGAGATGGGGATCTTGATTTCCGCCTGTAAGAGTTAACACAAACTTAGAAATTAGCAATTATTGTGCTGTTTGATTTAAGTAGATAATACCAGTAAAAAAAATGTCAAACTGGATTTTTTTAAAACGACACCATCTTTAAAGCCATTGCATAAAAGATTTCCAACTCTGTCAGCTCTGGTTGTGACCTCTGTTGGCCGGGCAAAACGGATAATCCAGCATGGCTCAGGAACCGGAATATCCGTGATGGACCTGTATTAAATTTGAAGTTTCTTAATATGCACATTGTCCCATACTTAAATTGTGCAACTTGGTAATTTTGGTTACACAGACAATGTTAATGTTTGCGATGGTTAAGATAGAGAGAGGAGATCGGCATGTAATTATCTAGCATGGCATAAACACTACAAAAATCTGACACTAATAACTGGTGATGAGCACAAATCTTCCCAGAGCAGTAGTTAAAATAAATCAATAAGCTGTATTAATAAGGAAAAAATGGTAAACAGAAATCCAGCCACTACATTGAACTATAATGCAATATGTAGATTCTTAATTACCTCTTTGGACTTCTGGAGCGGTCCCTCTTTTCTTTGTTTTCTTTGTCTTCTTTATCCTTTTTTTCCTTCTCTTCGTCTTGCTTCTTCATGGTAGCTAGCTTTTCCTGTTCAATCTGCAATAATAAACAGCATCAATGTGTTCTATAACAATTGTTTCACAATGTTATTTCATCTACATGCAAGAATTCCTATAATTAAAAAAAAATAATACCATTTAAAACTCAACAAATGATTCCAACCCAAATTTGCCCCAATTAAACCCCAATACAAGCCAGAGGATTTATATTAAAAATTATCCAACCCATGCCAAGCCCAGATTGCACTGCTAAACTCAATCTCCAATTACTGGGTTTCCAAGGATATTGTTTGTACTGGAACTATTGCAACAAGCATCTTTCCAACTATGGATCACTCCAACAGATTTATCAATAAGTGAGTTTGGCATTCCGACTTTGCATGCCCAGGTCATAGGTCACTCGCCATAAACATTGTCGTTAGCGGATCTTCTGTGTGTTAACAGACCTTCGCTTGATCCGTATTCTCAAGCATTGATTCTTCTAGGTAAGAAAATACTTCTTTCAAACTATGAATTAGTTGTGTTTATTGTTCCTTTGCAAAAAGCTATGATGATTTTACCATTTGTATTGCTTTATGCTTCGGTGAGTGCTTTATGCTTTGTGCTGCTCCATGGGTTCTGGGTTTGTGGCCGAGGTCGGACCCCGGTCTCCAGCGCTGTTAAGTTGCTGCTGGGCCGTCCCCGTCCCCTCCCTAGTGTCACCTCTCTCCTTGTCCAGTGGCGGTCAGTTTGCCCCCCTCGTTGGAGGGCAGGAGTCATTACAAATAGTAAGTCGGAGCTGGGATAGGCAATCAGTTCCACGGGAGCTGCTTGTAGTCCTCCGGCATCAAAGGCCCTGCTGGTGGAGGGTGTTGTGACTCAGAAGGAGAGGTTTGGTGCCGAGCGCTGGTCATCGGCGGGGATGCACACAGGGTGCTGCGGTGGCTCGACCCCGCCACCACCAAATATCTCTGGAGAAGTGTCTTGAGCCGAAACGTCACCCATTCCTTTTCTACGGGGATGCTGTCTATCTAGCCGAGTCGCTGCAGCACATTGTATGTGTCCCCATCAATGGCTGGTGCTCAGCTTTCGCTGGCACCTGGGGGGGATTGGCGGCCAGTGGTGGTCCAGTGGCGGTTCACGTTCTCCCATCTCCCACTCGCATCTGCCCTCTCTCTCTCTCTCTCGCAGTTACACCCCACTCTCCCGCTACCTGGCACCCCCGTTCCTCAGATTAAATATATTTTTACACATAAATTAAGAATAAAGATAAGAATTTATAGTTTCTTCAGCCAGCACTTCGTTAGCTTTGACCTTAGCGAATGACCTTTGACAAACCCCACGATTCATTGCATTTTTCGGAATACCGAACTCGCTTATTGCACGTGCGTTTAATGCATAAAGCCAATTTTGCACCTAGTACCTGTTCAATCCGGCATATTTCTATATTGTGCATTGGGGGCCAGCAGTCGCAGCCCAGAACGGGGGAAATAATTTGCCACTCTAGACTCCACCAGCCTACAGTAGGCCACATTGTAGGCTTTGTTCACAGAAGCCACATTCCCAACTACTCATGCAACCTGTCCAGCCAGCTCCTCTTCATGTTCCCTCTGAGCCAGCAACACACATTCACATACGAGAATGGTTGTGGCATGGCATAGCATCACCATGGTCCCCAAATATGTAAAATTGACACCTAACCCAAGCCCTGACCAATCTGTGGTAGATATCCAATTGACCCAGTGCAGAGACACATCAATGCCATACTCAGATGCTTGGAACATTTTGACCCAGTGCGAGAAACTAACAGAGGGTGGTCAGCAGGAATGCAGATTCAATTTCAGGTCTGTTTTTATTTTAAATCCACTTTTTCCCCCAAAAGAATCAGGATTTTGCAATGAACTCAAATGGTAGAAACATAGAAACAAAGAAAATAGGTGCGGGAGTAGGCCATTCGGCCCTTCGAGCCTGCACCGCCATTCAATATGATCATGGTTGATCATCCAACTCAGTATCCTGTTCCTGCCTTCTCTCCATACCCCCTGATCCCTTTAGCCACAAGGGCCACATCTAACTCCCTCTTAAATATAGCCAATGAGCTGGCCTCAACTGCCTTCTGCGGAAGAGAATTCCAGAGATTCACCACTCTCTGTGTGAAAAAAGTTTTCCTCATCTCGGTCCTAAAAGATTTCCCCCTTATCCTTAAACTATGACCCCTTGTTCTGGACTTCCCCAACATTGGGAACAATCTTCCTGCATCTAGCCTGTCCAACCCCTTAAGAATTTTGTAAGTTTCTATAAGATCCCCCCTCAATCTTCTAAATTCTAGCGAGTACAAACCGAGTCTATCCAGTCTTTCTTCATATGAAAGTCCTGACATCCCAGGAATCAGTCTGGTGAACCTTCTCTGTACTCCCTCTATGGCAAGAATGTCTTTCCTCAGATTAGGAGACCAAAACTGTATGCAATGCTCCAGGTGTGGTCTCACCAAGACCCTGTACAACTGCAGTAGAACCTCCCTGCTCCTATACTCAAATCCTTTTGCTATTAATGCTAACATACCATTCGTCTTCTTCACTGCCTGCTGCACCTGCATGCCTACTTTTAATGACTGGTGTACCATGTACCAGGTCTCGTTGCATCTCCCCCTTTCCTAATCGGCCACCATTCAGATAATAATCTACTTTCCTGTTTTTGCCACCAAAGTGGATAACCTCACATTTATCCATTGTACTGCATCTGCCATGCATTTGCCCACTCACCCAGCCTATCCAAGTCACCGTGCAGCCTCCTAGCATCCTCCTCACAGCTAACACCTCCCCCCAGCTTCGTGTCATCCGCAAACTTGGAGATGTTGCATTCAATTCCCTCGTCCAAATCATTAATATATATCGTAAATAGCTGGGGTCCCAGAACTGAGCCTTGCGGTACCCCACTAGTCACTGCCTGCCATTGTGAAAAGGAACCGTTCACTCCTACTCTTTGCTTCCTGTCTGCCAACCAGTTCTCTATCCACATCAATGCTGAACCCCCAATACCGTGTGCTTTAAGTTTGTATACTAATCTCTTATGTGGGACCTTGTCGAATGCCTTCTGAAAGTCCAGATACAACACATCCACTGGTTCTCCCTTATCCACTCTACTAGTTACATCCTCGAAAAATTCTATAAGATTCGTCAGACATGATTTACCTTTCATAAATCCATGCTGACTTTGTCCAATGATTTCACCACTTTCCAAATGTGCTGCTATCCCATCTTTAATAACCGATTCTAGTAGTTTCCCCACTACCGAGGTTAGACTAACTGGTCTGTAATTCCGTTTTCTCTCTCCCTCCCTTTTTAAAAAGTGGGGTTACATTAGCTACCCTCCAATCCTCAGGAACAACTCCAGAATCTAAAGAGTTTTGAAAAAAAGTAATCTGCTTATCACTATTGAATTCTAACACTTCAATTGGACTCGGGTCAGGTGTCCACATTCTCAAGTAGCAAATGCCCTCACATGACAGAAAAATACACAATCAACAAAGCAAAATACACCAGGAAACAGTTAAGGTCATACGTGCCTAAATCAGCGCTCAAGCTAAATTATACACAAATCAAGTTCAATGGAGTTGCATATAATCACAAAAACCATACAGAACTACTTTTATCCACAAATACAAAGGATAAATCCCATCACAAAGACTACACAAATTATCTCACCCTAGGATATCAATTGTATCACAAATATACAAATATGTTACCTGTCGCTGTTTGATTTCTTCTTTCTTCTGTTCCAGAAAAGCAGAAGGGATTCCTGCAATGTTTTCCTGGGCACTCAACAGCAATGGCCACAACTCTCCCATGAACATTCTTGCATTCTTTCCATTCAAGAACCCGGTTAAGTTAATCTGCATCAGCTTTGCATCTGGGTTCTGCAACAGACACAAGATGAAAGCAGGAAGGTTATATGGAAAAATCAAAAAGCAATTCAACCTACTTCTTTCAAACTACCTCAATATTCTTGACAGTGGCAATACTTTAGATGATGGTAAAATTACATTAATAGTTTTTCTATCTATGCTGTGCATCATCAATGCAATTTCCCTGAACTATCAGCCTATATAAACTGGCTGAATGTCAGCTTTGCCTTAAGATTTCTTTCAATATGAACAATCCATTTAAATCCCATTTACGAGGCCAGACTGCCTCTCACTATTTCTGACAATAGCCAATGGGCATTCTGGAGTTTTATGAACGGATACTGCACATAGGTTGCCAGAGCAACGAGGTCCAGTAAAAAAAGCACACAAACGTGTCAGAACACCACAAAGCATGTACAGAGTCCTGAGGTCTTCAACTTCTTCTGGCCGACTCCTGAACCCAAAGTTCCAAGTCCCCTGTAGAGAAAGATGTTCCCTTGGGTTGCTTCCGACTCCCTACTGCAACTCAATCACCTTGAGTATAATGTTATATCATTTATCTAAATTGTAAGAGACGAACAAGCAATAATGAGTAAACAGCCACATAAAAGAAAAATGAACAGTTTATATTCAATTTTGGCTTAAACTGTTTAAATAAACTTGCCTTCATACTCCATGAAAGAACTGTCCTACCTCTCCAGATCTGAGTTTTATATCATAAATCTAATAACATGCAAATTCCTAAACTAGGCACAGTGTAGCAATTCGATGAACATGAACACTAGCATTCCACTGATTGTAATCCAAAATCTTGGCCAGTGCATACCTATACCATTGTGTAGTACATGGCCACCAACAGTAATCTGTAATCATATTAAATAAATGAATTTCAATCTGATCTTGGCAGCACTGTTAGTTTAATTGACTGTGGTTATGGTATTACAATTATCCAAATGTAACTACTTTGTAGATACAGGGTGCAAAAGTAACCCAGATCTGCTAATATGAATTACCACAGATTAAAGAATTTATATATTTGAGAAATATTCCAGCATTAATATTAATTGTTTGTACTTTATTCAAATTAAAGTACTAGTACACAGAATACACACTGCTCTTTAGAATATTTTCCAATAATATATTAATTAGTGATAAGATCCATGTTTATTTAGTTGCAATGAAATTTGAACCTTCTGGAGTTTTGAAGGGCCTCAGATAGAGTTGCAAGTAAAATCGTACACAGCTGCTATGAATGCTACAGACCAACATCAAGATCTGAAGCATTTCTTATTTCCTTGCTTGCAAATTGTTTTCATCCTATTGCAATGGTGGACATATATTTGTGGGACAGGATTGGGGGGCCAGGGTGCAGGCAGAATGGTGTGGGCTCCAAGCTTTCCACATACACCATTATTGCCATGTGTTGATCAGTTATTAAGATGTACACTTCAAGCACAGCGAAAAGGAAACTTTCACTTAATTGTCCCCAAGATGAACATCTCACTTCCATGTAACGTTCTGCCTAGTAATATAGATGTTATTTTGTTGTACATTTATCAAAAAAGCCTGAACATTTCTTCGTGGACAAACTAGATCAGACACATTCAAATGTTGAGGATACATTTGAGTCACATGAAAATAGAATCTCAGGCCTACACAAATTCCATATACACCATTTGTAGTTCCACATCAAACATAACTTTCCTTCTATATAATTTCTAGGCAATCTTCCCCAAAATGAAAGACAGTCTCATTATCCCTTGGTTGCAGTGGCGAGTTGAAGTTTTGAGTAGTTTAAAAAAAAAAAAAAACAATTAGCCCTCCAAAAATATTCCAACATCTTGATTTTTAGTTGAAAGTTTCAAGAAAACAATTTTTTTGAACATTGGTCATAAATAAGCCTTAAGATTCACTATTAAGCCATTTCCAATATTCAGATTACAAAAGCAATTTTTATCTGCAATGGCACATTTTTCCTCATCTAATCTGGCTACTGTTTTGCTTTCCACTTGTTACTTCTGAGCAGTGTAAAGTTTTGTCCGAGTGCTCTTCATTGAATGGCATGAGGATTTTCGTCTGGTCACTTTACACAACTCACCTCCAAACACACACTGCATCATCAAGGGAGGAGGGTCAGAGCGACATTGGAATTCACTTTGCTGTGACCTAACAAGGTGATGGTGCTATACTTCAGACGGAATAACATCCATTTTGGTTCAGGCCTTTTAAATCATAAATCACACGATCATTAGAAAAATGCTGTCAAAGGCGCTTATTATACAATAAAACAAGTAAGAACACATACATGATGGATTTTCTTTTTGTTACCTGAGGGCTAACTGATGGGTCATTCAATAATTTCAACCGTTTCACAAAAGTATATTAAGCACTCATAAGGGTGAGCACTCAACTTTGTATAAACAAATTCATTCAGCATTTAAAAGCAATCCATCGACATTCATTTTTTAGTTTCATTTCAGGGAAAGAAAATCAGATAATGTAATCTAAACTAGCTAAATATATCTTCTAAAATCTAGAAACTACGCACCAATTAAACTGACAATCATCAAATTCCATTTTGGAATCCAAATCGATTTCCAAATAGAGCACACTTAAAATACAGAGTTCAGAAAAAAATCTCAATGTACCCTTGTGAAAATAGCTAAAAGTGCTGAATGGCCCACAAAGAATCCTGCCACATTTAAAGCTATCCTTGCAGCTTTTTAAACCATGTTTTTACTGTCAACATTAACTGTGCAGAAAACAAGTAGAACTGACTTTACAAAATAAATTTTCACCAAAAGACCAGGTGAAAAACCATATCACAATAACTTTTCAAAGACTCTTTCCTGTTTCCAATTATTACCTTCTCCTCAAGATGGTTGAAGATGAACTCAATAACAACATCATCCTCGAACCCAAGCATTTCTGTCACTCTCTGGGTAATCCATGGCTTGATCACCTCCAGGTTCACTTTATGCATATCCACCTGAAATTATATATTTTTTTAAAGATTACATTACAATTGAACACTGAATTGTTACTCGAATGCAACTAATTAGTATCTATTAACAGCAAGAAGAGAACCATTGATCTTATAGACAAAATGATACAAAGCCAGTGCGGGTTGTACAGCATCACTAATGACTCTCTAGAGATGTTTATGGGCATGCAGATAGATGTAATACAACTGACATAATCATGGGCCTGTCCCATTACAGGTGATTTTTCAGGTGACCTACGGCGACTGTGTACTGAGCCATGTATCTGAATACATATGTAAATGTGATATTTAATTTATTCATTTTTAATTACTTTGCAAAAATTTCTCACCACTTGTTTTTGCTTTTTTATTATAGGGTATTGTGTAGATTGATGATAAAAAGAAGAATTTAATCAATTTTCAAATAAGGCTGTAACGTTACAAAATGTGGAAAAAGTGGGGTCTGAATACTTTCTAAATGCACTGTAGATATATATTAATCAATGATAATCCAGTAACATGCTTTGGGATGTTTTAAAATGTTAAAGGTACTCAATGAATCAAAGCTATTTCTGCAATGAACTTGAAAGACAATACCTTTTTTTCAAGACATTCTGCAAATTTCAACTGTTTTAGAAGTTTCTTCTGTTTGTTGCTGAATCGATTGTCTTGTTCTGCACTGGTTCCCTATAAAAATAGAAAATGGAAAGTGGTTTATAGCATGACAATTAAGTTTAATTTATTTTTGAAAGCTTTATTACAACTCAATTCTTCAAGTTACTGTTTTGCCAGTATCAGAAATTCTTAATTCAATATTGGGAGAAAAATGAGCTTTGGAATGACAAAGGTTACAAAGCACCTTTCATGTCACTTCTAGACAACACAAACCAATTAAATACAAGTGTAATCATCCAATTAAATACAAATGTAATCATTGTACAGTGTAGGGGCTGCAACAGCCAATTTGCATACAAAATACTTGCACATTTAGATAATTATCAAATAAACTTTCTTAGTAAAGATTAAGCAAGACAAAGTATTGGCTAAGAAACTGGTTCTTCAAAACTGCACCACGGGATAACTAAAAATCTAGTTAAGAATACAGAGTGAACATTGGTTTAAATTGAATTCAAAAGATGCAGCTTTAAAGCGCAACAATTCATCAGTACGTCGATGGCGTGTCACCAACAATTTGACACATTTATTGATAAATCCCATTCAAAAGATAACTCAGAGCAAAAATCTTCGGACTGAGGAAGGGCCCTGGACCAAAATATAATCTACCGCAGATGCTGCCTGGCCCGAGGTCCTTCAGCAGTTTGTGTTTTTTGTCATTGAAAGTTGGACTAGCTAGCACAAAATACCCTCTTAGAAACATAGAAACATAGAAATTAGGTGCAGGAGTAGGCCATTCGGCCCTTCACCGCCATTCAATATGATCATGGCTGATCATCCAACTCAGTATCCCGTACCTGCCTTCTCGCCATACCCTCTGATCCCCTTAGCCACAAGGGCCACATCTAACTCCCTCTTAAATATAGCCAATGAACTGGCCTCAACTACCCTCTGTGGCAGAGAGTTCCAGAGATTCACCACTCTACCAAAATACCCTCTTAATACACTAATGATTGGTAACATCAATCAACTGCGGTCTATTAAAAAAAGTTTGACAATTTGGTTTGACAATTCTGAATCGCCCTCATTCTCCTCTCTCCCTCATCCATTGAACAGACACACTCAGTTCAGATATTCTCTTAAGTCTCAGATCTGCTCACATAAATTTTTTGCCAGTTGCATCATGCACAAGATGTTTCGTCCCAGAAAAAAAACGGCCCATTATGTACACCCTATATTTTTTTGGATCATAAAATAACAGAAACATGTTCTAACTAGTGCATGGCCATTAGTGTAACTTCCCAAATATTACCTCTATTCTAAAATAGAACTATTATACGAATGGCCACTGCTAGTAAAATCTTAAAATTCTATAGTGCTCACAACAAAAGAAAATTGCTGTCAGTTTGCTAACAAATGAAATCCCCAATTAATGGCTGGAAGACCCATGTACATACTAAATTGCAAAATATTCAAATTACATTCAATCACTAGTGTCATGCAATCAATATGTGATTTATTTTCCCTAGCAATCTTTTAAAAAAGCTGAACGATCTGATTAACAAATAACAAAGCCTTCTTGCATATCAAAGAAGTAAATGGGAGACTAAATTTTACAAACTGTCCCATTATGTTTGTAATGTATAATTACATTAAACCAGCAGAAAATCAAACTTAAATACTGTGTCAAATTATTACTTCAATAGTTATTGGCTATGGTGAAGTTTTTTTTCGAAGGACAAAAATAAGTGTCAAGACTAAAATAGGTTAGAAGAAAAATGTAAATAGGTTTGCATTGCAGACATGAAACTCAGCTCAAGGAGTTTATAATTTATAAACATGCAACAGTTAACAAGCAAGACAAAATTGATATTTTATGGAGAGAAAAATGGAAGTATGTTTTTGACCAAATACCTGCCCCTGAAGGCTACATTTGCCCTCCTCTGTAACAAAATTAAACCCCATTCCCATCAATTACTATTCTCACAACTCCTGGCTCTTTCATTCTAATCTTCATAAGCTTCAGGTGATCCAAAACTCTTTTGACTTCACCAGTTGCATTCACCCAAAACACATGCTGGCTGTCCTACAGTAACTGACTCAAAGACTATATAGAAACAAACTGTTGCTGGTAAATCAATGGAACGGGGAACGGGAAACTATAAGGATCAAGAAGTCAAATTAGCGGCCCAGAAAATAATTATTTCAAGTTAAAAAGACTATTGAATTCACAAGGAGAGTTGCAATAAATCATGTTGCCAATGCAATCTATACATTTTTAATACATTTTCTGCAAACCAGAGCAGCACATGTTGAACAGAGAAATGCAATAACATGCAGACAAAATCAGGATAGGATAGGGCTACAATTTTGCATAAATAAATACTCCACAGTTGAGCCAAATATCCTCCTTTCCTGGAGTCTGCTCAACTATAGGCCACTTACAGTAGATCCTGAAGTAATCAGATCATGCCCCAGTGAAGATTTAAGATTTCACATATTGCAATTTGAAAAACTGTCACTGGTCAAATCAGTAGTATCCTTTTATATGAAATTCACACAATACATATACAAATTCAAAACATGGAGAACATAATTAGTGTTCAAGAAGGAACTGCAGATGCTGGAAGATCGAAGGTACACAAAAATGCTGGAGAAACTCAGCGGGTGCAGCAGCATCTATGGAGCAAAGGAAATAGGCGACGTTTCGGGCCGAAACCCTTCTTCAGACTGATGGGGGGTGGGGGGGGAGAAGGAAGGAAAAAGGGAGGAGGAGCCTGAGGGATGGGAGGAGACAGCTCGAGGGTTAAGCAAGGGCAGTTTTGCTAGCCCTTGCTGTCTCTTCCCCTTCCTTAACCCTCGAGCTGTCTCCTCCCATCCCCCCGCCCTCGGGCTCCTCCTCCTCCCTTTTTCCTTCCTTCTCCCCCCCCCCTCAGTCTGAAGAAGGGTTTTGGCCCGAAACGTCGCATTGAATCACAGCCTCTGAATTGTTCTAAACACCAGTGTTTATGTCCCCACTTCAATTAAGTTTCTGTTCAATGGCAAATACAATTTAATTGATGGATGATTTAACAATGGAAATGTCTTTGAATGTCAAATGAAGGTAGCTAACAAAGTATTGTTGAAGTTGGTCATACTCTCTTCATGTATTATGAATAATAACTTTATAGCAGCAGGTTATTGCTGAAGTAGATGGAGATGATTGGTTTTAGTATACTGGCTTGAGAAAGTTCTGCAGCCTCCAACAATATAATTATTTCTTTCAGCAAGGAAGGGTTCCAGCACTGATAGATACAATTGATCCCAGGGTATTTTATTTTGCCAAGATCAGTTTATCACATTTTTGAACAATGGTCTCAACATGTCGAAGTAATTATTTTCATTTCACCTTCGGAATTCAGCATAAATTTAGACCAAAGATTTTAATGAGGTTGGTAGAATAGCGAGCAAGTTATAACTGCCACCTGGTATCATAGTTAATTGCCGCTTCCATCATTTGTTGCCGACTAAAAATAAACTGGTGCGCACTCAGTGGCCATATTAGATATGTCTATCTTTTTGTGGAAAGAACATATCTGGGCAATTTGCCACATCAGGGAAATCTCAGGGTTGTAACCATTGTGGAAAAGTCTTACTCGGCTTTGTTCTGAAATCATCAATAATAGGCTGTCATTATTAACACCTATACTCTTCATTGTGATCAACCCCTTAACCTATTTTTTAGAAAATGCTGACTAAATTGAAGTAGCCGATGACCATCTTTTATATGAAGATAGTTCCCAACCCAAAATGCTATCTGTGCATGCCCTCCAGGGATGCTGCCCAACCCGCTGAGTTATCACAGCACTTTTTATTTGTAAACTAACACTTAAAGTTCATCTGACAGTGGGCAAAATTATTGAGCACTCTTAATTCCAATTACCTCTGCCTATGCCAATGATGTTAAAAACAATTACCAATAATTTAGCAAGAAATACCAACTTAACCAGCAAAATTGAAGAGGCAATATTAATAATGCTTTTTATAGATATTCCTTAACTGTTTGTGCTCTTTATTATATAGGAGTTAGATATACATGGCAAATGTCAAAATTGTGCTCCATCCACCCTACTTTTCACCAAAGCGATTACTCACTTCCTAAAATGTAATTTCAATTATTAGTACCCCTGTGATTTATTAATTATCTGCTTTCCTAATCAATTTAAAATGTGGATCCATATTCACCCTAATGTATGAAGCAACATTACTGCACCTTCTATTATGAGCAATAATCATAAATAGAAGATGCAAAATGCCACCGGGTCAATCCCACACACAATGTCATCCAAGATCAATGTATAATTTGGATAGAAAACAATTTTCTGATAAAGATTATAGACAGACTCAAGGTCTCTACATAGTCAAATATATACAATATTCCAATTAAAATAATTAGATGTAATAAGTAGTAAGTTTATGCAAGTACATATGCATGAATCATCACAGAAAATAGTCATAATAAGTTAAAATAAATAGCGGTTATGAATAAAAACAATAATAATAAATATTACAATATTTATGCAGTATAATCGATAAACTAATAGTTTAAGCTGCATTGGGTATATAGTACTAAAAATCAGCCAAACTATAAACGTAAAGCTATTTTAGTGGTGGAATAAAAAGTTTGCTTAAAAACATGTTTAAACAGATTTAATTAAAAAAATAAAATTAAAAATTGGCAGCAAAAAATTGAATGATATAGTACTGCACTATTTAGAATCACCAAATATGGGCTTTGAACTTGGAATAATCTGGTACAAGCCAACCGTATTTTCAAGGCATTTCACCAAAGATTTAATCCATACATTGGATTGTGTATTGGAAACAAATATACCACCAAAAGAGAAAATTCACCACATTCCATGGAATCTTATAATCCTCCTTATCGTTTCACATATATTGCCCTACTGCACCAGTTCCCCTTGAAAGTAGGGCACTTGGATGAAAATATCTATTCCGAATTCACTATATGGATACCTTATGATAATTGATGTCTTGTAATCTGATCGTTGGAAGAAGAGAAAGGGATTTCAGATTACATATTGGAAACAAATATACCACCAAAAGAGAAATCCGACTTATCGTTTCACAAACTGCCCTACTGCACCAGTTCCCCTTGAAAGTAACTTGGATGAAAATATCCACTATATGGATAATGATTGATGTAGAGCACAAAAATTAGAATTTTTGCAGAGCACAAAAATAATTTTATAACTGTGACTTTAAATCAGAAACGTCATGAAAATAATTATTTAAAACAATTACAGGCAATAATCTTATGTACACAGGAGTGAATTAAATGCTGCATTAGCCTTAAAATTCTATTAAGTTTCATAAGCTGCGCAATCATTCTTGGAATTTAAATCAATAGGCCATACAACAACCAGTGAACAAATCAAAGATTCAAGAGTTAATAGGCACTGAATGGTGCAACATCAACCAGCCACTTAAAATATCTGTAGTGTCAGCCTAGGTCTTTGCTACAGCTAGAACAGTAGACACCACTGTAAATAGGTCAAGATTCCCATGTTGTGACGTTAAATCGAAACTGGAGGGGAAAAAAAAATTGTCCTGATTTTAGCTATAGGACACACGTGAAAGAAATACACCTGGAGGTAATGGGAATTGGCAAAATACTAAAAGGTTATGATGTTCTGCTAACATTACTTTGAAGAGATCTGGATTATCAATTCCCTCCAGCCTGCTGGATGATCTCAGTGAGATCATTACTGATCTATCTCACAATACCCGCCTTTGTCCCATATACCTTAACACGCGTTTAGCTATGATCGATCAATTTACTTCACAAATGACCAAGCAGAGTTCTAAACTTTGCAGTGTTTCTTAATTTCACTACGCTTCTGGAGCTCTCACTCTCACTTTTATATTGTTAAACATTAATTCAATTTCTTCACTAAATGTATTACTTCTGTCTAAGCTGTTTCCAATCAACATATGCCCTTCCTGACAATCTTGAATGTGTAGTTTTCTATTAATTCATCTGAATTATAAACAGGAATAATTATATGAGCAAGCAGACCACAAAACTAACCAGTACAACATCCCTGTTACTCCTACCACTTGGCCTATTGGACCAATAGAGTGCATTCAACTTAATGCGTATTAATAGCGGAGAGGGACTTTATGAACTATCTCATAGAAGTCAATTTAAATAACATCCTTCATTCCAGTACTTTAATGACTTCTTCAAAAAATTAATTCAAATGCAAAAGGCACAAATAACCTATTTTTGCTGAACGTGCAAGGGGGAGGGTGGGGCTTGAAACAGCTGTAATTTGTCCAGTGACTATCCTTAATTATGTGCTTTGGTAATTATGTGACAATAGATACATGATCGAATGGTGTATTATTATATGGTTTCGTCCTCTCGACATTCTTAAATAGATGAGCGCCAGGCACTATTTTCCAATCTTAAATGGTTCTCAAATCAAGAGAACTTCGAAGTATTATAGTTAGGATATCTGGAATATTTACACTATTTCCTTTGAAAATTACCTGTCCCTGGGGATCTGTCAATCATTAATGACACTATATTATTGTTTTAATGTCAGCTTCTCTGGCATCTACTGTCTGGAAACTACTACAATTAATGATATTAAATAACTTTTCAGCATGTCTGTTATTTCCTCATGTTTCTTTTCAATAATATCAATCAGTAGTTTTTAAAAGGTTCATATTCATTTCTCATATCCAATTCCTTGCAATGTAGCTAAAATGTTATTTTTTAAATTTGTTTAAAAAAAAACGTGGACTTAAAATACAGAAATGCATCCATTGACTACAACTTCATAATGCGGTTCAGGCAAAATGCTTTGATTGAGTTAATGAAGAAAAAAGATCAACGCAGGGCAACTTAGAACAAAATTTAAGAGCCTCAGTGTTTCACATCACTTTCAATAGAACATTATTAAATTGACTCGCAATGCTGGGAACAAAATCCGATGTACTGAATGGACCACATTTAAAATACTATGTTCATGACACAAAAGACAATTGCTTAAAATAAAGCAACACGACTGATCAGCCTTAAGGTGATAATTCCTTAATAGAAATGTCACCTTCAGAGATTAAAATAACATGAGGGACCTACCGATATGTTTCTTATCTAGCCATTCATTACCAATTACTCTCAGTGGCTTATTTTCAAACACCTATTTGTTACTTCTGGAGACAAAGATCTATCATTGGCTTTTACCTGTTTCTTCTATGCTAGCGTTGCATAACTTTTTTGTGGGAAAAGCCACTGACTTTCCAAATCGCCCAAGAACCACTCACAAAAACATCCCAAGAGGTTCTCGGTCTGGCACTTCTGTCCAGATACTGCCTGTCCCACTGAGTTACTCCAGCATTTTATGTCTATCTTCGGTGTACACCAGCATCTGCAGTTCCTTCCAACACACTCTGCCCCTCTCACGTTGAATACTTCATAAAAACATTTTCAACAAGGCGACCCTATAACTCCACATGACTTTTGCTGACAAAAAGTCAGACTCAGGATGTACAGGTAGGGGAGAGCAAGGCATGAGGTGCTTGCTGCTCACCATCCTGCAGGCCATATATTATGCTTCACTGTAGCCAGCAAGAATGAAGTAACTTCTATATATAATCTCTTGACCCCAATCTCACATTTTTACCATTTCCTCAGACTTGGCATGCAATGGGATATAATTGACTTCCAATTTAAATTCAGCTAAACAAGGGCAAAATGTGTGCCGTGCTCTTTAATCCCTGCCGCAAACCACCTGCTCATTACCCATCTCTTCAAGCTACTTCATACTTCACAGATCTGAACAATCCTGTATTCTGCTCAACCCAGTCAAATTTTGTTTTCCATTGCTACGCAAACACAAAGCCAACTGACTTCCACAATCAAGTAGCTCATCACCAATATTACTGTAATCACTGTTGACCAGAAACTCATTTAAGATTCTGTAATCAGAGTTAATATTTATGAATTTTATATATTTGAGTGCAAGTTGGAAGTGACATAATCGAAAAAATCGACCTGAGGAAATCCCAATGCACAATGGCATATGGTGCAGCAGTTAGAGGTACTACCTCACAGCTCCAAGGACACCAATGTTGATCCTGTTGTCTGTGCGCAGTTTGCACTTCTCTCCGTAAACATGCAGGTTTCCTTCCACATTCCAAAACCATGATAAGTTAAACATTATTTGCAAATTGCATCAAATATACACAAAATGCAAAAAACCTAAAGGTGTGATGATGGGCATGAGAGAATGTTGCAGATATGTCAATAGAGGAAAAATTGGACTATTGGGATTGCTTGCCTTCTGCCAGCCAGCATGGTACTGGTGATGTTTCCAGCATGCATTGAGTGTTACTTCCATGTAAATCACACAGATACATAATGATCATATAAATCTGCTCCAATAATGTTGATAGTTGGATAAATATTGATCAGGCCATAGAACTCCAACAGTTTACATCACCAATGAGGGCAGATCAAACCTAGGTTTCACATCTCAGCACAAACTCAACATTATCTTCATTTGAGGATTTCCCTACACTCTGAACTAGACCTTCAACCATAACTTGATGCACCAATTAGCCCACAACAAATTCATGATAATATAAATTATACATTATCTGTTCCCAATTGAATCCTTTGAGACCTGTTATCATTCTGCTCTTGTAAAGTAAATGTATTCTAGTGATGCAGTTCTCCAAACTAAATAACACTCCAGAAAGCGAGCATGGGAAAAAGTAGATCAGCATTTCCTCACTTTCTGAAATACAAGCAATTCCTTTGGCATAAACCAAAATGTTATTAACCTCTCCGATTACATTTTGTTTATTAACTAGTCACATTTAGATTTAATATTGCCAAAGTTTACCTGATGTGTCTCCAATGTTCCATTCTCTCAACTTAAGCCACCTGAAACCCAGTTCTCACACCATTAATAAGTTAAAATGTCATTCACCTATTGATGAATGACATTTCCTCCAAACCCGCAAGTGTTCTGCAATATATAGGAAATTCTCCTTGCTTAAATCTGACCCTTTCTCACTTTTAAACTTTACATTACAATCCTCTCTAAAGTTAGACTATCCAAGCTTTGGATCCATCTCCCTAAAGCGGTTGTTTTTTGCTGGGTACCCATGAAAAGTTTTAGTCATCTTATTTCTACATTATGTAACCATACCCCAATCGAACTACACAGAATATGACATAATAGTAAGCACCAATTTGGAGTATTATGTTCAACTTTGGTTCCCCTGTTATAAGAAATATATTGTTAAGCTGGAATGGATGCAGAGAATTACCTTGATGTTGTCAGGCTTCAAGGGTCTGAGCAATAGGGAGAGGTTGTGTAGGCTAGGACTTTATTCCTTGGAGCACACCAGAATGAGGGGTGATCTTATAGAAGAGTACAAGATCATAAAGGGAATAGATAAGTTAAATGCACAGAGTTCTTTAGCCAGATTAAGGGAATGAAGAACCAGAGAACATAAGTTTAAGGTAAGAGGGAAAAGATTTAATAGGAACCTGAAGGGCAATTTCTTTTTTTTTTTTTTACACAAGAGATGGTGGATATATGAAACGAGCTGCCGGAGCAGATAGAGGCAGGATACTATCACAACATTTAAAAGACATTTGGACAGGTACATGGATAAGAAAGGTCAAGAAGGATATGGGCCAAAGGCAAGCAGATGAGACTAGTGTAGATGGGCATCCTGGTCGGCCTGGGCAAGTTAGGTCAAAGGGCCTGTTTCCATGCTGTATGACTAAGACCAGCTTCAATACTTTTGGGTTTGGCCCAACTGCATTGCCGATTGCCGACAAACTTTAACAGTAACAAACTACAGATTCCAGGCAAATCCTTATTTTTTAATGACAGGACACAAGAGGAACTTAAGCTGCATGTAAATTTCAGCCTCCAAGCCAAAAACAGTCTTGCACTCTAATTATTTTTATTCCAATTACAGGAAGTATAAGTTCAGCGTATCTATTATTTACAGAACTAAAGTTTGGGTTTTACAATTCATAAAATAGTAGCCTCGGAACTCAGGCAAGGCTAAGAATGTTTTTTTTTAATCATCCCGAGTGACAAAACATATTTCCAAAGTCCCAATGTGATTACAAAAGTTGTAACTAACTCCCTGTTATCTGTTAAAATTGTACAATATCCAACGTTTATTCTCAATTTTTAATTGATCGTGAGATGTATTTGGTTGAACGGGTTAAATATTTTAAATCCAAACACAATAAATGTGTGATTTTTTTTGCGATAACTGCCTCAACTTAGTGTGCACGCTATCAAAGATAACTTGGCCTATTTTCTGGTACTTAACCGCGCCAGCCTGTTTTGCAACCACGCTGTTAAAGTATTAAGGCCTTACAGGAAAAGATTTTCAAAACACTTCAACCATTCGGAAAACAAAAGGGAAACTGCCAAACGTCGAAAACGAATCTCGTGAAATTGGAGCCTATGCTTTGGACATTTGCTTTGCCTCCTCGCAGGCTTCTATCGCGGCCTTAGCCGCTGCCTCCTGCCGCACTGGAGCTGATTGTTTGGGAAAACAAAATTATATCCTATTCGTCTCGACTTTAAACTGGGCGTGTGCCACACACTTGGATTCGGGATACATGGACATACATTGTGTTAAACAGGCGTGCAATGGAGCCGGATTAAACAAAGTCTAATTTCCCCGGCACGCACGGTGCCCCGAAAGCTGCCGCCATTTTCAGCGCCGCGCGATTACTGAGGCCGTATCTGTGTGCTCGGGTTACAATAAACACTGTTTTATGCGGTTAAAACGCTGCAGCCGACCCGCAGAACCATCAGGGTGGTTCAGCTGCTACTGAAAGCGACGATCAAGAGAGCAGTGCTCGGTTAGGACACTCTGCGCGGCCACTGCATTACTTACACGGAAAAACCCCGCGTCCATCTTGTCTGTCTGTGGAGGGACTGCCGGATCAGACCGCCGCTCACTTCCGCTCTACCCCGACTCATCACAACGGTCCTTCCGCTTCACGGAAACGCCCGAAGCGCTCGTTTTCCGCGACGGAAATAGCCGAAGCGTCGGCTCGCTGGCGCCAGAAGTAACCCGGCGACAACGCGTTCGATTCCATGCAAGTGCTCTGTATTTATCAAGAAAGAAAAGAAGAACATTCGTTTATTCATTTATAACGAAATTTCGTTTCCCTGCAGTCATGCATGTAATAAAAAATGACAAAAACACACAATCAACACAAATTTAACATCCACCACAGTGAGTTCACCAAACACCTCCTCACTGTGGTGGAAGGCAAAATCTTAAAGTCTCTTATAACTTTAAGACGCTTAAAAATCAAGCGTATTTAATTGTCGAATGGACTGACAAAGGAAACGGTTACTTGCAGCAACATTTATTTATCGCACATTTTATGTTTGTTCTGGTATCTACTAAGTACTATGTTTGTTCTGGTATCTACTAACTATGTTTACAAACTTGCAGGAAGGAACTGCAGATGCTGGTTTACACCGAAGAAGATAGACGCAAAATGCTGGAGTAACACAGCGGGACAGGCAACATCTCTGGAGAGGCGGTATGGGTGGCGTTTCGGGTCAAGGCCCTTCTTGAGACAAGGATCTCGACCCGAAACGTCACCCATTTCTTCTCTCCAGAGATGCTGCTGAGTTACTCCAGCATTTTATGTCTATCTTACTGTGTTTACAAACTTGTTGTGTGCTGTTGCAAGTAAGAATTTAATTCTCCCATTGCAGGAACTATGTCAATAGACAATAGGTGCAGGAGTAGACCATTCGGCTCTTCAATGTGATCATGGCTGATCATCCCCAAACAGTACCCCGCTCCTGCCTTCTCCCCATATCCCCTGACTCCGCTATTTGTAAGAGCTCTCCCTTGAAAGCATCCAGAGAACCTGCCTCTGAGGCAGAGAATTCCACAGATTCACCACTCTCTGTGAGAAAAAGTGTTTCCTCGTCTCCGTTCTAAATGGCTTACTCCTTATTCTTAAACTGTGGCCTCTGGTTCTAGACTCACCCAACATCGGGAACATGTTTCCTGCCTCTAGCATGTCAATAGAACATTCTTGACTGTAGATAACAGGATTCAGGGTAAGGGGTATTAGTTTTAGCTTTAGTTTATTGTCAGGTGTACCGACGTACAATGAAAAGCTTTTTTGTTGCGTGCTATCCAGTCAATGAAAGGACATGATTACAAACAAGCCATTCACAGTGTACATATACAGGATGAAGGGTATAACATTTAATGTAAGATAAAATCCAATTAAAGATAATTAATCAAATGAGGTACATGGGAGGTCAGGACCGCTCTCTAGTTGATGAGAGGGCAGTTCAGTTGCCAGTTAACAGTTGGGAAGAAACTGTCCCTCAAACATACATTTTCAAACTTCTCTATCTCTTGTCTAATGGGAGAGGGGGAGAAGAGGAAGTGACTGGGGTGAAACTGTCCGGCAAACCTATTGTTTCTGCCTGCTCCTACCCTACAAAACTCATCTCCAAATACCTCAATTTTACCTTGTCTCCCTTGTCCGGTCCCTTCCAACCTACCTACAAGACACCTCCTATGCTCTTCAACTCATGAATAACTTTCATTTCCTTGGACCCATCGCCTCATCTTTACCATGGACGTACAGTGCCTTAACACCTCCATTCCATATCACTTAGACCTCAAGGCTCTCCAGTTCTTCCTTGAACACAGATCCAAACAGTTCCCCTGTTGAGCAGCAGGACACCAGACGCCTGTGGCAGGGGCTACGGACTGTAACCAACTACCGGAGCACCCCACCCTCATCCGCAAGTGCCGGCACCTCCCTAGCTGATGACCTGAACTCCTTTTACGCTCGTTTCGAGATGGGCAACACCACCCCAGGTCTGCCGACTATCGACAATACCGTCAGCGGGCTGGCTACCGAAGCTGAAGGGAGGAATGTGCACACATTCTCGCTGTCCAAGCACGACGTGAGGAGGGCTCTGACACGGGTGAACACGAGGAAAGCTGCAGGCCCCGATGGCATCTCGGGGCGAGTACTCAAGTCCTGTGCTACGCAGCTAGCTCCGGTGCTCACTACAATAATCAACCTCTCCCTGGACAAGTCCGTGGTCCCTGCCTGCTTCAAAAAATCCATCATTGTACCGGTACCAAAAAATGCCTCCCCAGCCTGTCTGAATGACTACCGTCCGGTGGCCCTTACCTCGGTAGTCATGAAATGCTTTGAGAGGCTGGTGAAGAAACACATCTGCGCCTTCCTCCCTCAGAACATGGACCCGTTGCAGTTCGCATACCGTCCGAACAGATCCACGGACGATGCGGTCTCCCAGGTTTTGCACACCGCTCTCTCTCATCTTGACACCCAGAAGGGGGGCTACATGAGGATGCTGTTCATAGACTTCAGTTCAGCCTTCAACACGATAGTCCCCACCAGACTGGCCGGGAAGCTACTGGAATTGGGGCTCAACACCTCCCTGTGTGCCTGGGTCCTGGACTTTCTCACCGCCAGGCCCCAGGTAGTCAAGATGGGAGGGAATACATCAAAGTCCCTCACCCTGAGCACAGGATCGCCCCAGGGTTGCGTCCTCAGCCCCCTATTGTACTCCCTGTACACACATGACTGTGTGGCTAGGTTCAGCTCCAACTCAATAATTAAGTTTGCTGATGACACTGTGGTGGTGGGCCTGATCTCAGACAACAATGAGAAGGCCTACCGTGAGGAGGTGGCTGATCTAGCACTCTGGTGCCAGGATAACAGCCTCCTCTTGAACATCAAAAAAACGAAGGAGCTGATCGTGGACTTTAGGAGGGCACATCATCCGAGGACGTACACTCCATTGAGGATAAATAGGGATCCTGTGGATAGGGTGAGCTGTTTTAAATATCTGGGAGTCCACATCTCTGAGGATATGACATGGACATCACACGCCTCAGCACTCGTGAGTAAGGCAAGGCAGCGCCTTTACCACCTCAGGCAATTGAGGAAATTCAGAGTGTCTCCGAGGATCCTCCAGTGCTTCTACGCAGCGGTTGTGGAAAGCATCTTGTCCGGAAATATTACCATCTGGTTTGGGAATTGCTCTGCCAAGGACAAGAAGGCTGTGCAGAGAGTAGTGCGTTCGGCCGAACGCACTATGGGAACTTCACTCGCCCCCCTGCAGGAACTATACATCAGGAGGTGCAACTCCAGAGCCAATAAAATCATGGGAGACCCCTTCCACCTATGCAACGGACTGTTCCAGCTGCTACGGTCAGGCAAATGCCTCCGTTGCCATGCTGTGAGAACGGAGAGGTTGAGAAGGAGTTTCTTCCCAGAGGCCATTCGGACTGTAAACTCCTATCTCACCAGGGACTAACTTTACTGAACGTTTTTCCTTCCAATATTTAATATGTAAAAGAATATGTGTGTGTTTATGATTGTGTTGATAGTTTGTTTGGTTGTTTGTTTGTTTGTCTTTTTGCACAAAGTCTGCGAGCATTGCCACTTTTCATTTCACTGCACATCTCGTATGTGTATGTGATGAATAAACTTGACTTGACTCAACTGCCACTCTTCTCCATCTGGCAGGACTTGTCCCCGCCCTTACCAGCATCCCTTAAATTCCTCTCACTTTCTTCAAGTCAAAGGTGTACGGCTATGCCAGTTTTTTTTGTTGGCTACGTTGAATACTCCCTGTTCCAAGTGTACCCCAGCACAAATCCCCAATTCTTTCTCTGCTCCATCAACAACTATTTGGGACTGGATCCTGCACCCATGCAGAACTCATTGATTTCATCAACTTTACTAATAACTACCAAACCTGTCTTCAAATTCACATGACTATCACTGCCAACCCTCTCTCCCTTCTCGGTGTCTCTAGCTCCATCACAGGGATCTACTATTGGCAGCTACTACAAACCTAAAAACTCCCACCGTTACCTTGACCATAGCTTCTCCCACATGTTTTTGCGAGGATGCCATTCCTCACTCTCAATTTCTCCACCTTCACCGTATCTGCTTCCAAGATGAGACTTTCCATTCTAGGACATCCAACTTTCATCAGTACATCTGGCAGATTGGGTGTTTAGGAATACACCTTTGGATTATAAGAGGTCCATTCAATAGTCTGATAGCAAAGGGGAAGAACATATTCTTGTATCCGATGGTACGTGCTTTCAAGCTTTTGTATCTTCTGCCCGATGGGACACTAGATCCCCTTCCCTCCCATGCTGTCCACCTCTCCCATCCTTGTATCACAACCCCTGTCAGTTCCATTCTTTACCTTTTCTTATCAGATTCTAGAATCTGCAGGCATTTTTATCCACTAATCACCTTCCAATTTCCACCATTTCTATCTCCACTATTCCTTCCCCCACCTTGTCAAAATACGTTTCTTAAAAAGCAAATAGCAACAAAAACTGTTAAAGGTAAAACCATGGCAATCTTTAATTGATTCGTCAGACGGGAGTGGCAAAGATCTACGATGAGCACAAACGTTGCTCAGTACTTCTCGGGCTCCCACTCACAGAACAAAGAAGGGTTAGCACAATTATACATTTTTCTTATCAGTAAAACACTCCTATCAAGTCTGAATATGGCATGATTGCAGCCTTTCAGAAGACAGGAAGGCTGGGTCCAAATCAAGCTCATCCAATATCAAGTTATTACTTATCTCTTGAGCGTCAGCTATTTTTTTTCAATATTGGCTTCTTTATGGCCTTGAATGAAGCACATGTTATTACTGCAGGCTGCCATCTTAATGTCTTTATTGAAAAGACCTGTCTTCCATATTGTGTTCATTCAATTTACAAAGTCATTCAGACTTGGCACCGAGCCATTCTTTTGTTCTACTAGATCATGCTTTTGTAGAAGAATGACTCCATTTTAGATTTGACTATTAGCTCTTTTAACCTGCCTATTATCTTTACTAATCAAACCCTCCTCATCTGTATCTACCTAATGCATTGACATTGAGCCATGCAGACATAGGCCAGATACAGTTAAAAAGAACAGTGTTAAGGTCCATTTTACATGAAAGTGGAATAAAGAATGGAATTTCAGAGCTTAGAGCTGAGGCAATTATAGGCAACATTTAGATAATTTAAAGTTTGTGGTTTGACAGCATATTGATTGTCGGAGAAAATGCTGTCTGGTGGATAGAGAGTGATTGGGAGAAATTGCAATTCATTCCAACAATTTATTAAAATGAGGACCAATTTGAGACAGCCAAATAATGACCAGTGTCCAAAGGAAACTGAAAGATGTCCAACTCAATGTTGGGTAAGCACATTTCTCAACTTTTCTGGCAGCTACCTGAAACTGTTTTTTGCCACATACAACCGCAAATGAAAGTATTTAGATACTTACAAGACCATATTTGGTGAATTACAGGCAGTGGGACTCTTGATTGCTGTGTATGGGACTTTAATGGTAATTTTTTCAATTAAAAGTTATTGTGAAGCCAGGAAGAATAGGAGCCCTCTGGAATAAAGACTTACATAAGCAATGAACCTGAATAGTCTGTAAAAGTAACAGACAAAAATGTAAGGAAACCGAGGAACAATTGAACAACTTGTGCTGAAGCACTTTAGTCAACAGACTAAATTGCACAGAATCGGTAGAGTAGATATTTATCTAGTAGACACTCAGTAGTTAGCGTTTATCTTCACAGATGCTGCATTGCAGGTGAGGTTGTTTGCTCTGCTGGACTGCAATGCAGGTTTCAACTCAGATATACTAAGTTCTTTATTCATTGTTTTCAGATGTGTGTGTGTGTAGGTTTTCAAAAAAACTAGAGGAGAACAGATTGCAAATTAGTACACAGAAAGCCTCAAGTGATGCTTGAATATTCTAATCCCATGAAATTAAAACAAAGGTCATTGCTCTAATAAAATGTCACAATATGACGCTATGATTTTAATAGAAATGCATTGAAGCATATAAAAATTGATATGCATTGCTAGTCGAACAAGAAGCAATAGCCGCTGGTATATTAATGATCTCAGAGCTTTGCCAGCAGGTCCTGATGTTTAACCTATCAGCTAGATAGTGTACTGGGTAAGGGAATAACCAGTTACTGCACTTACTCCTCATAACTAAAGGGGGCAGAAGAGATTTACCAGAATGCTGCCTGGATTGGAAGGTATTAACTATAAGGAGAGGTTGGACAAACTTGGATTGTTTTCCCTGTTGCTTTGGAGGTTGATGGGATACATAGAATCATAGACTGATACAGTGTGGAAACAGGCTCTTCAGCCCAACTTGCCCACACCGGCCAACATGTCCCAGCTACACTAGACTCACCTGCCTGTACTTGGTCCATATCCCTCCAAACATGTCCTATCCATGTACCTGTCTAACTGTTTCTTAAACATTGGGATAGTCCCAGCCCCAACCTCCATACATCCACCACCCTTTGTGTGAAAAAGCTGCCCCTCAGATTCCTTTGATTATTCTGTATCTTCTCTGTTTCTATTTTTTTTTAAATTTCTTTATGCACTACTACTACGGACTGACGCAAAACTGCATTTCATTGTACTCATACTTGTATTTGTGCAATGACATTAAAGTTGAATTGAATTGAATTGAATATCCCTCCAAGCGTGTCGCCATCCATGATACCTGATCATCCAACTCAGTTTCTTAAACATGCCTGGGATAGTCCCCCCCCCGAACTTTCCAC
Organism: Leucoraja erinaceus; assembly: GCF_028641065.1. Classification (NCBI taxonomy): domain Eukaryota; kingdom Metazoa; phylum Chordata; class Chondrichthyes; order Rajiformes; family Rajidae; genus Leucoraja; species Leucoraja erinaceus. The sequence continues at coordinate 19,852,917 of NC_073402.1, read as the reverse complement.
AACATCCACATCACCCCCTTGTGTAGAAAAAGCTGCCCCTCAGATTCTGTATCAAAGAATTCCAGAAATTCACCTTCTCTGTGTGAAAATATTTCCACTGGTCCTCGATTCCCCCTTACTCATGGCCTGTGAGAGATTCTGTGCATTTCCCCAACAAAATATCTGCCTGCATCTAGCCTTCCAAACATAAGAATTTAGATGCAAGATCCCCCCTCATTCGGCCCTTCTAGCCTGCACCGCCAGTCTTCAAGCCTTTATTATCATGGCTGATCATCCAGAAATCAGTATCCTGCACCTGCCTTCTACTCCTCTACCCCCCGAAAGTCTTTAGCCACATTAGGGCCAAAACTGTACGCTAACTCCCTGTGTGGTCTCACCAAGCCAATGTACAACTGGCAGGAGAACTACCTCCTCTGTGGCAGAGAATTAACAGAGATTCACCACTCTCTGAGTGAAAAATGTTTTTCTCATCTCGGTCCTAAAAGATTTCCCCCTTATCCTTAAACTGTGACCCCTTGTTCTGGACTTCCCCAACATCGGGAACAATCTTCCTGCATCTAGCCTTCCAAGTCCCCTTAAGAATTTTGTAATCCTCCTTTAAGATAACACCCCCCTCAATCATTCAAAATTGGAGAGCGAGTTCAAGCCGAGTCTATCCATCCTTTCTTCATTGTGAAAGTCCTGACATCCCAGCAATCAGTCTGGTGAACCTTCTCTGCACTCTCTCTATGTTAATACCGTCCTTTCTAAGATTAGGAGACCAACACTGTACGCAATACTCCATGTGTGGTCTCACTCCATCTAGACCCTGTATTCTAGTGCTGAGGAAAACCTCAATAGCTCCTATACTCAAATCCGGAATTTTGGTGTGGCCAAGGCTAACTACCATTCACTTTCTTCAAACTGCCTGCTGCACCTGCATGCCTACTTTCAATGACTGGTGTACCATGACACCCAGGTCACTTTGCATCTCCCCTTTTCCTAATCGGCCACCATTCAGATAATAGTCTAGCAGAGGCAGAGGCAGAGGAGTTTTTGCAAGTAACAAGGAAGTGGAATGGACTACCATCACATTTATCCACATTGAATGACTTTGGCTCACCATGCATTTCCCACTCATTTTGCTCAGCCTATCAACACACTTTACCTTGCAGGCTGTACAAATGAATCCTCCTAAAATATAACTGCTTATTGGCCCCCACTTCGTGTCAACATTCCTAACTTGGTTAGGTTGCAAAATTGCCAATCGTCCACAATCACTAATGATACATTGTATAATAGCTGGGGTCCCATCACTGAGCCTTGCTTGTAATACCCCACTATTGAGAACTGCCAGCCAGTTTTAGAAACAGAACAGGCCTGTCATTTCACGCCTATCCACATCAATCATCATTGTGCCCACCTGCACTATCCAATTTGCCTGCACATTCAATGCTCGTAATAAGTGGCCTTCAACCCGTTCAGTGCCACCCCCCAAGTAAACTCTGGTCATGGATAGTAAAAAAAACTTGGTTGGGAACAGCTGAAATGTCTCCCAAGATGCTGATTGTCTCTATTCCATCGTCCCCTTTTTGGCAATGTTCCAGTTATCAACCACTTGCTTTCCCTTTCAATTCACTTTTAAAGTTTCCTTCCTCTCAACTTAAACCTATCCCCTCTTGTGTTTGGCACCCTCACCATAGAAAAAAGATTCCGACTGACTATGTTAACTCTGCCCCTTGTATGTTAAATACCATCAGCAGGTCAGCCATCAGCATCCTTCCTCCGGGAAGACAAGCCAAAGCTATCCAATCTCTCCCAAGAACTAAGGTTCACCAATCCAGGCAATGTACTGGTGAATTTCCTCTGCACTTCCTCCAGCACAATCATATCCTTCCAGTAGTACAATGACCAGAACTGCGCACAATACTCCAAGTGCGTTCTAACCAGCGTTATTTTCAATTGTTATTTTCTATGCCCTGACCTATGCAGACCAGCATCCTGTGGAATTAATTGCCACAGAAGGCAGTAGAGGCCAACTCAATGGATACTTTTAAGGCAGAAATAGATAGAGTCTTGATTAGTCCAGGTGTCAGGGGTTAAGGGGAGAAGGCAGGAGAAAGGCATTAGGAGAGATAGATCAGCCATGATTAAAGGGCAGAGTAGACATGATGGGCTGAATGGCCGTATTCTGCTCCTATCATTTATGAACATACCGTAAGCCTTCTTCACCATTCTATTTACCTGTATTACCATTTTCAGAGAACTATGGACTTGACCCCAAAGGTCCCGTGGTTATTCAGCATCCGAGCATTTACTACGCATGTCCTACTCCTATTTGACTTACCAACATATATTATTTCACACTTGCCAGCAAAACATTCTATCTGTCAACCCTCTTTTCAAATTTTCATCTGATCTATATGCTGTTTTACCCCTGAACAAACGTCCTCACTATCCAACTTTTGGTTCAAACTTAGTAATCATACCTCCTACATTCACACCATTACCAACAGCAACTGATCAGGACCAATCGCTGCAGTATACCACTGCCCACGGACTTCCATTCCGAAAAGCACCCTTCAGCACCATCCTCTCTCCCCAACCTTTTTATGGATGCAATTAGCAGCTCACCTTGTGCCTTAACTTTCTGAACCAATTTTACAATGCAAGATCATGTCAAATGCCTTACTAAAGCTCAGAGAGCCAACATCCACCACCATACCTTTATCGGTCTTCTTAGTTACTTCCTCAAAAGCAGAGTAAAAATAATGAGGCAGCACCTCCCCTGTACAAAGCCAAGCTGACTGTCCCTGATCAGCCTGTCTTACCAAATATACATAAATCCCATCTCTTCCCTGTTGCCAACATGAGACACGTCAGCATGACATTTCCTGGCTTCCTACTGCTGTCCTTCTTCAATAAAGGAACAAAGTTAGCTATCTCCCAGTCTCTTAAACCCCACACGTTGCTACTGAAGATGCAAAAATGTCTGCAAAGGCTCCAGTTATCTCTTCCCTCATTTCACACAGCAACCTGGGATAAGTCTTAAAGAAGACTCACCAACTGAAACAGGAGAGAGCTGGAAGCATTTAGCAGCATTTGGGAAAAGAAAAACAGAGTTAATATTTCTGTTGCAAGACCCTGCACCTGAGCGAATACAACATGGGTTAATGTCCTCAGTACTGCAGTTCTGTACACTGCGGCACTTTGACTAACCAGTCCCCACTAGGGGGCAGTACAGAATAGATCCACATTAGCCTGAAGTTTTATTGTTTGAAATGAGACCCAATTTCTCTGAAAAACAAGTGGGGACAGACATATCGTAAAGATCACAATTTTTTGAGACAATGTCCCCATTGAATTTGTGGCCTCGTGCACAGTGGAGTGACATCCAGCAATGCAAAGCATTTTCCTGAGGCCCACCTAGAGTTATATAGTGTGGAAACAGGCCCTTTGGCCCAACTTGCCCACAACAACCAACATGTCCCATCTACACTATTCCCACCTCCCTGGGATTGGCCCATATCCCTCTAAACGCATGATCCATGTACCCGTCTAAAAAGTTTTGAATGTTCTTGAATGTTGCGATTGGTCTCCAAATACCTGCCTAGAGGGAGTGCAGAGATGATTCCTGGGATGTCAGGACTGTCTTATTCCAGTAACTCTCTAGAATTTAGAAGATTGAGAGGGGATCTTATAGAAACTTACAAAAATTCTTAAGGGGTTGGACAGGCTAGATGCAGGAAAATGTTAAAAGTTACAAGGGTCACAGCTCAGGGGGAAATCCTTTAAAACTGAGATGAGAAGAACTTTTTTCACACAGAGAGTGGTGAATCTCTGGAACTCTCTGCCACAGAGGGTAGTTGAGGCCAGTTCATTGGCTATATTTAAGAGGGAGTTAGATGTGGCCCTTGTGGATAAGGGGATCAGGGGGTATGGAGAGCAGGCAGGTACGGGATACTGAGTTGGATGATCAGCCATGATCATATTGAATGGGCTCGAAGGGCCGAATGGCCTACTCCTGCACCTAATTTCTATGTCTATGTTTCTATGCACACTGCCCTTTGTGTAAAATAAAAGTTACCCCTCAGGTTCCTATTAAATCTATCCCCCACCCACCACCATTAAACTATGCCCTCTGGTTCTTGATTCCCCTACTCTGGGTAAGAGACTTCTACCATTGCCACTCATACAAAAGTGGACTTCCAATGAAGCCTTCTTCCATGTGACAGAAAGGGGACTCTCAGCTGATCACTAAACAGTTCTCGGGACTTGAGTCATAAGCTCCTATGGGGCTCCCACCAAAACCTTCCACCAACCTCGATCTTTCTCAAAAAGGCAGTCAACTTACAGGCAGCACAGTGGCACAGCTGGTAGAGCTGCTGCCTTAGAGCTGTAGAGACCCGGGTTTGATCCTCGGGTGCGGATGCTGTCTGTGTGGAGTTTGCGTGGTCTATCTGTGGTAGAGGTGCCGTGGGTTTGCTCCGAGTCCTCTGGTTTTGGATGCCTTTTTGAGGACGATTGAGGTTGGTGAGGGGTTTTGGTGGAGCCCTATAGGAGCTTGTTACTCATGCCTGCAGCAACAGTAAATGATCAACTCAAGAGACCCCTTTCAAAGACATGTAGGTTTGTAGCAATGAATTATCATTAGATACGGGCGAGGTGCTGGAAGACTGGCTGTATGGTTTGTTAAATCCCTCATAATTCTATTATTATCTTACAAGATCGACCACTGGTTACTGTGGTCTCTGGAATATTGGAGGCATTGCAGACTAAACAGTAGTGTTGTGAGTTGCAGGGGTAGCACTACTATTGCTTGTTTTTTGAGTATATGTGTGTGTATATATACACTATGAAGAGCATGCAGGTTTAACAGAGAGCACCTAGGCATTATCTGAGTGCAGCCCACATTCAGTTTTAGTTTAGTTTAGAGATACAGCATGGAAACAGCCCCATCAGCCCACGCCAACCATTGATCACCCATTCACACTAGTTCTATGTTATCCCAATTTCCCATTCACTCCCTACACACCGGGGACAATTTGCAGAGGCCCATTAACCTACAGACCCACATGGAAACCGGAGCACCCGGAGGAAACCCACATGGTCACGGGGAGAAGGTGCAAAGTTCTCACAGGTCAGGATTGAACCCAGGTATCTGGCGCTGTAAGGCAGCAACTCTAACGCTGCGCAACTGTGCAGCCGTATTAAATTAGACATGCCATTAAGAAAATTATAAAGCTTCTTTTTATGGTTTGTGCTTACAAATGTTTTGACATTGTTACGGGAAGTAGAACAAAAACCATTTAGTGAGGCAAGGCCATATACAAATTGCTAAATTGTTTTACTTTGTAATTATGGACCTTGAAATTGTATCGCCTCACACAATGACTTTGAACACAATGTGACTATATTTTTAAAAAACTGGTGTGTGCTAGAATATCTGCCAGGGACCCTTGCCCACTATTGGCACAACAATCTTTTTTGATTATATATTTTGTATTCATGTTTACAGATTATTTCACACGGTCAAATATTTAAATTATTAGTGCAATTTGCCTTTGTGATTGCCTACTACCATCGGTTGTTCACCCACTGCTGGATGGCAAAACTCTTTTCAAACCGATTCATAACTGGTAGCAACATGAGAAACGACTAGGTCTACACCAGGGGGGCAGTTAGCTCACTGTGGGCATCTTTCTTCTCCGCCTGTGGCAATGTCCTGCTTTGCTCCTAACTACAAACCCACATCCATTGAATAACAAAATGGAACTGCACTAAGATGATTGACACAAAAGTGCTGGAGTAACTCTGCAAACCAGGCAGCATTTATGGAGATAGACACAAGGCGCTGGAGTAACTCAGCAGGTCAGGCAGCATCTCTGGAGATAGAGACAAAATGCTGGAGAAACTCACCGGGTCTGGCAGCATCTTGGAGGACAAGGAAAGGCTACATCTCTGGTGGACATGGATAGGTGACATTTTGGGTCGGAATAGGTCCAGATTCATAGATAGGTGATGTTTCGGGACGGGACCCTTTTTCAGACTGCATGGATAGATCACATTTTGGCTCACGACCCTTCTTCAGACAGTGATAGATGGATGCAGGCAAGGGCTTTTGTTTTGATTGGTAGATGAGTTAATCCAGCACTTCGTGTTCACCGCAAGATTGCAGCACCTGCAGTTCCTTGTGTCTGCACCAAGACGTAAACAGTACCAACTAATTCATGAATAAAGGCAGTTTTGTACATTTATTGTGAACAGTACAAGTTAGCAGGTTACATATTTGACATACAGATTCAGCAGTTTATCGAGTCAAATCTGTGCCATTTTGATTCCTGCCAAAATGAAGTAACTTGATCTTTCTATGTGTTCTTTTAAATGTAAACAATAAACATTCCCTTCACAACTTCAGGTTAAATTATAATGTTTTTAATATCATATTTGCTCTAACAAATGATTGTTACATCTTATCAGCACGTTAGATGTGAATTTAAATGAACAATTTTACAGCTTCCACCTGTAATTTTTTTTTCTTAAGGTTCTCTCTTCAGCCAAGAACCAGCTTCAAAGTTTTTTATCAGCGCTGTGTTCTGTTTGTGAATGCCTCAGGCTAATCCCGCCATTTTAGGCTTCATTACCTTTAACTCAGAAGGCCCCACATACATTGAAGGCTTCTTCTGATCGGTCACATAAAAAAATAAAATCAAAACAACTGTACAATCAATCATATTGGTCATCATTACCAGGCTGTTCTAATGTTACATATGCATTTACACGAAACAATAAATTAAAAAAATAATTATTCAACACAGAATATACTCCTCAAGTACACTCAATATTATGTCAGAATGACTGCTTTCATTTCATTTGGCCGTAGATTCCCCACTGGTTTCTTTCATCGCCAGCATAAATTAACTACTCTCAGAAACATTTTGCCAGGAAAGAAAAAAATAATAATTAACTGCAGAAATAATGTAACTTCAACGTTTAAAGATTGAAGCTTACATTGAAGTTGAAAAAGAAAAGTCAATGTTTCCATGAAATATTGATGCTGTGTGCTTGGCCTTTACAGCCAAGCAGTCTGGCTTGTGAAACCCACAAATACAAATGGTTTACACAAGTTTTTACACTACATGTTTTGACAGAAAATATTCCAAAGGCAGGACTGTTTGCAATTCTCGGCTGCAGGTCGTAACAGCAGGATTTTTACCGTAAATATATCTCCCAAAACAGAGCACAAAATCCGAGTTGGGCAAATAATCTAATAACAGTAAAATGGTTTCAAGTGTTAAAGTGGAAGAGTACCCCTTGTCTATAACTTAACAGGAGAAAACCAGCATGGATTTAGAAAGATCCTATTCTGATAAATACCATCATTTCTACGAGGCCATTTCAGATCAAGTATTATCTTGACATTGCTTGGCTCCATCTTCAGAAAACATTAACAGAAACTTAATGTAAACATTTTCCAAACAAAGTAAAAGTTTTAAGATTAAAGATAAAACAAAAGGTCTGAATTAGAAGGGAAAATTGAAAGGATTAGAAGTCAATTGGAAACTGCCAAAGCCTGTGTACCAATTAGGTTAAACTATTCAATTGCTATCAACAACTGGAATCTTGTTACGTTTGAGGACAATTAAATCACTGATAAATGTTGCGTGTTTGAGGGGGAGAGCAGCGAGGAAGATTTAACACTGATGAATATGGAGTATTGCACGTAATCAAACAATTAAAGTCACAGGTATAAAATAACAAAACTAAGCTGACAGAAGGAATATCAAATTGGAACCTAGCAGTAATAGCTAAGATGTCACTGGTGAAACTTAAATGCCACTTTTGATGTGCATTCAAAAGAGCAAATCAACTCAGAACTATTGAATGGTTTGAAAATGATGTGCCCAGCATTCCACTAAGGTTTCTTTTCAAGATTTGCGATGTTAACAAACATAGAGTCATAGTCAAAGTGATACAGTTGGAATCAGGCCCTTTGGCCCAACTTACCCATACCGGCCAACATGTCCCAGCTACACTAGTCCCACCTGCTCACATTTGGTCCATATCCCTCCAAACCTGTCCTTGTGTAACTGTTTCTTAGATGTTTGGATAGTCCCTGCCTCAACCACCAAAAACAATAATTTTACCAAGTAGTAGAAAGTATACAACATTACTGGAGTTTTCAAAGAAAGAGTTATAAGCTATAATACGAGGATGAAAAGAGTGGGTTCCAAAGGGCTCTAAATGGCATTTCTTTGAGTTAAGTTTTCACATGTTCTGTATTCAAGTCCTGTGAGGAATAGCAATAATCTTCTCTTCTTAAAGGAGAATCATTGAGCATTTAAACAAAGAGTTTCTTGTTGGGGTTTGTGAACCCAAGAATCATCGTCAGTTTCTTTGAAGTCTCTGCAGTCAGAAAAGTAAAGTGCTGCCTGAAGACTTGCGATCTCAGCGGTATCCTCTCCCCATTACGTCAGGCCGGCAGTAATAGCAGGACATTTCTCCCACAACTCTGTGTGGTCCAAAGATTCCAGGTGTGTAAAAGTACATTTCTGTCCATGTGCCGTTAGGAGTCATGTTAAAATTTCCTTTCCAGCGGGATATTTGATGAAACTGAGACCAGCGACGTTGGTCTACTCACAGGTATGTTGGTCTGCAGAGCTGGAAGTGAGTGTTGCTTTGATGATTTTGGTGCCAGGTCTCTTTTCAACCGATTTTGCCTGTGGAAAAACATTGAATGTTAGTGTGCATTTAGTAAAACTTTGATATGTAAACTTCTAACTGTTTTCTGATTGTGAAAATAGAACAAAAATTTGTAAGACGAGGAGGCATAGCGATGCAGCAATAGAGTTGTTTTCTTACAGTGCTAGAGGCCCGGGTTCGATCCTTACTTAGGGGGCTGTCAGTACAGAGTTTATACATTTTCCCTGTGACTGCATGGGTTCTCTCCGGGTGCTCCAGTTACCCCCCACACTCCAAAGACGTACAGGTTTGTTGGTTAGTTGTCTTCAGTATAATAAATGTAAATTGACACAATAGTGCAGGATAGTGCTCGTGTACAGGGTGATCGATGGTCGACGTGGGCACGGTAAGCCGAAGGGCCTGTTTCCACGCTGTATTTCTAATATTTAAAGTAAAGAGAAACACTTCTACTGCACAAACACAACAGCCTCAGCTGACTCCACGATATATCAATTACAATCATACATGACAATCGTGTTGTTATTTTGCGACGACTTCACATTTTATTAAAAGAAAACATAATTTTAAATAGTGCCTTTGTCTCTGCTTATTCCCACTCCACTCCCGCAGTTTTAATCACATTTCATATCCTGGTGTACTGCCTACTCCCCAGCCTACAGGATTGGCACAATATTGTTTTTCCTTCGTCCATCCCTTTTCAGGAAAAAATGGTAATGCACAAAATGTTCTAAAACCAATATTTAATATACTTTTAATAATCCTCTGCTCTTGTTAGAAATGGATAGAACAAGATTGGATTGCCCTTTCCAGGGACGGCCACAGCCATAATACAGTCCAAGCCAATGATTCATGACTAACAAAAGTACTATTCATTACAGACAATGGAAACAATTGACATTCAAAAATTATGTGCATAAATCAAACTCAGTCACTTGCAACAGTGTGGTCATCTGCTTGATTGACGGGGCAATTGGCTGATTAGAACCCCATTATATGCAGCCATAATATTTTAATATAAATAAATTCCTTTTTAAAATCTGCATAAGATATAAGTGACTCTAATCTTCCCTTTCCCCCCCATAACCCTTGACACCCATTCTAATCAAGACTTTGTCTACCTCCGCCTTAAGAATATCCACTGACTTGGCTGTGTGACTTGATGTGACAATGAGCTCCACAAATGAGTTCCCTTGGTGAAAATGGATACATGTTGCTGATTCTTTGCTTCTCCAGTTCTAAATTGCATATTTGATTACACTGTTACCAAAAAAAAAATCACTTGAGTCAACAGACTGTATTGACGCAAAGCTAGCGTGCATTTTACAGGTTGTGTTTCCCTGCGGTACCATAGGAGTACCCCACACCTATCCCTTCACCTGATGATGGCCAGCATGCGAGGAGCTTGGCATGCTCACCTTAAAGGCCAGCAAGTAGTGAAACTGTTGGGCGGGAGTCAAGGATGGACATTTCACATGTAGGTTTGGGAATTGCTCTGCCCAGGAAAAGAAGGCTCTGCAGAGAGTAGTGCGTTCGGCCGAACGCACTATGGGAACTTCACTCGAACTATACATCCTTTACATCCTGTATACATCCCTGCAGGAACTATACATTAGGAGGTGCAACTCCAGAGCCAACAAAATCATGGGAGTCCCCTTCCACCCATGCAACGGACTGTTCCAGCTGCTACGGTCAGGCAAACACCTCCGTTGCCATGCTGTGAGAACGAAGAGGTTGAGAAGGAGTTTCTTCCCAGAGGCCATTCGGACTGTAAATCTCACCAGGGACTAACTTTACTGAACGTTTTTCCTTCCAATATTTAATATGTAAAAGAATATGTGTGTGTTTATGATTGTGTTTATAGTTTGTTTGGTTGTTTGTCTGTTTGTCTTTTTGCACAAAGTCCGCGAGCATTGCCACTTTTCATTTCACTGCACATCTCGTATGTGTATGTGACGAATAAACTTGACTTGACTTGACTTAAATGGGAACTTTAGTTTGCCCTTGTAACAAGTTTGACATGACTAGCAATTTCTATATTCATGGCATTTAAATGAATTACAAGGAATAATTCCTAATTTCTTATTTACCTGTTGTAGTATTTTAAAAGGAACAGCACCAAGGTGAAAATCAGTATTATTCCGATTACAATTATAGCTACGATAGCACCAGAACCTGGAAAACAAAAACAAAAAAATCAATTTGTACCAAGCATCCTGCCCACATTAACTTGCCCATTGTCAGAAGTGGGGGCTTTTGGACAATGCTTCTGGCATCACTTCCATTCACACTACTTACATTGTTATTAATAATAATTGTCCTCACAGACCCCACTTAAAACTTACGCAGGCAATTGATTTAGTTTTAAGTCCATACAGTCTGTTGATTCATATGCATGTTTTATTTATGATTCAGTGGAAATAGATGAAGGCTATCATAACTTGTATCCTTCACTTCAACAAACGACAACCTTTCTTTCCACTGAATCGGATTATGAAGTGGCAAATTTTGAAAGAAAACTGAAAATACATAGTGGCTTAAGTTCACAGAAATAAATATGAGATATGGCATCACGAATAGCTCTTCTGGAAAAAAAATTCATACCATTTTTGGGCATTTCATGGACAAGGAGCTAACCAGAAAGGATGAGGAGACCTTTATGTCACCTCAAGTCCATAGGAGGCTATGGACTTAAATGACTGGCAAAGGCACCAGAATGTAGACACCAGAATGTAGACACCAGAAGGGCAGCGTGGGGAGACCCGGGTTCAATCCCGGCAACAGGTGCTGTCTGTGAAGAGTTTGTACGTTCTCCATGTAACTGCGTGGGTTTTCTCTGAATTTTCGGTTCCACACTCCAAAGACATACAGGTTTGTAGGTTAATAGGCTTGGTAGAAATGTAAATTGTCAGCGCAGACTCGGTGGGCCAAAGGGCCTGTTTTGGCTCTGTATCTCTAAACGTTTTACTCTACAAGGGAGACGAGGAGACATTTTTACTCAGCGGTTTCTTACAACTGGAAACTCATAACAATGTATTTCAAAATTAAATTAAAAATTACTAACCACAGCTGAAGAAATTTGGGGAAAAGATCCAAGGAAATCAATGAATGGAAATGCCACCAAAATGATGGGCCAAACTCTTTTCTGCACTGAGTGATTCAATTCTTCATTAATTCTCTGTTTAATTCTCATGATTAAATACATTACAATATCACTGAGGCATACACTGTTCATGCTCTAAATCGTCTCTCCATTCCCTCCACAGATGCTGCCTGTCCAGTGAATGTTTCCAGTGAAATGGTATCATTTAAAAATAAATTGGATGGGCATATGGATGAGAAGGGAATGGAGGGTTATGGTACGAGTGCAGGCAGGTGGGACTAAGGGGAAAAAAAATTTGTTCGGCATGGACTTGTAGGGCCGAGATGGCCTGTTTCCGTGCTGTAATTGTTATATGGTTATATGGTTAATTTCTCCAACACTTTGTGTTTAGCTCAAGATTCCAACATCTGCAGTTTCTTGTGTCTGCAATTCACAAACTTCTTTGCACAAGTGTAGATCAGATTTTTCATTCTTCAGATTGGACTTAATGTATTTCAAACATGACATCAACAGATCTCATGATGAGAAGCCATTGAACAGGAAAGGATGCAATTTGTAGTCATGTCCCTGACTGATCACCCATTAGATTAATATAAAGCCTGTTCAACAACTCTGCAACAATCATCCTCTGCTTCTTCCCCATTAAGCTACAGGGCACATTCTATAGATAGACACAAAGTGCTGGAGTAACTTAGCGGGTCAGTCAGCATCTCTGGAGAAAAAGGATGGGTGACGTTTCCGGTCGGGACCCTTGTTCAGACTGATGCTTCGGGTTGGAACTCAACCAGCATCTCTCAGTTCTCTGTTTCTATATTCGGGCACATTCTGTATTTGGTCTTGGTTTTGAATTTGTAGGAAAAAGTTACATATTAATGCAAGAATAAATAACTTTCAATGAAGTGGTAATCTGCGTGACCTGAGTCAACATAATAATAGATCTTGTTACAGTGACAAAGCCACACGTAGACACACCCTGAAATGTTGAACACCGGATAACAAACTTGTTTTGAAGATAAGATAATAGCAAAAATCCAGTTTGTCGTCTAACTCTTGATAACAAGGTTATTTATAATGATAAAGTGTTCTAGAAGGAACTGCAGGTGTTGGAAGATCGAAGGTACACAAAATTGCTGGAGAAACTCAGCGGGTGCAGCAGCATCTATGGAGCGAAGGAAATAGGCGACGTTTCAGGCCGAAACCCTTCTTCAGACTGATTGGGGGTGAGGGGGAGAATGAAGGAAAAAGGGAGGAGGAGGGGGAGCCCGGGGGGGGGGGGGGGGGGGGATGGGAGGAGACAGCTCGAGGGTTAAGGAAGGGGAGGAGACAGCAAGGGCTAGCAAAATTGGGAGAATTCAACGTTCATGCCATCAGGACGCAAGCTACCCAGGCGGAATATGAGGTGCTGTTCCTCCAATTTCCGGTGTTGCTCACTCTGGCAATGGAGGAGACCCAGGACAGAGAGATCGGATTGGGAATGGGAGGGGGAGCTGAAGTGCTGAGCCACCGGGAGTTCAGGTAGGTTATTGCGGACTGAGCGGAGGTGTTCGGCGAAACGATCGCCCAACCTCCGCTTAGTCTCCCCGATGTAAATCAGCTGACATCTAGAGCAGCGGTTGCAGCGGATATTTATAATAATAGCCTTGTTGTGAACTTGCTCATCTCATTGATCATTCTGTATTGTGGCTTTTATTCTTAAACCAACATAATTTGAATATTTTATTTTTGTGCAGTCCATCACACAAAGCAGCCTCTCTCCCCCAGTGATTCTGTTTTCACACTGCCTTAGGAAAACAGCCAATACAGCCAGGCACCTCTCACACCTCTGTCATTCCCTCTTCCCTCCTCTTCTGCTGGACAGCAGGTACAAAGGGTCTACAGCATGTACAACCACATCCAAGAACATCGTCCCCACTGTTGGACGCACCTTTCATAAGTGAAGTACGTTATTCCCAGTTTTCCAATCTACATCGTGGCACCTGCACTTTTTCATATGAACTTCCTCTGTAGCTGTAACACTGTATTCTGTACTCTGGGCCTTCCCCTATTGTACTTGAACTTGACGTGATTGTATTTATGTATAGTATATCTAATCTGTTTGAATATCAGGCAAAACAAAGCTTTTCACTATACCTTGGTACACATGACAGTAATCATAATCATACTGTATTAGCCAAGTATGTTTTGCAACATACGAGGAATTTCATTTGCCATACAGTTATACCAATAAAATGCAACAGAACACACCAAATACATTTTAACATAAACATCCACCACAGTGACTCCTCCACATTCCACACTGTGATGGAAGGCGAAAAACAGTTCAATCTATTCCCTTCTTTGTTCTCCCGTGGTCATGGGCCTCGAGCCTTCCATTGACGGGGCGATCTTGGCTCCTGTAGCGTTTGGGCCCACTGTGTCTGGGCGATCAAGCTCCTGCATCGGGAGGGGGAATCGCAACTCCCCCGCGCCAAGCGATCGGACCCCAGGTCAGGGCTGATCGAAACCTTCTGCGTCATTTGGAGCTTCCCGACATTGGTCTCTACCCGAGACTGCGAGCTCCTCAATGGTGAAATCCGCAGACCGCGGTTTGAGCATCGATCCCAGGCAGTGGAGCTCAAAGTCAGTCCCGAGCAAGGCCTCCAGCTCCATGATGTTAGGCCGCTGAGCGACCGGAGATACGATCCGGAAAACAATTGCATCTCCGGTAAGGTGAGAGATGATAAAAAAGTTTCCCCCGACCCCTTTCCCCACCCACCACATAAAACAAACCAGACAACATTAAAACAAACTTTTAAAACACACATAAAAATAACAACAACAAAAAAACGAAAAGACTGACAGACTGTTGGCGAGGCTGCCATAAACCTAAACCTGTCTGGATATCCTGATTGTTCCTATAAAACCTTGATCTTAAATCTGAACAAAGCAATCTCCAGAAGATGGGAGATAAATTGGAATAGCACAAGTTAGTAAACAACATTAAAATGTATAACAGCAAACACGCCATGGTTAACATATACAGAATTAACACTTGGTCTATGTAAAAGGCAAAAAAAAAGTGGAATAGCAGTGCTTAGTGTGAGAAAAACACAGAATTAGTTCAAAGGCTCGTTGCCAATGAAAGCAGTCTGAGGAATGGGAACATTTCAAAATTCAGCAAAGGAGGACGAAGACTGAAAAGGAAGGAGAAAGAGAGGCAGGATGGACTACTCCTGCTTCTAGCTTTATGTTTGTTAACACACGGCATTTTTTTGGGAGATAAGTCATGGAGTCATAGAAACATAGACATAGAAATTAGGTGCAGGAGTAGGCCATTCGGCCCTTCGAGCCTGCACCGCCATTTAATATGATTATGCCTGATCATCCAACTCAGTATCCCGTACCTGCCTTCTCTCCATACCCTCTGATCCCCTTGGCCACAAGGGCCACATCTAACTCCCTCTTAAATATAGCCAATGAACTGGCCTCAACTACCCTCTGTGGCAGAGAGTTCCAGAGATTCACCACTCTCTGTGTGAAAAAAGTTCTCCTCATCTCGGTTTTAAAGGATTTCCCCCTTATCCTTAAGCTGTGACCCCTTGTCCTGGACTTCCCCAACATCGGGAACAATCTTCCTGCATCTAGCCTGTCCAACCCCTTAAGAATTTTGTAAGTTTCTATAAGATCCCCTCTCAATCTCCTAAATTCTAGAGAGTATAAACCAAGTGTGATACAGTGTGGAAACAGGCCCTTCGGCCCAACTTGCCCACATTGGCCAACAATGTCCCAGCGACCCTAGTCCCCACTTGCCTGCACTTGGTCCATAACCCTTCAAACCAGTCCTATCCATGTACCTGTCCAACTATTTCTTAAACAATGGGATAGTCCCAACCTCAACTACCTGCTCTGGCAGCTTGTTCCATACACCCACCACTCTTTGTGTGAAAAAGTTACCCTATCGGATTCCTATTAAATCTTTTCCCCTTCACCTTGAACTTATGTCCTCTGGTCCTCAATTCCCTTACTCTGAGCAAAAGACTCTGTGCATCTACCCGATCTATTTCTCTCATGATTTTGTACACCTCTATAAGATCTCCCCTCATCCTCCTACGCTTCATGGAATAGCCACCCAGCCTACTCAACCTCTCCCTATTGCTCACACCCTCTAGCCCTGGCAACATCCTCGAAAAAAAAATTCAAGTATTTTTTCACGGTTCTAATTACAATTCACCTCGGGGCAAAATGTGACTGGAACACTCATTGCCTACGTTCAGCAATAACAATGATAACTTAGCAATGTGGAACCACAATCAGCAAGGAAAAAAACAAAAAGGCTCGAGGGTGAAATACAGTGGAAACAGTCATGGTGGGCAAATAATCTAAGTATTACACTCTTCAACTCGTCAAAGGTAAGGGGTGAAAGACACAAAATGCTGGAGTAATTCAGTGGGATAGGCAGCATCTCTGGAGAGAAAGAATTAGTGACGTTTTTGGCTCGAGACCCTTCTTCAGATCCTTCTTTGGGTCTTGAACCAAAACGTCACCCATTCCTTCTCTCCAGAGATGCTCCCTGGCCCGCTGAGTTATTCCAGCATTTTGTGTCTATCTTCGGTTTAAACCAGCATCTGCAGTTCCTTCCTACGCAAAGGTAAGGGGCGGTTTCTCATGGTTTGCGGAACAATAAATTTAAACAACTCTTGAATACCGATGTATATAATCCCCTCAACATTTCACAGCCTTTTGCAGCCTCTGATCTTTGTGACCTATAGAGATTTGTTTCCCATTCACAGTGCGGATTTTCTTTCAAATTAAAGGTGCACCTTATTCCTTCTGCAGATATAGTTTCTGGGAATTCAGTGACAATTATCACAGAATGAACAGCTCATTTATTCAGGTAAGACATCATTGTTCACTATGAAGGCTTTTCTTGTTCTGAAATTGGCACTCAAACAAGATCTACTGCATCTATTGTTTTTTCTTGGATATCTTTATGTTTTCTCTCACCCTCCCTCAGCTGCCCTTGTGTTCTCCAGCAGATGCTTATATGTAGGCGCTAAACATTTTTGTTAAAATCCTTTACGGGAGATCTAGCTTCAGGTTCCTGGGAGTCAACATCTCCGATGACCTCTCTTGGACCCACAATACCTCTACTCTGATCAAGAAGGCTCATCAGCGTCTCTTCTTCCTGAGGAGACTGAAGAAGGTCCATCTGTCTCCTCAGATCCTGGTGAACTTCTACCGCTGCACCATCGAGAGCATCCTTACCAACTGCATCACAGTATGGTATGGCAACTGCTCTGTCTCCGACCGGAAGGCACTGCAGAGGGTGGTGAAAATTGCCCAACGCATCACCGGTTCCACGCTCCCCTCCATTGAGTCTGTCCAAAGCAAGCACTGTCTGCGGAGGGCGCTCAGCATCGCCAAGGACTGCTCTCACCCCAACCATGGACTGTTTACCCTCCTACCATCCGGGAGGCGCTACAGGTCTCTCCGTTGCCGAACCAGCAGGTCGAGGAACAGCTTCTTTCCGGCGGCTGTCACTCTACTAAACAACGTACCTCGGTGACTGCCAATCACCCCCCCCCCCGGACACTTATTATTTATTTTTTATTCAAATCGTTTGCTATGTCGCTTTTCAAGGGAGATGCTAAATGCATTTCGTTGTCTCTGTACTGTACACTGACAATGACAATTAAAATTGAATCTGAATCTGAATCTGAGATGGATTACATTGTCAAGGCAAACATTCATTGACCCTGATGCCTATGAGGGGGGTCTCAGTGAGTTGTGTTCTTGAACTGCATAGTTTCGAGATACAGAACCAGCGTGGAAACAGACTCTTCGCCCCACCGAGTCCGTGTCGACCCGCAATCCCAGCATATTAACACTTGACATTTATACCAAGCCAATTAACCTCCAAACCTGTATGTCTTTGGAGTGTGGGAGAAAACCCAAACGGTCACGGGGACAACATACAAATTGTGTACCGACAGCACCCGTAGTCGGAATTGAACCCTGGTCTCTGGCACTGTAAGGCAGCAACTTTACCGCTGAGCCACCGTGCCGCCCATCGTGAAGGTACTTGGAGCTGCTGGTGTACAGGGAATGGCAGTGACAATGAAGGAACAACAATAACAATCCAAGTCAGTATAACACGTGGCTTGGACTGGAACCCAGAGGCAACGATGTTCCCATATACATGTCACTCTTGTCCTTCAGAGTTTGGGGACAGACACTGATTTGGGAGATGCTGCTCAAAAGCAGAATAATGGCAGGGCAGAGTTCCACAATCGTCACTGTCACCAATACCTTGCTTTTGTCCCTGAGAGGATAGTTCAGACCGCAGGTACTGGTGAACCCCTTGACCCAATTCATGCACATTCTGGTAAGGACCATCGTTGGTAGAAAGTAGAAGAAAATGTTCTCGTTATTTTATCAATAATCATGTTACTTAAATCTCTGGATGTATATGTGTAGGAAGGAACTGCAATACTGGTTTATTCTTAAGATAGACACAAAATGCCGGAGTGACTCAGCGGGACAGGCAGCATCTCCTAGATTTATTCAAAGGAAACTGGTTAAACAGACAACATCGTAAGGGCAGGTGCATCAAGAAACAGTGGTTCCATCAACTAGCCGAACCTCCCTCAAATTCAGAAAATTATGTAGTTATTATGAGGGCATTGAAGATGATGAAAATATTTGATTAGTACAGGTGTTGGAGGTTATGGGGAGAAGGCAGGAGAATGGGGTTAGGAAGGAAAGATAAGATCAGCCATGATTGAATGGCAGAGTAGACTTGATAGGCCAAATGGCCTAATTCTACTCCCATTCCATATGACCTAATTACCTTATTTAATTTGATAGAAACAAATAAATTATTTGTTGGGTGGGATATCCTGAATAAGGATGTACGCCCTTTAAATTGAAAGTAGGTCATTCAACGTGGAGTTAGAATGTGCCCTTTGCATAAAAGGTGAACAACTTGCTCCCGCATATAAAACGTGATGTGAAACTGACAATGGAAGACTATAATAAAATTGACATAGTCGAGGATTTTAACGTTCCCAATATAGACTGGGACTGCCATGGTGCCAAGGGCTACGATGGGGTGGAACGTGATCAGTAAAATGTGCTCTGGCAACAAGGGAGAGGGCAAAGCTCGACCTACTTTTAGGGAGCTGAGCAGGACAAATGCCTGAAGTGTCAGCAGGTGAGCCTTTTGAGACCAGCAACCCTAATGTTATTAATTTTTAAATATACATTTAAAAATTAAGGGCAGGGCTGGTTCACAAGTTCTAAATTGGGGCAAGGACAAATTTGATAGTATTAGATAGGAACTTGCAAAAATAGATTTTAGTAGGTTATTTGTACGCAAAGAGACGTCCGGAGAGTGGGATGCTTTTACAAGTGTGATGGTGGGGCGCCAAGGTATGCATGTTCCCGTTAGAGTGAACAACAAGACAGGTAGGAGTAAGGTACCCTCGATGATGAGAGAAATCGAGGCGCTGGTCAAGCAGCTGTATCACTGTAAGTGAACAGGAGAAAGAAAAGCTTACTTAAGAAATAAATCAGGAGGGCAAAGAGGGGTAGGCCTGGCAGATAAGATAAGGTGAATCCAAGGTGGTTTTAGAAGTATATTAAGAGAAAAAGTAAATAGAGTATAGGGCTCCTCAAAACAATTCTTTGTGCGGACTCACAGGAGATAGACAAGATCCCCAAAGAATATTTCTCAATTACTTTTACTGCGGAGAAAGACATAAAGACTACTGAGCTTTGAAAAGTTGACGATGCCTTGAGGAGAGTCCTTAGTATGGTCGAGGGGTGGCTGGGAGTTCTACAATGTATGAAGGTAGATACATTTTCCAGATATGATCAGATATATCCAACAACACTAGTAAGCTGGAGAAGAGTCCTGGCTGAGACATGCGAATCATTGGTAGACACAGGCAAGGTGCCGGAAAAACTGGAGGGTGACTACCGTGTGCTTCTATTTGAGAAAGGCTGCAGACATGGGAACTATAGACCACTAACCTAACATCTGTGGTAGGAAAGTTACTGGAGAGGTTTCTGAGAGCAAAGATGGACATGCATTTGGATACAGGGATTGATTTAGGGATAATGAGCATGGTTTTGTGCCTCAGGCATTTGACTGAGCCTTCTGAAGAAATAACCGAGAAGATGGTTGAGGGCAGGACCATATACGTGGTCTAAATGAACTATAGCATGGACTTTGATAAGGACAGGTACCTGGATAGGAAAATCTCTGAGGGATATGGGTCAAACAGAGGCAAATGAGACATCTTGGTCAGCATGGGCAAGTTGGGCCATTGGACCCATTTCAGTACTGTACGACTATGACTCTCTGATGCTATTAACATAGACACCCTTGAACCACTTAAACAGAATATCACAGCAGAAGGGCTAACTTGCCTGCAGTAGTCAGTAATGGCCACTTTGACTGTGATGACACCCCATTGCACAAAACGTCTGTTTGCCTAGTCTAGTTCAACACCAGTAGAGCATAGAATCACTTAATAAGTTTCACCTTTATGCCAAAGATAGACACAAAATGCTGGAGTAACTTAATGAGACAGACAGAAAATCTGGAGAGAAATAATGGGTGATGATTCAGGTCGAGACCCTTCTTCAGTCACCTCTACGCCATGTGTTCTTACTCCCTGCTCCCCACGCCCTGCTCCTCACCTCATCCTCCCCACCCACTAAATGGTGTAAAAGTGCAATTAATGTCCCAACTAATTCTACAAGGTGGATTACAGAAGCTAACATTCTGTGCTGTAGAGTCATCTAAAACCAGTTTATCATGGGGAAAATTGAAATTGAATTAAATATCCTTACTCCGGTACAGAATTTCTTGGGGCGATCTTGTTGTTAATGTTGTGTTGACATTTACTTCTGTTGTGGCGCTGGTGTCCATGTTGAGGCCTAGAAGCAAGGGTTAAAAAAAAGAGCAAAATCAGTTTATAGAGAAGTTAAATGTTCAAATGTAACAACAAGCTACAGGGAATGAGGCCTCAAGTAAACTGGCGAGTTCCGATGACATGAATAAGTACAATGATGAGATGACTCATGAAAAAAAAATTGCACTCAAAACTAGGGATAGTCCTCTTGGATATTTGTTCATCTACATCTGGTAATCTAATCGGCTATTCCAGGTGAGACAGACTCTCCTACACCTCAACCAACCTCTTGTTAGTCTAAATAAAATATTATCTTATTTAACAGCACAGTGGTGCAGTGGTAGAGTTGCTGCCTTACAACTGCAGAAATCTGAGTTTGATCCTGACAATGGGTGCTATCTGTACGGAGTTTGTATGTTCGCCCTGTGACCGCATGAGTTTTCTAAAAGTGCTCTGCAGGTCTTCTCCCCCAATCCAAAGATGTGCAGGTTTATAGGCTAATTGGCTTCTGTAAATTTCCCTAGCATGTAGGATAGTAATTGTTGGTCCGCGTGGACTTGATGGGCCAAAGGGCCTGTGTCAACCCTGTATCTCTAAACTAAACCAAACCAGTCGTTTTTGCATGACTACTCGGGTAAATAAGGTAAGATAGAGTCAGGCATAAAGATCAACATGTTCCTAGCTAATCAATATTGAGGCAGGCCGACAGTCATCTTAGGACTGGATTAATGCAATGACAGATCAGAAAGTCACAGTGAATTGTCAAGGTGATAGTGTTGTGTAGCAAAATAGATAATGCAATCGATCAGGCTCAAATTTGCTTCTTCCAGCAAGGAATGGGTTTCAATTGCATTCCTACATAACAAGTTTCTCCATTCGAGGTATTTAAAAAACGATCAGCATTTCCTCATACATACTCTTTGATTCTACTTATTTACACCCAGTACACCCACAAAGTATAACAGGATGGCTACTATGACAAAGGGAAATTACGTAACAGAAGAGCTGTGAGAACCAAAACGCTGATGCAATTGAGAATGGGGTCTTTAATCACAGGGTAATATGAACGGCAAAAAAACCCCATGATTTCTCGTGGTTTGGCTAAGATGATCTCCACTCTATCTGTTCTTTTGTTCAAGAACGTGGACTTTTGTAGAACTTGAAAAAAATGAAATCCCAACTGTTTCTCTTTCTCCTGTAGCTGCCTAGTATTTCAAGATTTCCAGGTACTGCAGTTCTTTAAATTTCAGATGGGAAAGGATGATTGTTGCTAAGTCTGTCCAGAACATTATTAATGCAGGTGCCATTAACCAGTAATAGTGCCCTTAAAATGCACCATTCTTTTAATTTGCACAATTTTCTCAGGTAGTGCCGACTCTCTGTACCATTGGGTTTGGTATATGATTATCACACATACTAAGATACAATGAAAAGCTTTGTTTGAATGCTATCCAGTCAAGTCTCACGTGTACAATGGATCCTTAGGCAGCATGACATGCAGTGCAAAGAGAAAAATACCAGAGTGCAGAATATAGTGTTACAGCATTATAGCATTCCAGTTACGGAAACAGTGCATGTGGTCACAGTGGGGTAGGTTGAGAGATTGGGACTACAACTTTAGCTTACTAACGGTGGAGATTCCACAAAACTGGTCTTAGGCACATGCCACTTTAATTCTCAATCCCACTCCTATTCTTACCAGTCTGTCTGTGGCCCTCCCCACTGCCATGAATTCCTGATCTTCCAATCTACCTCATGTGACCCTTGCACTTTTTTTCTCTGCACTTCCACTGTTGCTGAAACATTATATTTTGCACTCTGTATATTTTCTCTTTTGCAATATCCAATATACTCATATATGGCATGATTTGCCTAAATAACACGCAAAACAAATTTGTCACCGTATCTCGGTATACTTGATCATAATAATACAATTTTTTGGGTAGTACGCGACAAAAAACTTTTCACGGTACCTCGGTACACGAGACAATAAACTAAAGTGAAAATGCCTCACTTACTGTCAGTACTCATGCTCCTTTATCATTTAATCTATATTAACCAATCTCCCTATAATATCTTGTCCTGCATTGCATTCCTCCCTCGAATTCTGCTTTCTAAACTGACACCATCCACTGCCCCAGTGCTTCTGAGGAAGAATCCCTGACTGAAATATTAAGTATTTTCTAAATCCATAAATGCTGCCTGATTTGATGAATTCTTCCAGCAGTTCGATTTTTGAGTTGAGTTTATTGTCATGTGTACCGAGGTACAGTGAAAAGCTTTTTGTCGCGTGTTACCCACTCAGTGGAAAGACTATACACGTTTACAATCAAGCCGTTCACAGTGTGTAGTTGCAGGATAAAGGAAGTAATGTGTAGTGCAAAGTAAAGTCTAGTAAAATCCGATTAAAAATAGTCCATGGGTCTCCAATGAGATAGATGATAACTCTAGCTCAGGATCGCTCTCGAGTTGTTGATAAGATGGTTCAGTTGTCTGATAACAGCTGGGAAGAAACTGTCCCTGAACCTGGAGGTGTGCATTTTCACACTTGGTTATCTGTGTGCTCCCTTTATTTACTGTACATTTGTAACAATATTCAGTGAAAATTGAACTGACAAGTATTTGATTGATTAGCTCACTCCTTCCAACAGATGTGTACAGACACTCCCCGATTTACACAATAGGCGACTTATGTAAACTCACATTTGCGTAAACAATTCTGTACTCAGTACTGATTGCAATCAAGGCAGTTTGTAATTTACACAACACCGTACGATCACTCAAGTTCACTGTGGAAACCAGCCAACAATGGTGGCGTGTTTACCCAGAAGGCCATGCGCCGCAGAAAGTGCCCCAAGCAGTGATTCCGCCTAACGTAAAACCTGACTTACGTTAGGGTTCATGAAACGTAACCCTTACAATGATACTTTATTGTCACATGTCCTTGGTACAGTGAAGTTCTTTGTTTTACCAAAGGTTGGGGAGTGCCTGGGGATATAATCTCTGCAAACACCGTATCTTCATTACGTAAAAATGGTAGAAAAATTGGCAGAAAGCTACATTTTCTATCCAATTACCAAAGGCATTTAAATACATCTGCAGGGTAGCAATTCAGTGTTAATAATACTGTTGTTGATCAATTCAGATCACAGGCAATTTAGAGCAAGAACTACTTGAACAATGTACCCAAAAACTATTCACAAAACTTTAAATTGTAATTTAAACTATAACTTTAAATTGCCAAATCATCCAAATATTTGCATATTTGGGACAAACTGATCTTAAACCACTTGAAAGTATATTCCAGACTTTACAGGGCACAGCATGCAATATAAACATAGAAAATAGGTGTAGGCCATTCGGCCCCATCGAGCCAGCCCTGCCATTCAATTTGATCATATCTGATCATCCAAAATCAGTACCCCGTTCCTGCTTTTTCTCCCATATCCCTTGATACTGTTTGCCCCAAGAGCTAAATCTACACATAATTCAGCCCAAATAAAATTACACATAATTCAGCCCAAATTGGCAATTTCACTCAGAAGTAGTTGATGCGAGAGTGAAATGTTACTAATAAAAATGATTTTTTAAATCATTGCATGTGGCCATGCTGTTCTTGTTTCAAATGTATTTAATGATAAAATATAAGTGGAAAAAATATTGCATTTTACTGACGGGTATTGACCATTTCGTTAGAACTAGATCAATCTTGAACCACAACTTCCTCTCATGAATGGATTGATTGTACTCATGTATTATCTTTTCTTTGACTGCAAAGCACACAAACAAAAGTTTTTCCACTGTATCTCAGTACACGTGACAATCTATATTACTAAAAGACTCATCTTGACCACTTCCTGTTGCACTGTATATTGATTTTAGAAAAATCGCTGCCACTTACGGCTGTGACTTTTGGCCATCTTACTCAGAGCCCTCCTCTGCTGTGCAGGACAAGAGGATTTTTCCCATCAATGAAAAATAAAAGACTTATCAATGTTTTAAAAATGTTGAGATTATCTTTCCTGAAGGCCACGCCCCTGCCGGAGGGACTATAAAACCCGGAAGTGTTGAGTGCCTCAGTCAGTCTCTGCAAGATGGGGGAGTGAGAGGGTCATGTCTCTCAGTCTGAGCTGTGAATAACATGGAACACATGTCGACTAAACTGTCAGTGCCCTTAATGTGGTTTGAAAATGCAAAGTTGCCTTTGGTTTGAGAATGCTAAAGTTGCCTTGCCTAATTGAAAAGTTGGTTTGAGAATGCCTTGCCCAATTGAAAAGTTGGTTTGAGAATGCTAAAGTTGCCTTGCCTAATTAAAGTTTTCTTGCCAAATTAAAGTTGCCTTGCCAAATGCAACAGGTTTGTTTTGAAAATGCGTCTTTTAACTGTGCCTTATTGAAAAGTGTGCAACAATTTTTGGAAGGTAAAACCATGAATAAATGTTTTATTAGATCAGGACTGTGTTTAATGCAAAATTGCCGCTTATTCCGTGACTTCTGCTTAGTGGAGAGGTGGCGTTGAGTGCATCATTTCTGCTTAGTGGAGAGGTGGCGCTGAGTGCAGATGGCCCACATTGGAGACGCCACCCTGAACCGTTTGAATAATTCAAGAGGGCTTACTGCCATGTATATGCCCTCTGGAAACCAGTCCCTTCGGCCCACAACACCCATACTAGCGCTACAGAAAGCCCCCCAATGGCCAGCAATATTGGAATTTGTGGAGAGGTGGAATATTGTGTTGGGTGACCAGCCCTCCCGTGTGATGCTGGGACCCAACGGGTCCCATTTATTCTAGTAATATACTACATTTGTGTGCCTCCACTGTCAGAGTGAGGCCACATGCAAATTGGAGGAACTGCGCCTCCTATTTCACCTGGGCTTACAACCCAGTGGTATGAACGGTGATTTATCTAATTTCAAGTAACTCCTGCATTCCCTCCACGCCCCTCACTTCCCCTCCCCCACCTAATCATCCTACCAGTTTCACTGTTCACATCCTGTATATCTCTTGTTATCACCCCTTCCCCAGCCAACAATGGGCTATTATGGGCTCCACCCTTCCTGAGATCATCTGTTGCAGGCCCTGATTTGTTCTGGCCTTTTCTCGCCTCTATTCTTTAACTCGAGATATGCTGCTTGACTCCAACATTTTGTGTCGATCTTTGGTATAAACTAGCATCTGCAGAAGCTTCTGACGATCCTGATGGCTGCTACTCTGCTAGGAGCAGCAAACTCATCATCTACATAAATCACAGGGTAGAATCATGCACACTCTTCCTTGTACACATGACTCAACAAAATTTGTAAATCACATTTTTTTTTAAACAGGAAGGTAACCAAATATTAAGTATATTAATGAGGCTGTAAGAAAGACCACAGCAGGAATTCAATCGGTTCCAATGGATGGAGGGTCACAAAGACAAGCTGGTGAATAAATAAAAGTCATTGCATGTGTCGGAATTCCCTGATGATCTTTTCGCTGAGTGCATTTCAAAATGAATTGGTGAATTCATTCACAAGGGCTATGTCTTTCACCAATGGTTACAGGTTTTTAATTAAGAGTTAGGGAACCAAGGCAGGTAGTGGACTTGAAATCCTGATCAGTTGCAAATGGCAGAAAGGCTACAAGCAGTAGCTTTGCTGCTGTTTGATAATAACAGCTGGGGCTCATGTTGTCGATTTCCCCGTGGTGAGCCCTGTCAACTGACCTCAGTCAGGCGAATGACAACAAACAGAGAGAGCAGCAGCGCTGCAACTTGGCGCCAACCCGGAGCATGCGCCCTTTTTATGACGGGTGTTAAACCGGATGGCATCACCCTGCTGCCTCAAACACAAGAAGAAGAAGAAGAAGTTAATAACAGCTTCACTGAAATACAATGGGGGAAAAGCTGGAGACACCCAGCAGATCAGGAAGCATGTGAGGAAAGAAAGGTTACAAAGAATGGTCGAATTGATAGAATTGATTGAGAGGTACAGCATGCAAACAGGCCATTCGACCCACCCAGTCCACACCAACCATCCCATTTCACACTAGTCATCCCAGATTTCTGAAACATTAACTGTTTTCTTTCCACAGATGCTCCATGACCTGCTGAGCGATTCCAGCATTTTTCTGCTTTTATTTCAGATTTACAGCATCTGCACATTTCTTTGGTTGACTTTCATTCAACTGGTTCAGTTAGATGGGAAAAAAAGCAACTATTTCCTATTGCAGTGATAACTGAAATCCCTTGCTGCCTCTGTGTGTGTGTGTGTGTGTGTGTGTGTGTGTGTGTGTGTGTGTGTGTGTGTGTGTGTGTGTGTGTGTGTGTGTGTGTGTGTGTGTGTGTGTGTGTGTGTGTGTGTGTGTTTTATATTTCTACAAATAATCCTCCATGTCTGCTACTGTATGTGTTTACTGCTTGGGCTGTGGCTGGATCAATATTGTAAAGGGGCTGCTGCTGGGGCATTAACATTGCTGTAAAGTGGTCTTGGCAGCTGCGGGTGGGCACAGGCTGTCAGAGTGGGGAGGGAATGTGATTGTAGATTGCTTGTATATAAACTTTGCAATGATGGACATGCAAAACTAGACCCTTCTTCAGACGAAAGGTTTTGACCCGAAACTTCACCCATTCCTTCTCTCCAGAGTTGCTACCCACTGAGTTACTCCAGCACTTTGTGTCTATCTTCGGTTTAAACCAGCATCTGCAGTTCCTTCCTACTAATTTCAGAAGTGAGTTGCTTATGCTACTGAATAGGGGTCCTGACCAAAAACGTCACCTATACCATGTCCTCCAGAGATGCTGCTTGACCCGTTGAGTTACTCCAGCACTGTTTTTTTTTGTAAACCAGAAATAAGTGGCAAAGGCCTTTTGGACTTAAGTGCATTGTGCAGCCAGAAGGGAAATACTTAAAAACAGGAACCGAGAACAACATCACAGATCCTTTGTGTTTATAACATTTTATGGATTCCTTAATTTAACCACATTCCAATGGACTAATTAATGCAAACCCAAGTATCAAACAATTCTGCAAAATCTGAATACACCCAAGTGCTTATTTATGGGGACCAACTCTCCTGTAAGGTCCAGAAGTCTGTTTGTAAATGGACACCTAGTTTTAAAGTGGATGTGACATTAATGACTGTTAGCACACCCATTATTGAGCCTGTCGGAAATGTACAAAGCAGCCAGATCACAACCTCAATCGATAGAACCCATAACTCGTCAGTGACATTGCCACTTCAGAGCTCAGTGCTTCAGCTACAATAATGATGCCTCCCACAAAACTGAACACGACCTGTGGGAGAAAGGATTCCCAGCACTGCCATTTAAAGTGACCGGTCACCAGTTACAGAATATAAGTTGCTATTTGCATTTTAGACTTTAGATTTCAGAGATACAGTGGGAAAACAGGCCCGTCGGCCCACCCGAACCATGCCGACCAGCGATGAATTAATGAATCACCCATTCACACTAGTTCTATGTTATCCCACTTTCTCATTCACTCCTTGCACGCGAGGAGCTATTTACAGATAGAGGCCAATTAACCAACAAACCCCCGCACATCTTTTGGGACGTGGGAGGAAACCTTGACTGTTTGTGTAACTCTGCTGTTAGATTTGCACAAATAGCATTTTATCCTCAGTTTCCAATTTAAGAACTTGTTGGGCTTGCACATTAATTACTCATTAAGCTCATCAGAAAAGTTAAGTCCCTTTTCAAACAGTGGTTGTTACTGCCCTATGAATCAACTTTTCTAACCCTGACTAAGCAGGTCTTCCCTGCAGTCAATTGTTAGAGACTTTAAAAATCCTCTAACATTATCTTTCTGCCTTTTTCTCTCTTTGTCAACATGATCATTATTTCTCCTCGATTGTATTCTAACTTATTCTCCATCATTTCATGATGTTGTTCTCCGTTCCTGTTTTTAAGTATTTCCCTTCTGACCGCACGATGCACTTAAGTCCAAAAGGCCTTTGCCACTTATGAGAAGCCCTTCCAGAAGGTATACAGCCAAGCATTTCAAGCCGAGGGGCATGGAGACAAATTGATCATGATTCCTTATAATGCCCCTTATGCCAAAAATAGACAAACTTACAGAACTAAGTTGCCAACGAGGTCAAGTTGAGTGTATTGTCACATGCATGTCAGAGGTAAATAGACTGCGACAAGATGCAAACACATAACTTATACAAGAATTACCCATAAATTACGTTTGTTCTACAAGACAGTGAAAAGAAACGGACTACAAAAAAACAATATTTTTGTACAAAAATACACAATTAGAAAACAAGTCCATGTTAGTGTAAGAGTTGGTCCATTGTGTTAGGTTACAGAGGTGGGATTCGGGTTGTATAGGTTGTTTCAAGAACCGGATGCCTGTAGGTATGTTAAGCCCCTGTCCCACCTAGGAGACCTAAACAGCAACCTTTGGTGACCTTGCCCGCCACACAAAAAAAAAAAATCAAGGTTGAGGTGACCTGCAACTTCCTACCACCTCCCACGCATATGTTGAAAACCTTCCTCGACTATGAAGAAAACTGACTTCGACTAGCCCTGCAACTAAAAAATTATTGATTTTTAAAACGGCAACCTATTTTTATTCGAGGCCGGTTTTAAACATGATGAAAAAATAGCAGCAACCTAGATGAAGCCTCAACCACGCGGAAACCACTTTTGACCATTAGGGAGAGTGACCAAAAACTCCGGTGACCTCATGGAAACCTTGGGTGGCGGGCAAGGTCACTAGAAGTTGCTGTTTATGTCTCATAAGTGGGACAGGGGCATAACTGTTCCTGAACCTGGTAGTATGTGACTACAGGCTTTCTAAACCTCCTAGCTGATGGTAGCAGGGAGCAGAGGGCATGGCCCATTTGATGGAAATCCTTGATGATAGATACTCAGCCGCCTTCAGGCAGATTCTCATGTAGATGCTTTCAATGGAAGAGAGGGCTGTGCCCAAGATCAAACGGGCAGAGTTCTTCACTCTCTGCAGCCACTTACATTCCTGTGCATCAGAATTGTCATACCAGGATGCAATACAACCACAGGATACACTCGTCAGTGCATCTGGAGAAATTGCCAAGAGTATCCGGTGACATGCTGAACCCCTTCAGACATCTGAGAAAATAGAGGCACTAGCATGCATTCATCATAATTACATCCATGTGGTGGCTCCAGAACAAGTCAATTGAGACATTACCTTCAAGGAATTTGAAGCTGCTAACTCTCACCATTACCAACCCACCAAGCCTGAAGAAGGACCCAAAACGTCACCTATTCCTTTTCTCCACAGATGCCGCCTGTCCCGCTGAGTTACTCCAGCATTTTGTGTCTATCTTCGGTGTAAACCAACATCTGCAGTCCCTTCCTACACAATGAAAGTAGCGAGTGGTGACAGCTAGACATAAATTCTCATTTGCTCTGGAGCAGCTTTCCTTCATTCTGTTTAGTAAAGTAACTATTCAAGGGATGGTTGTTGCAGTATCTATGACAACAACTATGACAACTGGATTTATCACAATTGACTTCTTTCACAACCAAGATGCATTACAGCTGTTTCTTATTTGAAGGGGCACTTTATCTAGCCAAATGTTTAATTTCCTGTTTGCTCGTATAATGGTAAGGTACACTGCATGCTGATTGCATTTTGAAACCTGTCGTCATTCAGTCTATCTCATGATATTGCATTGACCATCAGATTCCCACCAACCATCCTTTATAAGTTACCATGCTGATGTTGAAAACATTATGATGTATTTGAGCCGAACATGTCAAGGAAGATAGACATGTCAAAATTCATAATAGAAATGATTATAGTGAAGACAGTGATTATTTCTATTCTGGGCTTTTTCTTTCTTTGGACTAAATCTCTGCAGAATATTTCAAAGAGAGCTTCTTAGTGTTCACTATCACTCAGGTATTTTCCATTCAAAGCTTTCAACCTTTACTCTGTTAATTAAGCAAGTATTCTTTACAGATAAGGCTGTGGCTCAAAAAGCCAGCATACTAGAATACATAAGATATACAATTCAAATAATCGCTACCATTAAGGGAAGCACTTACCGTGCAAAATAATGAGGATGTTTATATAATTGGTTTGGCAAACAAGCCCTTATTGACATTGACGGTATCAAGGTAGAGTGTGCAGTTTATTTACATCCTGCTTTTGTAGCTATGGCATGAATACATCTCAAATCAGTGTCATGACCCATCGTGGAGGTAGATGGAATAAAGTACAATGGCCATAGCACAGAGTCACACATTTCTTCAGCATGGGCTTCAATAGTGGACCATTCAACAGTATCAAGGACGCTTGGTTTAGGGATAGTTGCAGACACTAATGAATATGGCACTAATGGACGTTGGGAATGTCCGAATAATTTTTTGCACCATTCTTGTTTTGTATATCTTTTTTACACCGAATAAAGTTTATTTTCTTAAAAATATATTCACCAATTGCTAATCCAGCAGCGTTAACATGTTCTTTGTTATCTAAGGACTTAGTTTCATGTTAACTTTTACTGGGAGAAAAATCAATAAAAAGTGGCAGGAAATATCAAAGTCAAAGGATCAAAACAGCACAAAACAAAGTCATTCAGCCCATCAACCTTGTACTGGGTCTCTGAAAGAACAATCCAAATAGTCTATTACCCAATTCTTTCCCTGGAGCCCCAAGACTCATTTCCTCCTTCAAGAGCATTTCCTTTAAATCCTGTTCCCATCCAAATAATGTGTTTTTTAATAATGTTAATTTATTTAAAAAGAAAATCAGCAACCAATGCATGCAGAATTATATGGTAAAATATACATGTATAAACTAATCTCCAGCATAGTACATAATGTTCTATCTAAACATGAGCTTAAGATCTAATGATCATCAAAGAGTTTGCTGAAAGGTTCATTTACTTTGGAGATCCATCGTGGAAACAGGCCTTAGGGCCCAGCAGGTCCACGCCAACCATCGATCAGCCGTTCACACTACTTCTAGCTTTTCCCAATTTCTTATCCACTCCCTGCACACTAGGGGCAATTTACAGAGGCCAATTAATCTAGCAATCCTGCATGCCTTTGGGATGTTAGAGGAAACCAGAGCACTCAGAAGAAATCCACATGGTCACAAGGAGAATGTTCAAACACCACACATGTTGGACCCAAGGTCAGGATTCAAATCGGGTTTTTGGTAATGTGAGGCAGCAGTTCTATTTGGAAACTAGAAGAAGGAGAAGCACAGTTGCCGTGCTATGAAACATCGCAACTTCATCTCAACATAATAACAAGAACATTTCTTTGTCTTCTTCATGGCATGGCATAATGGATACACTTTCTAAGTTATTGGTTATGCAAACTAGCCCTTATTTACATTGACGGCATCATGGCAGAGTGTGCGGTTTATTTACATCCTGCTTTTGTGGTTTTAAATTTATATTTATGGCATGAATACATCTAAAATCAGTTTCAGGGCCCATCGTGGAGGTAGATGGAATTAAGTATATTGGTCACAGCACAGTGTCTCACATTTCTTCATCGTGAGCTTGAAGTGCAGTCATATCTTTTCATCACCATATTAAACTTTTGACTTATGGTTAGTCCTCAATAAATGAGAGGAGACAATATGATAATATTTTAGTCCTGCAGAAAACACAACTTGGGCCACTAATGAAAAAAATCAAAAACTAAATTCACGACACACATACAGAACATTCCTTTGCAAAAGCTAAATTATGGCTTTAAATTCCAGTTAAATTGGCTCCCTTCTCAATGTATTGTTAGTTATAAATTAACAATCTGAACTTCGATTGATATTCAGGTATTACTTTCACAAATATGTCACTATCTAGTAAGTTAGATGAGTCATCTACAAGGCCCACAATTTGGAGACCTCTGATGTACCTTATGATTACGTAGAAACAAGGAACTGCGGATGCTGGTTAATACAAAAAGGACAAAAAGTGCTTGAGTAACTCAGCAGGTCAGGCAACATCTCTGGAGTTGGCACCCATCGGAAGAATCTCAACCCAAAATGTCGCGTATCCATATTCTCTAGATATGCTGCCTGACCTGCTGAGTTACTCCAGCACTTTGTGTCCAATTGTGTAAATTATGATTACCCAACACCGAGACATTCACAAGTTGAAATAGCAGCTACTGTAAAGATATTGTTGGTGGTGGTTGATGGTGGTCTTTGATGGTGGTTTGTTGGTATTAATTATGGGTTATTGATTCTCCACTCCCAATCTGCCGCAACCTAAAAGAACGCAGCATCCAAAATTGAAATTTAAATAATGTACACACCTGAAATACTGAGATTAAAACACCCCCAGCACGTAGCTATTTCTTTATATCCAGTTATGTGTGTGAAAGATGGTAATGCAACATTTAGAGA
Organism: Leucoraja erinaceus; assembly: GCF_028641065.1. Lineage (NCBI taxonomy): Eukaryota > Metazoa > Chordata > Chondrichthyes > Rajiformes > Rajidae > Leucoraja > Leucoraja erinaceus. The sequence goes on along the minus strand of NC_073402.1, from coordinate 19,819,873 downwards.
TCAGAGTGAAATCAAAGCAAGGACTTGGTCAGCTCTACATTCAGCACATTCCTGCGACAAATGCCCTTGTGCCAAAATACCAGCAGGAATTCTAACTTAGTGTTTTCTGCTACAAAAACGTTGTTGTTCTCAGTTGTTTTCTGCATTCTTTTGCTCAACCCTAGGGCGGTTTACATTGCAAAGCACAACAGAATTGTGAAGAGATGATAGCTGGCAATCAGAGCAGTGCGTATAAAAATAAAACTTAGTTGAGAATTATTACCTAATTTTACTGACCCAGCGCTGACATTTATTTAAAAAAAAAAAATCAGTGCAATCTTATATGTTGGGATTGGGATAAATTTGTCTTGCAGCTAATCACAGCAGAACAGTGTACAGCTGGCTAACACTTGGTGTGAACAAATGTGCTGGGAAGCAGATGGGATGAGATCGAGATATCGGAGAGCGTATTGAACCAGCTAAGGCTGGTTGGCCGGTGGGACCGGGAACCCGCCCAAAGGGAGTTGCAGACATCGGGTGAGAGGAGCTAGGGCCGGTAGGAGGGTAAACTGGGGTAATGCCTCCAGCGCCTTCAAGGTCGGTTGCAGGAGGCGACCCTGGGACACCTGGAGTATTGCGTACAGTTTTGGTCTCCTAATCTGAGGAAAGACATTCTTGCCGTAGAGGGAGTACAGAGAAGGTTCACCAGACTGATTCCTGTGATGTCAGGACTTTCATATGAAGAAAGACTGGATAGACTCGGCTTGTACTCACTAGAATTTAGAAGATTGAGGGGGGATCTTATAGAAACTTACAAAATTCTTAAGGGGTTGGACAGGCTAGATGCAGGAAGATTGTTCCTGATGTTGGGGAAGTCCAGAACAAGGGGTCACAGTTTAAGGATAAGGGGGAAATCTTTTAGGACCGAGATGAGAAAAACATTTTTCACACAGAGAGTGATGAATCTCTGGAATTCTCTGCCACAGAAGGTAGTTGAGGCCAGTTCATTGGCTATATTTAAGAGGGAGTTATATGTGGCCCTCGTGGCTAAAGGGATCAGGGGGTATGGAGAGAAGGCAGGTACAGGAAACTGAGTTGGATGATCAGCCATGATCTTATTGAATGGTGGTGCAGGCTCGAAGGGTGCACCGCTTCGAGGTACAAAGATCGTCAGGCGAGGAGAAAAGAGGGACGTCGGTTCACGGGAACCGCTCCAGTACACCGAGCGCGCGGGCTGACTGGACGTTAGCGCCAAAAATGTTGGCACCTGCATGTGCAATATGTATAAAGAATCCCATTGTGCAGCTGCTAATGTGACATATAAAGTAGTATTGACCAATGACAGTACAGTCTCAGCATGTTAAAAAAAAATTTAGCACCGATCTTATCTGTCCAAAATTGCATAATTTAGGCTCTAAAACAGGTTTAATCAGTAATGGTATCAATTCTTCAGATTATTCTGCCAGTGCGTCATGTGATGTTGACAACATTAAGAGATTATTTTAAAGAATGTAATTTTCCTTAAACATTTAAATGTAATTAAGATTTGTGAACTGTGAACCATTTCTTTGTTCGCCTCAGTATTTTTTAAATAATAACATTACGCCCAAATTTTTGAAAGTTATAATATGACAGAGTACACCCTGGATAGGGATTGTTCAAGGCCTTATAAATTCATAAGTTCTAAAGCAGAATTAGGCCATTTATCCCATCAGGTCTACCCAGCCATTTAATCATGGCTGATCTATCTTTCCTTCTCAATTCCATTCTCCTGCCTTCTACCCATAACCCCTAACATCCTTACTGATCAAGAATCTCTGACTTAAAAATATCCATTGCCTTGGCCTCCACAGCCCAATTCCACAGATTCACCACCCTCTAAACCACAAATCAGACATTGCTCTGTAATCTTCTCCTACCTGATAATAGGCTTGCATAAGTGGCACATTTACACAATATGTTCACCAGGAACGACATATTATGCAAGATCCTTAATGTGAGATTCATATATTATAAGTCAGCCCTGTGCAGTCATCTCACATTGACCTGAGCTGTTAGTGTTAGTTTATAATCAACGTGATGGGCTGCAAAGTGAAGCAGCGGTTGAGTTGTTGCCTTACAGCACCAGATTATTTTTCTCCTGAGATGCTGCCTGACCCGCTGAGTTACTCCAGCTTTGTGCCTATCTTGCCTTCAAGCCCCACAGATTGGCTTTAAAAGTGCAGACCTACTTTAGTTACTGATAGTCATTCACTATATTAGGCCTTTGCTGGCATGATCTCATTACAATTACAACCCAGAGGAGGAGAATTTGTCAGTACCCGCTTTACGTATGAATAATGCTACTGCTCCCCTACCCTATTCCCTTAGTCTCTTAAATTCTTCCATTTCAGATACATGTCCAGCCATCTTTTGAATGCTACAATGAAATCTCCTATCTCTTGCAGAACCTAACTAGCATCTGCTGTTCTTTCCTATACAACTTGCTGTGTAAAGTATTTGTCCCCCATGTTGCTTTTGGTTCTTTGGCCAGTCACCATGAGCCTGCGTTTCTTAGTTCTTGATCGCTTTATAATTTCTCACTGTCTGCCCAGATGATTTTAAACCCTCTATCAGATCCCTACACAACCTCCTCTGTTCCAAGGAGAACGTCTCCAGATTCTCCATGATTTGTGACACATAACTAAAGTCGCTTACCTCTGGAATCACTTTGGAAAATTTCTCATGCACCCTCTCCAAATTCTTCACGCCCGTTTCCACAACAAACTGGACGCTTTGATGAAGTCCTGTCTCCGAGAAAAGTACTGCAACACACTACCTTTTCAAATCTCTCGGTCCCTCTCTCCTGACTCCGTCTGAAGAAGGGATTCAACCCGAAATGTCACCTATTCCTTGTCTCCAGAGATGCTGTCTGGCCCGCTGAGTTGCTCCAGCATTTTGTGTCTCTCTTCAGAGTAAACCAGCATCTGCAGTTCCTTCCTACACAATATTGCAGCTGTGGCTGAACCATACAATAGGTTTATAATAACTTCCTTGTTTTCTATTTGTTAAACCCAGGATTGCATTAGCAATTTAAATCATTTTTACAACTACCTCACCCTATCTTTCCGTTTCTGTTCTTTTTTTAGAATTCTGCCCTAGGTTACCGATATGAGTGACGAAATGACAGATGGAATTTAATACAGGCACGTGTGAGGTATTGCATTTTGGGAGGTAAATTGTAAGGTGCACGTATACAGCTAATGGCACAACCCTTAACGCATTGATCTACAGAGGGATTTTGGTCTCAAAGTCCGTAGCTTCCTGAAAATAGCAAGATGGGTAGACAGAGTGGTGAAAAAGATATATGGTATTAGTTAAGTATAGATTAGTTTACTTTAGAGATACAGTGCGGAAACAGGCCCTTCGGCCCACCGAGTCTGCGCCGACCAATGATCCTCACCCATTAACCTACACACACCTGGGACAATTTACACTCATACCAAGCCAATTAACCTACAAGCCTGTACATCTTTGGAGTGTGGGAGGAAACTGCAGATATCGGAGTTAACTCACGTGGTGACGGGGAGAACGTACAAACTCCGTACAGACAGCAACCATGGTGGGGATCGAACCTGGGTCTCCGGCGCTGCAAGGCAGCAACTCTATCGCTGCACCACCGTGCCACCATTTAGTTGACCTGCCTTCATCAGTCAGACCACTCAAGGTAAGATACAAGAAGTCATATTGGAGCTTTATAGAACTTTGGCCAGGTAGCATTTGGAGTATTCTGTGCAGTTCTGGTCATCCCATTAATGCAAGAATATGGAGGCCTTAGAGAGGATGTAGAAGCAGTTTACCTGGATGCTGCCTGGATTACAGAGTATTAGCTATAAGTTGAGGTTGGACAAACTTGGGTTGTTTTCTCTGGAGTGTCGGTGGCAGAGGTGAGAGAGGGAAAGTTTGAAAGAGATGTGCAGGACAGGTAATTTAACACTGAGAGTGATGGGTGCCTGCAACATGCTGCCAGGGCTGGTGATGGAAGTAGATATGATAGTGGCACTTAAGAGGCTTTTGGACAGACACGTGAATGTGCAGGAATACAAATCACACGCAGGCAGAAAGGATTTGTTTAATCTGGCATCATTAATGGGACAGATATCATCATGGGCCAAAGAGCTTGTTACTTATTCAATTTGAAATAGATTCCATCTCTAGCAATGTTGTTGACATGCTTATAATGGGGTACCTTACGATTCCTCCAGGACACCCATAAATACCACATATGCATTTTCTACCTCTATCCTTTCGTACTTCATTAAAAACATCTAATTGAATATTGAGAGATATGATTTATTATTAACAAATCCATGCCAATTTTCTCTATCAATCTATATTTGTCCAAGTCACCTTTAACTACTTTAGTTCTGTGTTATCCTACTTTCTCATCCTCTCTCTACACACTGCGGCGTCTTTTGTTTAAAAGAGAAGCAAATTAACCTATAAACCCGCATGTCTTTGCGATGTAGGAGGAAAATGGAGCCCCCCCCCGGAGGAAACCCACATGGTCACAGTCAGAACGAGCAAACTCCACACAGACAGCACCCAAGGTCAGAATTGAACCCATATCTCCGGAACTGTGAGACACCAACATTAGTCTGAAGAAGGGTTTCGGCCCAAAACGTTGCCTATTTCCTTCACTCCATAGATGCTGCCTCACCCGCTGAGTTTCTCCAGCATTATTGTCCACCTTTGGTTTTCCAGCATCTGCAGTTCCTTCTTAAACAAAACTCTAAATCCTGTTATTTTTATTGTTTCCAAAACATTCTCTGTCACCATGGTTAAACTAACAGTTTACAGTCACCATATTTATCTCCAAACCTTTATTTGAACAAAGATGATACATTTATGATTATCTAGTACTTGGTCTCCACCTTTGAATCCATTGATGTTTGGAAGATTATGACCAAGGTATCTGCCATTTCCTCCATCCCTTCCCTCAGCAATCTAGGATTTCAGAAAATCAGCCTGGTTCTCATGTATTTACAACCTGGCGCCTGTAGAATGCTTTTTCTCCCGTTCTATTTAACTCTCCAACTTTTTGGAAACCTCCATTTTATAGACCTACCATTCTTCAATTTCAGTTTTGCGTGCAAAGCTTTGATTCCAATTTATCCAGCCAAATATGCACTGAAGGTCAGGCAGCTTTCCGGAGAACATGGATAGGTAACATTTCGGTTGGAGATGCTCTTGACCTGAAAAGTCACCTATCCATTTTCTCGAGAGATGCTGCCTGACCCGCTGAGTTACTCGAGCACATTGTCCTTTTGTGTATTAATGAGCATCTGCACTTCTTTGTTTCTACAAACCTTCCTATGCCCAACACCCTGACTAATTAGTTTAACTTCTCCTCAATCTGTGGAAAACTTCCCCACCAGGACATTGTTCTCAGCTCCGTTCAGGTGCAATCCATCCAGTTTGTCAAGACCTGAGTGCTCCCTAAACTTGTCCCAGTGTTCCAGGAATCATGTGCCCTCTCTCCAGACACACACTTCTCCATGTTTTCATCTTCGACGCTACTTCTACACTGACATGTGCATTACACAGAGAGAGTAATTCAGAGATCCAGAAGGGTTGGAACTAATGTCTGTGGGGTGGGGCCGAGGGGGACAGTTGTGGGAAAGCGGGGCAGGATCGAGGGGCACACACACACACGCACGCACTGCCTCTCTCACACACTGTCTGTTTCTCTCTCTCACACACATGCAGTTGATCTTTCACACACTGCAGTCTTTCTCGTTTTCTCTCACACACACACACACACACACACACACACACGCACAGTCTCTCCCTCTCACAGACACACTTCCCACTCACAGGTAATTGCTGTCCCGCTCACACAGAGCAACCACTCGCAACAAAAACATCATAAACAAAGGGGTTGGCCATTTAGGACTGAGATGAGGAAATACCTCTTCACCCAGAGAGTTGTGAATCTGTGGAATTCTCTGCCACAGATGGCAATGGAGGCCAATTCACTGGATGTTTTCGAGAGAGAGTTAGATTTAGCTCTTTGAGCTAACGGAATCAAGGGATATGGGGAAAAAGCAGGAATGGAATACTGATATTAGATGATACAGCCATGATCATATTGAATGGCAGTGCTGGCTCGAAGGGCCGAATAGCCTACTCCTGCACCAATTTTTCTACGTTTCTAATATTCTGAACTAATGCAAAGCTGTCTGTCCCATGGTGACTGCATTCCAGAACCAAGGTTTAGGAGCACAAAGGTCAGTTAGGCTGTATGTTCGTGAGAGGTCCTGTGGTCGTGAGAGGTCACCCGCAACATGTCGCCAGGGGTCGCCTGTATGGTCATGAGACATATCCTGCGGTCGTGAGAGGACTCCAAAGAATCGTAGCGTCTTTCTGGTCGCCAATGAATTTTCAACGTTGAAAATTTCGGCGACCTATGACGGGTGCCGGCAGTCGCCTGTAAAAGTCGCGTAAGTGGGACAGGCCCTTAAAACTCTAAATTAAAAGATAATAATAATGACCTGCTGTGATTCCCCAGCACTTTGTGTCTTTTTTAAATAATAATTCCACAGTTTTTGTTTGAATGCTATATGGACACACTGATCTGTTTTGTAGCCTATGCCTACTCTGTTCTGTTGTGCTGAAGCAAAGCAAGAATTTCATTGTCCCATCAGGGACACATGACGATAAACTCACTTGATCTTGAACTTGAATGCTGACATTTTCAATCCGCTTGCTTGCTGACAGACATCATCTAAACAACTGTTACAATTTTATGCAAAACTTTGCAGACACATATCTAAAACTAGGAAACAGCTTGTATAAGAGACAGACACAAAGTGCTAGAGTAACTCAACAGGTCAGGCAGCATTTCTGGAGAATAAGGATGGGTGATGTTTCGGGTCGGAAGAAGGGTCCAGATGGAAAAATACGTCACCCAACCTTTTCCCCCCCCAGAGATGCTGCCTGACCTGTTGAGTTACTCCAGCAGATTGTGACTATCTTTGGTATAAACCAGCATCTGCAGATCTACATCACAGACTTCCCGTCACTGAGGGAACCCGAAGAACTGAGATCATCATAAAGTGCCCAAGAACATTTCAATTTGGTCCCACATACGATCAGGAATTATTACGTGCAATTTTAATGGGTTTTCTTTCCCAGTAAGTGGAATTAAGAATTCCATTCAACTCTTCCCAGATTCACCCAAACATCTGCACATTAGGGACAATTTACAGTGGCCAATTAACCAAGTAATTTTCAAGTCTTTGGGATGTGCAATGAAACTGGGTCATCCAGAGGAAACCATGGAGTTACAAGGAGAACGCAGAACCTCCACACAGACAGCACCTTAGTCACCAATGAACCCCGATTACAGCAGCTATGAGGCAACAGAGCTACTTGCTGCACTACTGTGCACCCTACATACAAAGCCAATTATCTAAATGAACTACCTGAATTCACTAACAGTACAATTTCCCTATGCCCAGCAAGTCTGATTTATGTTGACTCACAAGATACAATTCCTTGCGCTGAATCACTTCCTGTTCACAAATGCCACTGAAAATCCTTATTCTAGATTAAAAGATGTAACCTATGATTAAGGATGCTGTCAGGCTATCATTACCCTGTCATATTTCATAAACTAATTAAACATCTTGCACAATAAAAGTTTACAGGGCCCACGTTATCTTAATGGCTATTTGAAGAATTAGCACCAACAGCAAAAACGAACTGGAGAAAGTACCACATTAACACCAGATGAATGGTTTTGCAGAAGGCCAGTGCTGCACATTTCATGCAAAGAACGTTGCAATATTTAAAACACATATTGCATGTTTCACTTTCACCTGCATGTGTATCAAATCAATCTAATACGAAGATGATTGCCTCTTCATTAGATCTGCACACACATACTCTTTTTTTTATAGTCAAAGGTTGTTTCCACCATCAGATTACATTCCTGTTCATTTCCTCATCACATACCATATATAGAGTCATAGAGTTAGTGTGGAAACCGGCCCAATTAGCCCACATCGGCCAACATGTCCCAGCTACACTAGTCCCACCTGCCTGCATTTGGTCTATATCCCTCCAAATCTATCCTATCCATGTACCTGTCTAACTGTTTCTTAAACATTGGGATAGTCCCTGCATCAACTACCTCTGGCAGCTCGTTCCATACACCCACCACCCTTTGTGTGAAAGTTACTCCTCAGATTCCTATTGAATCATTTCCCCTTCGCCTTCAACTTGTGTCCTCTGGTCCTCGATTCACTTACTCTGGGCAAAAGACTCATCTACTCGATCTATTCCTCGCATGATGTTATACACCCCTATAAGATCATCCCCCATCCTCCTGCACGCCAAGGAATAGAGTCCCAGCCTACTCAACCTCTCCCTATAGCTCAGACCCTCCAGTCCTGGCAACATCCTTCCCACCTTTTGGGAATTTTGCTCAGACATTTCCATGCACAATTCCTCTTCCATAAGCTGAAATTGCCATTTGGTACTCACTCAGCTAATAACATCATAGGTCACACATCCCATGTGTGCTCCACTGCCAAACAGTCATTTAGGATCCTTCACTCACATAATATCTCAGAAGAGGTCACAGAGGGTTTGGGAATCAGATGGCAATTAAAAGATGTTGCATTGATAGAGTCATGGAGTCATACAGCGTGGAAACAGGCCCTTCGGCCCAACTTGCCCACGCCAACTAACATGTCCCATTTATACTATTCCCACCTGCCCACATTTGGTCCATACCCCTCTTAGCCTCCCCTATCCATGTATCTGTCTAAATGTTACTTAAACATTGCGATAGTACCTGCCTCAACTACCTCCTCTGGCAGCTCGTTCCTTATGCCAACCATCCTTTGTGTAAAAAAGGTTACCCCTCAGGTTCCTATTAAATCTCCCCCCCTCCGCCCTCACCTTAAACCCATGTACTCTGGCAGACAGATGTCTTGCACACATCTCCCAGGACTCAGTCCTAGGTCAAGCACTATAGGCGATTAACAGTGGTGCATCCCTCATTGATTGTAGCCTTTTAAAAATATATCAATTCTGAGTTACCAACACTTCAATCACTTCAGTCCAGACCATAAACCATCTTGGGACATTCACCACCTGGGATCAATTGGGCCACTGGGACTGGAGCTGGTGCAAGTTTCAAAGAAGGCTCTGTGTTACATTAGCAACTCCAACCTCCCCCATATTTTCCCTCAACTTCATAACACCCATTTCTGCTGCTGATGTGGGGAGAGTTCTTTAAATGCCGACTCATGTCCTAAGGAAGCCAGTTCCTTGACCACTGCAGTGCTACTTTTAACCTATTTTGGCCCACTTTTGAGAACTTTAGAGAAGTGGGCTTAAGCACATCAAAAGGAGGCGAACTCCAATTCAAAGGCTGATATCTTCAAAGCAATAAAACTGGTCCTGCAGGTCACGTTATACTATGGATATCTTTCAGCCCACAATGCAAACTGCAATCCACATAACTTGCCTGAAAAGGGTCAAAACATAAATGTTTACGGTACAGAAAGAAGCACATTGATCATCCATGATAGTCTTAAGCCCTGGTAGATCAACCCAAAGCAAAGTTCACAGTCAACTTTCTTCCAATCTAGCTAAGAGTCAAGAGTGTTTTATTGTCATATGTCCCCGATAGAACAATAAAATTCTTACTTGCAGCAGCACAACAGAATACATCAGCAAAATACACAATATAATAAATGAGAAAAAAATGTTCAGTGTGTGACTACAGGTATATTCATATACATTTATACACACACCCATACGTACACATAAAAAAACACACAAACAATAATAGTGCAATAATAACAATAATAGTCTATCTTCAGAGCTTATTCGGAGGTTGTAGTATTTAATAGCCTAATGGCTGAAGGGAAGAAGCTTTTCCTGAACGTTACAGTTTTCAAGCTCCTATACCTTCTTCCTAAAGGCAGGGGTGAAATGAGTGTGTGGCCAGGGTGGTGTAGGTCAGGCATTTCCCCCCTTTTTCCTTGAAGATCCAACGGTTTCTGCCAAACTATACGAAAGAATTGATATCAGGAATTCTCTGCTCCGTTCCCTTGGTATTTAAGATCAATTAATGGACCCATTCATTAATTCTTAGGCTCAGTATCATCTTTCCTTATTCATCGATCAAAGCTGTTCTCACTATTAAAATTCTCAGATCCAATGTTACCCTTCTCTGCTCCAGCACAAAGGACTACATAACACCCAGGACAAAGGATTACCCATCCTGCATGTCGTACTATGTACTGATTCTATGGCCTCACCATTGCCAAGTAAATAAATAAAAAATAATTCCCCCCCCCCCCCTTTGATCTTGTGACTAAATTTAATGAACTCTAAATCCTATTGCTTTTGTATTTCTAAGATCTTATGTTTTCAAACGGAAGGACATAACTTAAACATTTGAGTCCTCCTTCTTAAGTCCCAGTTTATTTTCATTAAATAGGTTTAAGGTGAATGTGGATAGATTTTATAGGAACCCAGGAGAGGAGGGTAACTTTTTATTTCACACACAAAGGGTGGTGGGTGTCTGGAACGATCTGCTGGAGGAGATAGTTGAGGCAGGTACTATTGCAATGTTTAAGAAACATTTAGACAGGTACGTGGATAGGATAGGTTAAGAGGGACCAAATGCAGGCATGTAGAGGACTGGGCACACTTTGGCCTCCCTTATTTAAGAAAGGATTGGAGACAGCCCAAAGGAGATTCACCGGGCAAATTGCTGGGTTGAGCAGATTGTTCTATCACGACAAGGTTAAAGATGTCAGTTTTGTATTCATTAGAGTTTACGAGAATAAGGGTAAGCTTATTAAAGCATACAAGTTTCTAAAGAGGCATGAGTGGGCCGGTGTCACTGTTTCCACTGATAGGAGAGTCACGAATGAAGGGACATAGCTACAAAATAAGAGCACCCTCATTTAAAACCAAGGTTTGTTGGAATTTCTTCTCAATGGAATTCTCTACCCTGGACAGCTGTGGAAGCTAAATCACTGAACATATTTAGAGTAGAGGTAAATAAATTAGTGAAAGTTCAGACAATTGAAGGTCTTGGGGGTGGGGGAGGGAGAGATGAAGGAATCACAAGTCTGAAGAAGGGTCTCGACCCAAAATGTCACCCATTCCTTCTCTCCAGATATACTGCCTGTCCCGCTGAGTTACTCCAGCATTTTGTGTCTAACAGAAGAGATGACGACTGTTGTGAACTTGTTGAACAGTTGGGGGCAAGCCTGAGATGCCTACTCCTTCTCCTATTGGGTTCTTGTGCTTAGTGCAAGTATTGCAGAATGGCCTTTTCCAATATTGATGTTCCTGGCATATCCTTCTTTCCCTTCTTGTATAAAGATGTTACATTAATAATCTTCAACTACTTCAGCACAATTTCAAATTAAAGGAGAATACAAAGATTGTGATTTGTACCATTACTATTTATTCTCCCCACAGTCAAGGCTGCATGTTGGCAATGCCATTAGACATGGTCACTTTTTAGTTTTCTGACCTTTTTCCAAAACATCTTTATTTTTTTCAGACTATTGCATATTTGAACACATCCCACCACTGATCTGGTAGCTGATTTGTTGGCAATAGTCAAAATATTCTGTACATTAAAATTATGGACCTTTATTAACTACTTCATAATAATCACGATTTGACATCTCCCTCAAGTGTTAACTCTTGATTAAAAATATTGTATATAATAATCAGTATCCGATACGATACAAGTTTATTCATCCCCGGAGGGATATCCATGCACACTCTACACATTATTGTCGAGTTTGGTCATAAACAGCACAGAAATTATGTGCAACCTATGAATTGCAGTGACTGATCACTGGCTCAGAGCGATAGAATTGAACAGCAGGGAAACAGGCCCTTCAGCTCACCAAGTCTGCTTAGACCATCAAGCTTCCATTTACATTAATACCATCTTGATCTCTCCACATTCTTATCCACTACTCCATCACCACTACCACCAATCCTACTACGTACTTGGGGCAATTTATTGTGGCCACTTAACCTACCAAACCGCATGTATGTCATGTTGTTACGTGGGCAGAGCACCAAGGCAAATTCCTTGTATGTGAATACTTGGCCAATAAACCTACTTACTTACTTAAAAAGAGGGAGGAAACTAAGGACGAGGGAAAAATAATATGGGAGAACTTGAAAACCGCACACAGATAACATCGGAAATTAAGATTGAACCTGGGTCTCTGGAGAGGAGACTGTAGCTCTACTGATCATGTCGTTGCGCTGCCCCAAGTGGCTGACTGCAAGTGCAATTAAAGATAGACAACAAACATTGGTGGAGTCATTGACAATCACATCCCAATAAATGCCAAAAGATTTAGATGCAGAGACACAATGTCCAGAAAAGGGTTTGGATATTTATAGAATCATAGCTACATTAGGAAACAGAAGGAAGAAACGTTGCCAATTGCATCAATGTTGGTCAAAAGAGATCCACCAAACCTACTCCCACTTTTCAGCATTAAGTTATGCAGCACTGAAACATGCCCATTGACCCAACTCGTCCATGGAACCAACCTGCCCCATCTTAGCTAGACACAATTATCTGGGTTTGGCACATATAAATGTTGTTATAGTACCGGTCTCAACTACCATCCCATACACCTGCCACCCTCTGCGTGATAGACACAAAATGTTGGAGTAACTCAGCCGGAGTGGCAACATCTCTGGAGACAAGGAATGGGTGGCGTTTCCAGTTGAGACCCTTCTTCAGACCGTTCTTCGGATCACGACCTGAAACGTCACCCATTCCTTGTCTCCAGAGATGCTGCCTTTCCCGCTGAGTTACTCCAACATACTGTGCCTATCTGCAGTTTAAACCAGCGTCTGCAATTCATTCCTACACTGAGTTACATTTACTTGAAGTCTGTAAGGTTTCAAAAGTAAGCACTTTTACTGGTGATGTGGTTTTCTGCCTCTACCAGGCTTTCAAAGAATGAACTCCAGTCAACCCTCTTATTTCTTCATTTCATCTCTAATCCTCTCACCAATTACTTCAAATCTATTCTTGACAGGTTTTGGCTCCCTGGTTTGGGTAATATATCTAATTTAAGGCATAGTTTTAAACACTTTAAATAAATCTCCCATCAGTCTTCTTTGTTCCAAAGAAAACAATTACAACCTAATGAACCTCATAGATAATGTTCTCCAATCCTGGCAACATCCTCAAATCACTTCTGCACCCTTTCCAATACAATCACATTCTTCCTCTTATCAGAGCAGCATACCGTAAACAAGCTGTGACCTAACATGCCAAGTCATTTTACTTGCAGCATAACACAATGCACATAGATAATATATAATAAGCAAAATTCAATAATTCAATTACGCAGCTTACAACACAACAGTACGAGTGCGGTGGTTAGGGGTTATGGGGAGAAGGCAGGAGAATGGGATTGAGAGGGAAAGATACATCAGCCATGACCGAATAGGCTTGGTGGACCGAATGGCCTAATTCTTCTCCTATGACTTATGAACTTATGAACATTGAATTCTCCAATTTTAGGTAAACTCCTACTAACCACACCCCCCCCTCCCCCTCCCCCTCCCCCTCCCACGTTCATCCATCTAGCTGAGAGACTCATCACCAGACCAGAAATGAGAAGTTTATTTCCCGCTGAGGGTTATAACATTTTCGCTGGGCTGAGACACAAGTCAATTCAAGGCCTGGGGTTGATTGGGTTTTGAACATCAAGGGTATCAGAGGATATAGAGATGGGACAGGAGACTGGACATGACACAAAATTAACCCTGGTCTTCAGGTGAACAAAGCAGATGGAAGGGCCTGTAATACTTTGTGTTTACATTTTACAAGCCACCAGAGTCAGAGTCGACACATCAAGACCAGTCAGTTTGCCATCGGTGTACTGTTGAAAGCCTGGTGACTAGTTGTAAAATGGATGCAAAACGGCCTGGATCAGCAACTTAAACTCCAAGGAACAAAGGAGATGACAGAGAGTGGTACACATTGCCCAGTCCATCGCTGACACCGACTTCCCCATCATCGAAGAGATCTATAGGAGGCATTGCCTCAAAAAGGGCAGCAAATATCATCAAAGCCCCATTTCGCCCTGGCCATGCACTCACCTGCTAGTACTATTGGGAAGAAGGTGCAGGAGTTTTAAAACATTGACCACCAGAATTAAAAAGCAGGTTCTTCTCAGCACCCATTCTGCTTTTGGACACTACACAAAACTAACCTCATCAACATTGATCTTCTATGGGACCATTTTTTGTATTCCGTTGCACTATACAGGGATTGTTCATGATTTTTGAACTGAGTGTTATTGTGGCTCTCTAGTAAATGTACAGTTGTTCATCGCCCTAGTTTTATGTTATGTAAACACTGTTTGGACAGATGCTAGATGCAGGAAGATTGCTCCCGATGTTGGGGAAGTCCAGGAGGTACAATGTGAGGGTCACAGAACTATTTACTTTTTTAAGATACTGATGGGGGAAATCCTTGTTAAAACTGAGATGAAGCTCTCTAAGAAGTGTTTTTTCACACAGAGAATGAATTTTGAAATGAATGAATCTCTGGAACTTCTTCAATTCCCCAACCCACGAGGGAACGTCGAGGGTCCACTTAATTGGTCACCCATATCCTTAAGATATGGGAGTCCCACTGAGTTATGCGTTTTGTGCCCTTGTGGCTAAGGGGATCAGAGGGTTATGGAGAGAAGGCAGGTACGGGATACTGAGTTGGATGATCAGCCATGATCATATTGAATGGCGGTGCAGGCTCGAAGGACCGAATGGCCTATTCCTGCACCTAATTTCTATGTTTCTATGTTTTATGATTATTATATATTATGAGTGTTATTGCGTTTGCAGGCCTGTTAAACTGTGGCAAGTAGGAATTTCATCGTCCCCTAGTCAGTATATGTATATGACAATTAAACACTCTTGATCTGAAGATGCCTCAAACAGAGAAGGAAACAAAAATGAGTAGGGTATATAATTTTTGAGGCGCCTCTCACTCAAACAGGAGTTGTACTAATGTGAGCTGTCACAGAACTATTTACTTTTTTGAAAGTGAATGAGAACTGATGATGAGCTAATGATAAGCAATGGACTAACATCACTTGTTATGAAAATGTAAACTTGAACGTTCTCTATTTATATAGTGTAGATTTAAAAAATAAGTGAG
This sequence comes from Leucoraja erinaceus, assembly GCF_028641065.1. Classification (NCBI taxonomy): domain Eukaryota; kingdom Metazoa; phylum Chordata; class Chondrichthyes; order Rajiformes; family Rajidae; genus Leucoraja; species Leucoraja erinaceus. The sequence goes on along the minus strand of NC_073402.1, from coordinate 19,804,662 downwards.
AATGATGGTTCTCAATTTTGAAATGAATAAAGGTTGGTGCCCCGTCTGTCCGCTATAACATTGCTGAAAGTCCCATCATTAAACTTCTTCAATTCCCCAACCCTTGAACGAAGCTGGAACAGTCTGAAAAAGGGTGTCGACTCTAAACGTCACCCACTCTTCCTCTCCAGATATGCTGTCTGTCCCACTGAGTTACTCCAGCGTTTTGTGTCTACCTTCGGTGTAAACCAGCATCTGTAGTTACTTCCTACACAAAGTGAATAGATCCCAACTTGTGACTATTTGCCGACACCTTTAACCCCGTCATGGTTCAAAGGCATTGTCTAGTCTCAGTTAATTAAGATCCACGATGATGCATCTTAAGGACTATTTCACAACTTTTGTCAAAATGCGGCAATTCGTCCAATTGTTTGACCGTCTTACAACAGGAGTGAGGAACAGCATCTCCTCTCTACAAAAGGGGGGCAAAATGCAGGTCTCCCTCGACTAACTCGGGGCATCTAAGCTGGTCTTCTATACACTGCGTTGAATACCTTGGCCGGCGCTGCCTTCACCGGCGGCGGATCGGGGAAAGCCAGCAAGCCCCGCCGCACTGGTGAACCGGGAGAGCGGTCACCGCTTGGGTCAGCCACCCTTCCCCCGGCACCAGGAGGCTTGGTGATGATCTGGGGAGGAGTGAGGTGCCCGGAAAACGCAGTGAAAACACTGAACTGTGACTGGCCTCTCTCTTCCCACAGATGCTGCTGGACTGGGCTGGGCTGGATGAGTTCTTCCAGCATTACTTTTAGAAACCCAGCATCTCCAGTTAGATCTGTTGTCCACTGCCCAGACTGAAGAAGGGTCCCGACCCAAAACGTCGCCTATCCATTCCCTCCACAGATGCTGCCTGGCCCGTCCTCCAACACCCAACACTTTGTCCATTGCCTTTTACCTGGTGTTCTCCTCTGCCGGAGCCTTCCTGTAGCCCCCCGCTCTCTTGTCGCTGTGTAGACACACTCGGTCCGTCTCCCTGGTGTCGGGTCGCTGACAGTCTGAGGTCTTTCCAACGATGCTGAACTCTCTCTCTCTCTCTTTCTCTCTCCCTCTCCTTCCTCCTTTCTCCGTGACGGCGTTGCAATGACTGAAACGCAGCAGGACAGGTTGAGCAACTTTTTTTTTTTTCTCCCCGTGTCGACAGGTGACCGAATCTCAACAAACCAACCCTGTAACTGGCTGCACCAATATTAAACCGTGCACCAATTGAACAAAGTGAGCGAAGGCGACCTGAAGGAATGCTCCCCTCCCTCCCCCTCTCTGTTCCGCCGTGTAACGCTAGGCTTTCCTTATGCTAGGGGTTCATGTACAAATAAATTAAAGTCGTCTTTCACCATCTCAGCGCGTTGCAAATGCCCCACATCCAATAAAATATTCACGGTATCTTTGTGTGGGTTCCATCACTCCTCGTTGGAATGACTACAGTCCATTGGTATCAGTCTGTATAACAAGAAGCTGCCGCAGACGTCCCAAATACAATAGTTTATTTAGTAAAATCTTCAATAAAAACACAATTTCCTTGGAACTCCTTCTCATGATCCAGGAACTTGATTACAATAACATTAATTTATTATTATACTCTTACTGAAAAAATAATCTCTTTCAAGACACTAGAGTGTTTGATTGTCATATAGAAACATAGACATAGAAACATAGAAAATAGGTGCAGGAGTAGGCCATTCGGCCCTTCGAGCCTGCACCGCCATTCAATATGATCATGGCTGATCATCCAACTCAGTATCCTGTATCTGCCTTCTCTCCATACCCCCTGATCCCTTTAGCCACAAGGGCCACATTTAACTCCCTCTTAAATATAACCAATGAACTGGCCTCAACTACCTTCTGTGGCAGAGAATTCCAGAGATTCACAACTCTCTGTGTGAAAAATGTTTGCCTCATCATTCCTTGTCCTAAAAGATTTCCCCCTTATCCTTAAACTGTGACCCCTTGTTCTGGAACCCACTTTCCAACATATGTATCCACAACATATATATGGGAACATGTGTACCCACAGTGAAATTCTTATTTGCAGTGGCACAACAGACCTGTAAATGCAATAAAGATTACATACAGCAGACAAAAAAAACGATGAATTAATATAGGGGAAGAACAATGGAGGAGCCGGCGTGGGGGGACCACTGTGAGATGGGGGGGGGGGGGGTACTTTGTAAATTTGTCAGCTGTTTATGTGGTGATTATTTGCATACCTGGGAAATGCAAGCGAAGAATGTCACTGTGCCTTGCTACACGTGACAATAAAGTATTCCATTCCACCCATCCATAATACTAGAGGAAACACCCCAGATTCCTTTGTCCTTAGTGCCACCATTTAGGATCGACTTTCTTCATTGGTCCTGTCTGGACCAGATATCCTGCTTTATGACACTGCCTTGACACTGACCTACATAGAAACATAGAAAATAGGTGCAGAAGTAGGCCATTCGGCCCTTTGAGCCTGCACCGCCATTCAATATGATCATGGCTGATCATGGCTACATAGAACATGGATCATGGCTACATAGAACTTAAAACAGTATAGCACAGGAACAAGCCCTTCGGCCACCATGTTTGTGCCGAACATGATGTCAAGTTAACTGATCTATTCTGCCTGTACATGATCCATATCCCTCTATTCCCTGCACTTCCATGTGCTCATCCAAAAACTCTGCTATCCTATCTGCCTCCACCACCACCCCTAGCAGTGTGTTCCAGGCCCCACCATTCCCTGTGTAAAAAAAGCCTTGCCCTGCTCATCTCCATTGCAGTTTGCACCTTTCACCTAATAGTTATAACCTCTCATATGGAACATTTCCACCCTGACAAAAAGATTCTGCTTATCTACCCTATCTATGCCTCTCATAATTTTGTATACTATCAAAGTGGTCTGCTCACATCCTAGCCCCCATCTTCCCCTCATGTTTAATGTCCCTCTGTCAAGAAATGTATCTTCGTCAATAGCACTAAATATATTACACAGTGGTGTCAGTGCATTTGTTAATACCAATAGAAGGAAGTTTGGAGACAGAGAGTCACACACTCTCACCACTCGAGAACCCATTTAGTTTAGTTTAGTTTAGAGATACAGAACAGGCCCTTCGGTCCATCGAGTCCGCACCGACCCGCGATCCCCGCATATTAACACTACTCTACACACACAAGGGACACTTTTACACTTATAGGGGGGTTGCACGTAAGGTCACTGGGTCATAGGGCTTGACGCATGGAGCTGCCCAATCCATCTGGAGGACATTTGTCATTTCCAGTATATGTTATTAATGCAAGAAACGCGTACTTTCCTACCTGTTAAAAACCGCCAAAATGTTGAACTTTTACGCTGAAAAAAATTGTGGAAGTCGGGGGAAGTGTACATACCTTTAGAATTCCAAAAGTGAAGCGAAATGAAGGTAAAGAGAAGCGAGAGCTGAAGGGACAACAGCAGCTAAAGTGCTTGGTAAACATTGGCCGTGCAGATATCGTAATTGAACATATTGGGAATTATCACGTTTGCTCATTGCATTTCATCAAGTAGGCATTATTTGTGTTTTTTCTTGATTCCTTTGGTATTTAAAAAGTCTCAGAAGTGATCAATCTGGCTGTAAATCTTTCTTCAGATGCGTTTTCATTTTGTATGTAAAAACCCACTTGAGAACCATGGGCGATTTAAAAAATTTACAGCCAGATTTATCACTTCTGAAACTTTTTAGATGCCAAAGAAATCAAGTAAAAACACAAATAATGCCTTAGTTGATGAAATGCAGTGAGCAAACTGCCAATGACTGTACACTGCTGACAACAATTAAAATTGAATCTGAATCAATGTTCGCTAAACACTCTGTCTGTTGTTGTCCCTTCAGCTCTCACTTCTATCTACCGTCATGTCTCCTCACTTTTGGAATTCTGAAGTAGGCTAAATGTCCCACATGCTTATCCCGATTTCCATAATTATTTGCAGCGCAAAAAATTGACATTTTCGGCGGGTTTTAACGGGCTCGCTACGCTGGAAACAATGGTAAGTGCTTACCTGCAGTACATCACGTGTAATCCATTTGGAGTAGCGTAGCAACAGTACGACTCATGGATCATGTCCCGACTGCCGTGAAACCTCCCTATACCAAGCCAATGAACCTACATACCTGTACGTTATCTTTGGAATGTGGGAGGAAAGCAAAGATCTCGGAGAAAACCTGGAGGAAAAACAGGTCATGGGGAGAACAAACAAATTCCATACAGACAGCAGCCATAGTCTGGATCAAATCCGGGTCTCTGGTGCTGCAAGTGCTGTAAGGCAACAATACCGTTGCTCCACTATGCTGCCCTAGTGCTGGAATCTCCAGACACTCATTCATTACATGAGATAATCTCCCTTGTGTTGCTGCCTCACAGCTCCAATGACCCAGCCTCAATCTTGGCCTCTTGTTCTATCTGTGTGGAGTTTGCAAGTTCTCCCCGTGACCACGAGGGTTTTCCCCCTCTGTTTTCTATCCAAAACCCTAAAGTGTGCATTCATTCGAGTTGCTGCTGCTCTACCAAGTGAGTTGGTGATACACACAAAATGCTGGAGTAAGTGGGTCAGGCAACATCCCTAGAGAAAAGGATAGGTGATATTTTGGGTCAAGACTCGAAGAAGGGTCTCTACCCGAAACACCACCTATTCCTTTTTTCCGGAGATGCTGCCCGACCCGCTGAGTTACGCCAACATTTTGTGTCTATCTTTGGTGTAAACCAGCATCTGCAGTTCCTTCCTACACAAGTGAGTTGGTGTGTGGTGGAATCTGGAGGGTGATGTGGTGTACTTGATGGAAAGACCTTTTTCTGTGCTAAATGGGCTATTACTTGGAATATTGGGACTGGATAAATGCACGTGTCTATTAAACAGGGCAAAGTAAAAATGTATAAATCATCTCACCTCTTCTGAATCGTGACTTGCTGCCAGCATCAACTATTCATCATACATCATCTTGAAAGACATGTCCTGACACATGAGGAACTGCAGTCAAGTGTGAACACGTGGGAACCTAGTATTGCCACATATTGAAAGCAGAGTTTACATTATTTACACCAAAGGGAAGCACTAACCCTTGCAGGATGTTAAACCAGCTATGTATCCTCCTCCCTAGCCCTCAGCTTGGGTGGTAGCACACCCACTGAAGATGGACTTAGTATCCCGAGGGAAGGGAGCGGAAAATAAAAGGCACCAATTTAATGAAATATTTATTTTATCCCTTTCACACAGTATCAGGGTATCAAAGCTAATGAATAATTCTATGAAATGTGGTCACTTTCGTAGCAATACAACAGCCAAAACCATTCACAACAAGCAGCTATAAGAACCTGACGTCGGCTTAGAACGAAGGAAGGAATTCTCTTTGAAATGTCCGACTTGCTGCCACCGTGACTCCTGGTCCAATTCCAATGCCTTTGAAAGTGCAGCACTTCCTCATTGCCGAGTATCAGCTGAGACAATGCACTCATGTCTCTGGAATGAAGCTTTATACCTCCACCTTCTCACTAAGAAGTGAGGAGACTACCAGCGACACAAAACTGAGAGTTTCCCCCATCACGTGCAAGCATTCAGTTGACACGAGAGAATAAAAATATGGCCAGTGTTAAAACCATTGGGACATATGGACAGTTGTTTCATGTTGATAATCATCCTCGACCAGCCATTTTGAAGAAGTGCACATTTCTTGCAATTAAAAATGCCGTTCTGAAGACCTTGGATCATTATTCCAGAGCATAGAACATGGAAGAGTACAGTGCAGGAACAGGCTCTTCGTCCCCCACTGTTGGTGTCAAACATGATGCCAAGATAAACAAGGCTTATCTGCCCGCACATGATCCATATCCCTCCATTCGCTGCATATCCATGTGTCTATCTAAAAGCCTCTTAAACGGCAACAGCATTCCTGCTTCCACCATTGCCCAGGCAGCACGTTCCAGGCACCCACCACCCTCTGTGTAAACAACTTGCCCTGCACATCTCCTTTATATTCTGTCCCTCTCACCTTAAATCTATGCCCTCTATTCTTTGATATTTCCACCCTGGGAATATCAAGGTTCTTACTGTCTAACCTATCTGTGCTTCTCATAACTTTACATATTTCTATTGGATCTCCCCTCAATTTTGGCATTTCAGAGAAAACAATCCTAGTCCATCATATCCTCTAATGCAGACATTATTCTGGTAAACATCCTCTGCACCCTCTGTAATGCCACCACATCCTTCTTGCACTGGGGGTGACCAGAACTGTGTGCAATACCCCACATGTAGTCTAGCCAAAGAACTATAAAGTTGCTTCATCACTTCCTGACTCTTGCACTCAATGCCCTGACCAATGAAGCCAGCATACCGTATACAATATGACTTACAATACCCTCAGGTTCTGACCCAGAAAGAATTATTAATCTTTAAACTTTAAAAATTAGTTACAACAGATCATGACCCATGGACAACATTAGTGTTAAGGCCACACAGTAATATTTTCAAAGGCAGTTACTGGATAATCAATTGCGTTTCATCAATGTCTTCTAAGTATCGACTGTCCTGCCAAGAGTCAAAATTGGACATAGATCCAAAGAAGGAGATAATTGTAAAACACTCAAAGAACTGAGTTTTAATGAGTCGTAAATAAAGTAGACATGAAGACATGAAGTAGGCAGTGGACATGAATTTTAGGATGAGAATTCCTTAACAGGTGACAATAGATGATGGCTGAGGTCAAGCTGATAAATAACGAAACAAAAATCACGGCAAACCAAAGATAGGGAAGCACAGATTTCCTCAAGGGTGGATTAGCTGGGGACCAGCTGGGGAGGATTACAAATTGGTTCAACCAGAAATGGATTTGAACAACAGTCATTGAATGGAGATGTTGTGGGCCAAGAGTTGATGTAGTTTAAGGAGAGCAGGAATGGTACGTGTTTGGGACATTGCACTCAAAAGAGTATAAGCAGCAGGCGTCTGGGTAGAATGTGGAACATTGGAACAAGGGTGAGAAAGGCATGGATACGTTTTCAGCAGCAGGGGCTGAGCTGGGTTAAATAGGAGCAGTTGATAGAGTGGAGTTTTGACAGTTTAGAAACACATCTCAAGACAAAATAAGTCAAATACTCTGGGTTAAATTGAGGCAGTGAATCGGGTGGGGTTCGATGGCAGGGACATGTAGTTAACTGGTGGGCGATGCACATGATAATTGCAGTCTTCTCTAAGTACCTGCAGCTTATCAGAAACTGGATGTTGAAGACAATGTCTGGCAGGCCAACAGTGGATGCTGAGAAGTGAAGGTGGGCATGGGCAGATGTAGTACACAGAGAAATAGGAGCAGGAGGAGGCTGCCGGATCCTTTCAGCTGGTTATGTTGTTCAATATACTGTAACAATGCCTGATCAATACCCATCTGCACCCCTCTCTAGAGCCCTCAATCTCTTGATTAAAAAAAAAAAGATCTATCTCCAACTCTTTGGAGTGTGGGAGGAAACTAGAGAAAACCTACAAGGTCACTGGGCTAATGTACAAACTCCATACAAACAGCGCCCGTAGTCAGAATCAAACCCGGGTCTCTGGCGCTGTAAGGCAGCAATTCTACCGCTCCGCCTCTCTGCCGCAGAAGCGGAGTTAATTCCTTGGGATAATCCAGAAGTACATGGGCGGAGGTGGGAAGATGATCTGTCCCATGAAGTTAGATCAATGGTTGCCAACATGGGGTCCACATCAGAGAGGTGCCAAAGGTTACAGCGTCGGTGAGGCTTTAATAATATTGAAGCAATTTAGTTTTGAAGTTCACTAAAAAGGTAAAACCAAATTTAAAATTATACTTAACATGTCAAAGGCTTGCCCAGAGTCCCCAGAATAACACAGAAATCACTGAACTGGATGATAGTCAGTTCTGTTTTTTATTAATTGTCTTTGACAATAAAATATAAATTATTATTATTATTATTATTATTATTATTATTGTGCAGTGTTTGTGTGCTAACGAACAAGGAACCAAGGATTTTTCTGCACTATTTAATTTCTCAAGAATTGGTTTCACTGGTGATCAGTGAACAAAAGCATCTCACCATTCATCTCACCAATTCTTACCCCCCCCCCCCCCCCCCCCCCCCCCCCCCACCACCCCACAGCAGTCTGAAGAAGGGTCTCGACCCAAAACGTTGCCTATTTCCTTCGCTCCTTAGATGCTGCCTCAGCCGCTGAGTTTCTCCAGCATTTTTGTCTACCTCACCATTCATGGATGGGCCTTTCCTATCCTGAACATGAAGTATGACATGGGTTGCACCGCTTTTGGAAGTTTAGATCCTTCCTCCATCCCAACAAATTTAACAGCTTGCATCCAAGTTGTTTGGACATCATTGAGACATTAAGCAGTGTGACAGATCTTAAGCAGTGTGACAGAAACTTCGGAACAACAGAGACATCAGTGTTAGTCCCACTGTGATACTGTAACACTGAGATCAGGTCACAGTTCCAGCTCCATGAAAACCGTAGACCCTAGAAGTATTGCTTCTCGGAAAGATTTGGCAATGTCGACAGTAGGCACCAGAACCACGCTGAAGAAGGGTCTCGACCTGATGTTCTCCAGAGATGCCATCTGACCTGCTGTGTCGTTTTGTTAATTAACCAATGTCCGTAGTTCCTTGTTTCTACCAGATCCACGTAGCTGGACAATGAAGGATCTAGGCTTCATGAGTGATGGAGAATTAATGTGGCAGGCAAAATGGATTCCAAGTCACTTCTCTCCAAAGTGATCACCCAAACTACATTAGACTTCTCCAACGTAGAGGAGGCCACATTGTGAACACTGAATGCTGTCCGTTTGGTTGGAAGAAACGCAAATGAATCATAGCTTCAGCCAGGAAAATAAACAACATTTTCTTTGGGAACTGGCCTATGCAAGCAAGGATGGATGAATTAATAGGCATGGAGTCAACTCTGAAGAAAGAAGCATGATTTGCACATTAAGGTAACTGACCAGAAAATGGATCAACGACAAAGGAAGAGTTGAATGTATTTCACAACAGTGAAATGTAGATACTGGCAGACATACAAATTGCAAAAACATATCTGTGTAATCACAGCCTGGTTTACATTGCAACTCAAATTTCCAGCTGGGTTGAAATAAAATCTTAATATTTACCAGCATGCCATTATTTCCTCTGGCTGTGATATGCCAAATAAAATTAGGACCAACTTAAATAGTTAACAGAAACTTAATGTTCTTTTTCTTTTTTGTGGCAGATATTCAAGCAGGAAACGGGTAATTTTATTTCACCTGGTACATGAAATGAATTGGGGCATGGTACTGTGTTAACAGCGAGATCACATTTAACCCACCTCGTATTCTTCCAAAATAAATGTAATCTTTAAGATTAAACGTTGCTGGCATGAATGTGAAAACAGTGACCACTTGTTTTAAGGGATCAGTTCCTTTGCCCATTTGTACAAAGTGAACAGGGGTCATGAGGCACATGGAATAAGCTTCTGGCAATTACTGTTTCACATTTCGAAACCACATGGTTTATTGCAAACACTAACGAGAATGTGAAAGGTAATGTAAGATTGATTTTTTTTTACTGTTGTCGGTTTTAATGCATGAAAAGTAACTAAGTGGGATTTCAGCCTTGAGATTTCTTCGCCCATGCTCCTAAATCATCCATGGACAGTCCCAGCATTAGATTGCTCCTTTGGGCAAGTGAGTTCTGGATGGCCACGTTTTACAATGTGACGCTTCAAATGGGTAAATGTCGAGAATCGCTTTTGGAGCTGCTTGCATTTACTAGCAAGATGTTGGTCAATGCAACTTAACTCTAAAAGACCAAAAGGTGTTTGTTTGGGAAAATGACATGACAGCAGACTGTACAAAAGCATGGTGGATGGAATGTAAGGCCAGTAAGTGTGAGCATGGTAATACACTTTACAGTTTAGTTTATTGTCACGTGTACCAAGGTATAGTGAAAAGCTTTTGTTGCATGCTATCCAGTCAGGGGACAGTCGATACATTATTACAATCGAGCCATTGTATAGATACATGATAGGGGAATAACGTTTAGTGCAAGGTAAAGCGAGCAAAGTGCAACCAAGGATAGTCCAAGGGTCACCAGTGAGGTAGCTAGTAGTTTAGCATTGCTCTTTGGTTATAGAACCAGTGAAAAAGAGGACATTGCACAGGGCTAAAGGAGGAAATTAGGGTTTTAGATATTAAAAATTAACCTAAAGATTGATGAAATATCGTTTTTTCAAACAGTATACCCAAGTTATATCAGTAAATTTAAAAAAAAAGCTTCATAGTTTGAGTTGTGTATGATTTTGAGCTCCACATTGTTGAGGCAACAGAATGGGCGTTGTTCTGATTCCCCAAGATACTACCATTTATAATTGGCAGGGTTTATTTCCAAATGGGATTTACTGTACTACAGGGCTGTCCAGCTAATGTGGGTTTATCCTTGGTGTTTATCTGGATTTTAATGTGAAAACCAAGGCGCTCCTCTGAAACCAATATTAATGGAACTAATTAAATAAAAAGCCTTTTTATTTCCTTTTTTGGTTAGTCGTGGTGCTGAGGGATATGCTATCAAATTTAAGATCAAAACATAAACTGTCTATTAATGTAGCAGTAAATGGAGTCTTATGAAAATATGTTGCTTGTAAATTGCAATGAAGTGAGCAAGGTGATTTTTTTACGATGAATAGTTTACAAGTTTAATGCTGCTCACATTTGGGGCACGTTATATTTCACTTACATGCTTGCCACTGAATAATTACATACATTATACTCTGATTCGATTCTCCTCTGATTTGGCAATCGATTGCAGTTCCACTGAACTGGATGCAGAGCCAAGGTGTTGTCAAAACAGTTGGTAGAATTCTAATAAAAGTCAGAGTTACATTGCAGAGTGATTAATACCAACAATGTTGATGTTTTTGCAGCGAATCTTGGCCAAACCACACATGCCAACTTAAATTAGAACATTTAGTGTCCTATGCTTTCTCCCTTTATCTGATGTTTAACGTTAAGGGATAATTTAAGGGAGGCTTGATTAGTATGAGTGCTATTGATTAGTATGTGAGTTGTTGATTTGTACGGGTGCTATTGATTAGTGTGGGAGTTATTGATTTATACAGGTGTTATTGATTAGTATGGGAGTTATTGATTTGTATGGGTGTAATTGATTAGTATGGGAGTTATTGATTAGTACGGGTGCCGGGGTTATGGGGAGAAGGCAGTTGAATGGGGTTGAGAGAAAAAGAAAGATTGAATAGGCTTGTTGGGCCAAATGGCCAAATTCTGCTTTTATAACATGAATTTATGAACTTTAAGGCCACAAAACACTGCAAATACTCCATTCACTTTTAAGAGGAGCAAGAGAAAACCTCTGATTTTTTTTTTTTTTGATATACAGTAATATACAGGTATATACTGGTGTAGACTGGAATAGCTATAACATAAATATTTTTTTTAGACTGACTAATTAAAAAAAATGTTAATATATTATTCTTCCTGTAAAAGCAATGGCAAATGTTCAGTTGTTTTGGTTATCGTATCAATTAATTCCATACTGCCTTGCCACAGAGAAGGAAGCTATTTGGCTCATTGAATCTACGCCATCTTGCAGAGCAATCCCATACTAATCAATAACCTCTCAATGTTCCCTGTAACGTATTCTTTCCAGAGTCCCATCAATTCAACTACCAAGGGATGATTGACAGTGGTCAATTAACCCACTTCGTTTACATCTTTGGAGTGGGGGAGAAACTGGAGAAGAATGAAGAAAGCTACATTGCCACAGGGGTAATGTGCAGAGCCCACACAGACAGCCATGGAAGCAGGGATGGAAGCCAGGCCACTGGAACTGTGAGGCAGCAGCTCCACTAGTTGCATCACATTTTCAGGATGAACTTCAGTCCAGTTTTGTGACACTGGTTAGTAGGTTATTGTGGAGTCAGAAAAACTCGCAAGTCTGTTCCGAGGTCAAAAAAAGAAACATGGCCTAAAAAAAGGTTTCGATCCAAAACATCACCTATTCCTTTTCTCCAGAGATTCTGCCAGTACTCCATCATTTTGTGTCTACCTTCAGTGTAATCCAGCATCTGCAGTTCCTTCCAACACAACATGGTTAACCAATTGATCTTTCATAACAGGGAGAGAGGGAGGGAGAGAGAGGGAGGGGGGGAGAGGGAGGGAGAGAGAGGGAGAGGGAGAGGGAGAGGGAGAGGGGGAGAGGGAGAGAGGGGGAGTGGGAGAGAGAGAGAGAGAGAGAGAGAGAGAGAGAGAGAGGAGGGAGAGAGAGAGGGGAGAGAGAGAGAGGGGGGGAGAGGGGGAGAGGGGGAGAGGGGGAGAGGGGGAGGGGAGAGAGGGAGAGAGAGAGAGAGAGAGAGAGAGAGAGAGAGACATTCATCTTATCAGTGACCCACATCACTCTCTCTCCAACTGTACAAAGCATAGCATCCTCTTACACATTAACGACCGATATACAGACATTGAGTTATCAGTTCCTAAGCAACACAAGATGAGAAGGCACACATTCAGTTGCTTCTGGCATCACATTCCCTACATGGTTAACTTGTGCTTTTAGACATCTCTCTGGTCAGGGTCTGGTGGTCCCAAGCCGATAGTATCTCTTTGTTCAGGGAAGACATACATTACCATGGTAATGCAATTAGCAATTATCTCCAATTACTACATTCCTCATAGGGGCCTTCTGGTATCTCTTACGCACTGCTGCACAAAACGGGATCTGAACTAGTCGAGTTACCTTTACACACTGCTTTAATTAATACAGACTACATTGTGCATGCCTACAATTGGACCTCTTCAATGGCAAAGGTGAAATTCACAGGACTGCAATCGATTGCAGTCTTTGCCGATCAGAGCTTCTGAGAAGTGCTATCAACATTTACTTTTTCTTATTCAGGGAGTCATAGCAGTGAGTATATCAAGAGTACCGAATATATCACAAATGATCATCTGCGGCAGACCTGGTTCACGGATGAATGGTCAACTCCAGTTTCTCTTCCTTATGTTTATGTAATTTACCTGCGGTGAAGTGGCAGTCTGTAAAAAAATATACAGGGCAGGAAATGTTTCAGATTAAAATAATAGAATCTGGTTGTGCAAAATTTGGGACATAAATAATGGAGATTAGTGATTCCATTTAACATTCTGATTTTCCAGTTTCCCTTAAATGCACACATGTATAAATCACTTTCAGTTCACTGTGGAATAAACCCTTAGCCATGTCAAGAGGGTGTTTGTTCAGAACTAACTGAGCTAAGCTGCTGCCAGCTGGTGCCAGGAAATTAAAGATTCAAGTCACCAGGTACAATGTCAGGGTTGTTTTTGAGTGATATATGATACTGATATACATATTGGAATCAAAACGCACACGGACTAAGTTCATGTTGGTTTTTGTTCTTTGGAAATGTTCAGTTACGTGAAATAGCCTTTTTATGACTCCAATGTTTGCCTCTGCAGCCAAAATGTGCACACAATCTGAATAAGATATTCCAAGTACTGAACATCCCATTGATAAGACCTGTCTGGCTTCCATCAGAATTGTTGCTTGACCAAGCTACGAGTGGCTCATCCAAATGCCAACTTCCAGCAACAAATTGAAGTGTAGGAGAGGAATGCCAGAGGGTGAATTGGTCGAAAAAGAAGACACCTATGACAATATAACACCAAAGAACAGAATATTTTACAGTTTTTAACAAAAGCAGTGACCTTGCCCTTTTTTTTAACAAAAGCAGTGACCTTGCCTCAGTCACAATGAATAGCTTTACTGAGATAAGCATTTAAAGACCACGTTTGCTTTGTGAATCTCAGGTTAACTAATTTAGAACTGCATTTGCTGTCGGCTATCTGCTTCTCAGTTTGTGAATGGTGAACGGTAGATAAAATAGTACGTTCTCAATACCGGTGCCCCACAAGGATGCATTCTCAACCCCCATCAAACGCATGGCCAAATTCTTCTCTACCTCCATTTACAAGTTTGCAGACAACACTATTACAATGATCTTGAACAATGATGAGACAGAGTACAGGCAGGAAATAGAGAGTTTAGTGAATTGTACCAAGACAACCACTTATCCCTCAATGCTAGAAAGATGAAGGAAGCGAGTACATGCCCCAAGCAGAATCAATGGTGCAGAGTGAAGATGGCTGAGTGCTTCAGGTTTCTTGGTGTAAATATCATCAATAATTAGTGCAGGACCAACCTCATTGAACCTACGGCCAAGCAAACACATCAATGCCTCTATTTCATCAGAAGACTAAGTTTGCCATGTATCCAACAACTCTTACCAACTTCTATAGTTAGACCATTGAAAGAATCCAATTTGGATGCATCCCAGTTTGGCTTGACAACACCTCTGCCCAAGACACCAAGATATGGCAGAGAGTTGTGGATGTAGCACAGTCCATCACAAAGGCTGGCCACCCCTCAATTGATTTCACCTACACTTCTTATTGCCTCTGGAAAACTGGCAAAATAGTCAAGGACGTTTATTGCCCTGGTCCTTCCCTCTTCTCCCCTCTCCCAGAGGGCAGAAGGTTCAAAGGCTTGAAAGCACATTTCACCAGATTCAGGAACAGCTTCTTCCCCATTGTTAACAGACTACTGAACAGTCTTCCTATAAGCTAGATTGAAGTCCTGATCTACCAATCTACCTCATTGCAAACACTGGACTCTCACTATAAATGTAACATTATAATTCTGTAACAATTTATTCTGCACCCTGGTATCATGCATACTGCTTGATTATATTCATGTGCAGTGTGATTAGATTGGATAGCACACACACAAAGTGTTCACTGTAGCTTGATACACATGGCAATAAAATACCAATTCCAATCTAATGTGCAAGGAAACAATTAAAAAAGTTGATAGGGAAAAAAACATTTATATGTGACACTGAAGCACATGGTCATGGGATCATCTATCAATGCCATCACAAAGACCTCCCAAATGTTGCCTGACACCATTGATATGAATGAATGGGACTTTATTGTAGCATGTAACTAGCGTACAGTGAGATATTTTGCTTTGCATACAACCTAGGCAGTTAATGTGTCATCAGGTTTTGACGCTGACAACATTACATGTTAAATGTAGTCTTAACTCAGAGCTTGCTTACGACTTCCTGGCTTGTTGGGTATGGTTCACTCACAGGGAATGAACCTGACATCCCACTTAAGATCCATGCCAGGCTTGCCCATGCACCATTTCATTGAGAGGTGCCTATTATACTACCTCAGCGGAGGCTTTGTGCTGGCTCCCGATTGCCTATCAGAACCAACTTTGTCATCCCGAACTTTGTACTTTACAACATTCTGTGTCCACCTCCTCATTCATTCACGTTTTGTCCTCCTGTTGCCACAATACTTGCTGACCAGCACTAGTTCTTCATTAAGTCATGTTTTCAAAACCCTCCATTGGATTACTCTTCCCTTTCTCTTCAATCTACAATCTCTGGAAGTCTCTCTCTAAACCTGCCTTTCCTTCTGACTTAAAAACATACATTTTGACCAAATCTGTTCCGATATCATTTAATTCATGGGATGTGAATGTTGTTGGGCAAGACAACCATTTGCTGTCCATTCCTAAAGGCCATTTTGAATTGTGTACCTTCCTGACAAAGTCTGGGGCTGTTTAATGGACAGTCATGGATAAGGATTGCAACCTCTCACAAACCAGGTACCTATTAAAAAAAAAACAAGGGTCTCGTCATAGCATTGCCACCAAGAATGATACCAGTTTATAAACCAAAATTAGTTTTTCACTTGAATTTAAATGTCCCTCCCTCCATGGTGGAATTTGAACGCTTGTGTCTGAATCAAGATCCAGACCCCTCACCAGTACGCTTTAAATTGCCTAGAGATGGTTTGCTACATGAAGGTTGCTATAAAATGGAAGCAATTCCTTGATTTGAATCTTGCAGTTGTTCATCACACAACAAATCGCTGTACATATTAAAGATTAAAATGCTGTGTTAGTTGCCAGGGGAAATGAGAGGGGTTGGATAGCGTGGGATGTCTTGGAAAATAGGTTTTACAAATTAACAATGCATTTTCTTTTCAAAAGGGCTAGCTAAGAAAATAATCTATTTGATCTGCAAAGCTAGTGCCTACACAAAGTAATTTGATCTGAATTGGCCTCAAGGAAGCATTAGAAAATCTTATTGTTATCTTGCTCTGAATCAAACCTGTGCTGTTTTCAAAATGCCACGTTTTGTCATCAGGGTTCACTTCCATTTATTTTTGGTTATGACCTTTTAAAGAGAAATATTTCCTGTTCAAGTTTAAATGTCCACAATAATTTTCATTAAAAACAGAAATATAAGTTGCAAACTAACTTTTTTTTAAATAACAATTATCTGTGCACAAATAATTTTTGTGTTGTGAACAATGAAGGATAACATTCGTGCTTAATAATCTACAATGGCATCCTGATAACATTTATTTAATGAGGTTTGGTTTCTGTGAACTAATAGTCACACAATTTATTTTCATCTTGTGGAACATGTGGGTAAAACACTTATATCTTTTCTTTATTTTGTAATTGTTTAAATTAATATTGCAAGGTATTAACAAATAGGAGTAGACATCAAACAGCACTGACATGTTTCGATTGGGTTATGCTGAGTTACTCCACCATTTTGTGTCTATCTTCGGTATAGACCAGCATCTGCAGTTCCTTCCTACACAATAAGGCTAGTTTATATTTTGCACAATGTCAATAACACAAGCTTTTCACCAGATTTGGCCCTGAATGATCATAATGAATAAAATTAATTTTTGCAATCATAAGATACGGTGAATATCTATGCTGGATATATACCTGTGTTTTTTGTGCTATCCACAAAATAATTTTATGGTACCTTCGGAGTAGGTGACACTTTGGGTCAAGACCCTCTCGACCCGAAGGGTGACCTATTCCTTTTCTCCAGAGATGCTGTCTGACCAGCTGAATTGCTCCAGCTTTTTGTGTCTAGATTTAAACCAGCATCTGCAGTTCTTATGGTACCTTCATTGTATCTGGGCAATTGTAATTCCCAACTCCTGTATCCCTTCCCGGTTCCAACACCTTCCCAACATATACAGTATGGGATGAAAATCACTGAGAGATTTATGATCAATGCAAAATAAATAAGCAATATGTGCCAGAAATCGAATGATTAAATTTTATTTAATACCTCGAACCTGGGAAGAGTTATTACGGTGCACTTAGATCATTTAAAAGTGGTAAAATATCTATTATACCTCTGTGTGAGCTGCACAGGAGAAATGTTATCTAATGTAAATACAATAACCACTTTGCAGTAATGGCAAGTTTCTGCTGCTCTCTGAGAAAGATAAGGGATGCTGAGTATTACAGGGTTTAGGCTGTACAAATATATTATCCGCTCAAGGCAATGCTATCTGAAATTTTTCCATTATTCACTCATTCCATACAATCTGTTGCAAAAATAAAATTACACTCTCCATTAGGCTAACTGGTTAGTGCTGTTAATAACATTGAAGAATACTTTAAAAAAAAACTCTTGGAATTCCAGGCAAGTTGCAAATGATGACATGGTTCATATATGTTTATTATACTTTCACCAATGTTCTGCTGTCATCCAGCAATATACTGTGGTAAGTGTGAGATTATTCCAAAATTACTAAAGCGATTTTGCATTTAAAAGGGCATAAATATACACTTGCATGCACCCTGCAAACTAAACAGTACTTGTCAGTTACAGCATGAAATTGCATTTTTATTATAGTTTACTCATTACTTTCAGATTTCATTGCTTAAATGGGGACTATTACATCCAGTTAGTTAGTCAAGGTGGTTAGAGCCTGTACTGTGATGCCAGGCAGCTGTGCCCCATATATTGCTGCTTGCACCACTCATCGTAATTTCAAAACAATGCATTTTTTTATAATGGACATGCATACATGCATGATAAACATAAACGATAATGAAACTGAAGCTCGGCTGCCTATTAAGCAAATTTGGTTGTGGATTCAAAGAATTATCTTTCACTTTTGGGATGTATAAAACCGTGAGAGGAATAGATCGAGTAGATCATGGAGTCTCTTGACCAGGGTAGATGAATCGAGGACCAGAGGACATAGGTTTAAGGTGAAGGGGAAAAGATTTAATAGGAATCTGAGGGGGTAACGTTTTCACACAAAGGTGGGTGTCTGGAACAAGCTGCAGCGGAGGCAGTTGAGGCAGGGACTATTCCAATGTTTAACAAACAGTTGGACAGATACATGGATAGGACAGATTTGGTGGGATGTGGACCAACCACGAGCAGGTGGGACATGTTGGCCACTGTGGGCAAGTTGAGCTGAAGGGCCTGTTTCCACGCTGTATCACTCTTTGACTCTTTGACTCCTGTCCTCAATGTGAGGATGATGATCATAGACTTATCACACACAAAACATTCCATACATTAATATCAATGTCCTGACCCCACGTAATGTCTATGGCATTTACCTGACAATTACTTTAAAGTGCCTCAACAATATTTAAGCTTGGGCTATAATTTATCAAATTATAATACTGTGAAGTTCAAAATGTTATGCTTCATATTGCCTTTAAACAATTAATACTCAATTAAATCTGCAACATTCTTAAAGCTGAATGGTAGACGTAAAGTGTACAATTAATATTTTGTTTTCCTAATTAACATTTATATATATATTATGTTTTTATATGAATGTGGTATTTAGAAGCTTTGTTTTAGGTTTGGGAAAAGAGGCTTATTTCTCACTTGCAAGTAATTTAATATACTCAAAATCTATTCTCAGTCTCAATTCTGTCTATGTTCTTGTGTGTAGAATGGAAGTAATTTTTTCCAACGTAACGCATTTTGGTACATCATTTATAAATGAGTTTCTAGTATGAAAAAGTACATAACTGTTAACCATATGAATACAGCATCAAGAGAAGTCTGTCTTGGAACAGCTGTGGAGATTCATTTACAATGCAATGAAGGCAGTGATATCTCCATCACATTAGCAAACGTTATTTGTGGACATACTTCCTTATAGAAAATTTGAAGAATAGGGTTTATCTAACATGAAACAGGTTTTATTTTTATTTTTCGTCAGGATAGGGCAGTGACATACCTTTAAAACAGCTTAAGATGCACTGCCCTCTGCTGCTGTCAATGGACCATGGGCGGAATACGTATTACTTCATGTTATGCAGAATGGGTTTTTAAGAAGAAAATACTGGGTTTAGATGTTTCCATAAATTGTTGCCTGATAATCTCAACCACATATTTCCAACATATTCCCATTTCCAAGATAAAAATTTGCATGACAAGAACAAGCCAGAAAATAACATTTTTTATAAAAAGGAAGGTTGTCTTGACTTTCCTACTTTAGAAGTAAATTAGATTATACAAACATAATTCATGTAACACAATGAGTACATCTGAGGTAGTTTTACTATGATTATCGCATACTGATAGATTAATGTTTTGTGTGTTTTGCAGTCAAAAGCAAATAAAATGGAGGAATATCTGGACACCAGCCTCCACATGTCCCTCTGATGTTACATTGCAAACTCAGCATAGAGTAGTCAAGAGTATCACCTCATGCTCTGATTTGAAGAATTATCAGGCATCATTGGGACTTTGTAATAGTGGGGAGGATTGGTTAAACCTTTAATTTGTTCACATTACTTTATGATATAGGAACTTAAATTCATTTCAAATAAAATATGTGATTTGTGAGTATAATTCCCAGCAGGCTAAATTAATGGGGCTGTACTGTCACATACACAACTTTCCTCAAGATGCAATAAAGAGAAGACAAAATACATTAATAAGCTGTTCGAATGATAACATTTATTAGTTTAGATGTTCATTTTCCTCTCAATCACTATTTAAATTAATGTTGATCTGAATTTCCTAAATACAAAGAAACTTTCCCAGTTTCAGAGATAAACGACTACAGATCGTGTAATTCAGCCTTCTAATCTGTTGAATCTTCAAATTTAATTACTGCTAGAAGGGTGATTAGTTAATAGCATTGCAGCCATTAGGCCTTGTGTATTGTTCATATTAGCAAGCGGCTGAAATCGGCCACACGTTAAAACTACTGTCTTTACACTGGGTTTACCGAGAGAAAAGGCAAAACATACATCCACGTCGTCATTCCAAATGGATCTCCTGCACTTTCTCACGGCTAAGACCAAAGCTACAGCAATATATTCCTAACAACTTGTCATCGAATGACATGGGGTATTCTGTATAAATTCAATGCAATGTGTCTCAGTTTTACTTTGTTATTGACATTGACCGGGCTTCCCTGAATGGAAATGTTTCAAACTCAATCCATTAGATTGAAATATCTAGTCAAAAGTAGAGATAGTCTGGCAAAAGTGCAGGTTAGATTATCTCTGTTTGTAATTACTGTAATACCATTTATTTATATGTAATATGTTTAGGTTATGCCGATTTTCTTGATGATTAGGCAATTTTTCTCCAAAATATAGGAATGTAGAAGAATGTTTTAAATATTGAGACCACTGTTGAACAATTCAGGCATGCAGGAAATAAATCCAGATCAGATCAAAGTGGTGAAATATTTAGCAGCATTGATTTATGTAATATGGCCTTTCAAGAGTTATTCATTCGATATCATGGTTAAAACTTTTTAACCTTGGCAATAATTTAAAACTCAGTTTTGAATGTTACTAATTGTACTGTGTTTCAAGGTGGCTTCAGCCAAATGTAATCAATTCCAATCTTTGATCACCATTTCTCCACTGTTGTATTATTTATTCAGATTTTTGCAATAATTATCAGCATCTGTCAAATATGTTTCACCAGAAACCATCCAACAGCAAACATATGATCCTCAAAATATGAGTAAGTAACATTGTGTGGCAATTAATTCATCGTTATCCATTAAATCTGGAAATTTAATGTGAAATTGCAAAGCTCAGGCAGCACATCAAGTTACCTTCAACAATTGTAAAAAATAGTGTCATTTATTTCAGGTTATCATTTCAAGACATATCACGTCTTAAATCATTATTGTTAGGCAAGCATCATTGAATAGATGGTTATCACTGGTATCTCATTAACCGAGCAACTCTATCTAGATTTAACTTGTAAATAACACTTGAAGTGCGAACAGCTATGTCTTTCCTAAACTTTTTTTTTTGGTTTTGTTTCAGCCAGCAAACTGACCTTAAAGAAGACAAAGACAGAAGACATGCATGCACAAACTGCACAAGGCTCATAACGTCCCCCCTGCAAAAGCAAGTAGTATTATATATTTCACCACTGCAATGTTGTGGAGTGGGTGAGGAGAGCAGAGAATGGGGGTGGGGGAGACAGCAAGGAAAGATGTGAGTGGAGAATCCCTCATATTTGGAGCCCCATCCACTCACAATATAATTAGCAAGAAGTTTTAGAAGAACACAGGCGCCAGAGCATTTACTTCCCCCTTATGTGGTTCATTATAACATACAAAAACGCACATGCACATACAGGAACAGTGATAACAATACTGCAATAAGAGACAATAGCAACAGTTACATACCCTGCATCTGTTAAGTGCTGAAGAACAGCTCTGAGTGAACACTGAGGCTGGATAACAGCATTATGGATTTGAAGCTATTTTGGAGAATGGGGAAGGGGGAGGGGGATGCAGCCCACAAACCGTTATGCCATTTAATTCCCCATCAGCAAACCTATATTGATGAAGCCTCAATATTCTGGAATAAAGCTTCAACACCACAAATAATGGAGTCCTTACAGTTGTTCTTTAATTAGGCAATCACCCAAATCTCAACTTTTTTTTTAAAAACAGTCCTCAAGAAAACAAGAGACAGCTGATGGAGTGTCGCTGCAGAGAATGATCTGGTCTCAGACGACAGGCAGACAAGACGGTTCACTTCTTCCCTGCCGGCATATTATCTGGTCGCCTTGTTTGAACCATTTGTTGTTTTGGTGCCTTCACTGCACCTTCATCCTCATTTTCACTATCGCAGATATGTACTACAACGCTTGGGGTACCCTCCGACCCTGTGTGGACCTCGTACTTTTCACCTACAGCACAAAGAGGGAAGAGCAATGATGTTATGTTAGTCAATTAAAATAACCCCCCCCCCCCACAACCTTTTACATCATGAAAGCGAAGCTGGCGTATGAGCACGTATTCGAATGAGCCTAAGCTGAGTCAGTAGTGTCCGTGAACATCATTATGTGAGCTTTAGTATATCATCCCAGTCATACAATTGCAATATTTATTTGATTCCAGTCCTCTACTTGGAATAAAAAGCTGGATTACTTGAACTAATTCATTGGAGTCTGAGGATATTGTGGAGCATGTGAAAGCATCGTCACAAAATACATCCGCATGTGGCTACATTAAACAGTGCTCATGGCTTCATTAAGTCTGATAGAAGGAAATATAAACAGATTGATTAACAAATTAGAGCACACAACCCAATTGAAAACATCCATTCAGAGGCTCCGGAAATGCCTCAGCGCCTTTCAAATAGAAACATAGAAAATAGGTGCAGGAGTAGGCCATTCGACCCTTCGAAACAGGAACAGAAATATGAGGGGGGGAGGTGGGTGCAGGGAAAGGGAATAAAAAGCGTGAGATCTCACTGGAAAACAAAATGAGCAGGAGGAACAACTCACAGTCTATGGGAAATATCTTGCAGTGATTTATATTGTGGAATTGAAATTGTGGCTCTTTCAATTCAGTGACTCAAGGTAAAAGATAACTTTCACTGATTGCAAATGAATTCCAAGCTCCAACAGGTGACCAAAAATCTAAACGTACTTGGTGGGTGAAAACAAAAAAGATTAGTGCAGCTTTGGTGAATTGTCTGAAGATGGAGATGGAGATGGAGATGGAGATGGAGATGCTCGATTTACAATGTCATTCCATTTTGGGTGCCTTGTGTTTTTGGGATTTTCTGATTGAACCCTCGCCAATATGTTGGATGGGCAAGGACTCTGGCGATCTCTGGACCACTTTGTCTAAGGTACATGGGTAGGTCATGTGATGGGCACCCCACGAGCAGGGGATGACATGCGATACTCAGTCCTCCCAGGGGACTGGCAAGAAATCTCTTGGAGACATTTCCTGGCTGTGTCCTTTAGACACAGCTAAGAAATATGGCCTCTGGTTTCCCAGCTAATCATGTCGAGAAAAGGCACATTATAAAATATTCGTCTGACCCCATTATAAAATAGATTTTCCTCTCCTCAGCCATGAGACCAAACCTCAAAATTCTAGTCCTTTGCTGAAACCAGCCCAATTCCAGTCCTGAACTGCACTCTCACCCCAGCCCTGGATGTGGCTTCAAGTCCCGAATTGAATTTTGAGCAAGAAATTACAATCCTTTCCTGTGAATACAAGGTTTTTCCAGGAGACCCGAGTTCCCCAACAAGGAGGCTGCAGGGGGATTGGGCTCATCCCATGCAACCAGTCTGACTGGGCGGAAATCCTGGGAGCGGGACCTGTCCTCCCCCCCCCATGTTTTGTGACCTGGGAGCTACAGCCAGTCTCAGGTCGCCTGCATGCCCCAGGACTGGCTGTAGTGCCCAGGTCAGCTCGCCTGCCCCACACTCCAAAGACATGCAGGTTTGCAGGTTAAGTGCTTTGGTAAATTGTAAATTGTCCCTAGAGTATTGGGTGTTGCTAGTGTATGGGGTGATTGCTGGTCGGCGTGGACACGGTGGGCCAAAGGACCTGCAGTTCCCAGGTTGCATCGCCTGCCCCCGGATTTGGCTGTAGCGCCCAGGTCGGGTCGCTTGCCCCAGGTCTGGCTGCAGTTCCCAGGTCACCTGCATGTCCCGGGACCGGCTAGAGTTCCCAGGTCGCGAAAACTAATTGATATAAATACGCCTGCGGGCTGGATGATATCGAGTTGCGGGCTGGACCGGCCCGTGTGCCGTAGGTTGCCGACCCCTGTCCTAGGCATCAAGCCTCACTGTGCCCTCCCCATGTTTTAAAACGATTTCCGCCCATATACCCAGACATGGTAAACACACCCAGGAGTCCTTGATCGAATACTGCAGAGAAACATGCAGCCCAGACATGGTCACAAATATAGGCTCATGGAGCTACACAGCATGGAAACAGGTTCCTCGGCCCACCTTATCCACGGTGACCAGGATGCTCAACTGTGCTAACCCCCCTCGCCTGTGCCTGGCCCATGTCCCTCAACCTTCTCTATGTTTTGCTCTGAAACGAGTTTCAGTCATGCAACTACTAAATTAATTTGGAAAAAACTCCTTGAAGTTAAGATATTGAACTTCTAGGCACCAGTTTTGTACCTCGTCATATTGTTTACCACCACGTGAGATGAGAACGCCTATTCAAACTGCTTGTGATTTTTTTTCATCGGGGCTGGTGCTATTGACCAGCAGAGGGCAATGAAAGCTGTTAAACATAGATTGTCTCCAGATTTTGCCGAAATGTCCTCTCTGTATTTTTTTTTATCATATTGCATTCACTTCTATTCAGCCAGTGTTAATTATTTTGCCTACTGCCAATTAAACTTAAAAATCAAATACTTACATCTGAGGCATTAGTAAAATGGATGGCCAATTTGAGTCGGGCCAATTTGCAACTAATGTCAAACCAAATGCACCTCAAGATTCAACCAGGTTGCCCATAGGTTTTAATGAAGATCAAATCAAAACAATAAACAAACAAAAATCCTTGAAGGTCTTTACCAGTCAAATCAGAAAGCTCTGATGAGGAAGACTCGGCCAGAAGACATGCCAGGTTGGTAGCACAAAATGTGCCATGATTGCAGTATTAAGGGCCTGTCCCACTTACGCGATTTTTTCCGGTGACTGCTGGCACCCGTCATTAGTCGCAGCCGGTGGCCGAAAATTTTCAACATGATGAAAATCCAGCGTCGACCAGAAAAAGGTATGACTCTTTGGGCGACTACTCACGACTACACAGGCGTCACCCCGCGACATGTCCGCCACCTGCTGCGATTAATGACGGGTACCGGCAGTCGCCGAACAAAATTGCACAAGTGGGACAGGCCCTTTAGCCCTTTGCACTCTGCTTCCTAAATCTGGAATATATTTCAGAAGCAGAACAAATGGATTGAATTTTGAAGGCAGACTACAACATACTGGTACGATTATACAATGCGTTTGGTGCAAGTGATGAGGGATGAATTTAGAGGGGAAACACTACTCCTTGGAGAGGAATGATAATGCCCGGTAATCTCTCAAAAACATTATTTCCAATCTTTTCTTAAACATTAATGGCAAAACATAACTTGCTATTCCAACGTTGTTAGGGCCATGAAAGATTTATGACTTTACACTGCGGGCTTTTGAAATAGCACAGCATATTTGTGCCCAGTGCTGTCTATAATGAAGCGACTCAGTTGTATGGATTTAGAGCATTCTCACCTTGTTCTTGTGGGAAAATTCTCTATCGGACAGATGTTTTGGTTCAGAAGTGAAAAATTATGCTATTTGCTTCACCACAATTAATTATGAAGAATTCAATTGAGATCATCACAGTATTCGGACAAACTTTAAAAAAAAAAACCTCAGAAACGTGTGCGAATTCCACATAATCCTTCAGTGCTGCTGTATTGATAACGCTATTTCTCACCTGGACCAAGAGTAGCAATTGCACGCAGCAAGTCGTAATTAATGCTCGGAGTAGCATCTTCAATTGGACGCCACCCAACTGGCGGCGAAGCAGGAGGGGAGATGAGGAACTGTTTCATGGGTGGTGGTGGAGCCAAGTATGAATTTTTGGCATGATCTTGGGTATCTTGGACCTGCAAAATAAAACCCATTGCAACATGGACATTCTGTTCACCCACAAAGCTGGAAATAGTACGATAGTTAGGTTGCCAAACCAGAAAAGGAAAATGCTTCTTTCAAAATTACATCGCTACTTTTACTATTTAACATTTGTCAAGGTTTTTCAATACTCGTTTTTTTTTTTCTTTGAACAGAGCATTATATACAATTATTTCGAAGTCTTGAACAAATAAAGTCCACAGGACTCAAATGTACTTTTTATACTGGCCAACTGTATCAGTTAAATCTATATTGGACACCTTTCCAGGAGGGCATGTAATTGCCTCTATTTTCAAGCCCTGCTTCAATAGCTTCCATAGCGACATGTTGCCCTATTTCAATATATATTTTATTGAAGAAGTTCTGTTTAATTTCCTGCCTAACTTTTAGCCTGCAACTTCTGAAACTTCCACACATCGCAATTCCGCCCTTTTTATTTTCCAATCAGAATTATGGAATGTCAGTATCTTCACACCATTTCCTCGCATTGATCCTTTAACCCTTGCTTAACCTAAAACCAATCTACACAATCTTTCTTGAAGTTTTAACTTTCTTGGGATAGTTACTCATAATTTTAAAAAAAACTTTACTAACATTTCCTTTAATAACTGCACCCTAATTTTAAGATAATTCTCCTTTGTTCTGCTATCTTCTCTTCAAATAATATAAAATCCATCCCGTCAAATCCGACAATAACCTTAAACAACCTGCACAAATTAAACCTCAGATAGATACAAAGTGCTAGAGTAAAGGGGCTGTCCCACGAGCATGCGACCTGCATGCGGCAAGCACGACCAAACCGGAAGCGGGGCCGTGCGGAGGTCGAGTGATCCCCGTACAGGGCCGGTCCCACCAACATGCGCCTGCATGCGGCGAGCGCGACCAAACCAGAAGCGGGGGCCACGAGGAGGTCGAGTGAGTGACGTGAAGTTTGAGCGAAGTCCGCGGGAAGTTCGCGCGTGACATATGGCGTCGAGACGCTGTGCACGCCCGTCGAGGCGGCTGCGGGCCGGCAGGCCGTTGCCGCATGGAATATTTGAACACGGTCAGTTTTTCGGAGCCCCGCGTGATGTCGGGACCAGCTCCGCACAACTCCATACGGCTCCGGTGATCGAAGTGGGACCGGCCCCGCGAGGCCGTACGGCTCAAGCGACCACGTTAGGTCGCGCTTGTCGCATGGAGTCGCATGCTCGTGGGACGGGCCCTTAACTCAGTGGGTCAGGTAGCGTCTCTGGAGAAAAGCGTCACCCATTTGTTTTCTCCAGAGATGCTGCCTGACCCACTGAGTTACTACAGCACTACTTGTCTATATTTGGTATAAACCAGCATCTACAGTTCTCCTCTACAAATTAAACCTCAATTTTGTATACTTGAGGAAATACAAACTTCATTTATACAAACAGTCCTCTTAATCGGGACCTTTTAATCCAGGGTTTCTCACTGAAATAAATAATGCATCAGCAAGCAGTTCGGGTCAGGGTCGTATACTGTTGGAGAGGAAATGAGTGGGCTTGGGGTCAATGGCAGCGAGAGGTGGGATGAGAATAAACACTCAGAAAATAACCTAAAGTATGGAGACGAGTGCAAGACAATAACAATTTTGGATTCCCTGGCCCTGACTAAGAAAGACCTGGCATTTTACTTGAACAAACTGGTTACAACCCACTACATTTAGATGCAGAAACCCACTTTGTAAAGTTTGTTGTGACCACACACACAGCCAAAGGCCTCTGTGCACATGCACTTCCTACACAGAGAAGACCAGCATCTCATTTCTGGAGGCGTATTATCAATGCACAATGTATCCAAGTCACATTTAATGTTCAGGACTTTCTACAAAATCTGATCACGCAGCCTACATTAGGCCACAGAATTTCTGGCTCTGTATATTTCCAAGGCCCCACGCGTTAAGTCTCTCGGGATTATTTTTCCAGATTTGCCTTCAAAAATCTTGATATTTTTGCTAAAACTTTGCCTTCTTGATGTGTCTCTTTAACTTTTTTTTATCTCTATGCCACCAGGACAAACAAAAATTGCAGAATTTCTTGTCCTAGCAGATTGAGCAGAAAATTTGTTCCTCGGAGGTTGAACAACATGGCATTGAAATGTCCCCCTTGATTCCATGACGTTCTGACTTAACTGAGCAATGCTGAAATTAATCATTGATTTTTTAAAATATACACCAAGATAAAAAGATTTGTCATAAGATGAACCAAAATCAAAATGACACAGCACATTTCTGATATGCATCATCAGGAAACAGACAAGAACTAGAGGATCAATGTATAAACTGCTGGAGGAATTTAGAGGCTAAGGCAGCGTTGAGGAGAGAAATGGAGAGTCGATATTTTAGGTCTACCTGGAACGTTGACTGTCCATTTTTCTCCACAGATGCTGCCTGGCCCAGTGAGATCCTCCAACTGTCCCCTTGATTACATTTTATCTCTGTATGCTTTGTTGTCACCTTCTCCACGCTAACAATGATCTATTGTACATTTTCCTTGATCTCCATCTCCTTTGGTGTTTCGTTTTCACACCTTGCCTTTCCTTATCTCCGTGTCTCCCTCTCCCCTGATTCTCAGTCTGAAGAAGGGTCTTGACCCAAAACGCCACCCATCCCTTCTCTCCAGAGATGTTGCCTGTCCTGCATTTTGTGTCTATGTTCAAGTTCCTCCAACAGTTGTTTTTTAATTCCAGATTCCAGCATCTACAGAATCTCATGCATCCAAGGCCGAGTGATGCAGCTTTAGCAGTATCATCCAGATCTATGGCGACAGAGCCAACATCTGACATCTCCACTCTGGTCTGGTGACCTCTGATCAACAAGCATCCTTTTTATACATTCACAAGATTTGGCAGGAACAAACAGTAATCAGTCTGAGCAAATGACGGAGAAAACTGGGACTCCTGGATCCTGGTTTCTTTTATGTGGGGGGGGGGGGAGGGGTTCGGGGGAAATCTTACGTTGCCAGAGATGCAATTGTTTTCCGGATCGTACCTCTGGTCGCTCTGCGGCCTAACATCATGGAGCTGGTGGCCTTGATCGAGGCTGACTTGATTGAGTCCCACCTCATGGACGTACCATTGGAGCCTGCGATCCCTTGCCTGGGATCGACGCTCCAACTGCGGCCTGCGGATTTCAACATCGAGGAGCTTGCGGTCTCAGGCAGAGAATGATGTTGGGATGCTCAAAAGTTGCAGGAGGTTCGACTAGCCCCGACCTGGGGTCCAAACGCCCGGCGCTGGGAGCTGAGATCCCCCCGATGCGGAAGCTTGATCGCCCCAACGCAGAGGGCCTGACCGCTGGCTATGGGAGCCAAGATCGTCCCGTCAACGGAAGGCCCGAGGCCCCCGACCGTGGGAGAACAAAGAAGGGAAAAAGATTGAACTTTTTCTTTCGCCTTCCATCACAGTGAGGAATGTGGTGGATGCAGGTGGATGTTTATGTTAAAATGTAGTTTGTGTATCTTGTTGCTTTTTATTGGTAGGACTGTATGGCAAATGAAATTCTCGTATATTGCAAAAGATAGTTGGCTAATAAAATATGATTATGATGACTTTTGTGGCTCAGATGTGTGATTTCAGAAAAGGAAATGGTGCTTGATCACTGACTGTCACAGGAGCAGCATGAGACCTGGATATGAAGATATATTAGGTAAAAAAATTGATTCCAAGCAAAACTGGGTAAGGTCAAAGAAAAGACTGGTAAAGACAAGGAGCTACAGATGTTCTCACAGCAAGACCTTTACCAGAAACAAGCACAGCCAGCAACAAGACATCATTAGCGAATGAGAAGTGACATGTCGCCGAAAGGTGTGCTCTATTTATTGTCTGAATCGCAGGTTATCATAACCAAATGCAAGGAGAATAACTCCATAAGATGTATGTAGATCACATGGCTACAGAGCTAGACCAACTGTAAACTCTCAGTGCTAAGGATAGAAAAAAAACCCATCAACGATGAAGAAACGGCCACTTGGATACCACGGATATTGATTTGGTTTCACACAACCAGGATTATTATCTTGTGCCTGTTGAATGCTATACTCCATGTGCCCATTCACCTAAAGGATAAATGATTTGAGATCCATAAATATTTATCCCAGCCAAATAAATCATAATTGCCAAATAAGGAATTCTAGAGAAACTGGACAATGGATCCCAAACTATCAAAGAGAGAATTTACAGAATTTATGCAACATGGGTCCATCACCTTGACCTTATCCCCATAATGTCTGAGGGGGATATGGTTTCGCTTAGAGGCATATCCAAAACGGACAACAGGACCCTGAACAAAGCCAGAGATAAAGGAAGTATCCATCTTGTCTTATTGCTACTCAAAACTGCAATGAATTTGTCAACTGAGCCACTGAATGGTAAAAAGTCAAAGGCAAGGCAAGGGAAGGGAAAATATATCTCTAGAAAACCAAACAAAAGGCAATGGTTGTGTGATGCACAAGTGAAAGGAAGCTAATACCTCAACAACCACACCTCCTGCATTGTTTGTTAAGAGGGTGACGCGTGCATTGCATGATCAGGAGGATGATCACAGGTTGTAGAAACATAGCTAGATTTCAAGATATCAGTAACTGATATCCCAAAGGCATAACATGTATGTGGGTGGGCATCTTCAATGTCCATTTGCAGTAGATTGTACTGCTATATCTACACCACTGTAGGCCAAGTCCTGATGGGTTTTGTTGCCAGACATGGATGGACATGACGAGAAATGTACGATTAAAATCGCAGTTTGTCCCCAGTTCATGAACACCAACCCATACATACAACCAAGTGTATGGGAGTCTGGCAGAATGGATTTACTGGCTGCTGTAGGGCTGCAGGCAACTTCCTGACATCAACTGGAATTATACTTAATCAACCCCATGATGGATACATTAGAGTTTACACATAGATACCCATTTTGTCAAGCCCATCTAGGGATACACTGTCTAGACCAGCAGTCATTGGCACAATCTATAACTTCACACCTGGCTTAACCCAACCTCCATCGTCAGACTCAAGCCATGGACCAACTCTAATTCAATGAGGGATTGTTTGATCGATGGAAAGACAGCTTGAAAATAGTTCCTTCGAGTCTCATCTGATCATCAACTACTCGTTCTATGTTATCCCACTTTCCCATCGACTCCCTATGCATTTGCAGAGGCCAATAAACCTGCAACGTGCAAACACTACACAGGCAGCACCCGAAGTTGGGATCGAACCCGGGTCTCTGATGCTATGAGGCAGCAGCTCTATCAGCTGTGCCACTGTGCAAGGCATTCTAGGTGTAGCGCAATGCATGCCAATAAGTAGTCATCCTGGTGAAGATGTATTATGGGATTATTTGCACATTAAATCACAAGCAATCGACAAGGATACGCAATGGATTGGACTCAAGCTCTGCAGTGTTGCCATATCTAGTATTTTAATGAATAAACAGCAGAGGGAGACTGGAAATATTCTGCCGTCTCTCTATGATCGCAGGGCTGGAGCCAAGGGTGAAGCATTTCATAACCATGTTCAGCTGGAGGTGCTAACTGGATGATTCATCTCAGTTTCCTCCTCAGATCCGAAGGTAGTCTTCAGCCATTTCGATTCAGGCCAGATAATGTCATCAAATGTCCCATAACACTAGATACAGCACAAGATAGGGACCATGTAACGTTCTGAAGAAATGTACTTCAGAACTAGCCAAACATTATTCAAAGTTGATCCAGTGATTCCCACACCAGCCTCCACCCTACAATATGGAATATTGCCCAGGTATGTCAAAACAAATCAAATCCAGCAAATTAGCATCCAAACAGCATACTGTTCATCATCAGCAATGCAATTGAAGGCGGCATTGACAATGCTATTAAGCAACACGATCCTGACCTACCATCTACCTCATTGGAGATACTTTGACTATCATTAATCACTGGACTTTATTAGTTTAAGTTTAGTTTTTAGAGAAACAGCACGGATACAGGTCCTTTGGCACACCGAGTCCGCGCCGGCCATCCATCCCCGTATAATTACACTATCCTACACAGAACACACTAGGGACAATTTACAATTACGCCAAGCCAATTAACCTACGAACCTCTACGTCTTAGGAGTGTGGGAGGAAACCGGAGATCCCGGAGAAAACCCACGCAGATCACGGCGAGAACATACAAACTCCATACATATAGCACCTATAGTCAGAATCAAACCCAATCTCTGTCACTGTAAGGCAGCAACTTACTGCTGCACCACCATGCAACCCAAAAATTGCGCCAAATGTTATTCCCTTTATCCTATGTCTGTATACAGCGAACTTCTTGATTGAAATTGTACATAGTCTTTCTGCCGACTGGATAGCATGCAACAAAAATGCTTTTCACTGTAATGGAGAATGAAAACTTCTCACCTTTTAATTCAGAAGCATTAGCACTGTGGTGGCCATTTGTAATCTGCCACTACAAGCACCAGAGTCGTAATAATCAACATTCTTGTGGGTTACCATTAACCACAAATTCAACAACAAATAATTACTGTGAGGACCTGCCTAAAAGCCAAATGGTCTTTGCAGTTATGATTACAAAGGTGACATTTATCAAATATAGGCGTCCTAGTTTGCTGGTAGGGCTTTTCACAAATGCTGTGTGACAGTACAAAGTGACAAAGTGTCAGATGTGATGTATTTCAGCACAGCCAACCTGCAAGGATCCTGAGCAGTATCAGTGAGAGTGGATGCTGACCCCAAGTTTGAGAGCACAGCGGGATTTTGCATTCACACCTGGTAGGAGGGCATTTGATTGCAGTGTGGGACTTGCAAATGTGCAGACGGTCATAAAGAGCTCTCAAGAGACCCTCTGTGCTGACTTGTTCCAAGAGTGCCTATTTGATCATTAGAACAGACCTTCGCTTGAGAGTGAATGTGTGATGTATTATATTCCTGCTGCTCAAACACAAACCGATTCTAAAATGGCTCAAACCAGAAACATTTTCAGTGATGCCTGAAAACGGATTCATTCAATTGAGTTGAATTCAAAAAAGTTGAATTGAGGAGA
The DNA here is from genome assembly GCF_028641065.1 of Leucoraja erinaceus. Taxonomy (NCBI): domain Eukaryota; kingdom Metazoa; phylum Chordata; class Chondrichthyes; order Rajiformes; family Rajidae; genus Leucoraja; species Leucoraja erinaceus. The sequence continues at coordinate 19,771,773 of NC_073402.1, read as the reverse complement.
AGACATTTGTTCACAAAATTGGCCATTGTTACCCCAAAGTCATGTTATTTAAGAATGGTACAACGAGATTAAATTCTACAGATCGCCTTGGGGTGTGGTTGATGATTCAAATGCTGTATTAAACACAAGCCTTTCTTTTACCTTTTCATTTTGCATTGTTGTTTGTTTCTCCTCAGCGTTTTCTGACTTACTATTTGATCCATCAGCATGGTCCTTTCTTCTCTGGGCATAGATAGATGTAAATTCACTATTTAAAAACTGTTTTATTCTATCGCCATCAAATACTGCTATCTTTAACAATTTTAAGTGGATTGATATTTTATTTCAGTTACACCAGCATAAACATACCTTAAATAATCTAGCACTTTATGTCATTTTTGTTACTTTTATCAACTCCCATTGTCTAACCTTATGTACCTAATTAACCAACACAAATTCTCTGCAAATTGACAAAGATCTCTGTCTTTCCCCAGCTCTGCTGTATCAACAGCTGACCAAAGCAATAAATGAGAGAATGCCTCAAGATATTATTGATATGGATTTCCTGATAAAATTTGTCATCAGCGAAAATCCGTCAGAGGAAAATGTAATCCAAAACACTGTAAATGTACGATATCTGAAAAAAAAAATACGCAGGATACAAATACATCGATAGATGCTCCTGAATACATCATCAGTGATGTAACCTGGGGTCATTGGGTGTTTTGGGTCTTTCAACATCAGACACCCTCACCCAGGCGACCCAGCCGTGGTTGGTCAGACCACGACTTGTGTTCAGGTGGCATTCGCTCTTCCCCATGGACCTCCTCTCCTGATCCAGAGCCATCTCGAGGCCTTCTCCGCTGCCTCTGTGGTGTTCTTGATGGCCTTTCTCCTCGCCACTCCGCTCTTGCCCAGTGCACTCAAGGCTTTGTAGAGCGATTGCCCTGCAAAACCTCTGCAGCCAACCAGGAAACTTATAGCAGGTCCGCAGGGTCCATGGAGAAGGAGACAAATTAATGGCACAGGTTACTGACTTTCATCCAAGGCACCAAGAGCTAGAAAGTACACATTTTAAGCTCCAAACAAAGGGAGCTCAAAGAGAATAATCGCATGTTCATTGGCACAGAATTAGGCCATTCGGCCCATCAAGTCTACTCCACCATTCAATCGTGGTTGATCTATATTTCCCTCACAACCCCATTCTCCTCCTAACCCCTGACACCCATACTAATCAAGAATCTATCAACCTCCGCCTTAAAAATATCCATTGATTTGCCCTCCACAGCCTTCTGTTGCATGTCTGAGATGGTGGAGACCTAGAGATGGAATGGTCATTCCATCTCTGGGGAATGAGAGACAGTTGTGAGAGGGTGGTGGGCACATAACTTTGACCTCAGGTGCTGTTTGTGTGGTGTTTGCTCGTTCTCCCTACGACTGTGTGTTTCCTCCGCTTTCCTCCCATATTCCAAAAATGTTGGGGTTTGTAAGTGAATTGGCCTTTGTAAATTTGCCTCTAGTGTGTTGGGAGTGGATGCTGAAAGTGGGATAACATAGAACTAGTGTGAATGTGTGATCGATGGTCGGCGTGGACCCTGTGGTCTGAAAGTCCTGTTTACACAGTGCAGTCTACTATCAATCAATAGCTGATCTGCCTTCTGTAGGTGTAAAGAGAAGGGGATGAATGGAGACAGAGAGAGAGAGAGAGAGAAAAAGGAAAAGCAATGCTGGAGTTGTGAGATACGGACTGCTTCAGTTGCCAGGAAACTGAAACAAAGAGAATACTGGAGGTCAGGCAGCATCACTGAAGGCACACACTGAGGGCACAAACAAGTTATTATTACAGCTTGTTGACCCTTCATCAGAACAGGCTCGCAACTGTTATTGGAATTTAAATTTCCCATTGCCAAATTATTTTCTTTAAAAAAGCCTTCTTGAGCAGCGTAAATATATTCCTTCAATATCTGCCAACACTTTTAAAGTGAAAATGTTTCAATATTTGTAAACGGGGTGAAAAATAGAATGGAACAAGAGGATCAGATCGTGACTAAGAAATTAACATTTTCATGCATTTACTGATAAAACATTCTGTTAGCATGAAAGGGCAACTTTATCTTGCAGTTTCTTTTAAATTTAGCGAGTGGGAATTATTGGAGGATCGATATTTAGAGTGCTAAATGAAAAAGATGATCATCATGAAAGTGTGTGATGTTTAAATATATTTAGTATTTTTCAGCCTGCCTTTACTTTTTATTTTATTCAGGAGTATCTACATATATCTTTATATGTGACTCTTCTCCCCTTTCTCATTTAACATTCCATGTGTGTTTCCATGTTTCTGGATTTGAATTCGGAAACGCCACTTACTTTAACAGTAGTCAGTAATATAACGGTGAGGTGGGTTGAAAGGGTCTGTTTCTGTGCTGTACAAGTTGCAGCACTGATTTTATACGTGGCCCAATGACTTAACAGAAGTAAAAAAGTGAATTATTTGATCTCATTAACCTTCCGCAAGGACACGTTGTTAACATTTCCACAGATGTGCTGCTATAATAATGGAGAAAGTCAATAAGCTGTAACTCTATTAAAGTTGGGTTTAACCCCGAATGGAGAGGCAGTTAAAATTTTTTTTTTTTTTTTTTTTTTTTTTTTTATTTCAAAATAGACTTTATTCATTGATAAATATATACAATTCCTGAACCATTCAAACAAACAAAATTCATCCGACATTTTCGGAGACTATACAAGTTTTTTTCAGTACAATTTTTTTACATTTTTCAAATTTCACCAAACAGTCCCCCACCCGTGCCACTCTGTGGCCCCCTGGCGTGGGATACCTTCCCTTAATTTAATTTGAGGGGCGTCTCCACCATACCGTGCCCCCCATGTCCAGCAGCGGAAGGACCCTAGATTGTGGCCCTCCCCCACCGAGCCTTGGCGTTGGCTGCACCAAGCTTCAGCGAGTCCCTTAGCACGTACTCCTGCAGTCTGCAGTGGGCCAGTCGGCAACATTCCCTGACGGACATCTCGCTCTGCTGGGTGGTGAGCAACGCTCGGGCAGACCAAAGAGCGTCTTTGACCGAGTTGATGACCCTCCAGCAGCACTCGATGTCAGTCTCTGAATGTGTCCCTGGGAACAGTCCGTAAATCACAGAGTCCTCTGTGACGGAGCTGTTCGGGATAAATCGTTAGAGGCAGTTAAAATCACCCAGAACACTGCAGAGGAAACATTGACTTCCTGCAGATTGTTTTTAACATTCTCCTCTAGCCAAGTTAGAAAGGACACCTCTCATCAACTGTGGCGCTTCATTAACTATGCTGATCGATGATGTTATTGAAGCCAAACTACTGTTTTAACAATATTTTATTCTATAGTTTAACATGCAGGAAGGGTGGAAGGTTGTTGCATAGGCATCTGCCTTCTTCCCACCGAGCCATTTCCTGATGGTGTACTGGTTCCTGCACTCACTCACTGACCAGCTACCACTCACAGACAGCTTCAAGCAGAAACCTAAATGGACCAGCATAGATAAGGTCCGACAGCTAATCTCACTCATGCCTCAACGTTGTGGACGTCTGGCAGCTTGTTGTCTGCTTCAAAGTAAAACGAACTGAACTGGTTGATCATTATTTTTTAGAGATACAGTATGCAAACAGTCCCTTCAGCCCACCAAGACCAACAATAACCTCAAACACTAGTTCTATCCTACACTCTAGAGGCAATTTACAGAAGCCAATTAACCTACAAACCTGCACGTTTTTGGAATGTGGGAGGAAGCCGGAGCACCGGGAGAAAACCCATGCGGTCACAGGGAGAATGTGCAAACTCCGTACAGACAGCATCCATAGTCAGCATTGAACCTGGGTCTCTGATGCTGTAAGGCAGCAACTCTACCACTGCGCCACTGTGCCGCCCTATACAGTATCCGTAGCCAAACACAGTACTAACTTTCATTGCACCTGTGGTGCCTTGGCTGGAATGTGGGATGATTTAAACTACTTGGCTGTGTGGCAATGGGAAATTTTGAGCCAAGCTTACATTTTAATTTTCAAAACCTTTCTTGGAAGGTATGCCACCAAAATATTGCTTGGCAAGTCAGTTGATTTAATCCTAGAAACTGGGCCAGGTGGTGCTGGCATGATTTGCTGGCTGCATTTGCTGACTGAAGTACTAGCAAAGATGCCTTTGAAGTCTGAAGAAGTGTCCTGATCTGCAACATTGCCTATCCATGTTCTCTAAAGAAGCTGCTTGACCCGCTGTGCTATTCCAGCACTTTGTGTATTTTTTTATGTAAACCAGCATCTGCAGTTCCTTGTGATTACATTTAATTCCCTTGCCTGATAATATCAGCAGCATGGATTGTCTGCTGGTATAACCACACTAGTGCCACTCCCCAAAGTACTGTGAAGCTAACAGTAAATGGGCTGCAGGTTGCCCGACTGTCGCTTATGAGATATCATGGCCATGGACTTAATCAGCCGCATTGTTAGCTATGCCTACACATGAAGCTTTCAGACCCGCTCCTACATTTGTTCTCAGATAGCAGCGTATTCACCAAGGCACCAACACCTGGCAGCTACACTGCAGAGCTGTTCCCCGTGGATAGTGCCTCCTGCAGGTAAACCACCATGTCATTACACACACCATCACAACCAACAGGCAAAAGGGTTGCAGGCCACACAGCTCCATCATTTTCCCATCTACGATAGACTGGAGTTAATTTTACAGGCCCCCATTCAGATTTTTATCCTTAAACCATCCAGTGACGTTTTCAACAAACTGCCGCTTTGTTAAGTGTGGGAAGGAACTGCAGATGCTGGTATAAACAGAAGAAGGACCCAAAACACCGCGGGACAGGCAGCATCTCTTGGGAGGTGGAATGGGTGTCGTTTTGGGTCGAGGCCCTTCTTCAGACTTTGTTAAAATTGACTTCAACAGGTACTCACCCGCTTTTCCTTTGCTTTTGACATCTTCATTGCTCAGTGGTATATCCCGAGGAAAAACTAAGGTTCAGTTTACCACAGTCAGATTCAACACCTGCTGAATTCCCCCATTACCTTCACTGTTCTTTATTTTTAAAAGTCAGATTATTGTAAAGGTGTTAGAAATGTAGACAAGATACGATGTCAGCTTAGACATTGGAGTTTGTGTATGTAAATACAACTTGAACTAAACTTTCAAGATTAATTATTTTAAATTTCAATTAACAATATACCTCCTTAAAAAAAGCTAATAAGTGGCAACTGCCTGATAGAATATTTAATTTTATGGCCCAATGTACAGCCCCCCCCCCACCTGTTGGTGAACAATGGATTGTTCCTTTGATGACATCATGGCTTTAACTGCAACTCGTCACCTTTACATCACATTCCCCATCCATATAATTGGGGGAAAGGTAGGAATGTGTTGGTTATAAAATTAAACTGTAAATCTTCGGCTTTGCACACTGAAAAGTACGGCAAATAGCTAAACACACATATTCTCGGATTACAATGGAAAAAAACCCGGTTAACTGCCTGCAGACGCTGGTTTAGACCAAAGACAGACACATTAAGGTGGATTAACTCTGCGGGACAGGCAGCATCTCTGGAGAAATGGAACAGGTGACGTTTCAGGTCGAGACCCTTCTTCAGACAGAGAATCGGGGGAAACGGGAACAAGAGATATAGACGGTACTTAGGACAAATGAATGGAAGATATGCAAAAAGCAATGATGAGCAAGGAAATGTGGAGCCCGCATGTCGTACTAGTTTTACTGTCGTCTTTTTGAGTTCCACTGTCTGTATAACTCGTTATCATCTATCCCACAGCCAACAATGGACCATTGTGGGTATCACATTTCTTTGATTATCATTGCTATTTGCATACAGTGCCCTCCGTAATGTTTGGGACAAAGACCCATCATTTATTTATTTACCTCTGTACTTCACAATTTGAAATTTGTAATAGAAAAAAAATCACATGTGGTTAAAGTGAACGTTGTTAGATTTTAATAAAGGCCATTTTTATACATTATGGTTTCACCATGTAGAAATCACAGCAGTGTTTATACATATTACCCTTCATTTCAGGGCACCATAATGTTTGGGACACAGCAATGTCATGTAAATGTAAGTAGTCACGTTTAGTATTTTGTTGCATGTCCTTTGCATGCAATGACTGCTTGAAGTCTGTGATTCATGGACATCACCAGTTGCTGGGTGTCTTCTCTGGTGATGCTCTGCCATGCCTGTATTGCAGCCATCTTTAGCTTATGCTTGTTTTGGGGGCTAGTCCCCTTCAGTTTACTCTTCAGCATATAAAAGGCATGCTCATTGGGTTCAGATCGGGTGATTGATTTGGCCTCTTAAGAATTGACCATTTTTTAGCTTTGAAAAACTCCTTTGTTGCTATAGCAGTATGTTTGGGATCAGTGTGTTGCTGTAGAATGAACCGCCGCCAATGGGTTTTGAGGCATTTGTTTGAACTTGAGTAGATAGGATGTGTCAATACACTTCAGAATTCATTATGCTACTACCATCAGCAGTTGTATCATCAATGAAGATAAGTGAGCTAGTACCTTCAGCAGCCACACATGCCCAGGCCATAACACCCCCACCAACGTGTTTCACAGATGAGGTAGTATGCTTTGGACCTTGGGCAGTTCCTTCTCTCCTCCATACTTTGCTCTTGCCATCACTCTGATATAAGTTAATCTTCGTCTCATCTGTCCTCAAGACCTTTTTCCAGAATTGTGGTTGCTTTTTTAAGTACTTCTTGGCAAACTGTAACCCGGCCATCCAATTTTTGCGGCTATCCAGTGGTTTGCATCTTGCAGTGTAGCCTCTGTATTTCTGTTCATGAAGTCTTCTGCGGACAGTTGTCGTTGACAAATACGCACCTGACTCCTGAAGAGCGTTTCTGATCTGTCGGACAGGTGTTTGGGGATTTTTCTTTATTATAGAGAGTTTTCTTCTGTCATCAGCTGTGGAGGTCTTCCTTGGCCTGCCAGTCCCTTTGCGATTAGTAAGCTCACCAGTGCTGTCTTCTTAATGATGTTCCAAACAGTTGATTTCGGTAAGCCTAAGGTTTGGCTGATGTCTCTAACAGTTTTATTCTTGTTTCTCAGTCTCATAATGGCTACTTTAACTTTCATTGGCACAACTTTGGTCCTCATGTTGATAAACAGCAATAAAAGTTGATGGAAAGACTGGAGGAAAGACTAGGTGCTGAACGCCCCCTTATACCTGCATTAAGGTGGCAATTAAACACACCTAAGCAATTATAAACGCCTGTGAAGCATGTGTCCCAAACATTATGGTGCCTTGAAATGGGGGGGGGGGGGGGGACTATGTATACACACTGCTGTAATTTCTACATGGTGAAACTAAAATGTATAAAAATGGCCTTTATTAAAATCTGACAATGTGCACTTTAACCACATGTGATTTTTTTTTCTATTACAAATCTCAAATTGTGGAGTACAGAGGCAAATAAATAAATGATGGGTCTTTGTCCCAAACATTATGGAGAACACTCTATCTTCCATCCATTTGTCCTAAGTACCGTCGATATCTCTCGTTCCCCTTTTCCCTGACTGTGTGTCCGAAGAAGGGTCTTGACCTGAAACGTCACCTATTCCTTTTCTCCAGAGATGCTGCCTGACTCACTGAGTTATTCCAGCTTTTTATGTCCATTTTACGTTAATTGTCTTCTGACATGATCCATCGGGTTAAGAATCCTGTCCATTTTTGGTTAGTTTGATGAGGTCAAAATACTTGTGTAGTATGACCATGGAATCGTACAAAGGGTTTTCTAATCCTAGTGACGATTAATTGCAATTCAGTTGCACTAATGACTTGTTTTTATATTACAGGCGCTTCATTGCCATCTAGATTGTTGGGTGTGTCAATTACCAACTTTCTCTCTCCATTGTACTTCTGAAGCAGGATTGTTGCTTTCATCTTTGACTGCTTTTAAATAGATGCACTGTCAACTGAGAATACTTGGCTAATAAAATTCAGTGACCTTTGGGAATTTTAGGACATTTCCAAAAACTCCGAAGTGTATGCCGCTCCGAGATTTGAAAATATTTTCATCCATTGCGTAAGAGATGCTTTCACACATAAGCCTAGCGTGTGAATGGATTAGTTACGTCATCATAAACAAATGTGCAAATTAAGTGAATCATTTTAAGAAACAGGTAGACAGTATTTGAGAAAGAGAAACGGTTACCATTTCTGAACCCTTCATCAGAACATACACATGTTAATAGAGTGTGGGTTTCAGGATACAAAGAGAACACAGGTTCTGATGCTAAGTCCTAGACCTGAAACATGAACTATTTCTCTTTCCACATAAGCTGCCCGATCTGCCGGGTTCTTCGGCATTTTCTGATTTGTCACAACATAAAGTCATTTAATTAAGTAGATGTTGGATGTGCACATTATCTACCATTGGCTTTAACTAAATAATGGAAGCGTTGACTGTGCAGAATGGCTTGCTTTTTGAATAAAGGGCTTCTTTGAAAGTAAACCGATAACGGAATGAACGTTATACTGTACCTGTGCAAAATAAAGTTTGAGTTTGGTGCCATTGAAGTCAGATTCGTGAAGTTCTATTCGTGCCTGGGCAGCTGCCTCACGGTTGCTGAAATTTATCTGTACTCTCTGAAAACTCTTGAATAATTGGAATGTGGCATGTTCATCATAAACACGGAAAAGGGCTTCAAATCGATCCTGTTTAAGAAAAATCACACCACATGGTTAAAATGTTGAAATGCGGAATATTAATTATAACATGATTCAAGTGCACACCCTTGCCAAACATCCTTTTATAACTTGGCAGTTGTATCCAAAAATCAGTTGTATAAACACTCGTCTTCCATTTATTTCTCAGCGGCCACTAAACAGAATATCACCTTTATTACCCTGTTTGGTCTTCTTCATTCCCACTTCTTTAAGTTTTCAATAAACTTGAAATCCTTATCTGCATTATTTACACTGCATGTAAAATCAACATCAATCACGAGATCCATCTGGCTGTGTATATATGGAAATAACAGAGCTGGAAGGCATTGACATTTTACTTCTGAACCTCTAGACATTTTAATTGGTTCAACTGATTCAAACACAGAAAAATGTTTGGGAAAGATATCTTGTTCATTTGTTAAAAAGCTTTGTTGCCAATGTTCTTCCTTCTGTGACGCATCTAGCTCTAAACTCACTGTTCTCCTTCCAGCAACCACATGTATTCCCTGCAAAACTGACCTAAATCAGGTCTTTTTCCAGTATGCCAGTTTCTACAGTTACACCTACTTCATCCACTCTTCAGATATACAATGCATTCAGAAAGTATTCAGACCCCTTCACTTTTTCCACATTTTGTTACGTTACAGCCTTACTTTAAAATCATTTTTTTTTAATCATCAATCTACACACTATACCCCAGAATGAAGAAGTGAAAATAGGTGTTTAGAATTATTTGCAAAGTAATTAAAAAGAAATAGCTGAAATATCACATTTATATAAGTATTCAGACCCTTTGCTATGACTCAAAATTGAGCTTAGGTTCATTCTGTTTCCATTGATTATCCTTGAGATGTTTCTACAACTTGAGTCCACCAGTGGTAAATTAAGTTGATTGGACATGATTTGGAAGGTACACACCTGTCTATATATGGTCCCACAGTTGACAGTACACGTCAGAGCAAAAAAAAACAAACAACAACAAGCCATGAAGACGAAGGAATTGTCCGTAGACTTCTGAGACAAGATTGTGTCGACACACAGATCTGGGAAAGGGTATAAAACAATTTCTGCAGCATTGCAGGACCCGAAGAGCACAGTGGCCCCCATCATTCTTAAATGGAAGAACTTTGGAATCACCAGGACTCTTCATAGAGTTGGCCACCTGGCCAAACTGAGCAATTGGGGGAGAAGGGCCTTGGTCAGGGAGGTGACCAAGAACCCGATGGTCGCTCTGACAGAGCTCCAGAGTTCCTCTGTGGAGACGGGAGAATCTTCCAGAAGGACAACTATATCTGCAGCACTCCACCAAGCAGGCCTTTATGGTAGAGTAGCCAATCTTCAGTCAAAGTTTATGGTAGAGTAGCCAATCCTCAGACATGACAGTCCACTTGGAGTTTGCCAAAATGAGAAACAAGATTCTCTGGTCTGATGAAACCAAGATTGAACTCTTTGGCCTGAATGCCAAGCGTCACTTCCGGAGGAAACCAGGCACCGCTCATCACCTGGCCAATACCATACTTACTATGAAGCATGGTGGTGGCAGCATTATGCTGTGGGGATGTTTTTCAGCAGCAGGAACTGGGAAACTAATCAGGATCCAGTGAAAGATGAACTGAGCAAAGTACATAGAGATCCTTGATGAAAACCTGTTCCAGAGCGTTCAGGACCTCAGATGGGGGTGGAGGTTCACCTTCCAACAGGACAACGACCCTAAGCACACAGCCAAGACAACGCAGGAGTGGCTTTGTGACATGTCCTTGAGTGGCCCAGCCAGAGCCCGGACTTGAACCAGATCGAACATCTCTGGGGGGACCTGAAAATAGCTGTGCATTGGTGCTCCCCATCCACCCTGACAGAGCTTGAGAAGATCTGCAGAGAAGAATGGGAGAAATGACCCAAATACAGGTGTGCCAAGCTTGTAGCGTCATACCCAAGAAAACTTGAGGCTGTAATCGCTGCCAAAGGTGCCTCAACAAAGGACTGAGTAAAGGGTTTGAATACTTATGTAAATGTGATGTACCAGTTATTTCTTTTTAATTACTTTGCTAAAATTTCTAAACACCTGTTTTTGCTTTTTTTTATCATGGGGTATTGTGTGTAGATTGATGATTTAAAAAAAAAATGTGATCCATTTTAGAATAAGGCGTAGAATGTAACAAAATGTGGAAAAAGTGAAGGGGTTTGAATACTCTCGGAATGCACTGTAAAGCTTTGACCTTGCTTATACATACCTCCATTGTCTTCCTTCTCCCTATCTTTTGCACCTCATCCAGCCAAGATTTCAATTCATAGCCTTCTGGGCTTTGATTAATTGTTGGGGCTGCTCCTTTAATTGTTAAGATTCTTAAGCTCTGGAGTTCCTCCTGTAACCTACCTTCCATTACCATAACTCCTGAGATCCTATTTCATTTGTTCCAACATGTCCTTATGCAATAGGTGTCAAATTGTATTGTATAAAGCTCCTATGACATATCCAGGGTCCCTGCATTGTTAAATGTGCAGCAGGAAACCCTGCCCTTTGCCATATCTCCAGAAGGTTTTGTATATTTAGGAATACACATCACCCGCTTTTTCACATCCCTGTTTGCAGCTAACTACATGCCTCAAGTTAGCCAAATGAAGGCTGACTTTGAGAGATGGCGTAGTCTGCCACTCACTATGGCTGGGAGAGTGCAGTCAGTGAAGATGACTGTACTTCCCAGATTTCTTTACTTGTTCCAACGTTTGCCGGTTTTCCTACCCAAGTCATTTTTTAACTCAGTTAACCAATCTATAACCTCCTTTATATGGGGTAACAAGGTTCCAAAGGTCAATAAGTGCACTCTCCAAAGAGGTCGTGAAGTAGGTGGACTGGGCCTTCCTAGCTTTATTAATTATTACTGGGCATCCAATATCCAAAAGATATTATTCTGGCTCCACCGACCAGATACAGACTGGTGTCTGCTTGAATCACAATCCTGTTACTCCTCGTCTCTCCCAGCTTTAGTATATTCCTCCCTGCCATTGAAACCCTCTAGATTTACATCCAACCCTGTCGTACTATCCACCATCAAAATCTTTAACCAAGTTCGTAGCCATTATATGCTTACATCAGCTTCAGTTCTGGGTCCCATTCATAGGAACCATTTATTCCCCCCCCTCTACACTTGACTCAACCTTTCGACAGTGGGGTTTGAATGGTCTTATGTGCATTAAGGATTTATACACTAACAACATATTTGATAGTTTCGACAACCTACACAAAAAACATGGCCTCCCACATAATCATTTCTTTAAATATCTTCAGGTCCGCCACTTTGTCATGAAAACATTTCCTTCTTTTCCTGATCTCCCTCCTGTCACAGTGTTGGATAAACTCACTCTTACCTTTGCAAATAAAGGACTGATCTCTGCAGTATATTCTCAATTGATGTATTTAGGAGATCAAAACCTGAACAAAGTTAAAGCTAGGTGGGAGGATGACCTTGGTATGGATCTGTCTGAGGAATGCTGGACAGAAGCGCTGAAAAAAGTCCACTCCTCGTCATCATGTGCTAGATTGGGGCTCATACAATTTAAAGTTTTACACAGGGTTCATTTAAGCAAAGCCAGGCTTGCTAACATATATCCAGGGACGGACGCTGGCTGTGACAGGTGCTCGTTCTCTCCAGCCAATCTAGCTCATGCATTCTGGTCTTGCCCCAAACTTGTTAACTACTGGGCAGTGGTTTTTAAAACCATCAGTGAAGTCCTTGGGATGACAGTGAGACCTTGCCCGCTTGTAGCTGTATTTGGTGTAACAGATAAAACCTTGGGTTTAAATACAACCCAGTCTGATATCATTACATTTACATCACTTTTGGCCCGTAAGAGAATCTTGCTGGTGTGGAAATCTACCACTCCTCCATCTGCCGCTGCTTGGCTGGAAGACGTCATGTTTTTTTTTAAGGCTAGAAAAGATTAAATTCACATTGAGGGGATCTGTGAAAAAGTTTTATTTGAAATGGGAACCCTTTTTATCATACTTTGAGGGTCTAAAGGAACTATCTATTGACTGAGGGCACTTGACAGTAAGTGGGGATCCGCCTTTATTCTGTTTTGTTACTTTATTATTGTTAAAAAGTACATTTCACCGATAAAATTCAATAGTATAATATATAAGAAGAACCCAATTATTCACAATATAATAAGAATTTGGAAACAAATAAAAGTATCCTTGAAATTAATAATTTATCAGTACTAACCCCACTATTGAACAACCCCGCATTCAAACCTTCTATCATCGACAACACATATCAACAATGGGATAGACTGGGGATTAGGAAAGTAGGGGATATGTATGAATTGGGCAAACTGTTATCATTTCAACAATTACAATTAAAATTTAAATTGAAGGATAATCAATATTTTAAATATATACAGGTATGTGACTTTATGAAGAAATATACACATAGATTTCAAACTATATTTTTAGACCCTTTAGAAGAAGCAATGAATATTAAGGCTGATTCACAAAAATTAATATCATACTTTTATAATAATATATTAAATAGAGAATCACCCTCAACAGAAGCACTAAGGGAAGATTGGGAACATGAGCTAATGATAAAGATCTCGAAGGATAGATGGGAAAAGTATTTGATGAATACACATAACTGTTCTATTAATGCAAGACATAATTTAATTCAATTCAAATTATTACATAGACTATATTATTCAAAAACGGGGTTGAATAAATTTTATCCAAACGTATCTCCCAGATGCGATAAATGTTTGTTTCAAAACGCTAATATAACACATTCATTTGTAGGATGTACAAAGTTGAATACATTTTGGAGTGATATATTTGATATATTTACAAAGCTTTTCAAGTCAAGAATAGAACCCAAAATGGAATGGATTATATTTGGAATAATAGGAAAAGATACCAATTTAAATAAAGACCAAAATGTTTTTTTTAATTATGGGTTAATAATTGGAAAGAAATTGATACTTAAATTTTGGAAAAATTCAACCATACCAACTGTTAAAATGTGGATTAGGAATATGATGGACATAGCACGCCTTGAAGAAATGAGACTCCGACTAATAGATAAATATGACCAATTCTTAAGAAGTTGGTCTCCTTTCATCGACTTTTTGGAATCATGTGATGCAGCGGTACCGTAAAGATTGCTGATTTCAGTTCATGACGTGGATAGATCTACATCTCCGAATACAGATTTGAAAAATTCTCTTTTAAGGGGCCTTCTCTTCTATTTCTGCTTTCCACTTTTTTTTAATTTTTATTTTTTATATACACACTTCACGTTTTTCTACTCTCTATCATCTATTTTTCGACTTTTTCTTCTTTCTATTGTTTTCTTTTTCTTGTCTTGCTTACTTCCTTCTCATAACATAAAACTAGAGGTTGTACATAGAATGGATTACGGTATGACATAGTTGGCACCTAAAATTAGGTTCCACTGTACTGTTTTGTACTGTATTAACTTCTAATAAAATAAACAAAAACAAAAACAAAAAAAAGTACATTTGATTTTTGAATATATTTGGATTGTGAAAAAATAAGCTGCCAAGGGGTGTTTAGGGAGGGTGGGTTAGGGTTATTTTGTTTATATTATTATTATTATTATTATCATTTATTTAAAAAAATGGAGGAAAATGTAATGCCATACGTCAGATGTACTGTGATTTTTTTTTTTTCCCCCCTCCAATAAAAAACTATTAATAAAAAAAAAAAGGTGCAGCACAAATATAAGGAGGAGTTAAACATAACTGATATTTGGTTCTTTTCTACAATATATTTTCAGTAACACATGTTAGTGGTCAATGTTTGGATAACCGAGTCAACATAAGGTGCATTCATAGACCATTTAGTCATAAAATGAACTATAATCAACGCTTAATATCGTATTTTTCAGATCAACTTAAGCTACCATTTCGGGCTACCCCTATCGCTACCCATTTCATCAGTTTTGGAGAGATTTTCTGAATGAAGGTCCTATCAACAACAACACATGCACACTTAACAGCTATGAGGAAGCTATATGCTCTGAAGAAGTGACTCGACCCAAAACGTCGCTTATTTCCTTCGCTCCATAGATGCTGTCTCACCCGCTGAGTTTCTCCAGCATTTTTGTCTAACAGCTATGAGGGGTAAGATGCACGCTAAATGTCCCAATCTGAGGTTTGGTTGTGCTTTCTCGACACCCCAGTAATGCCCTGGTGCTGGGACTGACCTCTGACAACCACAACCCATCTTCAATTGTGTGAGTTATGAGTCCAAAGACTGGCAAGTTGTCATTTTGATGCCCACTGGCATCAGGTTTCCCAGGGTTTCTTGATGCCCTGCTCTGTCAAACACTCCCAAGAGTGGTCACTCACATTGACCTTTAGAATTCAACTCATTGGCTCCATGTGTGGATGGGGTCTCGAGCGAGTAGTCTTGGCAAAACTGAAACCATGCAGAGGTTATTGATGAGCGAATGCTACCTGCTAATTCTATCGCCAACCGCTTCTGTCATTTTGTAGAGACGGTTTTTTTGCATAAATGAATTAGTTTGGATTTATCCAATATTTTATGAATATATTTTTAGAGAACCAGAGGGCATAGGTTTAAGGTGAAGAGGGAAAGATTTTATAGGAATCTGAGGGGTGACTTTTTCATGCAAAGGGTGGTAGGGGTGTATGGAGCGAGCTGCCGGAGGAGGTAGTTGAGGCAGGGGCTATCGCAATGTCTAAGAAGCAATTAGATGGGTACATGGATAGGACAGAGAGGTCGGAGACGGAGTGGGAGGGGGAGTTGAAGTGCTGAGCCACTGGGAGGTCAGCTTGGTTATTGCGGACCGAGCGGAGGTGTTCAGCGAAACGATCGCCCACATCTTCCCATCTCCCCCATATCTGCCTTCCGCAAAGACCGCTCCCTCCATAACTCCCTTGTCAATTCTTCCCTTCCCTCTCGTACCACCCCCTCCCCGGGCACTTTCCCTTGCAACCGCAAGAGATGCAGCACTTGTCCCTTTACCTCCCCCCTCGACTCCGTTCAAGGACCCAAGCAGTCGTTCCAGGTGCGACAGAGGTTTACCTGCATCTCTTCCAACCTCATCTATTGCGTCCGCTGCTCTAGATGTCAGCAGATCTATATCGGTGAGACCAAGCGGAGGTTGGGCGATCGTTTCGCCGAACACCTCCGCTCGGTCCGCAATAACCAAGCTGACCTCCCGGTGGCTCAGCACTTCAACTCCCCCTCCCACTCCGTCTCCGACCTCTCTGTCCTGGGTCTCCTCCATGGCCACAGCGAGCAGCACCGGAAATTGGAGGAACAGCACCTCATATTCCGTTTGGGGAGTCTGCATCCTGGGGGCATGAACATCGAATTCTCCCAATTTTTTTAGTCCTTGCTGTCTCCTCCCCTTCCTCAGTCCCCCTGCTGTCTCCTCCCATCCCCCAGCCTTCGGGCTCCTCCTCCTTTTTCCTTTCTTGTCCCCGCCCACCCCCGCCCCCGATCAGTCTGAAGAAGGGTTTTGGCCCGAAACGTTGCCTATTTCCTTCGCTCCATAGATGCTGCTGCACCCGCTGAGTTTCTCCAGCTTTTTTGTGTAACCTTGCCTCATACTGTGTTTTGTATTGAATTCTGTATTTACTTTGTGTACTAGTCATGTCTCTACTATTTATTTAATTCCCCTTACATGTTTTTCCTCTACCTGCTAAATATTTGTACGGTGTCCTTGAGACTCTTATAAAGGCGCCCATAAATAAAATGTATTATTATTATATTATTATCAGCATGGAGAAGCACACTTCTGCACCTACCCTGCTGATCCCTCTAAGAATTCTGTATGATTCACTGAGATCTCAATTTTTTCTAAACTCTAGAAGATGAAGGGCAAGCCTCTTCACTCTCGCCACATTACAGACCTGCCACCTCAGGAATCAAGTAAGTGCATCTTTGCTGCTCTCCTTCTGCAGCAAGTGTATCCTATTTTAGGCAAGGAGACCAACATTGCATGCATTACTCCAGTTGTGGCCTTACCGAACCCTTGTATAATAGTAATAAGATGTTGTTTGCATCTGTCTAACAACTTTAGCATCACATCACTGATACATTGTCATCCCCTTTGCAATATTCCACATTTCAACCCATTAGGATCCCCTGATATGAAATTACAAGGCTAAACAACACAAGAGCTTCCTGTCTGTGCAGCGAATACACGACATGACTACATTTTGCACAATTAAATATAATCTACAATAATGATCCCACAAAGGGCAGAAGTAAGGCTTCAGTGAAAGGATTGTGTTATACTGGATTGTAAATTACGGAAAGTTTTGAGGATGTAATCTTAGATTCAGCAGGATGCTTTGCAGCATAGAAAACATAGAAATTAGGTGCAGGAGTAGGCCATTCGGCCCTTCGAGCCTGCACCGCCATTCAATATGATCATGGCTGATCATCCAACTCAGTATCCCGTCCCTGCCCCCATGGGCAGCATGAGAAAGTAGTAAATGAAAGACTTGATTAAGATTAGATGAAAATGTTTCTGCCTTGTAATCTCAAATTACTACTACATTAAAAAAAAACACTATATACATGCTAGTTGTTAGAGAACAGATGAACAAACTGATTTTAGTACAAAGCATTGGAGTAACTCAACAGGTCAGGCAGCATCTCTGGAGAATATGGACAGGTGACATTTTAGGTCAGACTGGAAATCAGAAGAAGGGTCTCAACCCGAAATGTCACATATCCATGTTCTCCAGATATGCTGAGTTACTCCAGCATTATGTGTCACTTTTTGTAAAACAGTATTTGCAGTTCCTTATCAATCATAAATTGATTATATGATGATAAGATTCTGCACATAAACTAATCAATAATATGGAGGAAACAGAAAGAGAAAATGACTTTGTACTCAAAGTTTAATCACAATTTCAAAAATCCAAACAGGTTCAAGAATAATTAACTAATTTTGCTAATCACTGGGGGTGGGTGGGGGAGAGGGGAGAGAAGAGGGGGAAAGAGGAGGGTATCACTCCTTGATATCTAGCCGCGGCCAATGTTAGCCCCCCATGGAGTGCAGTGGGAGCCACTGGTTGTTACTGCTTGCTCAGGTAAGCCAGTCAGTCTACACATCCATTCCTTCCTGTGGGGGGGGCTGTGGTAAGATGGAGAGATGCAAGTTTCAAGGCATGTACGCGTGTTTTAATTACTAACTTAATTGAAGAGTATTTAATTATGAAGTGGATTTAATTGTTTTCTAGTGTCTTAATTCAATTTTTTTTCATACTATTTTAGGAAGTGCGTTAATTGCATGATTAATTTATAATAGACTTATGGAGTAGTCTACATGTGAAGAGCTAGTCTTTGACAGCTGCTGCAGCTGGGGAGAGGTTAAGCATCATTGCATTTCTGGATGTGTTTTTGGCAGGAAAGCGCTGCATTGCTCGGAAACTTCAGGGACATGTAGCCGCTACAGGTCAAGTGCAAGCCATGTAGCAGTGAGTGTGGATGCCACTCTTTGACCAACCCACAGGTTAGATGTGGATTGTGGGCCAGTTGGATTTTAGTAGGTCCTTGCTCTAAGGGAACCGGACATCAGAGAACTTGATCAACATTGGTCAGGGGCCGAGGCCACAAAAGACAGAGTCATACAGCGTGGAAACAGGTTGTTCGGCTCGATTTGCCCACACCAAGCAACACGTCTCATCTACGCTAGTCACATCTCCCTGTGTTTGACTCGCATCACTCTGAACCTGTCCTATCCATGTACCTAAATTTTTCTTTAACATTGCAATGGTACCCGCCTCAACGTCCTCCACGGGCAGCTCATTCCATACACTCACCACCCTTTGTGTGAAAAATGTACCCCTTAGATTCCAATTAACCTTTTCCCCCTCACATTAAACCTATGTCCTCTTGTTCTCGATTCCCTTACACTGGGCAAGAGACTCTGTGCATGTACCCGATCTATTCTTCTCATGATATTTTACACCTCTCTAAGATCAACCCTCATCCTACTGATGAGAAAAATCTTCATGACTCGGACACTCTCACAGCATCAGAGACCCGTGAACAACTCTAACCTCAAGTGCTGTCTGTGTGGAATTTGTACGTTCTCCCTATGACTATGTGGGTTTCTTCTGGGTGCTCCAGTTTTCTCCCACACCATAAAGACGTGCAGATTTGTAGGTTAATTGGCCTCTGTGAAATTGCCCTTAATGTGCAGGGAGAGGATGCGAATGTTGGATAAGTTGGAACTAGTGTGAACGGGTTGCTGTGGATTCAGTGTGCCACAAGAACTATTTCTATGCTGTATCTCCAAACTAAATTAAACCAGAAGCAAGTAACAAACTACATGCCATAGATTTGGTCACAGTTAGTCAAAACACAAGGTGCACAGTTTATCCTAATAAATATAGATGATGGCAGGGTAGTTGGCAACAACATGCTATCGCAGCAAAGACTAGCTATGAAAGTGCATATTTATTATCACAGTTATTCGCAAAGAAAGCAAATCCATTAACTGGAAAAGCTAAAGTGCACTGGCTCAATAAAGGGCAGGAATTACCACATTCAGCAAAAAGCTATGCATTGTTCCATTGCAACAGCCCATGATTCCTCCAATGGCAGGTTTGTCAGACGAGTGGAAATTAAGCAGCTTGGACCCACATTCTCTTGCAATTGGAAGAATGAGAGGTGATACATTGAAACAGATTAGAGATGCATTTCATATCTCCCTTGGCTGAGGTTTCTAGTGGTAATGGCCATCTCTGGAGGGAAGGAATGGGTGACGTTTCGGGTAGAGACCCTTCTTCAGACCAAACGCAGGCAGGTGGGACTAATGCAGATGGGACATGTTGACCGGTGTGGGCAAGTAGGGCCAAAGGGCCTGTTTCCACGCTATAAGACTCTATATACACTTGCTAAAAGCAGTAAAGTACTTTTCTGGATGTGGTTTTTGATTCAGATTAAAGCACCAGGGGGGTTTTCAATAATACAAAAACAATGGTTGTCCTCTACTCAGTTACTCGACCGAAACACCATATTAGATGTAACTAGATTGTCCCATGGTCGTGTCTCAGATTTGGACACTAGTCTATAGGAAAAACAATCGGATGACCTGGGCAGACCAAAGGCTGAAGTCCTCAGTCCTGATGTAAATAAATTTGTCAAATGGGAAAGTGGAAGAAACTCAGTCTTTCTGACCCTGAAAAAAATGGAGATTCAAATCCTGGGTCCTGTTCAAATACGTAAATGGAGTATTACAACAGATGTCAGGAACAAATTTTTATCAATCTGTGAAGACCAGTCAAGGCTTTAATTACCTTCTGGCTAGTATAGGGGGCATAAAGGGCTTATTCAAGAGACAATTAAATGATATCATGGCAAGCAATGTAATTTTCTTTATCAGATTCAGATTCAACTTTAATTGTGTCAGTGTACAGTTTTATTCTCAAACATGGTACACAATAACTCAGTTGGTTCCTCTCACCTTGTTTTTGAACTTGAAAGGATGGAAAATTAAGCTCTAAATGATAAACCATCATAAAAGTAAAACCACTAACATTAGGCATTCCCAACTAAAACAAAATAAATTAGCATGTGAAATGAAAAAAAAAGATAAAGCGGGCTCTGGTTGGTAGGAAGTAAGAATTTAATTGTTCTATTTTGGACACATGACAATAAAACACTTGACTCTTGACGTGTACCGAGATACAATGAAAAGCTTTTGTTGCGTGCTAACCAGTCAGCAGACAATACATGATTACAATCGATCCATTCACAGTGCATAGATACAGGATAAGGGAATAACGTTTAGTGCAAGGTAAAGCCAACAGAGTTCGATCAAGGATAGTCCGAGGGTCATCAAAGAGGTAGATACTAGTTCAGCACTGCCCTCTGGTTGTGGTAGGATGATTCAGTTGCCTGATAATAGCTGGGAAGAAACTGTCCTTGAAACTAATGGTGTGCATTTTCACACATCTATAGCTTTTGCCTAAGATAGACACAAAAAGTTGAAGTAACTCAGCGGGACAGGCAGCATCTCTGGAGAGAAGGAATGGGTGACGTTTTGAGTTGAGACACTTTTTCACATCGTTTGCCTGATGGGAAAGGGGAGAAGAGGGAATGGCCAGGGTGTGACATCCTTAATTATGCTGCTGGCCTTGCTGAGGCAGCATGAGGTATAAATGGAGTCAATAGAAGGGAGATTGCTTTGTGTGATGGTGAAATAAGGTGTCTATGTTTCATTTGCTAAATCCCATTTAAACACACTATAGAGCAAAACTTTGATAATGCAACTTGCCCTTGAGATTATGGTGAAAGACTATCAGATTTTCCACACTAATGGCCCTTAGTGGACTAATGGATCTTAGTTTTAATTCAGAGATACAGTGTGGAAATGAGCCCTTCGGTCCACCGATTCCACACTGACTACTGATCACCGCATACTAGTTCCATGTAATCCCACTTTGACATCAGACACTTCAAGTGTAATTTACAGAATCCAATCAACCTACAAACCTGCACATCTTTGGAATATGGGAGAAAACCGGAGCACCCGGAGAAAACCAACGAGGTCACAGGGAGAACGTACAAACTCTGTACAGACAGCACCCTCATTCAGGATCGAGCCCGGGTCTCTGGTGCTACGAGACAAGAGCAACATCGTGCCACCCTTAAACATGTTTATCTCATTCACTTTTTATTAAAGATGCTACACAATATTACAATATATTTTCCAGTAAAACCCAATACGCTTCAAGGGACCACAAGATATGGTCCCCAGTGATTTTAAAACAAGCTTGGAAATAGACCTCTGGTGAGTTTAAAGGGAAGGTCACCTGGTAAACTAGATGCTGAACTATCAGGATTACTGAACAGGCATATAGTGGGGTATCAATCAGTGTTTTACGCGTTATGCTTTGTCTAACTTCAAGGCAAATATGTACCAAACACATAACTTCCAGGAGGCAAAATAACGTAAATGTGTGAAAAAAATTAACAAACAAACAAATTGCTCGATATGCTCAACACTTCAGGTGCCATCTGTACAGAATGGAAAATGGCCAATTTTAATGATCACTAATTCTGACAAAAGGCTGCGCTTAAAACATTAACATTTCCTCTCTGGCAGGTTTCGCCTGATCCCAGTGTGCGCAAAACATGTTTAGAACATTTTGTTCTAAAAATCCAAAGATTTGTATTATTGTCCAATTTTGTGGGTAGAAGAGAAAAGTTGACTGATGTACATTGAGAACTAGGATTAACTATTGACCAGGGAGACCGAGGGATTGTAGATAAAGGCATGGATTTAGGAAGGAGCTGTTGTGACCCAGATAATAGACTCATAAAGTAATTGGGCAAAATGCCCTTGTCCTACATTTAGATTCTGAATATATCTAATTTTCTTTCCCTTCACCCATTCTCCGATTTGTTGGCAACTCTACTACAACAGCAGGGCAGAGATCAGAAACACAGCATATGGACTTGAAAGGTGAATTGCAAGCTGCTGCTCCATGGCACAGCTTGCTGGCATGTTAACCTGCAGCATGCTGCGCTCTCTGCACTGGTGCACCATCAGCTGAACTTAGAGCGTGGGTCTGCAATGCATCAATTCACCACAGACTAGCTGCACACAAACACCCTTGGATACATCCAGCATTACTGAAATGCACTGTTTCCCCAGAGATGGGGAGAGAATGGTGTATCATATCAAATACATTATGACAGGGAGGACAAAAAAGAAAATCTGTTGGCAGATGTCTGGAAACAAACGGTTCGTCTGGCATTCATTTGGGGAGCAGCAGGTGGCATATGAAGATTATTTTTCTCCAAGTGAAACAAATGATTGAACAGGGTATCTGTCATCTGTACCACACAAACTGTGAAAATGTAGACACTGTATCGTCTTTCATTGGGAGTTCTGCATTCATGCTCAACAATGTACCAGAAAATCAAACCCTGCTTGTGCACTGCTGTGAAATGATAGTATGACTAAAAACTGCCCGATTGCCTCATTGTGATGTCATTGCAACTCCAATAATAGGAAAGAAATTGGCTAAAAACAGCTGACGGTTTCCGATTTCATCAAGAAGGATAAACAACTGCGTAATGGTTTGGATGTGGTTTGTGTTTGTCCTTGACTCTTCATTCAGTCATCTGCCAATGTGGAAAGAGGGCACACCTCACATGTCTAATGCCGGTCAAGTCAGTTTGTGGTTGACCTTGTCAGGAACTCGTACATTTTGCACACTGCCCTTCACACCACCTTGTTAAACATCCAAGACGATATAAAAAAAATAAGGAGCATGATGCAGCTGAATTTGAACAATGCCAGTTACATTCATTACTCAGTACTGCACAAAATGGATTGAGAAGAAAAAGCCAAACAAATAAAATTAAGAGAGGCCTTATGGTTGCCATCAATGTTCAACACAATATTAAGCAGTATAAGTCTTATTCCTTCTTCAGATTTTCCGACCCGAAAAGTCATCTATCCATGTTCTCCAGGGATGCTGCCTGGCCTGCTGAGCGACTCTGACATTATGTGTCTATCTTTGCTATAAGCCAGCATTTCCAGCTCCTTATTACATAGAGTCTTATTCAATGACAAAGCTACACTTCGCACCAACATAATGTCAACAGCAAATATTAAGATCTTAACATATAGACTCAGTGGACATAATTATGCATCTAATCATATCTGTTGGGGTTAATGATTCTCTCATTCACACAATGACACCGGAGGATAGGCATTCTTTTGTGTGTCTTATCAAACAAAAGTTTACAGAGTCGCACAGCATTTCTTTGGTCTCTGCCCTGCTGCCACACAGGGAGGCTGCTTTTCCTCAGAGACAAAGACTCTCTAGAATGTTCTAACATAAACTTTGCTGTAATATATACAAAAAAGAGCCGTTGCCAATATGGAACAATCCTTAAAACAGCATGCACCCATTATCACCTTGGCCATATTATTTATCAAAAAAAACATCAATACTTTTTATTTTCTTTCAGTTTAACACCAGAAAGCTTGTATCTTGAAAGTACACAAAAATGCTGGAGAAACCCAGCGGGTGCAGCAGCATCTATGGAGCGAAGGGGTTCGGCCCAAAACGTTGCCTATTTCCTTCGCTCCATAGATGCTGCTGCACCCGCTGAGTTTCTCCAGCATTTTTGTGTACCTTTGATTTTCCAGCATCTGCAGTTCCTTCTTAAACAGCTTGTATCTTGACGTCCGTTTGAAATTAAGAAATGAAATTATGATTTGAGTTACACATGTTTCAGTACCACATAAGAATCTAAAAATTCAAATAGGCGACATTTGATACATTGACTGATGTTTTTTTCTGTGTTATTATAATGAAGGTTGCAGCCCCAGATGCTCTCAGGTATGAAGTTTCCAGATTTAGACCAAGAAACAGGCATGTGGTAGTATATTCTCCACTTGCCTGGTTGAACGCAATGCCATCAAATCTCAGAATGCTTAACACCATCCATGACAAAGCAACACCCAATCCATCACCCTTAACATTCAATTACTACTTGTTTAAGAAGGAACTGCAGATGCTGGAAAGATCGAAGGTAGATAAAAATGTTGGAGGAACTCAGCGGGTGAGGCAGCATCCAATTACTACTTGTACAGTTTAGTTCAGAGATACTGCATAGAAGTGCATGCCAACCATTGATCACTCACTCGTACTAGGTCTACGGTATCCCATTTTCTCATCCACACCTAACACACTTGGGGCGATTTTATCGAGGCCAATTAACTTACAAACCTGCATGTCTATGGGATGTAGGAGGAAACCGGAGTATCCAGAGTAAATCTATGCACTAACAGGGAGAGCGTGCAAACTCCACAAAGGAAGAACCCTAGGTCAGTATTGAACCCGGGTCTCTGACACTATGAGGCAGCAGCTCTGCTAGCTGCACCACTGTGCAGCCTCGTATGCAAAACACATTGTGAGTCACATGCCTGGACTATTCAGACGGCTCTTCCCAAACTCGTAATCTCCACCAACATGAATGCCTCGGGTACCACCACCTGCAGATTCCCCTCAAAGGCACACTTAGAAAAGCGTCGTTGTTCCTTTAATGTTCTTATGTCTAAATTCGGAATCTTCTGAGGTGGCACCTTCCCCAGAAAGATTGTAGTAGTTCAAGGATCACCATCACCTTCTCAACAATAACTAGGAATGGCCAATAGATGGTGGCACTCATAACTCAAAGAAAAATCAATCGCCTAAAAGGCTTCCAACATTAATTCTGTATTAATTAAACATGTGGCAGATTTTTAAATCCAAATCACAGTGTTTACTCCACAAAACAATCCAATTGTCTGATACAAATGTATCAAAAGAAAATATTAAAGTTGAGGATTAATGCATTTTTTTCAATGGTTTTTTTTAAAACTATGGTTAAAAAATTTAAAGCTACTGGTTTTTGCCCTGCTGCAAGAAATGTAACCTTGTGTTAACTACAATAAATGATGAAATCCATACAAGCCTCGACTGTTGCTCCTCTTA
The DNA here is from genome assembly GCF_028641065.1 of Leucoraja erinaceus. Taxonomy (NCBI): domain Eukaryota; kingdom Metazoa; phylum Chordata; class Chondrichthyes; order Rajiformes; family Rajidae; genus Leucoraja; species Leucoraja erinaceus. The sequence goes on along the minus strand of NC_073402.1, from coordinate 19,746,558 downwards.
AGCAGTGGAAGGAAATGGAAGATTCAAAAATAACATAGAAATTACTGGGATTAACCTATTCCTAACTGCTACTTTAAAAAGGGTGCCAATCCCATTTAGAGAGACAAAATATAATACAATGTGCTGAATATATTAATTTCCCATTGCAGTTGCACAGACAATATACTTTAATTCACATCGACACAAGAATAAACTTGAATTAGAAGGGTTAAAACTACAGTTGGTGCAATGGATTGGTGGCAATGGATTGCCGAGGAGCTTTGCAAAGTTAACTCGGGGTTAATTTTGCAGCTTGAGCAGTTTGAAAGAATTCCATCTCATTGATCTTACTCCAGAAATATGCGACACATTCGTGGCAATCAGATCCAACTGGAATGAAATTTCTATCAAAATATCTCTTGAAAAATATTAAAGAATTTGGATTACCTTTAATGTGTATTGAATTGTGCACCCAACAAAATTTCGATTTTTTAATTCCCATGGCCAGAGGCAACAGCTACTCAAACCAATAATCGGAGGGAATTGTAAACCTTATACAACAGAATTAACAGCATCACTGCTGCAGCTGAGGTCACTGACTTTATCTACTACCATTAATTCTGTTCCTGCATAAACAGGCTGTGTCATTGTTGTTATGTAACTCCGAAGTCATGCCAATAGCACTCAACATTTACACCCAAAAAAAAACATATGATGAGAGCACTAAAGTATAAAGTAATTTTTATCACTGAGTCTCCCAGGACAGAATAAGTTCACCTGGCCCAACCTACCTGCCTCAGCTCTTTGAAAGGCCCATTCAATTTTTTTCCATTCCTGATCTTTCCCCAAAACTCCTGCAAATGTGTTTTATAATTTTTATAATCCATCTAATCTCCTTACCATTCACCTTCAACATCACCACTCCCCTTCACCCAATGCATTCTGAAGCATGACTCATTTTTTCTCATCCATTTCTGTTTTTGCTTCCAATTACAGGCACCTTACGTTTTACCTGCGTTTGATTTATGCGTTTTTGGAATAACACACTTAATTAATTGACACCAAAGCCTAATTTGAGCACTCATATTTTTGAAATAATATGCTCAAATTTATGCCTGGCAGTGCAGTTACATGCAATGCCTGACAAGGTACTGTGTAGATTAATTTATGTATTCTTGAGCAACACGCTGCTTTTCATCAACATAACCCCAGTGTAAAATGGGAGGTGGCTGTGATGAAGCCGAATTTTAGTTAAAAATATAAGAAGATATTAAATTGGCTTCTGGGCTAGTTTACAGCTTATATTTAGTCTCAAATTAGGCTTGCCTCAGGTTGCAGTGTGTGAGATAATAAATCCTATAACATTGTCTCCCAAGTGACAAGCAGAGAGGAGAAGCTAGAGAGATCTCTTTGAGATAAGATGCCGTAAACCAAGTGTCCTATGTTTATGACGGACCAAGTGACAGAGAGGAAGCAGCGAAAGAGCTAGGGTGATCTCTTTGAAGATAAAATGACCCAAACCAAATGGCCAATGTTTTTAGTATATCTTGTACCATGTAAACAAAATTCCTTTGATGTGATGCATTCTGCGGAAATCTTTTCCTGTACCTCTGACCATGACTAATGTCTGTGGAATGTGCTAAGAGGACAAAAAAACCCCTATTTAATGCAATGTAATTCTGTTGTTCAGAGAAGTGGACGGAGGACGGTCAAGTGTCTGTATTGGTCACTTGACTGGAGTTCTCCCTCCCTTCCATCGGCCGATAATAAGTAAAGTTTTGAACTGGTCTACCAAACAGTTTGTGTGGTGTCTGTTTATTAAGAAGCGAACCTGTTTTGTTGTTAAGAAAAGTAGCTTTTTCAGCTGTACTGTAAATCCACGACCTATGTCAGTGGTTACAATCTTTTCATGTTTACTCATCCCAAATCTCTGGTATTAAATAGACTCTGTACTTTCTCCATTCTCTTATTTAAAGACCATAAATCAGAAACATGACCCCCTCAAACATTCTTTGCCTTGAAATGAGACCATGGTTGAGATTATACATCTACATTATTTTTGGACGATCCCCATTATTCCCTTAATCCACCAAAAGATTACTGAACCCAAATTAGAATAAGGTCCATGATCGGTTAATGTAAACTAAAATTCAGTATGGTCCACAGCTCTTGTAAAGTTATAGAGCTACATTGAAAGAAACAGGCCCTTCGGCCCAAATTGCCCATGCCAACCCATTTGCCTCAGCAATGCCCACTTTACTACACCTGGCCCATATCCCTCCAAATCTTTGCTATCAGGATGTCAAGTTCCAACAGTTCACAGTATTTATCCTTTCCAGCATGCCAAGATAGGCATATTACTCAACAAGAAAATTGCTTCTTAGTTCATCCAAACACGTCTCATTTTCGTTGTGTAATCTGTCAACAGAATGTATTTAAACTTAAATAATGAGACGAAAACTATAGAACACCTGGTTTGGTCTAACCAAAGGCCTATATAATTACACCTGGAAATCCCTATTCATAAACTCCAAGGCTCTTGTACTAAAGACTAACCTATCATTAGCTTCCATTATTTCTTGCTGTATTAGCATATTTGCATTCTACAATTCATGAATAATGACACTGAATCAGCTCTATGGTAATAATTACTTGTCTCTCACCTTTTAAAAAATAAATCTTGCTTGCTTCTCAATTGTTCAAGTTCAACAAAAATTTCTTTTTTTTTTAAAAAGGGGCCTTTAACATAATGGAACATCCTCTAAAATTTACTCTGAGCTTGAACAAAAAGAGCTGACAGTGGGTCACAGAGATAGGAGGGTTGGTGCCCAGAAGGTGCTCTCAGTGTGGAGTGTGCACAACCTGTCTGTGACCTTGTGGGTTTCCTCTGGGTAATCAGGTTTCCTTCCACATCTTGAAAATGTGCAGGAAGGTTAATACCAGACTGTACTGCCCCTTGATGTGGGCAAGTGGCAAAAGAATCAAAACAAAAATAATTTAATGGGCATGTGGGAGAGAATAAATCTCCAGGGCCAACAGAGAATGAGGGGGTACACAGAAATGCTGGAGAAACTCAGCGGGTGCAGCAGCATCTATGGAGCGAAGGAAATAGGTGACGTTTCGGGCCGAAATCCTTCTTCAGAATGAGAGGGGATTTATTTGCTTGCAGCTGGTGATGATTTGATGAGCCACATGTACTATGTTATTTGTGTTGTAATAAATAAGTAATGTGGCCAAAGTGATAAGTTTAAGCTGTTTCTTAAAGGGACGATAAGCAAAGGAATTGAGTTGTAGGAGATTTAATGTCAGAGCAAAATATTTACATGTGCCACAATAGACACATTCTTTGGGAAACTGTGCTTGACGCACAATTCAGAACACACCACGCCCAAGATTTTATTATTGAGTCTTCCTAGTTTTTTGCCCGTCAATGCATGGGAATTCTAAGATATGCCCAGCAGCATCAACATGCATGAGTCACTGTTACCATGAGGGGCCCAAATGCATGGTACTTCAGTACAATTTAACAGGCAAGCGACCATCATTCAGCACATTACCAACCCGCTTCATGCCCCCTAACCCCTGCAAAATAATTGCAACCTTGATTAAGTTCCAGAAGTTAATCACATCCAAACCCACCCAGACCCGACTCTGAAGGTCTCAATTTCCTCCAACCCACTTTCCTCTTCTCTGCCTCTCTGCACTACAATGCATTGAAGAAGTCAATCAAGGACTTATGGAAAATCAAAAGGAACTCTTTTGAGTGGGTGGCAAAGTATCAGAGATGGCAGAGCCTCTGTCTCACAGCACCAGAGACCCGAGTTCAATCCTGTAAATAGATTTATTTATTGCTCATATTTATGTCGCTCTTCTAGGGAGATGCTAACTGCATTTCGTTGTCTCTGTGTTGACAATAAAGTTGAATCTGAATCTGAAGGTGCTGTCTGTGTGGAGTTTACATGTTGTTACTGTGACCTTGTGGATTTTCCCGAAGCTCCAGTTTCCTTCCACATCCCAAAGACGTGCAGGTTGTTAGGTTAATTGGCCTCTATAGTATAAACGGGTAGCTGATGACTTTGTTAAAGAGGGAACTGCAGATGCTGGAGAATCGAAGGTTACACAGAAAAGCTGGAGAAACTCTCAGCGGGTGCAGCAGCATCTATGGAGCGAAGGAAATAGGCAACGTTTCGGGCCGAAACCCTTCTTCAGAGCTGAAGAAGGGTTTCGGCCCGAAACGTTGCCTATTTCCTTCGCTCCATAGATGCTGATGACTTTGTTGGTTAGCACAGGCTTGGTGGGCTGAAGGGCCACTAATTACTCTGTGACCCTATAACATAACATCCTTGCTTTTGTACTCTAAATTGGACTGGCTGGAAAATGGATGTTAAGTTAGCGATGCTATATTAACCATGTTGGATAGTATGCCTCCACTCTTCACGGATCCGGTCACTGCCTTGTACAGAGTTTGTACAGAGCCCTTTGTTCTCAGTGTGGCTGCCTCAATCAGTGCACCTTCCCAACCCAGCCACCTCACAGCTTCCAGTGCAGAAGAAGCTTATTTTGCTGCATGTGTGGTGCAGTGGAAGCTCAGACTGCTGCAATCACAGCTCCTAACAACATTGCTAATGGAGCTGTCTGCCTTCAACACATTTGTCTATCCTGGAGGAGCACAAGTGTTTCCATGGAGTAAGAAACTTCACTGTGGATGACGGACACTGTCTTGCTGTCTGCCAGCCCAGAACAGTGTTGTTAATCCAAGCTACCACAACACAGGGCTTTTAAAGGCATCAACATGACATCGATCCAAATCACTTCACCAAATTCTATTTAAGTTCAACATATATTGACTGTTCTCCCACACTCTAGTTAAAACCATAATTATTTGTGCTAATTATGGACTCAGAGGAACGTCTCTCCAGAGACGCTGCCTGTCCCGCTGAGTTACTCTGGCTTTTTGTGTCTATCCTCCATTTATAGCTCCTTTAGCACTGCAGTAATGTCCCAAGGAGCTGACACCAAACAGAACCTACCTGAACTCCCGGTGGCTCAGCACTTCAACTCCCCCTCCCATTCCCAATCCGACCTCTCTGTCCTAGGTCTCCTCCATTGCCAGAGTGAGCAACACCGGAAATTGGAGGAACAACACCTCATATTCCGCCTGGGTAGCCTGCATCCGGCGGGCATGAACATTGAATTCTCCCAATTTTGCTAGCCCTTGCTGTCTCCACCCCTTCCTTAACCCTAGAGCTGTCTCCTCCCATCCCCCCGCCCTCGGGCCCCTCCTCCTCCCTTTTTCCTTCCTTCTCCCCCCCCCACTCCCTATCAGTCTGAAGAAGGGTTTCGGCCCGAAACGTTACCTATTTCCTTCGCTCCATAGATGCTGCTGCACCCGCTGAGCTTCTCCAGCATTTTTGTGTACCTATAAATGATGCCAAGTAGTTTTTGTCAACTAATTCACTTTTCAGAACATGGACATCCCTGGCAAGTCCATTATTTATTGCCCATGTGTATGTTGCCTGGGGAAGGCAGCGGTGCCATTCCGTCCTACTTGTGAAGGCGCCCAGTGTTATCCGGAAAGCAATTCCAGGATTTTGATGATAAAATATACTGTGGTTCCTCCTTCAGCAAGTTAGGATGATGTGTGACTTTGAGGGGAACCAAAGTGGCGGTGGTGGCTTTCCCAGGGGACTGAAATCCTTTCCCTCTTAACAGTGTTAGGGGTGGGTTTGCAATGACGCTGTTGGACTGACCTGGTGCGGATGGCGCCTGTTGCAACCAATGTGCACCAGTGGTATGAATGTAGAGTGGATAGTGGGTAGGGCGTCAATCAGGTGGCCTGCCTTTTCCTGGACAGTATTGAGCTCCTTGTGTGTTGTGGAGTTGCACTCATCCAGGCAGCACTCCTTACAGATGGTGGGGAGGGTTTGAAGTGTCAGAAGGTTAGTTATTTACTGATGGACAGCCAGCCTCTGACCTGCTCTTGCAGAGAGAATATTTCTGTAGCTGGTCCAGTTGTGTTTCTGGCTAATGGTGATCCCAAGCTTGTTGAAAGGAGGCGGACTCTGCGATGGTAGTGACAATGAACATCAAGCATAGATAGTCACTCACTTTTCTTGGAAGTGGTCAATGCATTATATTTTGTGTTGCAAATGTTACCTGCTGTTCATCAGCCCAAACCTGAATGTTGCCCAAATCTCAATGTACGCATACATAGACAGGCAGCTTCATTTGCTATGATTGGATATAGCGCTCAATGATACTAAACCCATTTATAATCACTTGGGTCTTCTTTGCCTTCAAGATTTGCGAGGGCAGCACAATGGCACAGCAGTAAAGTTGCTGCCTTACAGCAACAGAGACCAAGGTTCGATCCTGACTACGGGTGTTGTCTGTACGGAGTTTTTACGTTCTTTGCTGGATCTTGTGGGTTTTCTCCGAGTGCACTGCTTCCTTCCCACAGTCCAAAGACATACAAGTAGGTTAATTAGCTTTGGTAAAAATTGTAAATTGTTCCTAGTGTGTAGGATAATGCAAGTTTACAGGGACGATCGCTGGTATAGACTCAGAGGGCCGAAGGGCCTGTTTCCGCGCTGTATCTTTATGCTAAAGTAAACTAAAGTAAAATTTCTCTGCTTATCTAGTTACTTTCTAAATATACCTGCCTCCCCCACTCACCCACGGAATAGGTTTCGCGCTATGAGTGTCCCGTCTGATAGACTTGATGAAGGAGTGCCCGTTACGTATAGTGTGTTTTGTTTTACAGAATTTCCTGTGGGCTTGAGGCAAATGCTCTCTCTTCAGTTCCTTGAAGAAGCCTCCGGTCTCCTTGCCACCACTTGAAGCACCTCTCCAATCCATCACCGCATCCAACGCATCACCGGTTCCTCACTCCCCTCCATTGAGTTTGTCCAGTGTAAGCGCTGTCTGCGATGGGCGTGCAGCATCGTCAAGGACTGCTCTCACCCCAGCCACAGAGTGTTTACCCTCCAGGTCTCTCTGTTGCCGCACCAGCAGGTTCAGGAACAGCTTCTTCCCTGCGGCTGTTACACAACTTAACTCTGCACCTTGGTGATTACCAGTCAGTCACCCCCCCTCCCCGGACACTCCTTCCCCCACTACTGCTACTCTATGTACATATATATATTTTACTGTTCCATTATTCTATGTTCGCTCTTCTGGGTGAGATGCTAACTGCATTTCGTTGTCTGTACTGTAGACTGCACAATGACAATAGAGATTGAATCTGAATCTGAATCTGAGCCACGACCAGCAGCTTTTCCTGACCCTCCAGCGGCCAAATCTTTAACCTTTTCCTACCAGACCAAACCCATTCACAGGTTCATCTTAACTTTTGTGAAAGACCTTGTCAACAAATACTAAAACAGTTCCCAAATGATCAGGCAAGTCTCCTTCAAAGGCCTACCACATTAGGTTTGCTAATCATTACTCTCTCAGTCCATCTAATTCAGGGGTTCCCAACTTTTTTCGTCCCATTTACCCCTGGCAACTTTAATAGCACAGAACAATGTTACTTCACTTATTTATGAACAACTAATGATGAACAGATACCGGTATACCAGAACCAAACAGTCAGTCAGTCAATGAGAACAAATATGTACAAATCCAGAATCAACAAATTTACCCCCTGGGTAGGTGAAAGTTACTCCCTTGGGGGTAAATTTACCCCAGGTTGGGAGCCCTTGATCTAATTATTAACCAATTGTGACTTTAGTTATGATATCAGTGATACCTAAAAATCACCAAGATCTAATTATTTTAAGTTGACTAATTTGAATTAATTTGGTCTCACCCACTGTGTGTAGAATCCTTGATTTATCTTGGTCAACATGGTCAGTTGGGCCAAAGACGCTGATTCCATGCCTGATGACTCTATGACTCATAAAACGGAGTTATAAAAGGGTTAAGAAATACAAAAGCCATCGATTTAACTGCTCAACTATCCAATGGCTTTGGTATCATGCCTATGGCTATAAAGTCCATTTATCGATAAAGGTCACTGCTCATCAACCCCTGTGAATGGTTTCAAATGTGATGAAGGTCACTTATCATTAATGGTTAACAGGGTCGTAAAGTCAGCATGTCCTGGCCACATTATAGTGTTTAAATTAACTTAAGCTTCCATTTGTGGACGAGACTAGAACGAAGGGTCATAAATATAAGATAGTCGTTAAGTCATTCTAATAGGGAATTTAGCGGAAACTTCTCAATGAGGGATTAGTTGGATTGTGGACCTCACTCCCACGAAGCACAATTAAGGTGAAGACTTTGCATCGATTTAAGTGGAAGGCAGGGCAGGAGATGATATGAACAGTGGAAATGTAGATACGGTTTGACACAAGTCTCCGGAGCAGGCAAATGAATAAGGAATAGGATCTAAAGGGCTGAATATGAGACCGTTTACATGAGCAACTGAGATTGTACAATATCATCAAACAAAACGGGTCAAGACCCTTCATCAGGGACTTTCATCAGTAATAAAGTGTGTAAGAAGGAACTGCAGATGCTGGTCTAAGAGCCTGTCCCACTGTACGAGGTTTCAAGAGTTCTCCCGAGTTTTCCTCTGATTTGAACTCGGAGAATGTCCGCAGCGTGTCTGTAGGAGTTCGTGGATGTCTCGTAGCGGCTCGTAAAAAGTAACAATTTTAAAGTAAAAAGTAACAAGTACGAGTAAAAAGTAACAAGTAACATCACGAGTATTTTTTTACTTGTGGCCATTTTTCACAGTGTTGAAAAAACATCACCAGTTTACCGGATTTCCCGAGTACCTACCGTTACTCGTACGAGCCGCTACGAGACATTCACAAACTCCTACGTACCCGCTACGGACATCGGACATTCTCCGAGTTTGAATCAGGGGAAAACTCGGGAGAACTCTTGAATTACCTCGTACAGTGGGACAGGCCCTTTACACCAAAAATAGACCCAAAATGCTGGAATAACCCAGCGAGTCAGGCAGTGACTCTGGAAAAAAGGAATAGGGACACAAAATACTGGATGAAGGGATCCTGATGAAGGGTCTCGACCCGAAACGTCACCTATTCCTTTTCTCCAGAAATGCTGCCTGTCCCGCTGAGTGACTCCATTTTGTGTCTAAAACAGGTGGTAAATATGGTAGACAAAAATGCTGGTGAAACTCAGCAGGTGAGGCAGCATCTATGGAGCAAAGGAAATAGGCAACATTTCAGGTCGAAACCCTTCGGTTTCGACCCGAAACGTTGCCTATTTCCTTCGCTCCATAGATGCTGCCTCGCCCGCTGAGTTTCTCCAGCATTTTTGTCTACCTTCGATTTTCCAGCATCTGCAGTTCCTTCTTAAACATAGTAAATATGGTGGTGGGATTTTGAATCACTGAAAGAACATTAGTCTTAAGTCATGCAGTCTGTTCGCAGTTTACCATGAAATAGATCCATTCTAGTGTTACCAATAAATAACCTTTATGCATGCAACAATGTGCGGTTGCAGCGTCAGATTGGAAACGTTGAAATATTATGTACCATCAACCATGCTGAAATAGGAACTACACACAATATTGCCTCCAGCCAAAGAGTAAAGTGATTAACCCTGGTCCATGCCAATTAGTCAGTATATCTGGTTGGGAAACAACCAATGCTGAATATGAATAGAAAATAAGTCGTGCAGGAAAAACTCAACCTAGGTTATTAACTGGTGATCGTTTTAAATAGAGTTTATAGTGGTACTCCATTTAGCTGAACAAGCATAGTTAAATGATTATGCTGGATTAGATTTATGTCCCACATTAAAGGATATTGTGCTACTTCAGTTCCGAGTCTCTGAACCTTACCATTGTGAACAGACTTTAAGAGAAGAAAACCATTCAGAGAGTCGGCATTTCTAGTATTTCCAGCTCACAATTCTAGCATTTCATTTTTGTTCATCTGGTAATATTTTGCTTCATCCATTTACTCCTCCTTCAGGCCACCATTTTATAATTTACAGATTTCTTTATGTCCATATTTTACATTGCACTAATATTTATTTTGGCACTTTACCACTTTCACAATCCCATCGTAATGTTCTCTCTTCCCCTCCATTTGCATCTTAAAGTCTATTTTAACTGTAATTTTTCTCAGCACCAATGGAAGATCCCAAGCCCAAAATGACGAGGTTCGAGGCCATAACTCACTGAAAGTGGCAACACGACCAGTAAAGAAGGCATTTGGTATGCTTGCTGTCACAGGTCAAGGCGCAGAGTATAATAATCAGTAAGTCACAATGCAGCTTCATAGGACTTTGGTTAGGCAACATCTGGAGTATAGTGTGCAATTCTGGTCACATTACAGGAAGGATGTGGAGGCAGAGGAGGTTTACAAGAATGAAGCCTGGATTAGGAAGATGCTGGGCAGACTTGGATTGGTTTTTCTGGAACACTGGAGGTTGCAAGGAGACCTGATGGAAGTATATAAAATTATGAGAGCTTTAAGGGCCTGTCCCACTTGGCCGTCAATTGCGCGCCATTTACGCGACCTGGTAGCGTGAGGGTAGCGTGGGACAGGCGCATGGAATGGCGTGGAGGAGTGTGGAGTTGCGCACAGTATCGTGCAGCGTGCCAGGACTTTGTGCTGCACGAAATCTTCACGCGCCACCGGCCTGTTGCGTAAATGACGGCCAAGTGGGACAGGGTGACTTTTCGGGTCAAATGGGTGACATTTTGGGTCGAGACCCTTCTTCAGACTGAAACATCATCCATTCCTTCTCCAGAGATGCTGCCGGTCCTGCTGAGTTACTCCTGCATTTTGTGCCTATCTTCAATTTAAACCAGAATCTGCAGTTCCTTCCCACAGATTAATTTGGTCTGCAGCTTGCTACTTCTCATTCACCTCTTTTTTTGAATAGGGGCATTACATCTGCAGTTTTTCCAATTGCTAGCACCACTCAAGAAACTGGAACATTTTAGAAAATCACCATAATTATCATAAGCTGGGTAAATATCATAAATTGAGTATTTAAATGACGTCACGCACTCCAGACGGCTGTGTGGACGCATGATGGTCTTCCTCATAGTCTGTGACCCAGCAATCTTTGTGTCATCTGCAAACTAACCAACCCGTACACATTTACTTTGAAATCATTTATAGATATCGCAAACAGCTGAGGTCCAGCACACATCCTTGTGGACCTCCAGCCTGAACATTGTTCTTCCACCCTAACCCTCTGTCTTCTATCAGTAAGCCAGGTCCAAATCCAAACTACCAAGTCAATATTAACCCCTTGTATTTTAATGCTCTGGATCAGCCTAACATAGGAGACTTTATTAAATGCGTTACTAAAGTCCATATAGACAACACCCAATGCGCTAGCCTCATCATTCACTTCCGTCACCTCCTCAAAACACATGATCGTTAATAAGTCATGACCTGCCATGTACAATGCCATGCTGACTGTCGCTAATTAACATTCTCTGCCAAATGGTAGTACATCTAATCCCAACAAATCCTCTCCAGTAGTAGTCCTACCATTGATGTAAGGCTCACCAGCCTACAATTCCCTGGCTTCTCTCTACTTCCCATTTTAAACAAAGGAAAAACATTGTCCAATACTCCGGGTGCACATCTGTGGCTGGAGAAGACACAAAGATCTTCATCGTGGCTCCTGCAAGCTCCTCTCTTGCCTCTCTCAATAACCTGAGATAGATCCTTTCAGGTCCCGGGGATCTATCCAATTAATGTTCTTCAAGAGATGCCTAACATCTCCTGCTTCTTGACCTCAAACTGCCCTTGTATATTAGTATTCTCCCTGATCTCACTATCCTCCATGTCCTTCTCCTTGGTGAAAACAGATGCAAAGTACTCGTTTAGTACCTCACCGACATCCCCGGACTCCAAGGCCAAGGGCAGATTCCCTCTTTTATACTTGAATGTTCCTATCTTCTCCCTGGTTATCCTCTTGCTTTTAATATAGGTATATAAAAACTTCCAGATTTTCCTTAATCCGACTCACCAAAGCCATTTTGTGGCCCCATTTGCTCCTTCTAATCGGCCGCTTAAATTCTTTCCTCCGTTCTTTATATTTTGCAAAGCCCCTGTATTTAGCCAAAGGAAATATCAATGGACTAGATATCAGGCAAGTAATAAAAAATGATCCAGTGAACGAGGGTGTTGAGGTAGAGGTGGGTGTTATCAGCACGTATCAATCAAACCACAGATAGACACAAAAGCTGGTGTAACACAGTGGGCCAGACAGCATCTCTGGAGAAAAGGAATAGTTGATGTTTCGGGTTGAGCTAAAACGTCACCTAATCCTTTTCTCCAAAGATGCTGTCTGAACACCCTAGTTACTCCAGCTTTTTGTGTCTATCTTTGGTTTAAACCAACATCTGCAGTTTCTTCCTGCACATCAATAAAACCACCACTGAATCACATGTATGGAAAATGTTACAGTGTCTAAGGATGGTGTTGTGGAGAGGCAGATTCAGAACATATGGCAAAATCCTGCTTCGATTTCATATATATCCTTGAACCAGTATCCTCAACTCTATTTTCGTGCTTGACGCTGGTAATCTGTTTTCCTTCAGTACAAAATCTAATCACATTCAAGGCTGAAATAGATAGTGATTCAGCATTCACAGCTCCCGAGCGTGGAGAATTCCAAAAATTCACAACCGGTTGAGAATACCATCCTCGGTCATAAATTGCAGATCCTTTATCCTGAGACCGTGTCCTCTAATTCATCGTTGTTAACAACACATGCAAGGAAGGTTAAGACAGATCCCAAAAGACCAAAGTAATGGTGTCAGGGCAGTATTATGTTATTGTCCTGCCACTCACTAGTCAAGTCAAGAGAGTTTATTGTCATGTGTCCCAGATAGGACAATGAAATTATTGCTTGCTGCAGCACAACAGAATATTGTAGGCAAAAATACAGAACAGTTCAATATACACATAAATAAACAGATAAAGTACAATAGGCTGTTACAGTTCAGAGTCTGTTTGATGGCGAGTTTAATAGCCTGATGGCTGTGGGGAAGCAGCTGTTCCTGAACCTGGATGTAACAGATTCTAGGCTCTTGTACCTTCTGCCCGATGGTAGCGGAGAGATGAGTGCATGGCCAGGATGGTGTGGGTCCTTGATGATGTTGGCTGCCTTTTTGAGGCAGCGACTGCGATAGATCCCTTCGATGGTGGGGCGGTCAGAGCCAATGATGGACTGGGGGGTGGTTACAACTTTGTGCATCCTTTGCCGCTCATGGACACTCAAGTTACCGAACCAAGCCACGATGCATCCAGTCAGCATGCTCTTTACTGTGCACCTGTACAAGTTCGAGAGAGTCCTCTTTGACATACCGACTCTCCGTAATCTTCTCAGGAAGTAGAGGTGCTTTCTTTATAATTGCATCAGTGTGCTGGGACCAGGAAGGATCTTCGGAAATGCTAGTCAAGCAGCATCTCAGGAGAACATGGAGAGGTGACGTTTTATGAGTTATAGTTCAAGGCGTAGAGTATAATAATTAGGAAATCACAATGCAGCTTCATAGGACTTTGGTTAGGCAACATTTGGAATAAAGTGTGCAATTCTGGTCTCTTCCTTAGACTGATTATCGAGGGGGGGTGGGAGGAGACAGTAAGCTTGTAGAGAAAAAAAGCAGGACAATGTGGGAAGGTAATTGGCAGACACAGGTCGGGGGGAGGGGGGGTTTAATAGACAGATAGTTGGAACAAAGACCCAAGATAAAAACAGGCATAGGAAAGACTGATTGACAAGTTCTTGCAAACTGTGATCCTGAGGAACAAATGTAGGAGGAGGGGGAGAGGGAAGGCGGAAATAGAACCTATTTCTCCCCTCCTCCAACATTCCTTCCTCTGGCTTCAGTTTGTCTTTGTTCCAACCGTTGCCTTTCAAATAAAAACTCTCGCTTGTTGCCACCGATTACCTGCCACCTGCCACACCTCGTCATTTTGTCTTGCCTCTCCCAGCTTTCCCCCCCCCCCCCCCCCCCCCCCCCCCCCCCCCCCCCCCCCCCCCCCCCCCCCCCACCACACCCCCCCAAGCTACAATCAGTCTGAAGAGGGTCCAGACCCAAAACATCACCCATCCACGTTCTCCTGAGAAGCTGCTCAGTCAGTTCCTCAATTCCCTACTTGACTCACCTTCTTTTCCCCCTCCCCCCCCCCCCCCCCCCCTTCCCTCCCATGCCCCCCACCTCCCCACCTCTACCTCCAACTTCCTAGAGCATCCAAACAGAATTGGGAATTGTCAAATACTGGAATTTTCCTGTGGGTGAGACAGTGTCTTCCTGTCAGTCTCACCCTGAGACATAATAGCCTAGGTGTTAGAAATTAACAGTATTGTTCACTATTTGCTGCTGTTTAGTCACACGGTGATTGCATACTATGCAGAGTCTCCTGTTTCAACTTGTAGCAACAGCTGCTGCATTTAGCACCTAATCATCACAACTATCCCTCAGTGTTGCAGAAATCTAGTATCACTCTCACCATCTCTGTTTGGCTCCAAATTTCTTGCCACGCCTAAAGAGAGAACACGTATCGGTCTCCTTGCAGCCAAGGTTGGTCAGCCAAGGTGGTTCGTGCTGAGTGATTCAGTTCGTAAGCAGAACCCCAGTTAGATAATATAAAATTGTATATACTATAATTAGATAATATTAAATTGATACAGGAATATGTTACATCCTAATTGGCAATTTTTATATGTATGTATATATTGTTATACAGACATATAAAAATTGCCAATTAGGATATATATACATACACACATATTATATGCATGCATATATAATATATATATATACACACACATACATATATAATACACACACATACATAATATACACGCGTATATGTTATACATATATATGTATATACATCCACACATATATATATACACATATATATCCGTATATTATATATACCCATATATCATATATACACATATATATACATATATATGCACATATTACATATGCAGTACACACACACACACACATATATATTAATATTTACATATATATATTATACATATATACACATACATATGTTTTCATAATACATATATTAGTTAAGGGAACTTAAATCCTGAAAGTAGTAATAACAATACTCGTTTTCATGAAAAGCCAGAAAGAATCGGCAGACATGCAATTTAAAGTAATGCGAAACTAATTTGGGAGCATATTATTTATGTCAGAGGCGAAGTAATCCAGAGGAATCAAGTTAAAAATCAGAGGGAAACAGAATTCAACAAAAAATAAGGAAACATTTTTAAAAAGTGACCGCAAGGCACTGAATTATCCCAAAAATTCTAACCGATAAAAAAAATGCTTCAACACGAAACCTAACCCGGTACTGCCTAGTGGGTCTCGCCCATCAAAGCCAGGATGGCCTAGAAACTCCGACATATGACACTGTTTTCTTCTGCTCCAAATGAAACAACAAATGATGACAAAGTATATTGGATCACAGAGCAAATTCTGTAGTGTGAGACGTCGTCTTCATCTTATGCAGTCCCTCAGGATCAAGAGTAACTGGCTTTCACTGTCTTTGTGGGTTCTGGGGCGACTGATGAGACTGATATGAGTGAGAACCAAAAACTGTTCCATAGCTGGGCAGAGGAGAGCAGTGGGTAGGTGGGCTGTAAGGCAGTGCATTCGTTTTCTTCATCTGTCCATTCCCAAGGACTCAAGATTGTCAATGCCTTCTGAATGGTCTTTCACCATTTTGATGAGTCATGGTGTTTAGCTTCACAGAATTCAGCAGGATATACCAAACGGGAGTTGAGAATATCCTTAAATCTTTTCCTGCCTACCCATTGAACCTCTTTCTGAGACAGAGCTTGGAATAGTTTATTTGTTTTGGGAGCCCGGTGTCACGCATGCAAATATGTCTGCTCAACAGAGTATAATGAGGACTTCAATGCTGAAGGTGTTGGTGTGGGAGAGAGGCTGCTGTTAATTAGTCTTTCAAGTGAATGCTGGAATATCCAGCACTAGTGGTGTCTTTCGAGTGCATAAAGCTATCTGCTGTAAGTAGTCCATATTTCAGAAGCACACAGGAGAGCATTCTGGAGCAAGCTGAGGGAAGACATTAAGTTCAGTGACATATGGTTGGAGAAATCTTCTTTAAATGCAGGACATGAGACGACAGTTACGTTTGATTGAATATTCTACACTACCGCAAATCTGGATAAAAATCATCTGTCCTTGAACAGTCGAACATTTCCCTTCCCATTCTTGCAAAAGTAAAATGCTGTCATAATGGTAATAACGCAAGATTACTTCAGTGACAGGGCTTTCATTGCGAATTGCACTTTCATTTGTTCAACAGGGACACCTATGGTAACCCATTTGCACATCAGATACATCAAAAAGCATCACCTTCATGAATAGAAAACAAATTGTTTTATCAACCTGAAATGTTACATAATAAGTTTAAATATCAAGTAGTTCTGATTAAAATTATATAATAATTATACCCTTTCATGTCTTTGATAATCCAATGTAAGTGAATAAGTATTAGGCTCATCTTATTGCTCAGTTTATTATTTTAAATACCACATTTCATCAACTTGCCCCCGCTAGTTAGCCCGGCTGGTGATTCAGTGCTGCCCCCAATGAATGGGCAATATGGCCTTCCCAAGGTAAGGTGTCCAGAACGGAGTGCGGTTCTCAAGATTGTGTCAAATAGATGACTTAAAATTGGTGGTGTTGATAGTGAGACGAATCATAGGACGATATTAATCAATTGGTAAGATTAGCAGAGCCATGACTCATGGAATTTAATCCTGATAAGTGGAATGGTTACATTTTGGGAGGTCTTATGGGTAGGACATACACAATGATTGGTGGGACTTGAGGATTCCTGAGGAATTAAGGGGCTTATGCACAATGTCCTCCATAATGTTTGGGCCAAAGTCCCATCATTTATTTATTTGCCTTTGTACTCCACAATTTGAGATTTGTAATGGAAAAAAAAAAAATCACATGTGGTTAAAGTGCACATTGTCAGATTTTAACAAAGGCCATTTTTATACATTTTGGTTTCACCATGTAGAAATTACAGTTTAAGCTTTTCCCCGTAGCAAAGGTATTTAAAACTAGAGGGCATTGCTTTAGGTTTAGCAGCAAGAGGTTTCTAAAGAAGGGATCTGAGGAAGAACATTATCATCCAGAGGATGGTAGGAATCTGGAACATTTTGCGGTTGTGGTTAGTGGCGGCAGAAACTCCTACACATTTAAGAAAAATTTAGACACGGACTTGAATCAGCAAGGCATTGAATGCAAACCAAGATTTGCTAAATGGTATTAGTGTAGATAGGTTCTTCATAATCAGCATGGACATGATGGACTGAAAGGCCTGTTTCGATATTGTATGACATTGAGATAAAACAGCATAGAACGTTTGACTGTAGTTTAGCTCAAATGCCATAAATTACTGCTATTTTCCCCCCACAAAGTCCCGGTTTCCAGTTTAGCCATGGACTCGGGTTGCTGCCCGACCATCTTCAATGTGCCAGACTCCTTAGTCCACTGCGCCAACAGTAATTCCCACCAGCTTCCCAGTTCCGATACAAGGTGGCACAAGAACACTCCTATTGAAATGAATAAGAGACTTTGACATCCAAAGTCTGATAAGTGAAGTTGGGGCATGGAAATAAAAAATAAAAAAATCTGTTTGTGTGTGTTGTACTGTATGTATTATACTTAATCTATTTTTATTTTAACAGGCAACACCTGTTACTGAACCTTGATGAATGTAAGACTTTTACAAACATTCATTCTTCACACAGTGACAGCACAAGCAAAGAGAGAAGCCAAGGGCAAGGCATCACCAATTGTCATAGAAACATAGAAAATAGGAGTACACCTTTCGGCCCTTCCATACAGACAAGTACTCCTAGCCAGGATCAAACCTGGGTCTACGGCACTGTAAGCTCTGTAAGGCAGCAACTCTACAGCTGGGCCACCTACAAGGACCGCCACCCATTTTGTGTTAATCACCATATGTTGATCAGTTCACTCTTGGAATGCAAAGTACTGGTTATGATGCCTGCATTATAACTGTTGAAAAACGTACCGTTCAGCAGAATAAATGCTGGAATCTGGTGCAGAATCTTAATGTCCGACATAAAATGAAGGGGAAAAAAGTGCCTCCTTCATTTTTTAATAGATTTTTTGTTTATTTTTTTCTGCTAATCATGGCAAACAATTTTCTTTAAACAGGTCACCAAAGGTAAGAATCAAGAATTCCTAGAATGGAAGTAACATGATAAGATGTAGTTTTTAGTTTATTTTAGTTTTTAGAGAAACAGTGCGGAAACAGGCCCTTCGGCCTATTGAGTCTGCACAGACTAGCGATCCCCGCACATTAACTCTATCCTACACAAGGGCCAATTTTTTACATTTGTACCAAGTCAATTAATCTACAAACCTGTTTAAGAAGGGTCTGCAGATGCTGGAAAATCGAAGGTGGACAAAAATGCTGGGATCTACAAACGTGTATGTTTTTGCAGTGTGGGAGGAAACAGAAGCTCTCGGAGAAAACCCATGCAGGTCACGGGGAGAACATACCAAACTCCGTACACACAAGCACCCGTAGCCAGGATCCAACCGGGGTCTCTCTTGCTGCAAGCACTGTAAGGCAGCAACTCTACCGCTATGCCACTTATAGGGGCAGTGGTTTTAGTTTAGTTTAATTTAGTTTTGAGATACAGCATGGAAACAGGCTCTTGGGTCTACCAAGTCCACGTCGATCATCGATTACCCGTTCACATTACTTTCATGTTATCTTAGTTTTTCTTCCCCTCTGTACACACTAGGGGTAATTTACAGAGGCCAATTAACCTACAAACCACACATATTTGGGATATGGGAGCAAACGGGAGCGCCCGGAGGGAACCTATGCATTCACAGGGCGAACGTGCAAACTCCACACAGACAGAACCCGAGGTTAGAGTTGAACCTGGGTCTCTGGCGCAGAGGTAGCAGCTCTACCAACAGCACCATTGTGCCACCCTAACAATATCTAGACTCTGCCTTCCTGCACAATGGTTCACACACATCTCCACTTTCTATGTCATCAGCCCTGGTGATCTCTCCAATTTAATGCACATTGTGCCAAAAAAATACCATGTGCTCTACATTCACAAGGACTGGCAGTGAACTGCCTCGAGACATTTTATTCCACACAATTAACAGAAATAACGAATGTCTATTCCTGTCAGTCAGAAATAAATGCAAAGCTAGACCTTCGAGGTTAAATAACACTGTCCTAATCCACTGCACACCAAATTGCTTTTAAAAATATTGTTATCTCTGTTCAACATTTCCAGCTCTGGATTTGGCCGGGACAACACACTGGAAACTGCAGATATTGATGAAGGTCACCTTGCAGAATGCCAGGAGGAGAATGTTACTGAATGCAACTAAAGGTGGAACATTCATCGCCATTATCGTCACTCCATCCCTCTACATCTTCCACCTGCTGTGGGCTGTGGGGAGGAGCTGGTGGCTGCAGCAGGGATGGAGCAGTGCTTCTTTATGTTGAGTTTGAAAGTCTCATTGCTTTTTGTATCTAAACCCATGCAGACAACGAACGGGGCACAAAAAAAAAAAAATTAGACGGGAGCAGGGAAATAGAGAGGCTGCACTTGCTTAGATGCACCATAATTTTAAAACTGAATTACATAGTGTGCAAAATCTTTTGAATATTGTTGTTAAATGATGATATGTATAAAGAAAAATTAAGAAGTCATGAACCTAATATAAATATATTGGTTAAAGAATTATTTCAATTGATATTTGATGCTCAGACTGCTAATATTTACTCCTGTATATATATTAACTCGTGCCTATTGTAAATAATAGCTGAAAGCATGCAACGGTTACTAAAGCATCAATTTAAAATGTGCTTGCTGTACAGGTAGAATGCTACATTCGAAATGTTGTACACTGCTTTTCTATAAAGACCATTGTACGTAATTCAATTTTTGCTGCAACATGAATTACAATTTGATCAAGGCAAAGCTTACAATGTACAACAGGATGATTGGTGCAATTAATAAAAACAATGGCTATGTACCATACCTGAACCTCTTGCTTTGTGAATATCTCCTCACTGACTTCACATGCAACTACTACTAACAGTTCCCACTCCATCTTCTGCGCTGGCATTATTCAACGTGCTCAATTTATTTTTGTAGTTTTTCACTCTTGCTTTCTCTTTCTCTCTCCGCAGCATAGGAAAATCAAGCACTTAAGATTTTTTTTTTTTAATCAGAGCAGAGTTTGACAGTGCTTTCGAGCTTTAGCGGTACTGTAACGTAAACACAATGCACAAGACAGAGAAAGACAAGCTTTTAAAAAAAAAAAAATCAGCTGCAAATGATGATCCAGCTTACAGCCAGCTCAGAGCTGCACTCCATTTGGCTTCAGAAGATAGATGCAGGCACTGAGAACTGAACACAGGATTTAGTCCTGCTCGTGACATCACTGCAGCACTGACCTGGCATGTTAATTAGCTTGCTTTCGCCTTTTATAATTCATGGAGAGTGCACAAATCATACAGCAAAAAAAAAAATGACAATTGCTAAAAATAAACATTCCACTGAAATTATAAACTATACCTTTATAATTTTGCAATCATTGCCAATAATTAGCTCTCAATTAACACAACCATGCTTCTATTAAATTTACATTAGGCAGCACGGTGTCTCTACAAAGAAAAATCTGAAGGAGGTTTTGAATTCCTGTTGTTATTAAACAAAATAATTTCCCATGCTCAGAGTAGCAAAACCAACCGCTTAAATTCTCCTTCCAACAAACCAGAACAAGGTTTTACTGGTACAATATTTTACTTCTAGTGACCCCTACATTGACCAGAAAACCTTGTCGGTATATTTCAGCTGATGGAAACATCAGATGCCACTATGCAAGGGAATAAATACTCATCAAACTCCAGCTTAGGCCAAGAACAAGTGGACACTTTTATTGAACTGTGGACTGCTAAGTGAATGTCAGACAGGTCAAGAAAGAGATTTAAATAACTGTAAACTGAACTATTCCACCTTGAAATGTAGAAAGCACAAGCACCCCTCATGTACGAACACTCAATTCAAAACTGCACCAAAGTCTATAATTAATACAATATTGCATTTTGCTGCCGATCTTCACAATCTTTGGCATGCTCTATACATCTGATAGCTTCAGAATGATTATCAGCATGGTTCAAGTCAGCCAAATGAATCTTTTGAAAACAGACTGGAACAAAGGAAATGAAACATTAGTTGATAGCAGTTAAAATCGTATTGTGGACCGACACTGGGGTTTTGATTCGATGGTACAAACTGTATTCCGTAAACAAATTATCCTGCCTTACCACATTGATATTGACACAATCGGATTATTATTTTCAAATGAACTTGGAAAATTACAGTAAAGTAGTCACATTTACAGGTTCTGCCCACACTTCTTTGATAACTTCAATCAGATAAAATACCGGATTCATAGAATAGAACACATCAAAAACACAGAGAATTTATTTAACTGAACAGAATTATGAGTGAATGGAAACCAAAAGGCTTGAACTCTTACTCTTCCAACATCCAATCACTCTACATCAATGAAGGGGAGAGGAGTCTAACCAAACTTGCACTAAACCACCCTAACCACCAACTAAAATCAGAACTGCGGCTAGATGAGTGAGCTTTTTAGTTTTTAGTTTTAGAGATACATCGCGGAAACAGGGGCCACCCAGTCCGCACCGACCAGCGATCCCCGCACATTAACACTACCCTGCACACACTAAGGACAGTTTTACATTTAATCATACACCAAGCCGATTAACCTACAAACCTGGACGTCTTTGGAGTGTGGGAGGAAACTGAAGATCTTGGAGAAAACTCACGCGGTCACAGGGAGAATGTACAAACTCCATACAGACAGCACCATAGTCGGGATTGAACCCAGGTCTCCGGCGCTGAAAGGCAGCAACTCTACCATAGCGCCACTGTGCTGCCCTAGATAGATAGATGCACCAGTCATAAGCCTTTTGGTCATGGGTTGGCACCTGTGAACTTCAAAGGTACCAACAGTACAAAGCTTTGGTTGCTACTGAGAGGGTGCCACGCATCTGGGTGCCGTGCATGGTTTAACACATGCTACTTAGTAACAGGCTTATTGGAGGTGTGGGTATTTGGGTGGGATGGGAGTGGGTTCAGATCTGGGGTCAGGTCAGCCATCCATTTAGTGACCAACAGAGAGGCGGATGCTGTGATCAGGTAAGTGGCAAGGAAAGGTGAGCATGGATTCATAGTACCTGTACATATAAACAGGCCCATCGATGATCGGTCAATTGAATTTGAGACTACCATTAAGCACCCACTTGCTCTAAATCTACGTTATCCTTCCAACATTACAATCAACTCCCAAAATATTCTGGCCCTCGCTTACAAACTTGGGATGGTTTACAGTGAGCAAGTAATTTACCAATTTGCTCATCTTTGGGATGTGGGAGGAAACCGGAATAACCTCTGTCGTCGCTGAGAGAATGTGCAAACTCCACAGACAAAGCACCAGATTGAAACCAGGTGTGATGGAGCAGCTCAACTAGCATTGTGCCCAGAAGGATTAAAGGTTAGCATGGGATGTACATTTGTAGAATCCAAGTCCAGCACTCTCTTGTCCCAGGAGCATCCAATTCCCAGGAATGCCTGATGAATTCTCCTCTCAATGTTATCATGTTTATAGTGCAATGGTGAATTGCGCTCAGAAACGCCCACTAAATTCGTAGCGTGACTCAACTTGACCTGCAAGTAGTTATTTTCATTACCCACACTGGTAAACAAAAAGCAACCCCACTCTCTGTTGATGGCTGAGTTGACGCCAGATCCACCCACACAACTGCTGAAATATCCACACTTCTGAGACCGTCTCATTACTGAGCAACACATACTAAATCAAGTGCAGGATCCAAATGCACAGCACCCTGTTGGTAGCTGAATAAAAGTGTCCCAAGTCTGAACGTGCGGGTTCCAGTCTTGTGCCAACTAATCTTAATTAACCTATAGGATTCAAGGAACAGTAGATGCTGGAATCATGAGCAAAACACACTGCTGGAGGAGCTCGGCGATAGACATCTACTGTATCCGCTGTTCCAGGTGTAGACCTCTATATAACGGCGAGACCAAGCGCAGGCTCGGCGATCATTTCGCTGAGCACCTCCGCCCAGTCCACCTAAACCCACTTGATCTCCCGGTTGGTCAACACTTTAACTCCCCCTCCCATTCCCACACTGACCTTTCTGGCCTGTGCCTCCTCCATTGTCAGAGTGAGGCCCAGAGCAAATTGGAGGAACAGCACCTCATATTTCGCTTGGGTAGTTTTCAATCCCGCGATATGAACATTGACTTCTCCAACTTCAAGTAGCCCTTGCTTTCCCTCTCTCTCCATCCCCTCCGCCTTCCCAGTTCTCCCACCAGTCTTATTGTCTCCGACTACATTTTATCTCTGTCTATTCGTTCTAAAATGTTTGCAAAAAGTGTTTATTTGTTCTAAAATGATTTCAAAAAGTGTCTCTTTTGGTCCTAAAATGCTTGCAGAATGTGTCTTTTTTGGTTCTGAAATGTTTTTTTAGGTTCCCCCCCCCCCCCCCCCACACCAACCCCACCCCCCCCCCCCCCCCTAACGGGTCTCACCCCCCCTAGTTATCTTTACAAATTTAGCAGCTATATGTACACCATATGTACACCAGCAGCTATATGTACACCAAATTATTTACATTTATACACTAATCAAATATTTACAAAGCCATACAAGAAAAAGATCCATTCCATCCACAGTTGCTGCCTGATCTGCTGAGTTCATCCAACATTTTGTATTCTGCTGAATTAACCAATTTTGTTCTGGGAAATTATTTATTTTTGTTTGTATTATGCCATTTAGAAACTTTTGGACTGTAGATATTAAGGCCCTTTCTTTCCCTTTCTGAACTAAACCTTTGTAAGAATTGCATTTTCTTTTATGTCATAAGACCTCGATTGAAATGAAATGAGTGAATTAAAAATGATTGTAAAAAAATGACCCGAAGGCTGGTTAATTTATATTGTAGAATTAAAACTCTTTAAGCACCAAAAGGAATTTATTTCTTCAATCAGAATGATAACTTATCAATGGCAGGTTTAGGTATAAATCAAACCTTGTTTTTACAGATGGTTTTAAAAAATTTGCTCGGTCAGACTGTGCATTTTAACACTCACACATGGCTCAAATACCACTCCAAACAATCCTGTGTGTAATGGGTGCCAATGTGAAATGGTGATTATTCGTCCATCAATTCCGCTCCAACTTCTATTTTCCTTGGGGCTAAATCCCGGTCAGACTCTCTGAAACTCAAATCAGTTTTCTCCTCTCCACTTCTTGACCAAATTTAGACCTGGCAACAACTCAGTCCTACATTTTTGTTGCTCAATTGGAAACTTGAGCAATCTTTTCCTTTGCCAAAAAAAGTAACTTCCTCAAAAGTGAGGAAATAGATGTAATTAAAAGATAATCCAAATCGCAGGAAGAAATATGGGGTTGAGATGGAAAGATAGATCAGCCATGATTGAATAGCAGAGTAGACGTCATGGGCTGAATGTCCTCATTCTGCTCCTATAACATGAATTTATGTATAAAGGTACAGGATTTGAAGGTTCTGAAGAAGGGTCTCGACCTGAAACGTCACCCATTCCTTCTCTCCAGAGATGCTGCCTGACCCACTGAGTGACTCCAGCATTTTGTGTCAACCTTCGATTTAAACCAGCATCTGCAGTTCTTTCCAATACAGGATTTGTAGGTCCTGTGATCACGTACAGGACTTACCAATTGGAGAACAGAGTTTTAAAGTAAGAAAATGTGGACAGCATTGTGTTTTGAATATAATGTTGTGGAATAGATAGCATGGGAGAATAGCAGATTGTGAAAGGTTCATAAAATTGTAGTGAATTATTATAACAAAGTACATGAAAAGTAATTTCAGAAACCCTGATGGAAGAAAGACAAAATGAGACGAAGCTGTGGACTTTACTAATTATTAGCGACCCTTTGCAAAGATGATAAATCGAGAGGAAATAAAACTAAAGCCCAAACCAATGTTTGCAAAATCACGGCCACTCTTGTTTTACACGTGTGTCCCACTGGAGACCTTTTAACATTGCAGCTCAAAGGCTTTATTCTTTATTTATATAAAACCTCTCAAAATCCCATTCACCCAAAGGCTCACGATGATTAGCTGGATTAAACTTACTTTTTTTACAGTGTCTAAGTCATCACCAGAACGCGGTATGGATAAAATCTAAGGTAGACAAAAATGCTGGAGAAACTCAGTGGGTGAGGCAGCATCTTCAGACTGAAGAAGAAGGGTTTCGGCCAGAAACGTTTCCTATTTCCTTGGCTCCATAGATGCTGCCTCACCCACTGAGTTTCTCCAGCATTTTTGTCTACATTCGATTTTCCAGCAACTGCAGTTCCTTCTTAAACATGGATAAAATCCAATTCCTTTCTACACAAATAGGGAAATCGGCGTCATATCCAATTGCAAGCAATGCATCTCTGAGCTTCCACCTTCCTCTTCTCCATTCCCCACAGCACTCACCCCAGTATCCAGCCATTGGTTTCTTCCCCAACATTTCCAAAGAAGATCATCCTCGGTCCCACCCTGTTCCTGCTGCCCTCTGGAAGGCGCCCTCCAGGACAAATAGACTCTAGTTGCTTTCTCATCATCTTTATTCAAATTCACACATGCCTGACTCCATGCCCACAAGTCCATCCCATTTTCCCTCCCTTCCATTCCCTTCCTCCCATGCCAAATTACTGGATGTATTTAAGAGATAGTAATAAATATAGCTCTTAGGGCTGAATGGGACATGGGGGGAAAAAGCAAGAACATGGTTCTGACTCTGGATGTTCAGGCATGATCATAGTGAATAGCAGTGCTAGCTCAAAGGTCTGAATGGCCTACACCTGCACCTGCTTTCTATGTTTCTACCCTTATCCTTCACTGCTGCATTACATTTCACTCCTCTTCATTCCATATCTGACATCCTTTTGTCTCCTTTTCACCTCTAGACTTTTGTCAGTAACTCTACCCATCCGCTAATCATCCCACCCACCTCTATCCACCTATCACTAGCTATACCTTGACCAACCTAGTACATGAGGGAGTGCAGCGTAGGTTTACAAGGTTAATTCCCAGGATGGCGGGATTGTCATATGCTGAGAGAATGGAGCAGCTGGGCTTGTACACTCTGGAGTTTAGAAGGATGAGAGGGTATCTCATTGAAACATATAAGATTGTTAAGGGCTTGGACACGCTAGAGGCAGGACACATGTTCCCGATGTTGGGGGAGTCCAGAACCAGGGGCCACAGTTTAAGAATAAGGAGTAAGCCATTTAGAACGGAGACGAGGAAACACTTTTTCTCACAGTGAGTGGTGAGTCTGTGGAATTCTCTGCCTCAGAGGGCGGTGGAGGCAGGTTCTCCAGATGCTTTCAAGAGAGAGCTAGATAGGGCTCTTAAAAATAGTGGAGTCAGGGGATATGGGGAGAAGGCAGGAACGGGGTGCTGATTGGGGATGAACAGCCATGATCACATTGAATGGCGGTGCTAGCTTGAAGGGCCAAATGGCCTACTCCTGCACCTATTGTCTATTGTCAACCTCCTCTCTCTTTTGCAGCTTTCTTCCCCCTACGCCATCGGTCTGAAGAAGGGTCTCAGCCCAAAACATCGTTTATTCATTGCCACCACAGATGCTGGCTGACCCGCTGAGTTACTCCAACACTTTGTTTTACGCTCAATATTCCAGCAGTCTCTTGTATCTGCTTTCAAATTGGAATTGCATCACTTTGACTTCCCATTCGCAAGAGCTTTCTTCACTTCGAGGGGAGTGAATCGTTGATATTTACAATCCAACTAACGGTGGCGATACTATCAGCCGTACTACTATCGGATGGATGTTGATGATTACGATGATGATACAAACGAATCGCCATAAAGAGGCCGACAAGGTTACAAAAAAAGTCATCTCTTCTTCGCCCGATCTGCTGCCCCCCCCCCCCCCCCCCTCTCCCTTCAAAAGCCGGGTCCCCCTTATTTCTTGGTGGCCCCCGCAACAGCGGATCTACCTTTGCGGATGCTAAACCAGACATGATAAATTGAATGGCCTAACCCTCCTCCCATTTCTTATGCTCTGCTACTTAAAAAGCTCCCCGTATGATTTCCTAACCTCGATATCATCTTTCCAAATTGCAAGAGACCATTCTCCATTATTAAAGAAGGCCCAGAGAGTTACAAGTGAGAGTTTCTGAGCATGCTGGTTAGATCCCCACACACACTACCTTGGAGCTTTGCTAAAATGAGCACAATGACACGAGAACAATGGGCGATCCAATGAAGCGGCAGAAGCAATAACCCCGGGCATCCGCTGTGAAATGAAATAGCAAACCATTTAAACAGCTGAAATTGCCCAGGGAGTGCCAAGTCAGCCACTGCTGAGCGACAGCTTGTTGCAGAATTAGGAAAAAAAACATGTTTACTGTGGAACTAATACATTTTTTGGAAAACAAATAGGATGACAAACGCACTGCCAATAAAATGGAGGAGAATTTGAAACAGTCAACTCTGACGTTATTTCAGACATTTCTTGTCGTTGGTATCTACCCATGGGCAGAAAAAACATAATGCCACATCACTCAAACTGGATGCAATGGCAGCAGACATCCAAACAGTGAGCTTTGCTACCAGTGGCTTTTAGAGTCAGAGTCACAGTGTGTAAACCGGCCCTTCAGCCCAACTAGCCCACACCGGCCATCTCCATCTATATCTATCCCATCCATGTTCCTGTTTAAATGTTTCTTACATGCTGCAATAGTACCTGCCTCAACTATCTCCTCTAGCAGCCCGTTCCATATACCCACCAGCCTTCGTGTAAAAAAGATGCCCCTCGGTTTCCTGGTGAATCTTTCCCCCCTCATCTTAAACCAATGCCCTCTGGTTCTCTATTTCCCTACACTGGGCAATTCCTCCTAGTTTAAATAGTGGAATTCAATTTATCAATGCACCGATTGTGGCCTCTTGATGGGGAAGTTCTGCATCCAATTACAAAGCGGTGTGCAGAGACCCAGTTCCCTGAGAATGGTAACAAGTTTGGAGGAGATGATGGTGTTGAACATACAGCTGTAATTGATGAACAGCAGCCTGACGTATGAATTCCTATTGTCCAAGTGGTCTTTTTATTGTCCATGTACTCTTCTTGGGCACCAGTTTTATTGATACCCTTTTACAGCAGGTGGAAACCTCGGCCATTTGATGAGCGCAGGATTTGAGAACGTGGCCAGGTAAATCATCAGGATTCAGGCACTTTTCGAGGATCAACCCCATGAAGGATCCTCTGACTTTGCCCTCGGTGACAGAGCTATGGAGGCCTGAGAAAGCTTGTATAGAATGCATTGAGCTTGACTAGAAGTGCTGGCCTGTTGTTGCTTAAGCTGCCACTTGGTTTCGCCTTGCAGGAATTGGTGGCATGCAAGCCCAGCTACCGCTGCCAAATCTCTGGCTCGTCCATCCATTTAAAGCTAAAATGTCTCTTAAACTTTTTTGATATGTTGTAATTAAAAATAGATTGAAAATAAATGAGGTTCCTTTAAAAAAATATATATATATATTTTTAGTTGACAAAATTAATTCAGCAATTTTTGGATCTGTTCAAAGGTTGCAGGCAGACTAAAGTTTGCAACTAGTATTATTTGTTGCATCTTGTCTTCCAGTTAGTTTTAAAGCATGTCAATAATGACCAGCGTTTACTTTGGTGTGATAGGAAAATTAACAATTTTAGACAAAATATGAATGTGCAGGGGATTCAGTTATTATGTGACTATAGAGATGACAGCATAGATTCCAGTATATTCCATTTATCCCAAATTGACTTCCAAGGTACACCTTCTGGAAATCACACTTCACTATACAACGGATATCTCTCTCCATCCCAATATTAACTTGCATTCACTTAGTACTGTTAAGATAATAAAACATCCAGGGGCCCTTCAGAGAAGCTTACATAGACCAATAAGCGCAAGGACAGCAGAGGGGAGAGAATCACAAGTTTATGTAGGTTGGAAGGTTATGAAGGTACATCAAGAGACCTTGGGAAGGTCCACGTCCAGGAACAATTAAATTATGGATAAAATCCAACCAAAACAACAGTGTGAACTTTAAAAAATATCTGCATGTGTCTAGCATGCAATGCAGGCAGAATAGTGATATATAATTGAATTCATTACAGTAATTTGAAAAAAATAGTTTTCGCCTTTAGATTTTATAGATAATTTTAGATGAGACTTTTCTGGGAGAAAACACGCTACTTTTTATTAATTTGAAACTTTAAAGCATGGCATTAAATGACATCTGTGTTTACCTTAATCACTATCATTTATTTTCCCTTGGTACGCTTGAGTCCATTGCACACCCACCGACAAGACTGGTTTAGTTTATGGAATCTGCTGCAGAAAGAGGCAAGCCTGGCTCCTCAGATTAGGTGGCAAGTTAGGTCAGACGCTCCAGGAATGGTGAGATTGAAGGGCTGAGACACTGAGATGAATGGCAGAGGACTGGGAGTGTGAGCGGGTTGGAGTTGCAGGCCTGATACTGCAGAATCTACCATATCGCAACTTAGAACGGGCCTTACGTACAGACAAATTGCGGTGATCAGTGTGCTGAATCAGCGTTGGAAGTGGGTAACTTAACAGAGGTGCCAAAGAGGAGAAAAACTCAGAATATCAGCTTTGGGTTCAACTGTGAGTCAAACAATTCAACCCGCAAGCAGGAGCAGATCAATATTCTGAAAGCCTTTCATGAATAAATGTTTTTATTTCAAAGAAACATAGAAAATAGTAAAAGGAGTAACTTCACCATTCAACATAAAAAGATATTTTGTCCTTGATCTTCTCTCCATTTCCCATGACACCATTAGCATTAAAAATATATCTTCATGTTGAATATATTTTATAACATGGCCTCAATTGCCTTCTGTGGTAAAGTATTCCAGATTCTTCACCCTCTAGATGAAGACATTTCTGATCTCAGTTCTGAATGGAACAATCTGTATCACACAGCTACAGTGCCCTCCGTAATGTTTGGGACAAAGACCCATCATTTATTTATTTGCCTCTGTACTCCACAATTTGAGATAAGTATTAGAAAAAATAAAAAAATCACATGTGGTTAAAGTGCACATTGTCAAATTTTATTAAAGGCCACTTTTATACATTTTGGTTTCACCATGTAGAAATTACAGCTGTGTTTATACACAGTCCCCCCATTTCAGGGCACCATAATGTTTGGGACACATGGCTTCACAGGTCTTTGTAATTGCTCAGGTGTGTTCAATTGCCTCCTTAATGCAGGTATAAGAGAGCTCTCAGCACCTAGTCTTTCCTCTAGTCTTTCCATCACCTTTGGAAACATTTATTGCTGTTTATCAACATGAGGAACAAAATTGTGGCAATGAAAGTCAAATAACCATTATGAGACTGAGAAACAATAGTAAAACTGTTAGAGACATCAGCCAAACCGTCAGCTTACCAAAATCAACTGTTTGGACCATTAAGAAGAAAGAGTGCACTGGTGGGCTTACTAATCACAAAGGGACTGGCAGGCCAAGGAAGACCTCCACAGCTAATGACAGAAGAATCCTCTCTATCCACGCAAAGCTGCAGGGCCGGACAACATTCCTGGATGCGTTTTAAGAGACTGTGCCGAGCAACTGAAAGATGTCTTCACAGACATTTTTAACATCTCACTCAGCCAGGCAGTAGTGCCCAACTGTCTTAAGAGTGCCACCATCGTCCCTGTCCCGAAGAAACCAAACCCAGCCTGCCATAATGACTTTCGACCAGTGGCTCTAACACCCATTGTAATGAAGTGTTTTGAGCGACTGGTAATGCAGCACATCAAAAATAGTCTACCTGCCGACCTAGACCCACTGCAGTTCGCCTACAGAGCCAACCGATCCACAGAGGACGCAGTCTCAACAACATTGAACCTCGTACTGTCACACCTCGATCGGAAAAATACTTATGCCAGGATCCTCTTCATAGACTTCAGCTCTGCTTTTAATACAATCATTCCGCAGCAGCTGGTGGAGAAGTTGGAGCTATTGGGGGTTGATGCTGGCACATGCAACTGGGTCCTAAACTTTCTGTCGCAACGGCAGCAGACAGTCAAGGTGGGCAGTAGGACATCAAAAACCATAGCCGTGAGCACTGGCTCACCCCAAGGCTGTGTCCTAAGCCCCCTGCTGTTTAGTCTGCTGACACACGACTGTACTGCTAGACTCAACAGCAACTTCATCAACAAGTTCGCTGATGACACAACAGTGGTGGGTCTCATCAGTGACAATGATGAATCGGCGTACAGGATGGAGGTGGAGCTGCTCACAGGTTGGTGCAAATCCCACCTCATTCTTAACGTTGGAAAAACTAAGGAGATGGTGGTTGACTTCAGGAGGGCGGGAAAACAACACCATACACCTCTGCACATCGATGGAGCTGATGTGGAAAGGGTCAGCAGCGTGAAGTCCCTAGGACTACATCTGTCTGATGACGTGACGTCCACGGCCAACACCACAGCACTGGTCAAGAGAGCCCAGCAGCGACTACACCCTCTCCGAAGACTACGTAAAGCAGGTCTCCCCACTACACACCTACGGACTTTTTATAGGGGGACAATCGAGAGCACATTGACCTACGGCATCACTTCCTGGTTCGGGAGCTGCAAGGCGTACGAACGGCACCAACTAGACAGGATTGTGAAGACCGCCAGCAGGATTATTGGTGCTCCACTCCCTTTCCTGCTGGACATATACAGGAAGAGATGTATCAGCAGAGCCATCTCCATCATCAAAGACCCCTACCACCCATCGCATGACATTTTCTCCATCCTGCCATCTGGGAAGAGGTACAGGAGCATTAGCTGCAAAACCAGCAGGATGCTCCTCAGCTTCTTCCCACAGGCTATAAGACTGCTAAATGGACTTTGCCCCCTGCCAAAGTATCGCGCACCAACCACCAACCTGGACACACTGCAGCAGAGCCACTGTTGTGCCGCTGCCGATCGGAACGCCTGTTGAATGTTTAGTAGAGTGTTAAATTTGTTCATGATACATGTATTTTTATTTCTATTTATTTTTAATGCACACTGAATGGACACTGGTTGAGCAACGTTTTTTTGTTTCCTCTGGGTATGTGAATACTCAGGAAATGACAATAAAGATATACAATACAATACAATACAATACAATACAATATGATAAAGAAAAATCCCCAAACACTTGTCCGACAGATCAGAAACGCTCTTCAGGAGTCAGTTGTGTATTTGTCAATGACAACTGTCCACAGAAGACTTCATGAACAGAAATACAGAAGCTACACTGCAAGATGCAAACCACTGGTTAGCCGCAAAAATAGGATGGCCGGGTTACAGTTTGCCAATAAGTACTTAAAAGAGCAACCACAGTTCTGGAAAGAAGGTCTTGTGGACAGATGAGACAAAGATTAACATATCAGAGTGATGGCAAGACCAAAGTATGGATGAGTGAAGGAACTGCCTAAAATCCAAAGCATACCACCTCATCTGTGAAACATGGCAGTGGGGGTGTTACGGCCTGGTCATGTGTGGCTGCTGAAGGTACTGGCTCACTTCTTCATTGATGAGCCAACTGCTGATGATAGTAGCATAATTAATTCTGAAGTGCATAGACACATCCTATCTGTTCAAGTTCCAACAAATGCCTCAAAACTGATTGGCCGGCAGTTCATTCGACAGCCAGACAGATCCCAAACATACTGCTAAAGCAACAAAGGAGGTTTTCAAAGCTAAAACATGGTAAATTCTTGTGGCCAAGTCAATCACCTGATCTGAACCCAATTGAGCATGTCTTTTGTATGGTGAAGAGAAAACTGAAGAGGACTAGCCCCCAAAACAAGCAGAAGCTAAAGATGGCTGCAATACAGGCCTGGCAGAGCATCACCAGAGAAGACACCCAGCAACTGGTGATATCCATGAATCGCAGACGTCAATCAGTCATTGCATGCAAAGGAATATGCAACAAAATACTAAACATGACTACTTTAATTTACATGACATTGCCGTGTCCCAAACATTATAGTGCCCTGAAATGGGGAGGGGGGACTATGTATAAACACTGCTATAATTTCTACATGGTGAAACCAAAATGTATAAAAAATGCCTTTATTAAAATCTGACAATGTGCACTTTAACCACGTGATTGTTTTTCTATTACAAATCTCAAATTGTGGAGTACAGAGGTAAATAAATAAATGATGGGTCATTGCCACAAACATTATGGAGGACACTGTATTTTTAAACTTATACAATAGCTTGAACGACTACAGAATTTTTAATAGAGAATGCAATGCAAACGATGAAATTAATTAATTTTATTTCATCTTGATATTTTCTCTAAATATGCATAACAAAATAATACAAAAGCCCAAACTCCTTGCGAAGTAAATGACACAAGTTCATAGCACTCATGTACAATATCAAATTATCACAGAATGCATGATGTTAAGGGGATCACATATAAAATACCTGCCTTTAGCCAATACTGGCAAAAGACTGATTTTTTTTTCTAGTCGTCAGATTTATACATTCTGTAGTAAAAGAGGTGTTTTTTTTAAATTAAGAAATGGCCTTTGTATGATTGATCCATGGCCAGAAAGCTGAAATGACAGCATTGACAAATTTAGATCACACACTGAAAGTACCAATTTTCTCTGAAATTATTACAGGTTGGAAACCCATCATCTCTGTCTCACTGTCTCAGGGCAAGTCAGAATAGTTTATAATAGAGACAGAACTTTTAGAGCTCTACATTGGAAATCATTCCATCTGTATGCAACTCAAGAGTGAGAAAAAGCACAGAACTCTCAAGAAACTGTTACTGAAGTTATTTTGAGATTCCATGTGCAATGATACGCTGCTTC
Source organism: Leucoraja erinaceus (assembly GCF_028641065.1). Lineage (NCBI taxonomy): Eukaryota > Metazoa > Chordata > Chondrichthyes > Rajiformes > Rajidae > Leucoraja > Leucoraja erinaceus. Next base: position 19,712,555 of record NC_073402.1, on the reverse strand, counting down.
CTTTGCCAGACCGTGTGATGTTTTAATAGTTTGCTTGTATTAGTGTAGGAAGTATATAGCAAGCATCCATCAAGAAATTGTAGATGCTGGAACATTCAGCAAAACACAAAGTGATGGAGGAACTCAGCCGTCCAGTCCAATGTCTGGGGAGGAAATGGACAAACGACAGTTCAGGTTAGGACGTTGCTTAGAGACTGCTATCAGTCGAGGGGAGAAGACTGGAAAAGAGAGGTAGGGATGGTACAAAGCCTGCAAGTGATAGATGAATATACTGTAGGTGAGGAGAGGTTTGATTCGCAGATGGATGGAGTAAGTTTTTTACACCGAGAGTGGTGAATCTGTGGAATTCTCTGCCACGGAAGGTAGTTGAGGCCAGTTCATTGGCTATATTTAAGATGAAGTTAGATGTGGCCCTTGTGGCTAAAGGGATCAGGGGGTATGGAGAGAAGGCAGGTATGGGATACTGAGTTGGATGATCAGTCATGATCATATTGAATTGCGGTGCAGGCTCGAAGGGCCGAATGGCCTACTCCTGCACCTATTTTCTATGTTTCTGAGTGACAAAGGTTCCAGCATGCGAGTCTCTGTCTCACCTGAAAGGGCTGCTGGGCTCCCTGGATGGAAGTGAGAGAGATGTAGGGAGAAGGGGTGACATTTAACCATATAACAATTACAGCACGGAAACAGGCCATCTCGACCCTTCTAGTCCGTGCCGAACACATAATCTCTCCTAGTCCCATATACCTGCACTCAGACCATAACCCTCCATTCCCTTCCCATCTTTGCAGTGATTGCAGGCGAAAGTAATGAGTGAACCAAGGAATTGCAGAGAAAGTGGTCTTTAAGGAAAATGGAATGGGAAAATGTTTCACTGAACACTTGCGCTGTTTCATCCAAGGTCTGGTGAATCTCCCAGTTGCTAAGTATTTAACTTCCCTTCGCATTCTGGCCTTTCACTCCTGTGCCTCCTCCTGTGCACTAACTGGAGGGTAACACATCATATTCCGATTGGGTACCTTACACGCAATAGTACAAATAGCAGAACTCACCAACTTCAAGTAACAACCCCCCACTGCCCGTTTCTTTCCTGTGAACCCCCGACCCTGGTGTACTTCCAGTTCTCCGCTCATCTCGCCAAACCCCCCCGCAGTCATTCTGCTTGTTTCCCCTCCATGCAATCTTCCACCCCAGTACCTTTTTTCCTTTTATACACCCTCATGAAGGTGTGTACATTAATTGGCCTCTGTAAATTGCCTGTTGTGTGCGGGGAGTGGGTCCGAGAATGGAATAACGCAGAACAGGTCTGAACGTGTGGGAGTGAACTTGATGAGTCCAGGGCCTGTTTCCTTGCTGTATCTTTCAATCAATCTAAAAGTATAGATACAAAATGCTGGAGCAACTCATCGGGACAGGCAGCATCTCTGGAGAAGGAATGGGTGACGTTTCAGGTTAAGACCCTTCTTCAGACTGGCTGAAGACGTCTGAAGCAGGGTCCGGACCCAAAACGTCACCCATTCCTTCTCTCCAGAGATGCTGCCTGTCACTCAGACTTACTCCAGCATCCTGGGTCATCCTGGGTCAAGTTCCTCCCCGGCCAAGTATATAACACAGTCATCACCTGTCCAACACTGAACCAAAATGCCCTGGATTGTGTTCCTTCGCTCCATAGATGCTGCTGCACCCGCTGAGTTTACTCCAGGTTTTTTGTGCGCCCTGGATAAATATTGATCCAGGTCAGCGTGACTCAACTGACCGAGACAGGTTTGTAGTTTAATTGGCTTGGTGTATGTGTGCATTGTCCCTAGTGGGTGTAGGATAGTGCTAATCGGTGGTCAGTGCGGACCCAGTAGGCCTAAGGGCCTGTTTCCACGCTGCATCTCTAAATCAGGTACCAACATACAAGTGCAGCAGGAGAAATGAAAGTTGAGCTTTATTAAGAAATGTTTTCATTGTCTGTGTCAATACAAGGACACACCACTGCGTATCAAAAAATTGACTGCTTTTAAGAGTCATTGTGCCATTGTCATATATTTTTCAGTTTATTTTAGTAAAGCAGTCACATTAGAAAGAGGCAGGAATGAGTCATTTAACCAGTTATACATTCATTATCATGGCTGATCTTATAGCTCATCCTCACTTTCCTGCACTAACCCAATGTGCCTCAATTCCCTAATTATATAATTTAAAAAAATGGTGAACTCTATATTATATTTGTTCAGCAACAGGACCTCCATAGCCTGTTTGGATAGAAAGTTCGAAAAATGTACTGACCTCTTTGTGCAGGAAGCTCTTCTTATCTCAGTCCTGAATGACTGACGCCTTATTTTCAGATTATGATCATTTATTCAAGGCGCCTCCGACAGGAGAAACATTACCCCAAACCCTGTGAGAATTCTCTACGTTTCAATGAAATTAACTCTCATCATTCTAAATGGAAGAACATGGGCTCAGTCTGGTTCATCTCCCACCGAAGAACAAACACCCACATCCCAAGAATCAACCTGGTGAGCCTGCTTGGGCCCCCTCTCTATTACAAGTATATCATTCCCCATCTAGGGAGACCAGACCACTGCAGTATTCCAGTGCATTCTCTGAACAAGTTCCAACCTGAAACATCGCCTATCCCTTTTCTCATGAGATGCTGCCTGACTCGCTGAGTTACTCCAGCATTTTGTGTCTATCTACCTTCCCTACAAAGACCAGGTACCCCTGAACACTAACCTACTACTTTCTAATCTCTCATCATCCAGAAGGTATTCTGCTCATCATGCAAAGTGTATGACTTTATTTCCCCCAAAACCTGCCATGTCCTCAGCCCTTCAATGAGCTTGTCTATATCCCCTTGAAACCTCTTTGCACACTACTCAGAACTCTCACCATCATCCTGCTATGTATCCTCAGCAAGCTTGGATACTTTGCACCTGGTCTCCTGATACAAGCATCATCAATCTACAATTTCCATCTTCATCATTTCACCAATTTGTGTGGCACCACACTAATCACAGCCTGAAAATAGCCTGTATATTCCTACTTTTGTTTTTCACCTGTTAACCAATTTTCACCCCACGCTACTATGCTACTCCTAATCTTAAATGCACTCATTCTTATTCATGACCAGGTTTATTAAATTACCAAAGGCTTTCTGAAAAGCCAAATACACTACATTCATGCGTCAACCCTTACCCTTTCTAATAACCTAATTGTTTCTCTGGAAGGCATGGATTACTGCTTTTTAATAGACCAAGAGCTCTGTGTTGGTTCTGTTTCTGAGGTCTTCGCCTTAAAACAACCTTTTCTTCAGACAGTCAAATCGGACATAATGGAGTGGTGAACTTCGTCACGTTTGCCTTCACTAAGAACTGGCTCCAAATCCATGTGTTCCTGGATTTCACGTTGATTTTTATTGTCAGTTGGTGGTATTGAGAGTCTTTACCAACATGGTTAGTAGAGGACCTTTGCTTAATGGATATTTAGTGCAAGCCCAATACACCTGTACGCTACAGTGAAAGAGTCCACAACAAACCTAGCCTTCACATGTGCACAATAGTTGATGATTGAAGTTGAGGCAACCTTGGTTGTGCAATGGAGGTGACAGTGGGTGAGCAGCTTCCTGATTGTCCCACTGGTTAATGCCAATCTAGTTGGAAGCTTGTTGAGGGCAAGGGGGAGCACACTGAAGAACAACTGAAGAGAGGCCTGGACTAATGATGTAGCCTTGTTTGACCTCAATCAAATTGAGGTTGGGTCTGCTTTGGAGTGGTCGGTACAAATAACGGATTGCTCATTATCATATGTAAAGTGCAGGACGAACACAAAGTTCTGCTGGCACCCAAATTTGAGATGGATTTCAGAGTTTACAAAAGGCCATGTATATTGGTTGATGTAGCTCCGTGCCCTCCTCTGGGAAGTTATCAAATGGTATAGGTCATGGTCATTTTGTTCCTTGCTGACCATTCAATCAAGGCTGATCTATCTTTCCCTCTAAACCCCATTCTCATGCTTCTCCCCATAACCCCCCAACACCCGCACTAATCAAGAGTCCATCAATCTCCGCCTTAAAAGTATCCATTGACTTGGGCTCGACAGCCTTCTGTGGCACTGAATTCAGGACCCTCTGAATAAAGCAATTTCTCCTTTACTCCTTTCTAAAGATATGTCTTTATGGCCTTAGGTCCTATAATCTCCCACTACTGGAAACATCTTCTCCACACCCACTCTATCCAGACAGGCCTTTCACTATTCGGTAAGTGATGAGAGAGCAGAGGATTTATGAATTCTGAATGCAGCAGTGAGAATTGGCATTGAGCATCTACTGCTGCTCAGAATGATCTGAAGACCCAGGTCAGGGAGTTGATGCCCTTTATTTCTTAGGCAAGGCACAGCCTTGTGGCATGAGCACTGCCTGAAGGCGAGATATCTGGCATCTCAGCCTTGGGAAATATTACCTTCTGAATGCACTGCTCCTCAGAGTGTAGGTTCATGGAAAACTCTTCAGAGCCCTACCTCTCCTCCTTCAAATTCCTCTGACAAATTGCCTTATCTGCATGCCCTCTCGTCCTGTTCTCAGGTTTTAGTTTAGAGATATAGCGTGGAAAGAAGCCCTTCGGCCCATCGAGTCCGTGCCTACCAGCGATGCCCACACCCGTATACTATCCTACACACACGAGGAACAACTCACAATTATACCAAGCAAATTAACCTACAAAGGTGGGCGTCTTTGCTGTGTGGAAGGAAACCGGAGCAGCTGGAGAAAATCCACACAGGTCACGGGGAGAATGTACAAACTCATTACAGACAGCACCTGTAGTCAGGATCGAACCCGGGTCTCTGGCGCTGTAAGGCAGCAACTCTGCCGCTGCTCCACCGTGGTTCTGGGTCATGTTGCAGACATAGTAATTCCTTTAATATGCCATCCATCATTGGCAGGTAAAATAAGATTCATGCTTAGACACACTCTAGAGTTTTATCTGCAGTCTTCTGGCCCTTCAAGTGAAGAGCGCCGGGCTGAGAGGCTGCAAATGATTAATGATCCCTTTAAATAGCACCAGCATATTTCTGCTCTTAAAAATCTGTTTCTCTGCATGCCATCCACCCCAAGTGTTGATTGCATCCTTGTGATTCAATCACACAGGGAAGCCTCAAAAAGAGCATTCCTCAGGGAATGAGGTTGCCTCTGACTGTATTCTGTGCTCTGTCATCAGACAAGTCCCATTGCCAGAAGTGCCTGAACAAAGTTATCATCAAAAGCTGAGTTGCCATTTGTACATTGAAAAGCAATCCTGTATTACCAAATCAATCTGTTAGTATTCATAAAAACACAACTGCTGTAAAATTGAATTTCTAAACCACTTTCATAAAACATTGAATAGTTTCCTCAACCACACATCCTAATCTCTCCTTCTTTAATGGTTACTCGGGTATTGTTTCTTTTCTATCGGGTTTGGTTCCACTTTTGAGATGAGGAGGACTTTCTTTAGTCTGCGGATGGTGAATCTGGGGAATTCATTGCCACAGAAGGCTAAGTCAATGGATATTTATGGTGGAGATTCGTGAATTGGTATGTGTGTCAGGGGTCATGGGGACAAGGCAGGAGAATGGGGTTGAAAGAGAAAGATAGATCAGCCATGACTGAATGGCGGAGTAGACGATGGGCCGAATGGCCTAATTCTGCTTCTATCACTTATGAACTTCTTGTTTTCCTTTACCGATTGTGGCTAAGCACAACTCAACTAACTTCCTTTCATATTGTTAGCTACAACAAGCTTTTGACTCTACATACTGACAGCAATCACTACTTTAATTGTGTACAAGGACCTAGTTCTAGCTTTATCAGTCGCCCCTTGTTCATTATTCTTCTACCAGAGGAAAGAGTTCCTCCTTGTCTACCTTTGATCATCATGAACACAGATACTACTCCATTAACTTTGGCATTCAAGCTCACTCTATGCAACATGTTCTCATAGCACTCAACTCCTTGCATTCACACATTACTATACTGCCATTTATTTTCTTCCATTTCCATACGACTCCACTTCCTAACCAAGTTTTTAAACCATGAATCCAGTTGCAGTGGAGCAGGCTCATATAGTTCATCTTACACATTATCCTTTGAATAACGCTCCATATATGTTTCCTTAGTAGAGCAAAAGTCCAACAATCTGACACATCCAGGAGTTTAGTGGTTCAGAACTGGTAGATTTTATGGACCACAGGAACATTAGTCCCATCTCCACGTGAATAGTATACATGGTTGCCAACTATTCCAGGGCTTGACTTGGTGATTCATTGCTAATCTCCAAAGATTACCTTTCAATTACAAACAGAATTTTCATCGTCATACAGTCATATAGCAAGGAAACTATCCCTTCAGCCCACCAAGTACATACTGATTCATCAAACACCCATTTATACTAATCCTACATAGATACTATTTTTTATTCCCACAATGGGGAAATTTACAATGGCCAATTACAATATGAGTTTATTTATCCCAGGTCGGAAATTGATCTGTCAGAAAAACACAAAATTCATGAAACATGAAATTAAAGTTGAAAGGATTGGGGATGAGCAAAGATTGGTGAGGTGAGAGGGTAACCTCCCAGCTACAAATCTTTGGAATGTGGGAGGAAGCTGGAGTACCTGAAGGAAACCCAAGCAAACTCCATGTAGTCAGCACCCATGGTAAGGACTGAATATGGATATTTGTTGCTGAGGCCACAGCTCGACTTGTGGCATGTCTGTGCTGTCCTATATTTGACATAATCCTATTAAAATACTAGCCCCAACAACACCCCAGCAATGTCATTAGAGTTAAATGCTGATGCCACCAATGCATTCACATTCAATAGAAGTGTGGGGAAAGAGGTGCAAATTAAGTTGAAATATTTCATATTTTGTTCATAGTACAACAAAGTGCATCACTAAAATAAATCTGGAAATGTCACATGGCACAGGACTGTTGAAGACTTTAGATAATACACAGCTAATCCCAAAGAATGAAGTTGCATGGTTTGTGGATGGGAAAATCAGAACACGGTAATTTTATAAGGATTGAGGCTGCACGCAAGTTGTCCGGGTCCCCTTGGTGTTTTGCGGCATCGTCTAATACCCAGACAAAATACAAACTGGAAGCGAAACACTGCAGATGAAGGACTCCTACAAAACTGCCAGAGATGATTTGTGGATTAATCTGTTCTCTACCCATTGTAAATGGACCAATGCACTTCCAGTATTTTCGGAATACTTCCTAGGTTCTGAAGGTTAAAAATGAAAATATGTAAAACTGATAATCGGACACGATTGGCAATTTGGTGTCGCTGGACTGGTGGATTCTCTGGATAAATGGATGTTATTTCTGTTAATACCCTGGCACAGCTTTAATCCACTTTTTTTATGTCACACAGTGTTACGAATGAATTTCACGGTGAATCAGACAATTTTTAAGGGAGCACAGGGACCAGGGCCTTGGCGCGTGAGAAGGGAGCATGACAAACATGGCCTGGTGAACCAGACGCTGGGAAATTGGGATTTCTGTTTCAAACGATAGTGGATTACTAGACTAAGTGTTCACACGGGAGAGCTGGTCCCCCGATGCAATATTCCACCTCTCCACCAATTCCAAATCTGGTGGCTAGTGGGGGGGGGGGCTTTCTGGAGCGCTGGTATGGGTGTTGTTGGCTGCAGTGACTACTGGTCTCCAGAGGGCTAGTGTGAACATTGTGAGCCAAATGGATTCTTGGGGTGGCAGCTCAGTCCCTCAAGCCTGATGTGCTGGCAGCTCACTCACGGCTGGTGGGCTGGCAGTTGACTCACAGGAGGCACCAAATTCAAATACATTTTCCTACCATTTCAAGCAGTGTGCAAGGCCACCAAATTCAAGTGCAGTTTCTTACCTCTTCGAGCAGGGTGCAAGGCCACAAAATTCGTGCAGTTTCATACCACTTCAAGCAGGGTGCAAGGCCACTAAATTCAGGTTCAGTTTCCTACCACTTCAAGCAGGGTGCAAGGCCACCAAATTCAAATGCAGTTTCATACTATTTCATGCAGGGTGAAACCACCATAAAACCACATAGTAGACATTCAGTGTGTTCAGTTGATTCACAGCTCAGACAGAGTCGTGACCTCTCCCTCCCCATCATGCATAGACTGAGCCACACCCACACTTCTGGGTTTTATAATCCCTCCCCCTCCCACCGGAAAAGGTGTGGCCTTCATGGCGTGATTGACAGGAGAGAGATTCTCAACATTTTTTTAAACTAATAACACTTTTTTTTTTAAATTGATGGGAAGAATCCTCTGCACCTGATTAGAGGAGGGGAACTGAGTAAGATGGCCAAAAATCACAGCCGTAAGTGGTAGCGTTTTATCTAAAATCAATATAGTGCAAACAGGAAGTTGTCAAGTTTAGACAAACAACCATTTGTAGGCAGTGCCTTGCCACTTCAACCCAAACCCCCCAAACAGCCTTTTGCAGGCAGTGCCTATTTACTTCAAACCAACCATATTTTCATTTTCAAACTACATTAAGGGCACTCACAGTTGAGTAGACATGTGTTCAATGTTATTCAGAGCTCAGAGAGATGGCTTCCTCCATCTTGCAGAGACTGAGTGAGGCACAGCACTTCCTGGTTTTATAGTCCCTCCCCCTCCCTCCAGCAGGGGCAGCAGAGAGAATGGCAATTAAAAAAAAAACATTAATATCTCTCTGAGTTTTCATCGATGGGAAGAATCCTCTGGTCCCGGAAGGCGGAGGGGGGCTCTGAGCGAGGTGGCCAAAAATGATGGCCGTAGTAGTGGCGGTTCTCTCGGAAATCGCAGCACAGTGGGCCAAAAGCGGTCAAGATCAGACTTTTAGTAATATAGATTGGATAGGATGTGTGGGAAGGAACAGCAGATGATGGTTTAAAACAAATATAGACACAAAAAGCCGGAGTAACTCAGCGGGTTAGGCAGCATCTTTGGAGAAGAGGAATATGTAAAGTTTCTGGTCGAAACCTTTCTTCAGACTGGTTCTCTAGGCCCCCGTTCCCTTATTTTTACTATGGAACATACAGTCACTCGATACCTTCATCCCCCACCAGGAAGGCCTTATATCCCTCTGCTTCTTCGACCACAGAACCAGCCTATTTTCCTCTACTAACATTCTCCTCTGCCTAGGGGACCTAGTCCTCACTCTCATCAACTTCTGCGTTCTGAAGAAGGGTCTTGACCCGAAACATTACCTATTTCTTTTCTCCAGAGATGCTGCCTTACCCGCTGAGTTACTTCACCTTTCAGTGTCTATAGTGGATAGCATCAAGCTGGAAATTAGGGATGCATGTAGCAAAGGTACAGCAGTTATCGTGGGTGACTATAATGTCTACATATAGATTGGGTCAACCAAATTGGTAGCAGCACTAAGGAGGAGGATTTCCTAGAATGTATACGGAATGGGTTTTTAAACCAATATGTGGAGGAGGCGACTAGAGGGCAGGCCATCCTAGACTGGGTATTGTGTAATGAGGAAGGATTAGTGACCATAATATGATGGAATTCTACATTAGGATGGAGAGTGACACGGTTAATTCAGAGACTAGGGTATTGAACTTAAAGTAGAATTAAGGTATGAGACGGGAATTGTCTAGGATAGACTGGCAAATTGTACTTAAAGGGTTGACGGTGGAGATGCAATGGCAAAGATTTATAGACCACATGGATGAATTCCAAAAATTGTTCATCCCTGACTGGTGAAAAAATAAAACAGGGAAGGTGGCTCAACCGTGGCAAGTGAGGGAAATCAAGGATAGTGTTAAATCCAAGGAAAATGCATATAAATTGGCGCGAGGAAACAAAGCGGAGGACTGGGAGAAATTTAGAACTCAACAGAGGAAGAAAAAAGGTTTAATGAAGAGGGTGGTAAAAAGAGCATGAAAGAAAGCTTGCAGGGAATATAAAAACCGACTCTAAAAGCTTCAACAGATATGCAAAAAGGAAAAGAGTAGTGAAGACAAATGTAGGTCCCTTACAATCAGAGACAGGTGAATTTATAATGGGAAACAAGGAAACGGCCGAACAGTTAAACAAATACTTTGGTTCTGTCGTCACTAAGGAAGACACAAACAATCTCCCAGAAATACTGGGCGACTGAGGATCTAGTGGGAGGGAGGAACTGAAGGGAATCCACATTAGTCAGGAAATGGTGTTAGGTAAACTGTTGGGACTGAAGGCAGATAACTCTCCAGGGCCTGATGGTCTGCATCCCAGAGTACTCAAGGAGGTGGCCCTAGAAATTGTGGATGCATTGGTGATCATTTTCCAATGTTCTTTCGACTCTGGTTCAGTTCCTGTGAACTGGATGGTAGCCAAAGTAACTCCACTTTTTAAGAAAGGAGGGAGAGAGAAAACTGGGAATTATAGACCAGTCAGCCATACATCGGTAGTGGGGAAGATGCTCGAGTCAATTGTTAAAGATGTTATAGCAGTGCATTTGGAAAGTAGTGACAGGTTCGGTCAAAGTCATCATGGATTTATGAAGGGGAAATCATGCTTGACTAATCTTCTGGGATTTTTTGAGGATGTAACAAATAGAATTGTTAAGGGAGAGCCAGTGGATGTATCTGGACTTTCAAAAAGTCTTTGACATGGTCCCACACAAGAGATTGTGTAAAATTAGAGCACGTGATATTGACACGATGACAAGTTGGCCTTCATTGCGAGAGGATTTGAGTGTAGAAGCAAGGAGATCCTACTGCAGGTAGACACAAAATACTGGAGTAAGCGGGACAGACAACATCTCTGGAGAGAAGGAATGGGTGATGTTTCGGGTCGAGACCTTTCTTACGAACTATGCCATGCCTTATTAAGGCCATAGGGTCATGTGATAGGACATTTATGTTTGGAAGTTGAAAGAAATAATAAAAAATGCATTAATTGCATTGTGTAAAAAGAGTTGAGATACTGTATTATAATTTTGCTGCATGTCATTGTGGTATATATCATGTCTTGATTGGTGAATATGTTTAGTTTGTGACTTTATTTGAAGCAGAAGTAATATGTGAATGCTTCATTGAGCATAATTCCGACTGGTAACGACGCACTTCGTCCGAGCACATTATCGCACGCATCATGCAAGCCATCTTAAATGACCACCTAAACTGTCATTTGGCAACTTAAAAAGCTGCCAAGGTTACCCGGGTGGCAACAGGGAAAAAAAGTTAAGCGAGAGCCCTGCTTTATTATTAATAAAAGGTCACTTTTCCCCTTATTTAAAAATTGCTTGCCTAGGAATTCATCCCTGCACTGCTTGATGCTGTCTGAATGTACAGAGGACATCAGAGTCATGAGAGGAAGTGGCAGAGATGAGTACAACTGTGATATTTAAAAGATAGACAGTTATGTTGATAGGAAGAGCTTGAAGGGGCATGGGCCAGACACACAACTCGGTCGGTTGTTGTGCTGTATAGACCTATTCAATTCCATTGATTTCAGAAGAGTAGAATTCAGTGATGATTCAATACAGTGTGTTTAGTGATACTGTCCAATGGAGAATTTCTGGACAATTGTACAAGCTTTTGGCGAGCACCAGATTTTAATATATCAACCACAGTACTTCAACCACAGACACAACCAGATTCAGGCATATACCATCCAATTGAAGTGTTATACTGGCCTCTACTGGCAAACCCAAACACTGCAAGATCATCAATTTATTTTTGGTGCATGCTGATAAAATACAGTCAATGCTTCATTAAGTCAGTGCCCTTCACCACTGAGTCTAAACACTTTTTAAATTCTCAGATAGTTCCCCCCACTGGTAGTCACAGGGCTGCAGCCAATAATAGTGCAGATTGTGTATGACACACGGCCAAACCAAAACTTTGGAAAAGAAAGTTTGCAAAATCAAAGAACTAATTGTTGCAACGTGGGCTCGTGTGAAGTGAAGTAGGTCACACAGGCCCTCCAGCCTGTTCTGTTATTCAATCTGATAACGGCTAATCTGTGCTTCAGTTCCATTTACCTGCTCCTGCACTGTAATATTTGATGCCCTACAAAACAAGAAGACATCAGTCATGGTCCTGAGAATATCAACTGATTTAGCTTCCAGGGTTTTGTGAGGCAAAAGGATTCTGGACCTTCATCATTCTTTATGTGAAAAATGCTTTTTGATTTTATTCCTAACTGGCCTGATTCTGATTTTAAAATGATGTCTCTTATTCTTTGTCTCCTCAACACAGAAAATACTTTGCGACCATCCTCATGAACATTTATTAGTTTAAAACACAATTAGAGTGCCTCTCAAAAATTTTACTCGGGGTGGTGGGGCGCGGAAGGGAAGGAATTGCCCTTGTAATAAAACCCTTTAATTCTAGTTGGTTCATCAACATCTTTCAAGGAGGTGAATATACCATCCTTAATCTATCTGGCTTGCTCAAAGGAAAAGATAGAAACATAGAAATTAGGTGCAGGAGTAGGCCATTCGGCCCTTCGAGCCTGCACCGCCATTCAATATGATCATAGCTGATCATCCAACTCAGTATCCCGTACCCGCCTTCTCTCCATACCCTCTGATCCCCTTAGCCACAATAGCCACATCTAACTCCCTCTTAAATATAGCCAATGAACTGGCCTCAACTACCCTCTGTGGCAGAGTTCCAGAGATTCACCACTCTTTGTGTGAAAAAAGTTTTTCTCATCTCGGTTTTAAAGGATTTTCCCCCTTATCCTTAAGCTGTGACCCCTTGTCCTAGACTTCCCCAACATCGGGAACAATCTTCCTGCATCTAGCCTGTCCAACCCCTTAAGAATTTTGTAAGTTTCTATAAGATCCCCTCTCAATCTCCTAAATTCTAGACAGTATAAACCAAGTCTATCCAGTCTTTCTTCATAAGACAGTCCTGACATCCCAGGAATCAGTCTGGTGAACCTTCTCTGCACTCCCTCTATGGCAATAATGTCCTTCCTCAGATTTGGATTAAAAAAGAGCTGCCCTCGTCAGCTATGTTCACACTCATGACCAAATAAAAAAGAAATCCCCAGAATCTTCTAAAATTTCATTGCCATTAGATATTTGAGGGTAGATACAAAATGCTGGAGTAACTCAGTGGGTCAGGCAGCATCTCTGGAGAGAAGGAATGGATTATGTTTTAGCTTGAGACCCTTCTTCAGACCTTCAATTTAAACCAGCATCTGCAGTTTTTTTCCTACCTAGATATTTGAGGGACTGGGTCCTGTGCAAAGCCTCTCAACCACAAAGTATTTACGGTGCAAAGAGGGTAATGGTCCCTTGAAATGAAATGAAATGATTCAATTTATTGTCCTACAGTACAGAGACAACGAAATGCATTTTTATCTCCCTTGAAAGGGGACAGGGGTCGCGGTGTGCTGCCGCCTCTCACATTCCCACAAAGTGAAGTGTCTTTATGGTATGCACTCCAAGAGGGTAATGGTAGCCCATTTGCATCTGTCTTGCACGTAGAATGTGCCAACACTGCAAATGTATAGTCCTGGTCACATTATGTACATAGAACAAAGAACAATACAGCACAAGAACAGGTTCTTTGGCCCACGATGTCTGTGCCGAACATAATGCCAGGGCCATCTCTTATCTTCCTGCGCATAATCCATATCCCTCCATATCTATATGCCAATCCAAAAGCCTCTTAAATACTACTATATCTGCCTCAACCACTAACCCAGGCAGCACTCACCAATTTTCAACCTTGTGCTGTAACAACCCCACCAATTTTCTTTTGAAAGTACTATGTCGTCCAACAAAGAGTTACACACCACTTCAATCTATGTCTCACTCAATCGAATCTTGTCTTGATGCCGAAGCAGTCACTCTCGCCTCACATCTAGAATCCTGTGCAAAAAAACTGTTGGAGGAACTCAGCAAGTCAAGCAGCAGCTCGGGAGGCAAGAGTATGGTCGATAGTTTGGGTCGCGATCCTTCATCAAGAGTGATATGAACTGTCATGCTGCAGAAAAATATGCTGCACATTCAGCATCTGCAGTGTCTTGTGTATCCATTTTAGAATTCTGACTCTGACCAAGTGTCTATCTTTTACAGCCAGCAACTGTCCTGGAGAAAGTGTGCAGGAAGGAACTGCAAATGCTGGTTTACACCGAAGATGGACACAAAATGCCGGTGTAACTCAGCTGGTCAGGCAGCATCTTTGGAGAAAAGGAATAGGTGACATTTCGGGTTGAGACCCTACTGCAAACTGAGAGTCGGGGTAGAGGGAAGCTAGAGGTATGAAAAGGTATAGAACAAATCAGAGCTGGCACAAGTACAGGGCTGGCAACATTGCATTCATCTAGCCCAACATTTCATGAACTTGAACCCGGAATAGAATCTGGTCCTGCCAGGCGCCAGTCATTTCGCCAGACTCACACACAGTAATCTGACATCCAATTGACAACAAAACTCTATTAATCAGGTACATTCTGGAATTTGACGGTGCCTGATTACACAATTCTTCAGATTATTAGATGTTATTCCTCTTTATAACCCAACATTCTAATTTTATTTACATTTTTGGATTTACACAAATTTCTACAATGAATCTCCACAGTGAACCCAGTAAGTTTAAAGAGAGTGCAGGAATTCAGAAGAAAACGCAGAAAACATCACCTGCTGAGCCAAATGCCAAACCATTGGGATTTCCACATGGTAGGACAGCAGACTACTGTACTATCTGGGATCCAGACATTGAGTCATAGTCATAGAGTGATACAACGTAGAAACAGGCCCTTCTGCCCAACTTACCCACACCGGCCAACATGTCCCAAACTACACTAGTCCCACCTGTCTGCATTTGGTCCTCATTGCTCCAAACCTGTCCTATCCTTGTACCTGTCTAACTGTTCCTTAAGTATTGGGATAGTCCCTGCCTCAACTACCTCTTCTGTCAGCTTGTTCCACACACCCACCTTGTGGGAAGATTTCAAGGATCACACAGAGTCTGAAAATAGGGGGGGCAATTGGAAAAGAAAGTACACCCGGTATCAAGGAACCATATTTCAAAGTATGTAAGTGATTAACCAATTCTCTAGAACAGAAAAACATGAAAACTGCAGCCTTCTGAGACGTGGTTGACGAACACAAGAAATAATGTCATTCTTCTTCTTCAGGGATGTTCCACGGGACCAGGTTTTAAGGCATGCAGCTCACGGCAATGAAATGGCAAACACCATTTCCATCACATACTCTTCATAATCCAGTGAGTCAGTTCCAAGAACAACAAACAACATAAATCCTCTCAGAGATATGCAACGAGCAATATTTGCAATATTCAATTTCCAAATGCTTCAGAAAGCAGGGATAAGGGACAAAGTTAAAGGGATTGAAAGAAGGAGTTGCAGCAGACATTACTCATTTCAATAATTCCTGCCACCTGCTCGGATATCAGCACTATGCATAATTTAGAAGTTAGTTTCACAGCAGGATCTGTACACTGAGACACTGGTCATCACTGGCCTAGAGCCAGTGCAGCAGGAAGGATGGCACTGGCCATCACTGGCTTCCTTCCAATACAAAGTTAGAAATGGCAACATTTGCTGACAATCGCAAAATGTTTTAATTCCTCTTTCAAATACTCAGCATTGTAAATAGTCTGCACCAGTATGCTGCAACACCTATACAGGCACTCCAGGCATCGGCTGTTAAATGCAAGTAGCATTCAGACCAGCGAAGTGCCAGCAAATGATCAACAAAGAGAGGCTAATCATCTACCTTTGCCATTCATTGGCATCACCTTTGCCGGATGACCCATCATCAGTGGTCTAGGGTCAGTAACAATTACCATGGCTTTACAAGAGGAGAGGCTGGAGGGGCTAATGAATCACTTGCTGACAAGCCAAAACCAATCCAACTTCTAAGAGACAAAATGCAATAACATTTGGACTTCTCTTCACTTGTCTGGACAAGTGCAGCACCAACAACTTTCAAGAAGCTCAAGATCATTCAGGTCAAAGCAACCCACCAATTGGCACCCAGCACCCATCCACCCAGGCCACACAGTGGAAGCTGCACTATCTACATATTTCATAGTATCATTGTCCTCATGCAGTCATACCGCAATGAAACAGGTCCTTCCGCACAATTCATTCATGACAATCAAACGTTAATCCTATTTGCCCGATTTTAACCCATATTACTCTAAGCCTTTCCTATTCTTGTATCTGTCCCAATGTCTTTTAACATAGAAAATAGGTGCAGGAAAATACCATTCAGCCCTTCGAGCCATTCAATATGATCATGGCTGATCATGCAAAACCAGTACCCCATTCCTGCTTTTCCCCCATATCCCTTGATACCATTAGTCCCAAGAGCTAAATTTAACTCTCTCTTGAAAACATCCAGTGAATTGGCCTCCACTGCCTTCTGTGGCAGAGAATTCCACAGATTCACACCTCTTTGGGGAAAAAAGGTTTTTCCTCATTTCAGTCCTAAATGGCCTACCCCTTATTCTTACGCCATAAGCGTATCTACGTCTACCACCTCCTCTGGAAGTCTGTGGAATTCTCTGCCTCAGAGGGCGGTGGAGGCAGGTTCTCTGGATGCTTACAAGAGAGAGCTAGATAGGGCTCTTAAAAATAGCGGAGTCAGAGGATATGGGGAGAAGGCAGGAACCGGGTACTGATTGGGGAGGATCAGCCATGATCACATTGAATGGCGGTGCTGGCTCGAAGGGCCAAATGGCCTACTCCTGCACGTATTGTCTATTGTTCCATATACACACCACCCTGTGCCAAAAACATTCCCCTCAGGTCCTCTTTCTTCTTTCACTTTAAACCTATGCCCTCGGGTTTTAGCTTCCCCTATCCCAGAGTAATGTAGCTTCCACAGCAACACAAGCAAAAGCTGCGGATGATCAGGTGCTGCAGTGGATGTTCAGTCTCCTGCCAGGCAAACTTTAAACATGGAGACCAAATGGTCATCTTCCAAGGGATTTGCAGCAATCTGACCTCCAAAATATTAATATAATTACTGCAATTCTACCTGGAAGAATAACAGTGCGTCAATGAAGTATAAATGGCTGCCCTCTCAGTGATCCCTTACTTTGCCAGCACTCCAGCTGTGATGCGGCCAAAACTAGTGGCTCTCATGCTCAGGAGGTGCAATTTGAAGGTTGGCTGTCCGGAACCTGACAAAGGACAAGGACCAAGGACAATCTGCAATGATGCTGCAGTTACAGGGGAAATATATGGCAACACATAGACAGGCAAAGACACAGAGATAAGTACTAATGAAAGAGTTTTAGAACTGAAAGGGTTAAGGGTGTCCATGCAGAGGAGCAGCTCATGCAAGAAATATGTGGAAACAAGAAAAAATGCCCAATTACCAAGTAAAACTGCAGAGAAAAACCAAGTCTGTTCCAGGCACGAGAAGAACCGTTGCATTAAACGTGCTGATGGTGAAATGGGCATGGTATATACGTATGGCTTTTGTATCGGACCTTTGAGTGGGACCACGAGAGACAATGAGTATGCAACCATGCTCGTGGTTGCTCTCCCGCATGCATAATAAAGAGGAATTGTTACATTGTTAAACCAACTAACGTGTTTGTTGTCTAATAGCATGTAGAGAACTTTAACACTGTGAATGCACAAGGTGACTGATTGATGTTAATGGCATCTGGCACACGCAGATGTATACATTTTATGTTGGCTTTTAGATGCGTGTTGTGTATATGATTGTTGGCAAATTAAGGAAGATAAGATATATGTTGATGAACATGCAGTGGCTGTGATTAAAGCAGTGTGATGAAGGGTCTCGACCCAAAACATCACTCACTCCTTCTCTCCAGAGATGCTGCCTGTCCCGCTGAGTTACTCCAGCATTTTGTGTCTATCTGGAGCAGTGTGATAGATTGGCCATGCATAGCCTGTCCAGATGACCTCTCCTCCTCCTCCTCCTCCTCAGCTGCATGTTCTTTAGCCAGCAGCATGGACTGAGTCCTCAAAATAGTGGGGTTATTCCACAGAGAGAAGACCACTTTGAAACTTGAGACCAACTTTGCGAGTACTGCAGGCTCCTTGGCATTTGGTCTGGGCAGGAGATGGATTCTTTAAACAGGTGTTGGATGCACACAATCATATTTTGTGCAGCAACCATACTTTAAGAAAACCAAGCAGCAATCAGCTAGTCAGCGAGGGAATGAAATCCCTCCTGGTGACAGTACCACATTGACATGTAATGGCTGCAGAAAACTGTGCCTGGCCATTGGAACCTGGCACACTCTTCCCAACACTTCTCCCGACTCCAACCTCACAGGTTTGAGGCATTCCTCCCCATGCAGAATTTGACGACTTTTGAAGAATATTAAAAACAACAAATACATGTGGAACTGTGGCTACAACCTGCAAGTGGTCAAAGATACCATTATATAACGGTAGTGTGAGGAGCGTGTGGCTTCCTACTTCCTACAAGACGGCTGCACATTGAGCTGTGTGGCTTTAAGGGATGGGAATAGCTGGAGTTTAGAGCTCTAATGCTAGATCACAACTGCATTGTTACTTCACATTATGATGAGCCAACATGCATACTTCCAGCAATGTTGGCATTGCATGTATTCACTCTCTTCGAAGAACCACACCTACAAAGTAGCTTTGATACATCCCAGGTTTTCTTTCTATCAGGCAAATGAATCATCCTACCACAACCAGAGAGCTATCATAGAAACATAGATTCATAGAAAACAGGTGCTGGAGTAGGCCATTCGGCCCTTCGGCCCTTCGAGCCTACACCTACACCATTCAATATGATCATGGCTGATCATCCAACTCAGTATCCTGTACCTCTCCATACCCCCTGATCACTTTAGCCACAAGGGCCACATCTAACTCCCTCTTAAATATAGCCAATGAACTGGCCTCAACTACCTTCTGTGGCAGAGAATTCCAGAGATTCACCACTCTCTGTGTGAAAAATGTTTTCCTCATCTCGGTCCTAAAAGACTTCCCCCTTATCCTTAAACTGTGACCCCTTGTTCTGGACTTCCCCAACATCGGGAACAATCTTCCTGCATCTAGCCTGTCCAACCCCTTAAGAATTTTGTAAGTTTCTATAAGATCCCCCCTCAATCTTCTAAATTCTAGCGAGTACAAGCCGAGTCTATCCTGAATAACCATCTACCTCTTTGGTGATCCTCGGACTATCTTTGATCAGACATTACTGGCTTTATCGTGCACTAAACGCTATTCCCTTATTATGTGTCTGTACACTGTGAATGGCTGGATTGTAATCATGTATTGTTTTTCTGCTGACTGGTTAGCACAAAACAAATGCTTTTCACAGTACCTCAGTACACATGACAATAAACTAAATTGAACAAAGGTATGAAAGAAAGCAGCATTGATTTACTTCAACTAAGCCAATTCCAAAGGTTTAAATTACACACGACCCAGATAACCTTAAACAATAAAGATTGTCGTCAAATGAAATTAAAGATTATTACAATTATAGTGTGAGTAATTTGTAAACGGTTAAGCTACACCATTTCACTGGAAGGTTTCCTTTTGCATTCATACAAAGGGTCTGATCGGAGGAATTAGCGATCAAGAAAAACAGAATGCTCCACCCCAACTTCTCTGGTGAATCCCTGGCCACTTCTCCATACCAAGTCTTGGTTTCTTCTTTGGTAATGATTTTCCCGGCATGGTTATTAAGGACGAGTAATGTTAATAAATAATCCACTGTTTCTAAACACTCTAAACACTCTGTCACTTCTGTCTTGTCTTGAGGACATTAAGTCCTGGATGGCCTTAAACTTTCTGGGACTTAACGAAAAAAAGACAGAAGTGATTTTGTTCGGACCTAATGGCTGCCGTGAACCTCCCTTTGTTGACTTGGGTCCACTGGCCGTGTTCGTAAAGCCAACAGTTTTAAACCTGGGTTTTATGATGGACGGTGATTTTAAATTAGATAAACAAATAGGCGCAGTGGTTAAGTCCAGCTTCTTTCACCTAAGGAAGCTGGCAAAGGTGAAGCCCATTCTCGAGCGGCAGCATTTTGAAACAGTAATCCATGCCTTTATTTCATCTCGGCTGGATTACTGTAACGCACTCTACTCTGGAGTCTCACGAGCTTCGTTGGCTCGTCTCCAGTTGGTCCAAAATGCTGCCGCTCGCCTTTTAACCGGAACTCGAAAGAGGGAGCACATTACGCCAATTTTGGCCTCCCTTCACTGGCTCCCAGTGCACTTTCGAGTTCATTTTAAAATTCTTTTATTTGTTTTTAAATCATTGAATGGCCTCGCCCCGCCTTACCTCTCTGAGCTGCTCCACCTATATGCTCCTGCCCGGTGCCTCAGGTCAGCGGATCAGCTGCTCCTTGAGGTACCAAGGTCTAAGCGGAAGCTCAGAGGGGATAGAGCCTTTTCTGTTGCTGCCCCGGCACTCTGGAACACCTTGCCGCTGTAGATCAGACAGGCCCCTTCACTGTCCATCTTTAAATCCTCCCTAAAAACTCACTTTTATTCACTGGCTTTCGACACTGGCTGAGACTTTGTTCCTGTTTTAGTGCTTTTAATGTCTTTTAATTTTTACTGTTTTTATAGTCCTGTCGTCTTAATGGTTTTAGTAGTTTGTAATAACTTTTTGTTGACTTCCCATGTACAGCATTTTGTGGTAACTGATGTTGTCTAAAAGCGCTTTATAAATAAAGTTATTATAAATTACAGACTCACCTTGTGTTCTTCATCTTCATAGATCGATGCATGCACAGAGCACGCAATGAGCGAGGTAGAAAGGTCACTCAAATCCATACTCCTGAGGTCCAAATTGTCATAATTCTCAAAGATCAGGAACTCTTGATCACCATCGCTTGAGCAGTTTCAGACAATTTTTGAGCACCATCTCTTATCATTGCATCAGTTCAACGATTGAATTTAAAATCCAAATTAAATAGGTACCAAATAGAATAGTGATCTAAAAGGGAAAGAAGAATTGATATGAATTTGGTTAAAAAAAAACAACTATTGGCTTACCTCAAGTTTCCCCCCTCCCTGACTCTCAGTCTGATGAACGGGTCTCGATCCAAAACGTCACCTATTCCTTTTCTCCAGATATGCTGCCTGACCCGTTAATCCAGCATTTAGTGTATATCTTATTTAAAAGTGAACCTGTTCTACACCATCTGGTTATGCATATATTTTTATTATTACTCAATCTATTCTGCTCAATACCACAAAATCAGACTTCACTCAAGACACACATCATGTTGATATCTATGATGTGCAATTAACATTGTATGCAGAAATGGCAAAGATGACAAAAGAACAAAGGACAGCACAAGAACAAGCCCTTCGGCCCACAATGTCCGTGCGAACATGATGCCAAATTTAACTCTATCTGCCAGCACATAATCGATATCGCTCCATTCCTTGTATGCCTATCCAGCAGTCTCGTAAATGCCACTGTCGTATCTGTCTCTACCACGCCTCGGCAGCACATTCCAGACAATCACCACCATCTGTGTAAGAAAGTCGCCCCACATATCACCATTAAACTTTACCCACAAGTATTTGATATTTCTAAGCTGGGAAAAAGGATCTGATTATCTACCCTAACCATGCTTCTCATATTTTTGTATACTTCTATTAGATCCCCCCTGCAACCTACAGAGTTCCAGAGAAAACAATCCAAGTCCTGACAACCATTCCCTCTAGCTAATACCCCATAATCCTGGCATCTTAAACGTAGAACTCCTCTGCATGCTGCCCAAAGCCTCCACATCCATCCCGTAATGGGGTGACCGGATCTGTACACAATACTCTAAATACTGCTTAAAGAAAGCCCTATAAAGCTATATCATGCCCCGATATGTTCAATGTCCCGACCTATGAAAGCAAGCATGTCATATGCCTTCTTTACCACTCCAAATAACTGCACTTTCATGGAGTTATGGACTTGGACCACAAGATCTCTCTGCATATCATTATTATTCTATGCATATCCCTCTGATATCCCAAACTACAACTTCTCACATTTCTTCCGATTACATTCAATCTGCCATTTCTCCCGCCATTTCTTTAGCTGACCTAAATCTCACTGTATACTTTGTTTTCCTCACAACCCACAACCCCAGCAACCAAGGTATAATCTCCAAACTAATTATCCAACCTTGGATGTTTACGTCCAAGTCACATCTACTCCAGGTCTACCCTCCCGAGCTCCTTCCTAATAACGTTGCACATTTGCCCTGCTCCAGTTTAGCATCTTCCCACAAGGTCCGGCCTTCTCCACATTCAAAACAATTGTAAAACTTATGGAGTTGTGATCACTATCTCCAAAATGTTCTTCTACTGTACCACCAAACTTCAGACCAGGCACATTTCTCAAAGCAAGGTCTAGCGTGTTCCCTTCTGGGGTTGGTCTATCCACATACTGGTTCAAGAAACCCTCTTGGATACATGTCACAAATTCTGCATATTCTAAGCCTTTGGCACTGACCAAATCCCAGTCAATATAGAGGAAGTTAAAGTTACTCACTGAGAGTCATGTTGCTTTGATAAACAAGCTACATATCTGTTTCTCTCTCTCCCATTTGTTATTGGGGGGGGGGTTATAATACAATCACATTAGAATGTTTGCACCTTTTTTATTTCTAAGCTCTATCGCCTCGGCAGACAAACTCTCCAATATGACCCAACTGTGCCATGACAGTCTCCCTGAGTAGTAGCGTAACTCCTCCACCTCTTTTGTCTCAGACTCAAATCACATCTGAAGCATGAAAACTGCAGAACATTGATCTGCCAGTCGTGTCCCTCTCGCAACCACTTTTCCACTATGGCCATTACATCATAGTCCCAAGCACTGATCCAGGCTCTACGTTCATCTTCTCTGCCTGTCCTTCCTTTGAGATTTGCTGGACCTAACCTTTACCTTCCCATCATTTCTTCCAATTTCCGCACCCCCCAGCCTCTCTAGTTTAAACACACACAGGTAGCACTAGTGCACCTTCCTGCTAAGATATTTTGGAAACCCTCCAGTTCACATGTATCCTGTCTCTCTTGTACAGATCATCTTGGCCCCAGAAGAGACCCCAATGTTATAACATTTTGAATCCCTGCTTCCTGCACCAACTCCTGAGCCACACATTCATCTTTCCTATCTTCCTGTTCCTACCATTACTCCTGGCACATGGTACCGGGAGTAATCTGGAGATTACAACCTATGATCCTGCTTTTTAATCTTTTGCCTAACTTCCTATAGTCACTTCACAGAACCTTGTCCCTTTTCCTACCCGTGGCATTGTGCCAATGTGCACAACGACTTCCGGCAGCTTCCCCTCCCCCCTTGAGAATGTATTGCGGCCACTCTGAGACATCCTGGACCCTGGCACCAGGGAGGCAACACCATCCTGGAGTCTTGTTTGCTCAGCGTTTAATTTAATGACAAAGTGGCAGCAGGAGCAAGTGCAATGAAGGCGTTTCTGTACATTTGCCCAAAATTCATAGTTCACTCAGAGCTTACTTTGAATAGATATTTGCCCAATATTGACTCCAATCATCAGAACAACCCCATCCCCCACCCGCTTCCCCAGATCTATCTAGGAACAGGATAACAGATTCTGCATTAACTGATCGGGTTATTTTCCAACATTAAGGTACATTACTGCTACGACACAAACTCATTCACTCTCAGAGAAAGCATCTGACCTCTGTGTGAAATTCATGCTGAAAATCAGTAATGGACAGTAAAAGTGCATTACTGTAAGATGCAGTTTCTAAACCACACATAGCTCCAGGGACTTATATAATTGCAAACCAAACTAAAATGATCCAAAACATAAAATAGTCACTGCAGCCTCCTAAAGGCGAACAGCTGTGTTGCCGACTCTTTTGAAGAGCAGTAGGGATTGTTGGCTGCCTCAGTCAGTTAATGCAGATGCTGTTGTGCAGTTCCTGGGTTCATTGAGATCGGATTTACAAGACAGCTTTATCCCTTGGAAGAAAATTGCTCTAATTTCTGGACGTTAACCCCACCACATGTACCGTGTCCAATACAAATGATAATTGGAGGTCCAGCAAAATGTTTTAGGTTCAGGTTCTTGCATCTTCGAAGTTCAACACCAGAATTTGTAGTTTAACCCAGAAATGGTTATCTGGGGGGGGGGAGAGAAAAAACACATCAATCATGAGATGCGTTCAGCTAATTCCAACTGGCCTGTCCCTGGTGCGAATGCTTTGTCCTTAAATTTAACGCTGAGCAGAAGAGCAATGTTTGACAAACCTGCAGCTGGTGCCTGAACCCGCCCTCAGTGTCCTCTGCGCCGCTCCAGCTGCTGACGAACCGCCCGGGCGCAGCGGCGGCCCGGTGATCGATGTCGCGGCCGGCCAATCACGGCGCAGAAGAGAGGGGACGTGCTTGTGGATTACGTCATGGGCGACGAATCAGAGGGGTGGGGCGGGACTTTAATCAGCCTGTGTGGAGGAGCTTGGATCCCATCCCACTTCCTTTCAGTAGAGTCATAGAGAGTCATATGGAGCCATACAGCATGGAAACAGGCCCTTCAGACCATATCCCTCTAAACCTGTCCTATCCATGTACCTAGGTAGACAAAAGTGCTGGGGAAACTCAGCAGGTGCAGCAGCATCTATGGAGCGAAGGAAATGGGCAACGTTTCGGGCTGAAACCCTTCTTCAGACTGATGAAGATTTTGTCTACCTTTGATTTTCCAGTTCCTTCTTAAACACTATCCATGTACCTATCTAAATGTTTGTCAAATGTTTTGTTAGTCCCTGCCTCAACTACCTCCTCTGGCAGCCCGTTCCATACCACCAACATCCTCGGATTCTTATTTAATCTTTCCTCACTCACCTTAAACCTATGTCCACTGATTCTCGATTCCCCTACTCTGGGCAAGAGACTCTGTGCGTCTACCCGATCTATTCCTCTCATGATTTTGTACACCTCTATAAGATAACCTCTCATTCTCCTGCGCTCCAAGGAATAGAATCCAAGCTTGCTCAACCTCTCCCCATAGTTCAGGCCCTCGTGTCCTGACAACATCCTTGTAAATTTGCTTTGCTTCCTTGCACCTATTACTGTTGTTAGCCCCTTCAACCCAATGTTGGAAATAAATGCATTTTGTTCACTGAATGTTTATTATTCTGACAATAGTTTTTGTTTATTATTGTCATGTGTACTGAGCTACAGTGAAAAGCTTTTGTTTAGGAAGTATAGGAAAAGAAGGAATTGTGGATGCTGGTTTACACTGAAGACAGGCAGTGTAAGGGTCATGAGGGTCATCCACCATTATACATGTACATTGTTAAATAATGATATGTCATGTGGCTAAAATGAAAACAAATTAACTTCGTACAGAAGGAGAGTTACAAATTTTGGGTTAAAATGGATTAAACCTCCACAATGGAGTGAGCGGAGAGCTTACTTTGTGTATGAGGGTCATCCACCATTATACAGGAACATTGTTAAATAATGATATGTCATGTGGCTAAAATGCAGCTCAAAGTCTGCAACAGTTTTTAGGGTTTTTTTTTCCGTTTAGTTCAAGTTAGGTTTCAGATGCCTAACTTCCTGACTTTCACACATGTTACCCCTTCCCCATAAATAGCTCTCCATTTGCTAACAGGAGAACCATCTCAGCTAAGCATACAAGGAGGTTGACATGAAACCTGCTTAATCAACAACCTTCACACGGTTGGTGTTGGATGGAACCCAAGTCACTGGAGCTGCAGCAGTGAGGGTGTAACAAACCCTGCCATACCAGTGTGCCACCCTACGTATTACTCCGCTACAGGTCCATAAGCGCTGCAGTGTGTATCATCTACAAAAAGCAGTTACAACTTAATCTTGCCACAATAATCATACCTCCGAAACCCACAACCTTTGTCACCCAAATGGATGAGAGGCCATGTAGGAACACTGCCACCTTCAATTTACCCTCCAAATCACAAACCAACTCTGCAGCTGAGTCAGAAGCCTGGAACTCTTTAAACAGCAGCAGTGCTGGAGTGTCTTGAAATAAAGACTATGGTTCACAAACGTGCTCATCACCATCATCTCAAAGTCAAATTTTGACCTTGCCAGAGGCACCTTGTGTCAGACTGAATGTTAAATTTGGCTAATCCCTGAAACCTTGTGTATACACAGGATATTCCATCACCTCATGATATCACAAGGTTTGTTTTAACTGTTTGTCACTGTTGAGAATACACAGCAAATTCACTTTTAATGTGGTAGTTGAATGATAAATGCAGGTCAGAATATCAGCCTGAAGAATGGTCTCAAACCACAATGTCACCTATTCCTTTTCTCCAGCGATGATGCTTGATCCGCTGAGTTACTCCAGCTTCTTGGTTCTATCTTCAGTGTAAACCAACGTCTGCAGTTCCTTCCCATATTAGTTAAACTTCCTTGGTCTATCAGATATTTTACATCAATGCAGGTCGACACTCACAATCATGTGGAATTGATGTGTAAACTATGACCATAGTTTGTATAAAATGTTGGAGAAAGACATGGACACAGTGATAGCCTCTACCTGACAATGTTCTCTAGTTCTGGCTGAAGAAAACTGGGTTGGGGAATTGTCTTGTCTCTGATCCCATATCTATCATTTGACCCATAATAATAAAACAGGTTATTAATCATTCATCTCCTTGCTGTTTCTTGAGCTTTGCTGACAGTGTTTGCCTGCAAAACAAGACTTCATGCTTCTAAATAATAATTGGCTAATTCGGACAGCAGAAGATGATGATTATATTAGCACATTTCTTGGAACATTTAAAAAAAAAAAACCATACACATGTCACAAAAATTTTGTACATTTAATTATATTCCCCTTACTGTTAGCCATGGACTTGCTTTTATAGCCGCTTTTTGGATCGGGGCTTTGTTTCTATATGAATTTATTTCTAACATCATTGCCCTTCCAATTGTCAGAATGGAATTTAGGTGCACCTCTTTGGTGCCCGGAATATAATGCCAGGAAAAGGCCACTGATACAACGTAACCACTTTACGCTATCACTCAGATCTTTCTTCCATCGACGTTGTATACTTCCTCTATCTAATTCAATCATCCCTTGCCGTCCTCTTATTCGCTACCGAGTCAGGAATCAGTTTAACCCGTTGCCACTATTTTAACCAACGCTGAAGAAGTTTAATGTGGATACTAGAAACTGTAGATCCTGGTTTACACCAAAACAAAAACATGATGTTCTGGAGTATCTCGGCGGCAATTTTGTACAATATAGATTGCGACATTTTATAGTCAGTTTGTAAGGGTGTACCTATCACCAGAGATGCTTCCTATGCTTCCTTATGAACACCACATTCGTAGCTATTGTATATGAACCACATTATTGTATAAGAGTATTGAGTTGTAACGTTATGTCTTCCCTTTTCAGCAATAATTGACTTAACCTTCTCGGCGCTTGGGAAAGTAGGGGCTGCAACTATTTTGATTCCATCTTAGATAAGAAGAAGAATGAAAACATACTTGTATGAGACAATTGGGATCATTCGTACTGGCAATTTACTTCAGAGGAAACCCAGAAAGGCGCTGAAGTTTCAGCATGCTTTGTTTTATGCGTGATTAAATATAATTCAAACCATTCTAACATTGTCGCTTCTCCCATTCAACCAACACGGAACCGAAGAGGTTAATACAGTGTGGGAGCGGCTTTGTGCTCTCGCTTGTCTTCAATGGAGCTTCTGAATTCCACGGAGTTTTCAATGCGCATTAAGGAGAATCGATGGAAATGAAACATCAGAACCTTGTGAGTTAAGATGTGCAGACGAGGTAAGGTCTCCCTTTGTGCACTGGTGATTGCAAAGTTTTAAAAAGAGGGATTCGTGTAAGGAGTGAAAAAATCAAGTGCCAGAAAGTTTTCTAAAGTAGCTGAACGAGTGCGAGTTTCAACAGGGAGTGTGGGTTCTGAGCTAAACTCCATGCAGTGCATAGCCTGCACCCGCTGCAGCACAGGGAAGGCTCTCGGTATGTTTTAACGGGCTTGTACTCTCACCTCCTTCGCTAATTCTATTCCAAGTTAAATTTACTGTCAACCTCCAACAAGAACGCGGTGCAATGTGATCCACAATGAATAAAACAAAACCCTGCCGCAGACAGGGTGGGTATATCAAAGAGTGAAAAGACTGGAGATTTCCGAATGATAGCATAGTCCAGGGGCAACTGGTAAACATAATCATACGTTCCCCATGCCTTCATGGCAAGAACGCGAAATATTCTTGACTATATAAATAAATAAATCGATATATTTTGATCTTGTCCATTTATGAACAATCAAAATAAACTTAATTCAGGATTTAAAAAAAAATGTACAAACAAGAACTGTGCAAAATTCCGCTGAAATTCTCCACGGATGCACATACAAGTTGTTTTTAAATGCACATTGGAATCCTTTTCAAGAAGAAACTCAGTTTAGTTCTGGCGTGTCATCTAGCAGCCATCTTTAGAGGGAGACTATTAATGTTCATTGTAAGCGAGGCCCACACATTGCAACCTTATTAAGCAGTGGCATATTATGGAAAGGTGAAGATCATTTTCAAATGTCACTAACAAAGTATGCTGGCGGCCTTTATGTAAATTTGAGGTTTGCAAACGCCCAACGTTGTGTGATCCAAGCCAGAAACACATGTGCTTTTACTTTAGAAACATGTTCTACAGGTATTTTTTTTAATTGCATCTTTGTTTTAAAGTACCTTTTGGATTTGTAAACAAAAGCAGTTCCATTCCAAATAGCAACTTCAGTCTCCATGGTGTATGTTTGTGTTACAAGTTATTGAAGAACATAAATCAATTTGTAGATGGGATGACATATTAATTTGGACTTTAAAATAATTGCTATTTCAGGAGAAGAGGCTGAGCACAAAGCAGGGTCATGAAATTAGACTTCCTTCAGGAGCCCAACCTTTGTAGTTGTCAATAAGGTGCAATAATAGCTGCAAACCCTAAAATATGTTGAATGTTATATCAATGATCAATAATTTAATTAAAAGTTAAAGGATGTGGTCTTTTAGACATAGCTACAGGATTTTACATGATTTTCCCAATTCTGCTAATCAGCATTATATTCTTTCAAATGTCAGATAATAAACGAGTTTGGTATTCCGAAAAGCGCAAGGCATCATGGGATTTGTCAAAGGTCACTCGCTATAGGGTGATTTCACGAAAGGTCACTGGAGCGTAGATCCGCACCCACGTGACCGAAAATCTCAACTGGAGTACATGCTATACATGCTATACATCCGGTACATGTTAGTGAATGGGAAAACATGCACTTTCCCACCCGTTAAAAACATCGAAAGGTGCGGATCTACGCTCCAGTGACCTTTCGTGAAATCACCCTATAAAGAAAAAGCGATCAAAGCGCTGACTGTATAAACTGTGTATAAATTCTTATCTTTATTCATCATTTATGTGTAAAAATATATTTAATCTGTGGAACAGGGGTACAACAGCGAGATAGTGAGGGAGAAAGATAGCGGGGCAGATAGAAGGGCAGATGCGAATGGGGAAAAGGGGGGGGGGGGGGGAAACATTCTCGGCAACTACACGCACACAGACTCGTGACTCATCCACAGCCAGGATGGAACTTGGGTCCCCAGTGCCGCAAATGCTGCCGAACTGCCACTGGATCGTCCCCCCCTCGAGTGTCCCAACCCCACCCGGGGGGGCGGCCAGAGAAGACTGAACTGACGGGACACCGGCCCGGAGCACCGGCCCACAGCCAGCGAAGAGAAGACACCAACTCCAACCCAACCCTGCTCCCCGACAGGCCGGGTACCACCAGCCGCATCCCCCGCCTCACCCAGCGGCCACCGGCCAACCCCCCTGGCCCGGCGAAAACCGAGCACCAGCCATCAACAGGGACACACACAAAACGCTGCAGCAACTCAGCGAGACCGGCAGCATCCCTGGAGAAAAGGAATAGGCGATATTTCGGGTCAAGACCCTTCTCCAGAGATGTTGCCTGACCCGCCCCCCACAGCACCCAGCGGCATCCCCTCGGCCAACCCCCCTGGCCCGGCGAAAACCGAGCACCAGCCATCAACAGGGACACACACAAAACGCTGCCCCCCCCCCCATCAGTGGCAATTTTGTTTGGGTTAAAATCATTTTCCACAAACCCTCCTTGTTATTTATAATATTTTGGAATTTCTAAAGGAATTATGCTTGACATGTGCAGTACAAATACTGTAAAGGTGTCTTAACGGATTATTGTGTCATGTGGCATGGCAGTTGTGCCAAATGGGATTAGTTCATAACAGATCCAGCATCTCATAACTGAGCATCACGGAAGGCGAATCATCGGAGTTTGCAGAATTGTACTCCACTCCAATTTAGTTTAAAGATACAGTGCAGAAACAGGCCTTTCGGCCTACCGAATCTACGCCGACCAGCAATCCCTGCACACTAACACAGCCCAACACAGACTAGGGACAATTTACAAATTTTTCAGGCCAATCAGCCTACAAACCTGTACATCTTTCGAGTGTGGGAGGAAACCGGAGCTCCCAGAGAAAACCCACGCAGAGAACGTACAAACTTTATACAGACAGCACCAGTAGTCAGGATCGAACCCAGTTCTCTGGCACTGTAAGATAGCAACTCTACCATCACCATGTCACCCTTTTGTTACCTCAGCCAGCATATCCTTAACTCTGCCATTCCATTCAAGTTATAGGGTGATCCAGGTGCAATGATAAGTGCAGAAGGCATGTGGGGAGCAGCATCTCTTTTCTCAAAAGCAAACTACCAATCTGATGTGACTGAACCCCAAGACTATATCTGATAACTGCAAAGACGTCAAGCAATTGGCAAAGCTATGCCATCCCACAACCATCTCATTTAATGAAAGCTCCTATGTTCATCTAGTTGTGAATGGTCGTGGACAATTCATTGGCCACCAGAAGGAAGTGCTCCAAGAACATCCTAGTTTTCAATGAAGGTGTAGCCGAGGCAGGTGTCATCCTAAAGGATGAGGTATTTGTCCCCATGTTCAGCCAAAGGTGCTGAATGGAGGATCTGGCTCGGCTTCCACCCGAGATCTCCACCATCTCACAACACAAATCAATTCCATTCAAATCACTCCCCACCGAATTCAATGGCTCACCACGCTGAATAGTATAAAGATTAGGTGACCAGACAACAATGATTTGCACTCTAGAAATAGTGCTCTATTGTTCTTCTGGCCAAGCTGTTCCAGTACAGTACACATTGGCACCCATCCAACATATGTCCTATCCACAAATATACAGGACCAATCTAATCAGGTCAATTACCTCAAAATTGGTTTATTCTTAATCATTAACAAAATGATGAAACACGTTGACACTGCACATGCACTTACTCACCAATAATCAGTTCACTGAAATGCAGTTTTGTCAGGATCAGCCCACCCAGACCTCATCCTATTGTCGACCAAATCACTGAACTCCAGAGGAGAGGTGGGTGTGATTGCCTCGATATAAGCGTGGCATTTGACAGTGCAGCACTGAAGAGCCCATGCAAAGCTGGTCAATGGGCATCAAGGGGAAAAGACTCCCAATGATTGGAGTCATGCCTTTCACAAAAGAGGATGGCTGTGGTTGGAGATCAATAGTCCCAGGCTCAGAACATCACTGCAGTTATTCCTCAGGACTGTGCCTTTGGCCTAACCATGTTTGGCAACTCAATGATGCCAGCCCTTCCATCAATACCGCACAAGTGGGGATAGTATCTGTCAATAGGACAATGATCAGTTCCATTTAGAGTCATAGAGTGATACAGTGTGGAAACAGGCCCTTCAGCCCAACTTGCCCACATTGGCCAACATGTCCCAACTACACTAGTCCCATCTGCCCATGTTTGGTCCAAACCTGTTCGATCCATGTACCTGTCAAACTGTTTCTGAAATGATGGGATGACCCCTGCCTCAATTACCCCCTCTGGCAGCTTGTTTCATGCACCCACTACCCTTTGTGTGAAAAGGGCGAAATCACCCTTTCTGTGATGCTGGAGGTATTGACATTTGCTACCGATTTTCTGCTCCAAAGATGGTACACCAATCCAAACGTGCATGCAACAAGACTAAAGCAGCATCCAGGCATGGTTGGTAAATGGCAAGTATCTTTAGTGCCATACAATGACTATCTCCAACAAGAGAGCAATATCTGACCCGTGGCATTACCACCACCCACCATTACTGTTCTAGGGATTACATTTGAATAGAAATACAATTGAACCAGCCATATAATACCATGGCAACCAAAGCGGATCGGAGGCTGGGTATCCTGTGATGGGTGACTCACCCCTTGACTTTCCAATGGCTTTTCACCATTTACAAAGCAAAAGTCAGGTAGAATTTTTTCCACTTGCCTGATATCTAATTAATAATTGCGAAGAAAATCAAACCCGTTCCCAAAACAAAAACAAGTGCATTTATGGCTTGTATCACACACTTGCAAAGAGTCTCAAACTTAAAAAATATATATATCTTGCGAGGGGGACTGGAGCTTTAGATTTATATGATATCGACTTATCTGTGATACTGGAGGTTTTGACAAATTATCTGCAATTTTATGTACCTTGTGTTTGATTAGAAAGCTTGACATTTATGAAGCTTGACATTTATGAAGACACAAGAGACTGCAGATGCTGGAATCTTGAGGGAAACAAAAACAAGCATTAGCTGAACTCAGCAAGTCAAACAGCACGAAGAAGTATCCCAACCCAAACAGTCGGCTGCCCATTTTTCTCCACAGAGGCTGCCTGGTCTGCCGAGTTCCTCCAGCAATTTTTTTTGTTACATTATATAATCCCTTTTCTCAAGAAATGAATTGAAAAAGCTATGGGAATAACAATAGGAAGATTCTGCTATATTCATCTCTCTCAACATCACACACATATCACACACACACACACACACACACACACACACACACACACACACACACACACACACGTTGCCGAACCAGCAGGTCGAGGAACAGCTTCTTCCCGGCGGCTGTCACTCTACTCAACAACGTACCTCGGTGACTGCCAATCACCACCCCCCCCCCGGACACTTATTATTATTTATTCAAATCATTTGCTATGTCGCTCTTCCAGGGAGATGCTAAATGCATTTCGTTGTCTCTGTACTGTACACTGACAATGACAATTAAAATTGAATCTGAATCTGGTTCCCTTTTTACATATTCTCTAGAAATATGTCAGAATACAGATTGAATTTTGACTGTTTAGACAGAGAACTTCAATTGATGGCTGGTTTACTTTCTCTCATTTTATTGTAATTCTGAATGGATCTCCTAACTTGGACAAAACATTGTCAATCTTCCTCTGACAAGATAAGAAGTGGGTAAAAGAGCCTCTTCCTGAGCTGTGGATTCCTCTCTACCATAGTGGACAGAACAGTAATCTAGTTGTAGCCTATCACTGCAGTGTTAGAATCCTTGTACATAGGGGATGAATATTGATCATTCATATGCCAACTGATTTAAACTGTATATAGTTGTTATCATGATGCAGAGGGGGTGGGGCTACGAAAAGGGGAGTGATTGCATTCAGTTGCCCTGCAGAGGGTAAAAATAAATGATGATTGAAGGGTCAGACAAATTATGTCCGTCATTGCATGAATACTAAGCAGTATAGCATTATTATTGTAGTTTTAATAATTTTAGGAAATCAAAAAAACTTCCAGGCCAATATATAGTAATTTGAATGTCACCAGTTGCACATCAATTGGTGCATATCAGTGTTGCATGGACAATGAGAAAATAAATAAGGTCACCCATTCTTTCTCTACAGAGAAAGCCTGTCCCGCAAAGTTACTCCAGCATTTTATGTTTATCTTCAGCTTTTGTCACTTACCATGCCCCTCCACTCTTCTGTATCCAGCTACTACTTACAGTGCATTCAGAAAGTATTCAGACCCCTTCACATTTTCTTATGTTACAACCTTATTCTAAAATGGATTGATTTTTTTTTTAAATCATCAATCTACACACAGTACCCCATAATAAAAAAGCAAAAACAGGTATTTAGAAATGTTTGTAAAGTAATTAAAAAAGAAATATCATATTAACATCAGTATTCTGACCCTTTGCTCAGTACTTTGTTGAGGCACCTTTGGCAACGATTACAGCCTCAAATTGTCTTGGGTATGATGTTACAAGCTTGGCACACCTGTATTTGGGTAATTTCTCCCATTCTTCTCTGCAGATCCTCTCAAGCTCTGTCAGGTTGGATGGGGAGCGTCAATGCACAGCTATTTTCAAGTCATTCTGGGTTCTAACTGAGCCACTCAAGGACATTCACAGACTTGTCACGAAGCCACTCCTGCATTGTCTTGGCTGTGTGCTTAGGGTCATTGTCCTGATGGCAGGTGAACCTCCACCCTAGTCTAAGGTCCAGAACGCTCTGGAGCAGGTTTTCATCAAGGATCTCTATGAACTTTGCTCCGTTCATTTTTCCCCGATATCCTCGAAAACCATCCCCACAGCATGATGCAGCCACCACCATGCTTCACCGTAGATATGGTATTGGCCAGGTAATGAGCAGTGCCTGGTTTCCTCCGGAAGTGACGCTCGGCATTCAGGCTAAAGAGTTCAATCTTGATTTCATCAGATGAGTGAATCTTGTTTCTCATGCTTTTTGGCAAACTCCAAGTGGGCTGTCATGTGCCTTTTACTGAGGAGTGGCTTCTGGCTGGCCACTCTACTATAAAGGCCTGATTGGTGGAGTGCTGCAGATATAGTTGTCCTTCTGGAAGGTTCTCCCATCTCGGAACTCTGTCAGTGTGACCATCGGGTTCTTGGTCACCTCCCTGTCCAAGGCCCTTCTCCCCCGATTGCTCAGTTTGGCCGGGTGGCCAGCACTATGAAGAGTCCTGGTGGTTCCAAAGTTCTTCCATTTCAGAATGACGGACGCCACTATGCTCCTCAGGACCTGCAATGCCGCAGAAATTGTTTTCCCAGATCTGTGTCTTGACACAATCCTGTCTTGAATGCCTACGGACAATTCATTCATCTTCATGGCATGATTTTTGCTCTGACGTCCTGTCACCTGTGGGACCTTATATAGACAGGTGTGTGCCTTTCCAAATCATGTCCAATCAATTTAATTTACCACTGGTGGACTCCAATCAAGTTGTAGAAACATCTCAAGAATAATCAATGTAACCTGGATGAACCTAAGCTCAATTTTGAGTCTCATAACAAAGGGTCTGAATACTTGTGTTAATGTGATATTTCAGTTATTTCTTTTTATTTACTTAGCAAAAATGTCTAAATACCTGTTTTTGCTTCTTAATTCTTGGGCATTGCGTGTAGATTGATGATTAAAAAATAAATTTAATCCATTTAAAAATAAGGCTGTAAGGTAATAAAATGTGGAAAAAGTGAAGTGGTCAGACTACTTTCTGAATGAACTGTATGAGCCTAGGACAGGTCCTGCCCCCACCCATCTTTTCCAGCTTTCTCTTCTCTATTCCAATTAGTCTGAAGGAGGGTCTTAACCCAAAACTTTGCCTGTCCATTCCCTCCCTGGATGCCACCTGACCCGTTGAGTTCCTCCAGCACTTTGTGTTTTAACCAAGATTCCAACATCGATGGTCCCTTTGTCCCCATCCAGTTTAGATGCTGGCTGAAGGATAATCATTGACTGTGAAAAGGATAATCATTGGCTTTGAAATTCAGACTGCTAACTCATAAACAAACGCAATTCCTGGAGAATAAAATATTCCCATTTTCTTCAGCCGAGAGAATCGTTGGAAAAAAAAGGAGTGGAGAACTGCAAATGCCACCTATAACCGAAGCCAAATTATTTAATCAGTCAGCTGAAAGAGTTCTATGATTGTGCGGGGCAGTGATTATATCATTTGGATTTGCCGAACAGGAATGTGTTGCGAAGAAACGATGGTTGCAGTCTGGGCAAGTCTAGACCCCAAATGTTTAATTCCATTTCAAGAGTCTTGTAAGATTAAATCATCCTTGCATGCTGTGGCAAATTCAAACAGATATTCAGTGCTCTGCAAATTCAAACACATTTTCAGTGCTGTTAAGGTGATAGAATTACATTGTAATTGTTACACTGGTGATACTTTCCTTTTGAACAAACATTAAATTACTTTAAAGGTAGACAACAATGCTGGAGAAACTCAGTGGGTGTGGCAGTATCTATGGAACAAAGGAAATAGGCAACGTTTTGAGCCGAAACCTTTCTTCAGATGTAGTTTCTCTCTTTGCCTATTTCCTTCGCTCCATAGATGCTGCCGCACCCGCTGAGTTTCTCCAGCATTTTTGTCTACCTTCGATTTTCTAGCATCTGCAGTTCCTTCTTGAACATTAAATTAGAAGGGTATTCATTATTATTAATTGTAAAATTAAATTGTTTAAAAAAATATATAAATGAAGATTCCACAATCAAAAGAAATGTCTTGATAATTTAAGTTGTGGATTGAATATTAGTCAGGATATGAGAAGGATTATGAATTGCTCTTGAAAAGGGCAGGCAGAATTCAGTTCAATGTCATGTCTGAAAGACTATATCTCTTATGTAAGTCACCCCTTTTGTTCCGTTCTGATAGATTATGTACTATAGGAATTTGTACTTTGCTTGATTGAGTGA
The DNA here is from genome assembly GCF_028641065.1 of Leucoraja erinaceus. Classification (NCBI taxonomy): domain Eukaryota; kingdom Metazoa; phylum Chordata; class Chondrichthyes; order Rajiformes; family Rajidae; genus Leucoraja; species Leucoraja erinaceus. The sequence goes on along the minus strand of NC_073402.1, from coordinate 19,675,973 downwards.
CAACAAAAAACACGTGTATTTATTTAGAGCAGTGGTTCCCAACCTTTTTTTGGCCATGCCCCATCTAATCACCTCTAAAATCCTGATGCCCCCCCCCCATGTGGGGATATATAATTCTTATCATTTAAAAAGTGATAGATTCAATAAATGTCTCCCATGACCTCGGCGCTTCGTTGTACTTTGCGTGATTGAGTGACTTTTTTAAAAAAAATTACTCTGAAACATTTATGTTTTTAGGACCCAGACCTCCTCAATTGCCCCCCTTAAAAATCAAATTGCCCCCCTGTGGGGCGTACGCCCCACGTTGGGAACCACTGATTTAGAGCCTCTGGTATTGGAGAGCAGCCCAAAATTATTATCGGGAGAATAAACAAACAAACAAAAAAAAATCAGCTCCAGAAAGCACTGGAAGTAGGAGGGGTGACCCAAACATTGGTCCAAGGTTTAGTGTTAAGGGAAGCATGGAGAAGAGAGGAAGGGGGAAGAGACTGAGTGCTATAGGGAGTGAATTCCAGAGATGAGGGCTTCATCGGCTGTTGGTTCATTCATATAATACAGTGACATTAAGGAAGGAGAATGCATAGGAAGCCAGAATTGACAGAGTGCAGAGTTCTTAGAGAGTTGTAACTTCTTGCAGGAAGTTAGAGATACAGGTTAGGAGAGCATTGGCACCTTTGAGGCTGGTGGTAAGAGAAGCATGGGTGACAAGTTTGCAGCCACAGATCACATTGTTAAGTTCACATATGACAAGCTAAAGTTCATGGTGACAAACAGGATGAGACCATGAGCTCTGCTCTTGGCAGATATGATGCCAAACATCAACAGGTTCCCGTTCTGGAGTAATTTAATTTTGCTTTGTGATTTCTGTTTACATTTCTAATATTGAATTTTCTAATGTATTTATCATCATGTTCATGATGATTCAGAGTTTGTGCCACAAAGATGAATAACATTAATTCATATAGTGTAGGAATTAACTGCAACTTCTTGTTTAAACTGAAGATAGACATAAAAAGTTGGAGTAACTCAACGGGTCAGGCATTCGACTTCAAATAGAAAGTACTTCATTTTTATAATGGTATGTTCTTTATATAGAATGTACTGAATATAATTCTTTCATTGATTGATTCATTAATAATTTCATAAATCAAACGGTTTTATAAAATTTTGTGAAAAAATAAGTTCTGATAGTCCGGTTTTACATCTTAATTTCTGAACCACGGATATGCACTCTGCATTTATTCAGTTGGCAGGTTTGAACATTTTTTAAAAATGGGGAAGATATCATTAGGTTATATTTTCCTCAGATTTACCATAAGAGAGGATTATTTCTCACTCTATTACATTCAGTTGTTGTATTGCGATGGGGAGTTTGATCCGTTCATCGTAGAGAGAGACTGGGCTCTTGCTCACGTTAAATGCTGTTGGTTTTCTAACATGCAGCAAACCAGATGTGTTCCAGTGAGAATCACACACATTTTTAAAATAACTTGCAAGTAAGTGACTTCCTGTCCATGCACAAGTGCTCACAAATGGCCTGGTCCCTTCTCCAAGGAGAATGTGTTGCAAACACTAGATTGGGAGAAACACAAAGCAACCAATCTCATGGTTGACTGGCGATAATGGACTCTGCAGAGTCGGAATGGAAGTCAATTCTGCAGGAATGAGAGGCGACCGTTAATAATTAGACATTAACATTTCAGGCAATGAAGAATTCATCAGGGATTTTAAATGCTTTTCAGAATGTCAGAATGAACAAAAATGTACAGATCTACTGATTATTCAGCAAGCACTCTCTCACTATTGAGACTTAAATTGCAAATCCATCATATGGGGATAGGTCATCCAAATGCAAGAATAATTCACTAAAACTCAACTGATAAAAATAAACACACAAGAGAATGTATACCGCCATAAACATTTGAAAAGTCAACACCAATTCAACATTTAAGTCTTTCTGCATGCAATAAGGCATTGTTCTTGGTAAATATATGAATAGATATTAAATCAAGCAGCACTGTTCAAACCTTGGTTTTATGGGTTATTTGGAATTTAGGGATAGGGCAATGTGCAACATAATAAGTTTCATATTTCACCTACTGTTCATGTACCGGACATATATTGTGCAGGAAGGAACTGCAGTTGCTGGTTTAAAGCATAGATAGACACAAAAAGCTGGAGCAACTCAGACAGGTCTGAAGAAAGGTCTCGATCCAAAACGTCACTCATTCCTTCTCTCTAGAGATGCTCCCTGTCCCGCTGAGTTATTCCAGCTTTTTGTGTCTATCTTCACCAGAAATATGTTAGTTGATTGATCACAGCAAATAATAATCACTCTACAAAGCAGACTGATATATTGAATAAAATATCAAAGTTTTTTGGATAAAAATGTGCCACAAAATAAAAAATTGAATTTACTGTGCATACTCATCATCTATCATGGGTGGAAATTGTTGGAGTTATTTTAGGGAGATCTACAATCTAATATTTGAAGCAGTATTTTTTATTAAGGCATGGTGTAAGTATCCATGGGGTTTTAAACTGGGGGAAAAATAAATGATCCAACTGTTCCAGAGGAATACTGTTTCTTCTGTTGATCAGATTCTCTATTTTACTGTATTCACATAAGATTTCTTCTGACATACTAATATTTTTTTTAAAAACTTTTTTTCGACTATACTTGTAATTTATTTGTTTGGAATCCTGGTACTGCATGGCATGCCCATTAAATTTGAGTTTACTGTGTTTTTTAAAACTTATTAACAGGGGTGATAATGATGCTACTATAAAAAAATAAATCTGGTGAATATACCGCACAGAAGCACACAATGTAGAAACATGGAACTGTAGATCTGCTTTACAAAAAGAGACACAAAGTGTTGGGGCAACTCAGCGGGCCAAGCAGCATCTCTGAAGAACATGGACACAAAGTGTTGGGGCAACTCAGCGGGACAAGCAGCATCTCTGAAGAACATGGATAGGTGGAGTTGCTGCCTTGCAGCGCCAGAGACCCTGGTTCGATCCCGACTACGGGTGCTGTCTGTACAGAGTTTGTATGTTCTCCTTGTGCCATGTGGGTTTTCTCTGAGATAGAAACATAGAAAATAGGTGCAGGAGTAGGCCATTCGGCCCTTCTAGCCTGCACCGCCATTCAATATGATCATGGCTGATCATCCAACTCAGTATCCCGTACCTGCCTTCTCTCCATACCCCCTGATACCTTTAGCCACAAGGGCCACATCTAACTCCCTCTTAAATATAGCCAATGAACTGGCCTCAACTATCTTCTGTGGCAGAGAATTCCACAGATTCACCACTCACTGTGTGAAAAATGTTTTTCTCATCTCGGTCCTAAAAGGCTTCCCCCTTATCCTTAAACTGTGACCCCTTGTTCCCCAACATCGGGAACAATCTTCCTGCATCTAGTCTGTCCAACCCCTTAAGAATTTTGTAAGTTTCTATCAGATCCCCCCTTAATCTTCTAAATTCTAGCGAGTGGGATTCTAGCGAGATCTTCCATTTCGTCCCACACCCCAAAGACGTACAGGTTAGTTGTTGGTATAAATGTTTTAAAATTGTCCCTAGTGTGTGTAGTATAGTTAACGTGCTGGGAATTGCTGGTCGGTGCGGACTCGGTATCTCTGTATCTGTCTTAACTAAATGAAGCCCCGATCAATTACCATGTTTTCCAGAATGCTGCCCGACCTGCCACTCCAGCACTTTGTATCGTGTTTTGTAAAGTAGCACCTGCAGTTCTATGTTTACACACACCAGTCTTTGGCCCGCCCCACTTCTCTTCCAACTTGTAATTCCCCTTCCTCCACCACAATGAATCTGAAGAAGGGTCCTGACCTGAAACATCACCCAGAAATTCTCTCCAGAAATTCTGCCTGAGCCACTGAGTTACTCCAGCATGTTGTGTCTTACCTTATTTGGGAGCTTACTGCTCCCCCCCCAACTTCACTCTAATTCTGTTCAAGGCAAGATGCCAGTGACCGGATACTGTACCTTATACCTGTACAATAAAATTGAAGAACTATATTGTTGGTATGTTAATTGGATGCTGTGGCTTATGGTTTTTGTTGCATTGGTTTAACAAGCAAGCTAGGTCATGCTGATAACCTTTTGCATTCTGTTTCTTTGTGAAGGAAAGTTAATGTTTAAAACCTTTCAGTGTATGTCAAACTCAAATGTCAATAGTTTGCTTTGATACTAACATTAGTCTTTTTCCCCCTGCACACAAATGCACTGAAAGCCACTTAGTAGAAATCTATCTGTAGCAGACAAACAGCATAATAAATCTTGATGTCCCAAGAGGGAAAATAAATATACATAGCATATTGTTTGAATCTTAATGCCACTGTGAATAGCTGTGATACTTTTGGGGCATAATTACGAGCTCAGATGTGAATGGCATCTTCATATCCGTGCTTAATCAATAAACAACTTGGCGAAGCAAAGTAATTGGGTCTGCTGTTAACTCTCAGACAATAGGTTAAATGGTTTCTATTTACTTTTAAACCAATTTGCATGGCAACTATAATTTGTGTATGCGAGAATATGATATGTAGGCTTTCCAGTGGATGTTAAAACAATCTGATTGAGAATCACCAGGCGTATCATACAAATGGACAATACAAGTATAATAAATACTTGTCACAGTGGTGGTCACAGTGGCGCAGAGGTAGAGTTGCTGCCTTACAATGAATGCAGCGTCAGAGACCCGGTTCGATCCCGACCACGGGTGCTGTCTGTACGGACATTTGTACGTTCTCCCCGTGATCTTCCAGATCTTCGGTTTCCTCCCACACTCCAAAGACATACAGGTTTGTAGGTTAATTGGCTTGGTAAATGAAAAATTGTCCCTAGTGGATGGAGGATAGTGTTAATGTGTGGGGATCACTGGTCGGCGGCAGGTGGGCCGAAGGGCCTGTTTCCGGGCTGTATCTCTAAACTAAACTAAGTAAGTAAATTATTTGGAATCTAGATTGTAACTCCTAACTATAGTCCAAAGAAGGCTCCTGACCCAAAACGTCACTTATCCACGTTCTCCAGAGATGCTGCCTGACCCGCTGAGTTACTCCAGAACTGTGTGTCTTTTTTTGTAAATCAGCATCTGCAGAGCCTTCATTCTACTATTTATCATAGTTGTTTAAAAGCTATTTGGTAAGGATTAAAAATGGTTCAGTCGATCATTGAGTCCCCATGCATTGTTAGGAAAAATGGATTGGGGTTGACGAGCACTAATGATAAAGCTAGTGATACATATACACCACAAAACCAAAACTGTTTAAAAAGATGTAATAAGTACAGTGACAAATGGAGGCAGCACGGTGGCGCAGTGGTAGAATCACTGCCATACAACGCCAGAGACTCGACTTCGATCCTGACTACGGGTGCTGTCTGTACGGAGTTTGTACGTTCGCCCCGTGACCCGCGTGAGTTTTCTCCGAGAGTTCCAATTTCCTCCCACACTCCAAAGATGTACTTGTTTGTAGGTGAATTGGCTTGGTAAAATTGGATAAAATCATCCCTAGTGTGTGTAGGATAGTGATAGTGTGTAGAGGGTCTGTTTCTGCGCTGTATCTCTAAACCAAACAGCAATGGTGCCATCTCCTCATCCTCAAATCCATCTGAAAAGAAAATATCGCAAGGGATTTGCCAGTGGGACCATAATACTGCAAGCCAAATAGCGATGGAAAACTACCTGGTAATTCCTCTTTGGGACCAGTGAGAAGGTGATACAAATTTCACGTATATTTTCATCCCATGGAAATGGAAAGGATAAATGACTTACTTGGTCTATTGAATTAAAAACTAAGAATGTTGGAAATACTCAAATGGTAACGCACAGCTGTGAGAGAGAAACAGGATTAACATTCCACGTTGATAACCTTTCATCAACAAGCATATATTTATTTAGAATAAAATACTAGGTTCTTAGATAAAACATTGCATTATTAAGTAGAATATAAACAAATATCATATGCAACATAATCAACATATAGAATATAAACAAATATCATATGCAACATAATCAACATATAGAATATAAACAAATATCATATACATGTTGAACCTATGATGAGTAAATTCATGTGTTTGGTGTTAATTTAAGGAGACTACCATCTAATATTTGGTCATCCTTTCATTTTATCGCATCATACTATTGTCCGTGGTGTTTTAAACTTGAGACAATAACGAGATGTCATTGACTCCATCTACACTTCACGCTGCCTTGGAAAAGCATCATCATCACCATCGTTGAAAACATCAACGGGCACGGTGCCTTACAATGCTATGTACGACAGTGATCGCAACTTCTACTGAAGTATGGATGGCCGTTGGCTCGCTAAGAGCTCATCTGCCCTTTGACAGGTCTTGCTTTTGGTCCTGCTGGGGGTCCACAGCCCCCTCTTCACCTGGCAAACCAGGTGGGGGAGAGGGTTTAGTCGCCGACTATCCGACCATGAGGCAGGTAGCAGGGATTACATGGTCCCTGTGGCTGGGGGAACTCCCCCCGACCTGAACAGCCAACATAATCAAAGACTTGTCCCACCTCAGTCATTCCTTCTTCTCCCTGCTCCCAATCAGGTAGAAGGCACAGAAGCTTGAAAGTACGCACTGTCAGATTCAGGAAAGTACTTATTCCCCTCTGTTATCGGACTTTCGAACAGTCCTTTCATAGGGGGTGCTGTTATGATTAACCTCTACTCCATTAAGAACATTGGACTTTGTCTAAGGAACTGATGCGCTACAGCGCTGAGGACTATATTCTGTACTCTGTATCTTCCTCCTTGCTCTACCTATTTTGCTTGAACTGATTGTATCTACAGTATGTATGGCATATCTGATCAATTTGGATATTATGCAAAACAAAGCATTTCACTGGACCTCAGTGAATGTGGCGATAATAAACCTAAACCTAGATGTTGGTTAGCCCGCCTGCAACTCACATTATAGTGACTATTACATGATAGAATGTACGATGGGTAACAAGATAACTGAGATGACTAATGCGTTTACTAAGATTATTTCCCAACCAAAAACTTCAGTAAAGTTAATGAGACTATGTAAAGAGATCTTAACGTATCCACTTTCATGGTCATTGATAGACAGAGCATGGAAACAGGCCAAATCCAATCGTCCATCAAGCACCAATTTTTGCATTGGCCGTACCCTAAATCATTTTTTTCTCTCCACATTTCAATCAACTCATGCACCCACCCCACATAGTCTACCAGGCATTTACACATTAGGGGCAATTTAGAATGGCTATTTAAGTCATTAACCTGCATGTTTGAGGGTATAGGAGGAAACAGGAGCACCCTGAGAAAGTCCATGTGATCACAGGGAGAGCATACAAACTCCACACAGATAGCGCCAAGGGTCAGGGTGGCAGAGTAACGCAGCTGTAGAGTTGGTGAGAGTTACGGCGCCAGACACCTGGGTTCAATCCTGTCCTCAGGTGCTGTCTATATGAAGTTTGCACATTCTCCCCGTGACCGCATGGGTTTTCTCCGGGTGCTCCGGTTTCCTCCCACACTCCAAAGATGTACAGGTTTGTAGGTTAATTGGCTTTGGTAAAATTGGTAAATTGTCCCTAGTGTGCAGGATAGTTCTAGAATACTAAAGTCAGGATTGAACTTGGTCACTGCAACTGTGAGGCAGCAACTCTACTGTCTGTACTAAAGTGTCATCCGTGGTGTGGCTGGATCAAGGGGTATTATGAAGCTTGACCATTTCCTACCTAAAGCTGCCAGGTCAGTGTACTGGCTGTAATTTTAATGAACCAGATATTTCCATCCACCTTCTTTAATTGCTTTTCTGACAGAATACTGTGGATTCAAATATTACCATATTCCCTCCAAAGGCCGACACTACCGGGGAAATCAGATGTGTCTAAACTGACAAACGGCTCACAGGCCGAGAAATAGAAATGAAGGGTGACTCATTGCCAACCTGAAAGAAAACCAATTGCGTTAAACACCACAGTTAGGAAACAGATGCCGGTCTTCAAGAGAGCCCAGTGAGTGGAGGAGCGGGCTCTCTTGAAGTGATAATAAAATATTCCATCCATTCCAGTGTGTGCCACCTCCCCAGTGCCTGCTGTGCTTATTCGATTGTAAAATTGGACAGAAAAGCAGTGTTCAATAGAGAATGTTTGGAAATTTGAATATTTTTAAAAATATTCACGGGTTGAGCAAAATAACTGGTCACTTAATTGCAATGATAGTTATTCTCTGAGCGTTGCCATCAGGTTTCAATATTGAATGGATGCAGAAAGCTGAAAGGATTTTAAGCCACAGCCAAAAGAGACATCAGCGCAGTAGCTTGAGAAAATATTTGATGGTTATCAAATACAAATATTAGATCTGTTAAGGAAAAAGCAGTTCTTGCTTGTGGAGAGGGAAAGCTCTATCTGAAGCAGTGGTGTGGAAGAGGCCACCATTACTGCACCTTCTGCCTTTCTCTGATCCTATTCCCTTTCGCTGATCCATGTTAAAATGACCTTGCCCTCACCGTCCAACCTCCACGTTTAATGGATGATGGATGATCCTCCCCCATTGCTGCCAACAACAGTACCCTCCCCTCCCTTCACATCGTTCCGCAGCGATATGATTACAAAGCGAGAACTAAGAATTGGATGCACAATAGGAATCTGAAGATATGGGATTTATTTATTTGAGGAGCTGACAATGTCAAATGTGCTGCATTTTTGAGATTGAAAAGAATAGACCTATATATTCCCTGGAGCTGAGGAAAAATGAAAGTCGAAATATTTAAAATCCTTAGTGGATTTTTGAGGATACAATCTAAGGGGCTGTTTTTGCTGGTTGTTCACCATAGCTTGTGAATGTATCCCCCGATCACCTCTTGGGCTCAGTGGCGGACTGGCCAGGGTGTCAGCTTGCCCGATGGCAAGTGTGCCCCTGATGAAGTGATAGCAAGTGATGGCAAGTGGGCCCCTGTTAAATGATAGTATTGTAGTTGTGGGTTGGACCCCTTTGTCTCCTGGCAACCAATATTTTTAGACCCAGTCCGCTACTGCTTGGGTTTCTGATTATGTTTTGCACCAATGGCTTTTCTGCATAGACTTATTTTCACTGCCTTGCTGAATTTCTGTGTAATTTATGTTTTCATGTGTTATCTGAGTCTATAGGTCTCTGAAGCTGATGCATCAAGATTTTCATTGCACCTGTACGTCAGCATTACTTATGAGTATGACAATAAACTTGACTTGATTTGAATTGATTCGACTAGAACCCGGGTGATTGTCTGAATCAGACTGAGTTGAGGAGAGAGTTGTGAATGTTCATAGTTTTCCACTTTGGGTGTTGTGTTTTAGTGCGGCATTATGTGTCTTTCTGGACAAATTAAATACAATGAGATGAATAGTCATTTTCATCGGGAGTTATCCTGTAATCTGGACTGGATAACATTAAATAAAAATCTCCTTCCCAAGAAAGATTTACATATTGTAGAGAAAAGGAATTGCAGATGCTGGTTTGTACAAAAGGACACCTGGTGTTGGAGTAACTCAACGGGTCAGGCAGCATCTCTGGAGAACATGGATAGGTGATGTTTCAAGTCAGGGCCCTTCCTCAGACTTTACATAGTCTTACTAGTAGTGCATTCTAGACTAGAATCACAGATACAGCGATGTCACCTTGGTATTTGAAGGATTTAAATTCACCATGATTTACAGGGTTGAGGGATTAAAAACTCATCTCTGTAACATGAACCATAAAACTATTGATCAAAACAATTATCTGGTCAATCAGTTCCCTTTGGAGAGGATTTCTATCATTCTTACCTGGCCTGTACGTGATGCCTGGCCTATTAGTGAGATTATCTCTTTATTCCATGAGCCAGTAGAGATGGGAATTTTTATTTGGTATCATTGCCAATGATGTCCACCTTCTGTGAATGAATGAATTAAAACTGAATTCATCCTGAGGAAGATCATAAGAGGTTACACAGGGAAACATTTTGCTTACATTCCACTTGCCAGTCGAACGAACTGATTGAGCCAAGCATCAGGATTCTTCTCCAAACCCGACTTCTTCTTTAGACTAATCTCCAACCTTCTTCACTTGACCCTGGTGTGAAATGGAAGTGTTTTGTCAGTGTTGTGTGGTAAACAATCACCTGCAGAAGTGGACAAGAAAGTCCAGTTGGCGTTTCCCGTGATTGGATCAAGTTGCTTTTCAAAAGAGAGAAATCAGCAGGTCAATATTTCAATATTTCAAGAAATATTGAATAATCAATATTTATTTTTCATCATATTTCAGATAATCCACTGGATAGAAAGCAGCTGATGAAAATAGGAATTGCTTTAATTATAACTGGCCACTTGAACTTCGTACTTGGAGCGATTGTCCATGGAACAGTCCTACGGCACCTCACTTTGCCCGGAAATGGCATTGTTGCCGAGTATTCTGTGACCACCATTTTTGCTGCAATCTCGGGAATACTGGTATAGTTAACCTATTTATAACATAATTTTACTTTTGAACTCTTTAGAATGATGACTATAGAGTTATGGAATCGTACAACTTAGAAAAAGAGCGTGGCCAGGTATGTTTACTGTGCAGGCTTCCTTCCTGAAACGAGTCCAGTTTGACCTCTCAATGCAAGAATACAAGTAGGAGTAGGACTACGATTGTTTGAGCTTCTTGGTGAGGTTTATGAGGTTAAATCTCTCAGCTGAACCTCAGAATCTCAAGTGCTATTTAATGATGATGATTTAAGGAAGATTGCTGTTATGTTGCTTAAACCATAAACTGCAGCAGGTTTCATAAAAATGATAGCAACAGTTCAAAACTGTTCAAGATTGTTTGCTTTTTTTTAAACTGAAAGTTGAACATCTATTTAATGCATGGCTGTAGCAAGTAATGATACTTAATTAATTATGTTCATATGGAAATTTATTTAATATTTGTGCCATAGCTGGAAACATTGGTAGATGGATAGAACTAGCTCCATTTGGCATGAAAACAAAATTACTGGCACACAAATTTGCACATAGCAGTCCAGATAGCAAAGTTGGCTAAGGCACCATTCACTGACATAATCAAGTAGAAAATTATTGGGAAGTGCTTTGATCGAAGCCAAGATCTGCAATTAAAACATTAAGGCTGATTAGACTTCTGACTTAATTGACCCTTCACAGAAGGAAACAAGGCTATGATTAATACAAACCATTCCTCTTGGTTCCCGAGTTGCTGATTTAAGAAAAAAATCCTTATTATGTGCGTATTCCTGTTTTTTAGGCTTGCAGGGTTTGGGAGGGAGATGACAGAAATGCATGGGTAAGGAAGTCAGAATTTAGCCCCCTCATCCTCACAGTTGAACGTGTCAGGGTGTTGGAGGACTCGTGTTGGATAACAGGGAAAAGCTGCTCTTCCTGTCCCCACAATTTCCAGGAAGCAATCCTCGCGTCCCGTCAGCTGCCACTTTGCCCTACTCTGGGAATCTTGGTCAGCCAGGATTAAAATCAGAAGCTCGGTTTAGTTAGAATGACAACTTTATTTTATTACTGAACTGCTGCCTTGAACCAGATCACCACTTCACCCTCAAAGCCACACATTAAAAGTAGAAGTTTGTGGCTTGAAGTTGGATCTGGGATTTGCAAAACTTGTTATTTCCCCCCCATACATCCTTTTTTAAAGTTAAAGTTAAAGAGACACAACTAATCACAGGAAGACTCCACATACGTTTTTTTTTTTTTAATTTCACCCTGAACCCATGAACACAGACTAAAACCTCCAGGATGTCATCCAATGTGCCAATCCATATTATCATGTGTTATCTGATCGTATGCTCAATTATTGATCCGATTGCAAATGGTTCTTCACTGTAATTTATTGACTTCTTTTAATTCTGCCTTGTCAAGTTTCTATAGCACTGGAGAAAGCTGTGATTTCACTTGTAAATCTCTGTTTCAGACAATTTGTACTGGAATTGCAGTGATTGTGTTATCCGGGAACATTCCTCGAACATTCCTGGTGAGAAGAACGATTTCATTATGCCCTGTCTCTTTTCATGCTGCTATTATCTATCCTATCCAACATTTGGTGTCTTTACTACATAGGAATTGCTCTAAGGGGGGGTTTGGGCCTTTTGGAAAATAAGCACGCCAAATGGTGGATGAGAATAAGATTTTAAGGTCATTTCCTATTTTGGGAATGTTACTGATGGAGAATTGCATAAAATAAGGGTGCACTGACCAAAGATTGTCACTATTAGTAAATTGGAACGAACGGGACATACAATATGAGACGCAACAGACTAGCATCAGAAGTGCTAACCACACAAGTTAGGATTTAAGGCTGAATGCCATCTGATCACTCCCTATCTCATTACACTTCTTCTACAGGTGTATTTTGAGTCATAGATTCAGACAGTGCGGAAACATACCTTCAGCCCAACTTGGCCATCTACACTAGTCCCACCTGCCTGTGTTTGGCCTAAAGTCCTCTCAACCTGTCCTATCCATATATCTGTCCAAATGTTTCTTAAACATTGCAGTACTACCGGCCTCAATTACTTCCTGAAGCAGCTCGTCTCATACACCCACTACCCTTTGTGTGAAATGATGACCATTCAGGTTCCCATTAAATCTTTTCCCCCTCAACTTAAACTTATGTCCTCTGGTTCTGGATTCCCCTACTCTGGGCGAGAGACTCTGTCTCTGCCCAACCTATTCCGATCATGAATTTGCACAAACCTCTAAAATCCTGCGCTCCAAGGAATAAAGTCCTAGCCTGTTTGACCTCTCTCTAGATTTCAGGCCTTAGAGCCCTGGCAACATCCTCATGATTCTTCTCTGCACTCTTTCCAGCTAGAAAACGTTTCTGCACCCTTTCCAGCTTGAGTTGCATTCGACTGTATTCAAAGAAAAGGATTGCTCAGTGATTGCTCAGGATTATTGTTTTCATCTGTGATGACAATATTTTTTTTTCTGTTCAATTATGCAGCAGTATGTTGTATTCACAAGTAGTATGTTCAACTCACTCATTACCATCGCCTGTGTACTGGCACTGGGAGCCTCTGTGGTGGTGACCATTGCAAATGGAGGACGGACGTTGCTGGCAGTCTGTCATCTCAACTCCTTTAAGGATGTTATACAAGTAACAAACGAATGTCCGTTTGACCCAACCAGAATTTTTGTAAGTTTACACTTGCTACGACTACTTGCTCTGTATTTCCTCATCAGTGTGCACTTAAGGGCCTGTTCCACGTGGGCGTCATTTGCACGTTATTTACGCGAGATAATCTATGCGTCACGACTCGTGCATGGTGCACATTACGCGTGCATGGTGCTTGGTGACTTATGCAGTGACGCGCGGTTGTGTGCGGCGCGCCAGGATTTTGGGATGTACAAAATCTTTACGCGCCATCTGACGCGCAATGACGCCCAAGTGGGACAGGCCCTGTAAGCTTCATTACGAGTTAAATCCATTTACAGCTTATCCCAGTAATTTAACACACATTCACTCAAAGTACAAGAACGAAGAATTAACCAGGTTTAATAAAACTGCACAGGAGTTGTTTGGTTCGTGTTGACTTCACGAATCTCTGGTGGGCTGTTTTAAATCTCAAATCAAATGAACAGATAATTTGAAGGAGCTTCATTCAAAGTAAGAACAGATTGTATATCCTAAACAATTAAACTAATGTGCGAACACTGTGGTCTGTGGAAACAATCATATTGTTTCTGCATTAATATTTTCTCCGCATTATGTAGCAGTATTACACTGTATCACATGGATCATTTATTGGTTTAATTCAGTGGCACTCACAATTATGAGCCTCTGGGGCCACATTCATAATCACTATTAACCAAAGAAACAGCATTACTGTTTGCCCAGCTGAGCATCAGCCAAACAATCATTGTAAATACATAGCAACGGATACAGTCCAATCCTTTAAAATATTCACCAGATAAATTTTCACTGCAATAAAAAAAGTACATTTGGCTAACTTATTTTTGGCATGCATTTTAACTACATGCCTCGGAGTTTAATTTAGAGTGAGTTCTGTACAATTGGAATGTGTCTGAGATGCCAATTCAAAAGGACATTTTGTGTTGGAGAGTCAGTCAATTTCCCCTGTTGCTTTTAATGTTTTTTTTTTAAATAGCACAGTCCATAAGACCATAAGGCATAGAAGCAGAACTAGGCCATTTGACCCATGGAGTCTGCTCTGCCATTCGATCATAGCTGATGTATTTTTTCCCTCTCAGCTTCATTCTCCTGCTTTCTCCCCATAAGCTTTGACACCCGTAACAATCAAGTCTAACCAGTCGATTTGTTTGCATGTTAAGCCGCCGCCTTTTCTTCTACTAACAGGCACAATGAAGGCATTGTATTCTCTCCCGCCTCTAATAGATTTGCATTCATGTTTGTATTTTAGTCTTCTCATTACTTTTGCCATGTTTAGTTTTGTGATGTTTTCACATGGGATATAATTGTCAACAAGAGGAGTGCACCGTCGAATTAGTTTTTAATTGGCATGGTTAGCATTGGAATTGTAGTCTAATCACCATAGATTAAGACTGGTATAGTAAAGTTTCATTACCTAATACAGAAATCAGACATCTTGAGTCACATCTGACTTGAGAGCTATGGCCTGAACACCATTTCAGTAAATCTGTAATTAATTCACATCACAGGGGTTTATGACAATTGCCTGAGAAATAAAGTCCAACCACCCTCTCCCCATCCTTTAAAAATGTTAAACACAAAAAAGCTGGAGTAAATCAGCTTGTCAGGCAGCATCTCTTGAGAAAAGAAATAGGTGATGTTTCGGGTCGAGACCCCTCTTCAGACAGTGCCAGGGGAGAGGGAAATGAGAGACATGGAAGGTACATAGTACAAATGAATGAATGATATGCTAAAGATACGATGATCAAGGAAGGGACGAGCCCACAATGGTCCATTGTTGGCTGTGGGGCAGGTAATAATGAGTGATACAAACAGTGGAACTTGGCAGGACGTTAGTGAAACTAGTATGATGACTAGGGTGGGGAAGGGATGGAGAGAGAGGGAATTTGAAGTTAGAGAAATCAATATTCATACCTTTGTTTGTTGGTTTGTAACTAAAAATGGAAAATATCTCGTATAATGTGTAGGATAGGTGAAGATTGGTGAAGACAAGTCATAATCTCCTGCCATATAGCCCATTGTTTCTAACCCTTGTGAAGAACAGAATGTGGATGAGATACTATCCTTGGAATCATAACAATATTAGCCGCCAGCAGCAATCTCAGTCGCCACCTTTGGGCTAAAAAAGGGGCATAATGTCTTAGACACACAGCTACACACCAACTAGAAACCCAGCAGAAAATGAAAACAGCTCATTAATATTTTAGTAATTCAATTCCAAATTGTTGTTCAGCTGCTCGAATGCTGCTATGATCCATATTCCAAGCCTGAGAAACAGTGTGTCGAAACCATTGCTATCGACAAATCTCTTTTATAGCTATTCTCACAAGGCTTCTGTTGTGTTTGTCTCACCAAGGATGGTTAATGTATAATAAAATGTTGTTATTAGCACAGACTGTTTTGTCAATTGCGATGATGTTTATCTGACTGTCAAATTGTCATTTCTGCTGCAGTTTTACTTGAATCTCTTGGTGGTTCCCGGATCAAGCACTTGATAACACAGCCTTTGCAGTTTGCACAGTCCAACTTTGCTCTTTCTTATTTCATGTCGTTGAAGTTCCCTCGCGTAATGCAAACTTTTTGTGCTGCACTTGTGAACTGCACTGCCATTCTGTAATGCACTAGAGTGAACTGCACTGCAGTTTTGGGTTGCATTACAGTGAATTTTATCTGGAACTTGCCTTTTTCAAACTGCGAAGTGATCCAGCTTTCTTGCCAAGCTGAGTTAACACCCAGGAGGAAGAGAGGGTTGTTCACGGGCCCCATACCTAGGCTCTTGCTTTTCAAGTTACATGTAAATGTTTCTGGATTTAATGTAGAACCTCAATTGAGCATTTTGCCAATGACAAAAAAAAAAAATGGCTAAGTAATTAACGGCTAGGAAGAAAGATCGAAGCCAAAGGAAAACATCAACAGAATGGTTAGGTGGACAGAAAATAGAGTTCAGTCTGGGCATACTGAGGCAACGTATTTGGGACTGGTGGACGCGGTATGGGAATACTCGTTGCACTAGGATGTGTAAAAGGACAGAGTGATCTTGAAGAGGGCATGTCCACAAATCTCTGAGCCTGACACGTAGAAGAAAGTGCTTAAGAATTCATACAAGGAACTTGTCTTTACTTTGTTTCCACACACAAGAAGAGAAGGATGAGGACATGTTACAAATATGCAGTATTAATAGGGCTCAGTTGGAGTGAGGTGTATAATTCTGATCCCCACACAGGATGCGATGACACGAGAGTGCAAAGATGTACAAGTATCGAACAGAAGAATATTATTATAAGGAGGGACTGACAAGGTGATGGGTGTTTTCTTTGAAGCAAAAGTGACTGAAGGGGTAAGGTACATAGAATTATGCCCCTGTCCCACTTAGGAAATTGAACGGAAACCTCTGGAGATTTTGCACCCCACCCAAGGTTTCCGTGCGGTTCCCGGAGGTTGCAGGTAGTGGAAGCTGGTAGGGAGACTGACAAAAACCTCCGGGAACCTCCGTGAACCGCACGGAAACCTTGAGTGGGGCACAAAGTCTCCAGAGGTTTCCGTTCAGGTTTCCTAAGTGGGGCAGGGGCATAAGGGACAGGGACATAACTGGATTCCTTGTTAGAGAAATTAAGGCAGCCTGTTTGCCTTTTTGGAAAGGCCAATAAGAGGAAGTGTGAATGGAGGCGAGTTGGTAGAAGGATTATAAGGGAGTTGAGAATAAATTATTTCACTCAAAGAGTGATAGGGCCTGGAACTTGGGGGTAGGAACTTCACCACAGTTAACATGCAGCAGAACAAGTACTTGGAGAACATGCAAGGCTATGAGCCAGGAGCAAGGGTGGGCTTAAAACCCATAACAACAAGGAATAAATCTAGCATGAATTCACGTTCCTACTTACCATCTTCTAGCTCCCTCATTTGACCCTATGCCTTCAGAGAACTAGACAATAAACTCTAGGATTCTGCCCTTCTACACTCACTACACTTTCAAGGCATTCCTTCAAATCTGCTATGTTCACACATCCTACAATCTCCTCACATGGCGTGTCAGGATTTGGTTGAATGCACAGCTATAGATTGGGTTCAACAAAGCAGTGTCCGACCTATTCTCCAGGTAACTGAAGGGATAGGAGAGCAAAAAATGTTCATCTTGCTGAATTATGTTTTGATCACTCCGTCTGTGGTATGTGAAGACAAATGATGGAGTGCCTTCAAAAGGAAAGAAAATTGTAAGCAGTATAACTAGGATGTTGGACAGCCAATCTTAATTCACACAACTGCAACCTCTGAACATCTTATTGTCCAACTGCAATATGACTATGGTGTTATCGTGGGTAATCCATCTAATATTTTGTCTCATAGGATACCGTAGGATACCACACTTGCAATGTGGGTTCCATGTCTGTTACTGACGGGTCTGGAGTCTTTCCTATCTATTAAAAGTTTTTTTATCTCAATGAACTTATTGGGAGCCAAGAAGCAACGTGAACAGGTAGGAGAGCAAATCAACTTTCACTAAGTGGGAATGAGTCTCATTTGATTTGATAAACACATTCATGCTATTAAATTCATTTTTTCATTTGTAGCAAAGCAAATATCTCACAACTCTTATGCAATTTTTATGCATTATTAGTTTGGACTTGCATTCCTGAAGAGAACTTTGCTTACATTTAAGGACCAATTTTATTCTTATTAGAGTAATTCATCACAGAAACAGGCCCTTCAGCCCAATGTGACCAAAAGCCTAAGCTGGTCCCATTTGCCTGCATTTGGCCCTCAAAACCTTTCCTATCCATGCACCTGGCCAAGTGTCTTTTAAATGTTGTTATTGTATCTGCCTCAACTACCTCCTCTGGCAGCTCATTGAACATACCCACCATTTAAATCACTGCCCTTTGGAAGAGAGTTGATAGACAGCTTTTTGGTGTTAAGTTAACTCTTCATAATTGACGAGACAGCACAAACATTCACCTTGAGCTGGGTTTACTAACTGTGCATCTATTTGTTTTAAAATATACAACCCATCTTACTTGCAGCACCACGGTAACTGTGAACCAAAACTCTCTAAAGTAAATTTTACAAAAGGATTCAGACAATAGCTTTATTGTTTTATTTTATATAGAAACCTCCTGGCTTGGTTTCACCTATGACTGGATAGGCTCTGTCCTGCCCCTACTCTCTTCTAGCTTTCTTTCCTGTCTCCCTCTCCCACCACCACCCCCACAGTCAGTGCGGCAGAATCACAAGTGCCGTGACAGAGATGTTCAAACAAAACTAGTTGATGCAGTTACACCAGGTGTGTACCCAAAAAAGGTGTGTCACCGGTCATAAAGATATTGAACTTTCACCTAAGATATGCACACGCAGGCAGCTTGAAATTTAGAGCAAATAAAATCTTAAATACCACTTAATCACACTGGTGTGGATAAATTCAACATGGATAAATATTAAAGTAAAAGTTTTTAAAAGCAAGCAAGGAAATCTCATCTTTGGTTCCGAGCACTGTAAAGCATGCCAGAGGGCCAACTACTGATTAGACACATTTCCTTCAGTTCCTTCAGTAGAACCAAATGTGTAGCAAGCGTGTGCAGGCAGTGATGGATATTTTCTCATGTATTTAATGTTGACCTTGTCAGGTGCATATCCTCCCTTTTCCTTTATTAAGCTGGTGATGATTTCACTATGGTAAAGGGTGGGTCGATTCATCACCAGTTCTACATTTGCCTTGAACATGACACCCTTACATGATGTTTCTGAACCACTGCTTGTTGTTCTGCCTCCTTGGTCTCCGACAGGTCATACGAAAACCTCTGGAGCAAATTCAGGAAGTTGACGAAGACAGTGAACTCTTGGCAGCCACTACGGTGAAGTTCTGGGTGTGACCACCATCTGCCTTGAGGCACTAGTAGTCAGCTGTGGAATGGAAAAAGTGCGCATTCCCTGAATAAAACGCAATTCCAGGAAAGCAAAGATTTTTGGGCACTGATAACTCCTGCAACAAACGAAGATTGGATTTTGTTTTGTACTATAAAGAATCACAAAGCCATTCCAGCGGAACACTGTCAGATATTTTTGGATATATTCTCAAGAGATGCTGCCGGATCTGCTGAGTTACTGCAATACTCTGTGTCCTGTTTTGTAAACCAGCATCTGCAGTTCCTTGTTTCTACCACACTAAATGCAAAGTTAATGTGTACAGAATGCCAAGCCAATCACTGTTTTGTGTGATGACCAGCTAAAAGGCTTGGTAACCAATCTCAAGGGTAAAGAATCTGCTGGTGACTTCACATCCATGCAGCATAATGTTGTAACTAAATGGTCACATTTAATTTATCATATAGGATTTTAAATTGTTTGTTTTATAACCTTCAATTGTGTTCTGCTATTTCATGGTAAAATACTGACCATTACAGGCTTTACTAATAAATGTATGGATGTAAAGTTTCTTTAAACCAATTGCTCTCAAATGGGAAAACTTACTCTTTTTGAAAATAGAGAGTATTAAGTAAAGGTTTTCCATCTTCATTGGGAACTGGTCTTGATTCTAAATGCTTCATTGAGTGGAAGCAAAAGACAAGACAAGCCAAGAGACATTTATTGTCACATGCACTAATGGTACAGTGAAATGTGTGGTCACCATACACCCATACGAATAAAAAAAAGAACACAGAACACGATATTCTTTAACACAAACATCCCCACACAGTGGAATCAAAGTTTCCCACTGTGAGGGAAGGCACCAAAGTTCAGTCATCCTCCTCTGTTGTTAACCCGTGGTCGGGGGCCTCCCGAGCCCCCCTCTGTCGCCGCCACGGGCGGCCCGATGCTCAGGCCCTCTCGCCGGGGTGTTGGAACGGGAGAACGGGAAAACAGCCGTTACCAAGGTTATATGAACACCCTTACCTTTTGGAGGCTTCAGGATGATGTTAATGATCCAGCAGCCTGAAAGGGTATAAATGTGTTACATTTTATTGGATTTCATATTAGAGGTTAAAAAGCAGACCAAATTCAATATGTATATTTTTTTAATGTTTCTACAATTGACTTTACTTCAGCTGCAGATTCAAGAATTTTGCAATGCTTCGATTTAAAAAAAAAAGATTTAAGACTCAAGATTTTATTTTATTACATTTTTTAAATAAATGTAATAGGAACATTTTCCGACCTTTACCTTTATGTTGCTTTCTGCATTTTTGCACATTGATGCAATGTGTATTTAATTTGCATTGGTTAATTGATTAAAAAAAAAAAGTGTTGCTAGTAACTTCGTAGAAAATCTCCATGTGAAATGGAGAGAATATATCAGAAATATAGCCTTCGATGGAATGAATCCTTTCAATAGATTTGGTCATTGCTGGCAGGGGGTCAGTATTTGCTGACAGTCACCAATTGCTTGGTGCAGAGCTCCAACAAACAGATGTTGTCCATCCACTGGATGCCCTCTATGAGGTGAGGAAGTTTAGAATTGTAGTGAGGTCACCATTCATTGCCTCACCCACATTATGGTCACATGTGACGCTTGGCTCACTGACCAGATTGTCACCTCACCACACCTGATTCTCAGTTCGCTCCACTGGACAGTCACTCCATTCACCAGATGGTCAGCTTCCTACACCACTTGATCAACTCCCTCCACTGGCTGGTCAGCTCCATCCACCAGACAGTCCCCTCACTCTGC
The DNA here is from genome assembly GCF_028641065.1 of Leucoraja erinaceus. Taxonomy (NCBI): domain Eukaryota; kingdom Metazoa; phylum Chordata; class Chondrichthyes; order Rajiformes; family Rajidae; genus Leucoraja; species Leucoraja erinaceus. The sequence continues at coordinate 19,655,141 of NC_073402.1, read as the reverse complement.
CGGGTCACTCACTCCAACCGTCCCCTCCCTCCACCCGTCCCCTCCCTCCACCCATCCCATCCCCTCAGTCCTCTGGTCACCTCCGCCCTCAGCCCCCTCACTATTAGTCTGCTCACTCTGCCGTACTTCATGAATCAGCTCGCCCACCGGACACTCAACTCACTCCATTGGCCATTCAATTCACCCATCGGATGGTCAGTTCTCTCCACCAATCCCTCAATAACTTAGTCACAGTTTGGAACAACGTGATCAAGAATGATTTATACATCGTCTTAACACGGTGCAACGATGTGACTTGTACATTGTTGGGAATGTCAACTTTTGTTGAAATGTGAAAAATATTGCACAATGTTGATAAAGGACACCACTGTGATTCAAAATCCGGATTTTGATTGCACACAAATATAAAATTTGACAACTTTTAAAATATTGAGTGGTTACTTTCAGTAGCTGTTATAATGCTTACTTATTTTGCGTCGGCAATTGCAGTGGAAAACCATTACCAATCTGGGTGCATTTATCACATGGCGACACGCCCGTGGGAAATCATCACTCCGTTGGTCAGCAACGCCATGTTGGTCCAGCAACGCCAGGGATTACAGTAATTGCATTATATTTTGATCTGAAAAATCACAGATATAGTTTCATGGCACTCAAGGGAAATGATGCACCAAATTTGTGCTGCTGTTCACCAATCTCAAGTCCAGCTGTAGGTCCTTTAAATTTTGCTCCAAATACTGGGCATAGACATTAAAAGGAAAGATGTCAGAAAAATGGCATGGAGACTTGATGCCACAGCACTCGTGCTCATGGATGGGATGGACCTCTCAAGCAGAACCGGACTTCCACTAGACTGAAGAAGGGTCTCAACCCAAAACGTCACCCAATCTTTCTCTCCAGAGATGCTGCTTGTCCTGCTGAGTTACTCCAGTATTTTGTGTCTTATTTCCACACAAGGTCAGCTTTGGTAACACCTTCTGGGTTTTGAAACATTTCTTTTGAAATATTAAATGATTTTGAGTCTCTCAAAATTTTTTGATACAAACCCACTGGAAATATGAATCTTCCATACTTGCACCTGTGGTGTTTCTTTTTGGTTAGATTTAGCTTTGCTACTTTGACCCAGGAGTGAAGCCTGGGGAACTCTGGAATCCAGTTAGGAAACGAGTTGGGAATCTCAATCCAAACAAAAGTAGCATGGGAAGTGTACATGTTGCACTGGTGCAGCGAAGGTTGCTCCTGAGTCTCGCATCAGAGAGCTTACCGAGGCATTATACATGGCACACTCATACTGCATCTCATACATAGTATCCATATTGATCTGACACTACAATACAGGGGCTCCCCCAGGTTATGAATGACCCGACTTACTAAAAGCTGACCTTGTGCATATTCTCCCCATCATTTAAAAAAAAAAATTCAAGCTAGTAATAATAATAAAATGTCTCATATTCATCAGTGGCGGGACACGGTATATGTTCACAAAAAAAATACGTTGTGTTCGGGTAATTGTTTAATGAGGTGAAATTATAGCAAGTGTATCTAGCATACCGACAGCATGGGTTACTATGGGAAACAAATATTTTTGTCTAGCAGAGAAATGGTTTTGCAATGAATTCTCAGGAACACTTCCCTCAGAATCAGCAACATGAGTTTAAAGATGGCTAAACTCACTAGAAATAATTGAAAGAAAATTAATCCTGATTAAAACCTAATTTAAAAAAAAATACCAAGTATCTAAACAACGTCACCTATCTCCTTGTACTGCTACTACATAACAATTCTCTTTTTTACGGTCACAGTTAAATTGCCTGAACGTCGTATCAAGCTCCACTTGGCAGATCATCATGCATGCTCACTAATAGCTTAAATTCATGCACTTTCATTGTTGATCTGCCTGCCTGTGGAAAATAATGGGCTAGAATTCTTCCCCAACTAAAAAAAAAAGTACAGTCAGCCAAAATACGTTTTATGCAAGTGGCCAGCACAGGAAACACTACTGGGGCAATATGCCTGAGATGTTGTGTTCATTAGAACAGGCCTTCCACCTTAATGAGGTCTCAGAGCTTTCATTTGCTTACCTTGCAAACAAAGGATGCAGATGGCTGATGGATCTCGGTTGTGTGGCTTAGGGGCTGCTAAGAAGGGAGATTGGGACTTTCTATTCGATTGGACAATCAAGGTGGGAGAAAATTGGGACCACAAATAGATGAGATAGGCAAAGTGGTGAGGGGAGGTCAGGGATAACGGAAGATATGCAACTTGCTTGTAACTTAAAAGAGTCGTTTTTACCCTTCGCTGGACCTGTTCATCAAGGAGTCAGAACGTGTGGCCAAAGCTGACCTTGTAGGATGGTGATAGACACGAAAAGCTGGAGTAACTCAATGGGACAGGCAGCATCTCTGGAGAGAAGGAATGGGTGACGTTCTTGCTTGAGAGGTCCATGCCATCCATGGGCACAAGTGATGTGGCATCCAACTGTGCACATCTGGGTGCCCCCAGGCTCAACCTGCTGATTGCATGGAGGATGCAGAAAAAAGTGGTGAACCATGAGGGATAGAGGAAATAGAAGATAGGCACAAAGTGCTGGAGTAACTCAGCGGGTCAGGCAGCATCCCTGGAGAAAATGAACAGGTGACGTTTCGGGTCTAGACCCATCTTCAGGCTTCTTCAATGTCTTTGTCTCTGTCTGACCTGCTGAAATACTCCAGCATTTTGTGTCTATTTTTGGTTTAAACCAGCATCTGCAGTTCCTTCCTACACAGGAATTTTCCAATAAAACTATTAAACCAAATACATAACGTGTCTTAAACAATAGGATAAATAGCAAGAAACTGATCTAGAAATTCCATCAAAATAAATTTTGAAAATGAACTCGTTTTTATTAGAGTTTAAGAAGGAACTGCAGATGCTGGAAAATCGGAGGTACACAAAAATGCTGGAGAAACTCAGCGGGTGCAGCAGCATCTATGGAGCGAAGGAAGTAGGCAACGTTCGGGCCGAAACCCATCTTCAGTTTTTATTAGAACCAATTTGACTGCAGGAAATCATGCCTGGAATGATTTCATCGCACCCAGAGGACTGCTACTGTGCAGTGACATGTTCAGTTAAACAAGCAACAGCCATTTCATTGTAACACAATCATTTCTCCTGAATGAAACATATTGTAATATCACAAGGCCCGCGGGAAATCATTCAATGACATGGCTTGCTCTATACCCTGCTCTGGAATTGTAAAATGTAAACTGGAAAACTAATGTCGAGTTAGTGAATAGTCAGGAATATTGCATTTGTTTTCCAAAAGCCACAATCTGTTTAATACATGGTGATGCCGACTCAAGCTAATTGAACTGCACCACCAAAGCTCAGAGCACGAAAGTAGGTCCAAAGAAATTCATGGCCCATAACAGATTTAGTACAATATTGAATTTACAATAAATTCAATAACATTCAATATTGTTATACCATGTAACATATAACAATATGGTTTTGTTAAATTTTGTTAAAAACCATATTGTTTAACAAAAAAAAGAGCGCTTCTCTCAATGTGTTAACCTTGTGAAATTACTGCCCTTGAATAATATCCACACAATGTAGAACGTACACATTGCCACAACCCACAGGGAACATTACACACTGCAATGCTGCAATGTCATGATGTACAGTGAAGTGACTGCGATAAGCCTTCTGATGGCTGCAGTTCTTCCCCAAAGACTATTACTCTCCTCCCATTAAGTCTTCTCATTATTGTCAGCCGAGTTGCTAATTCCTCAATAGCTGACATTAAAATTGGTCTAAACCACTACTTGTCCCTCATGGTCCTTACATTTTCTGCCTTGTACGTATGCTAGTAGTTTAGTTTTTTTAGTATGGTTTAGTTTAAAGATACAGCGCGGAAACAGGCCATTTCGGTCCACCGGGTCCGCGCCGACCAGCGATCCCCGTACATTAACACTATCCTCTACCCACTAGGGACAATTTTTTTTTTTACATTTACCAAGCCAATTAACCTACATGCCTGTACGTCTTTGGAGTGTGGGAGGAAACCGAAGATCTCGGACAAAACCCACGCAGGTCACGGGGAAAACGTACAAACTCCGTACAGACAGCACCCGTGGTCAGGATCAAACCCGGGTCTCTGGCGCTGCATTCGCTGTAAGGCAGTAACTCTACCGCTGCGCCACTGTGCCACTCTATAGTATTTTGCGCTGATGTGCTACTTACAATTTATTCACAGGATGTAATTTTTTTGCTCATTCCCCCCTCGTGTTCAGATGGTACGGATAGGAAATTCCAGTTTTCACGAGACACCAATGAAGGAGGAATCATCGGTTTAGGGATGATGTTCAAAGGAATCTTCTGCTCTTCATCTTCCAGATGGCAGAGGAATTGAATTTGGGTAGTACTATTATCAAAGAAGATGTAGATGTTGAAGAATAAGTAAGTAAGTAAGTAATTTTATTGGCCAAGTATTCACACACAAGGAATTTGCCTTGGTGCTCCGCCCACAAGTAACAACATGACATACAGTGACAGTTACGAACGACTCAGAAAACACTAGGTGAGTCCAGTAGGCGGCGCGACTCACGTCAGCAGCGGCCTCTGCAGCCCGTCCGCGTTTTTATTATTTTTGTCTATGTTTTTATGTAGTTTTTGTTATTTTTTGTTGGGGTGTGTGTGTGTGGGAGGGAGGGGGTAACTTTTAAATCTCTCCCTGCACGGTTGGGGCTGCAATGTGGAGCGGCCTCCAACAGGAGAAGACCGGGGACTCTGGTGCCGACTCACCTCGTCGCGGAGCTGGCCAAGTCCGGAGCGGGTGGAGCGGTGGTGGAGCGCTGCTGCTGCTGCGGCCCGACCTCCGGAGATTCGGAGGCTGCAACTGCGGGTCTGGCGGACGGCGACACCGGGAGCCCGCGGGTCCCTGGAGGGAGACCGCTTTTCAGGGCTCCTGCAACGGCGACTTCTCCCGCCCGAGTTGCGGGGTTGAAGAGCTCCTGGAGCGGGGCCTGACATCACCGCCCCGCGTGGCTTGGAATGGCCGCGGGACTCTGCGAGCGCACGCCGGGGGCTCTAACACCAAGACCCAGTGTGCGACCTTGCATCACCCGGCGCGGCTTTAATGGCCGCGGGACAATCACCATCACCAGCCGGGGGCTTTGACTTTGACTCTGACATGGGGGGGGGGGGGGGGGGGGGGGGGGGGGGGGGAGAGTGTGCAGTGGAGAGATACGTTTTTTTTGGCCTTCCATCACAGCGATGTGATGGATGTTTATGTAAAATGTAAATTATGTTGTGTCTTGGGTCTATTTGTTTGTAATGTATGGCTGCAGAAACGGCATTTCGTTTGGACCTCAAGGGGTCCAAATGACAATTAAATTGAATTAAAAATTAAAACTAAACATTAATAATAATAAAACATTAATGATAAAACACCATTGATCAAGCATGTGAACCAACAAAATGCCAGACAAAGGGAGACTACAGATTTTTTGGCTGTTGAGTAGAGCAACTACTCGTGGATAAAAACTGTTTTTATGTCTGGCTGTGGCAGCTTTGACAGACCGGAGTCGCCTTCCAGAGGGAAGTGATTCAAAGAGTTTGTGGCCAGGGTGAGAGGGGTCAGAGATGATCTTGCCCGCTAGCTTCCTGGCCCTTGCAGTGTACAGTTCATCAATGGAGGGAATACATTCTACAGACCACACTAATGGCATGTTTCTTGAGGTTTATATAGTCTTTTGAAGCAAAATATTCGCTTTTTGCCTATATTATCTGACAATACTGCCTGCATTCCTTGGTACTGCACTTACACAGATATCTGCCCTGAAGTGACTGGAATGGTTCTTGAACCCAGGACATTCTGACTCAGAGGCAAGAATGCTACTGCCTGATCCATGACTGATATTTAATGCAGTCTGAAGAAGGGTCTCGACCCAAAACGTCACCAATTCCTTTGCTCCAAAGTTGCTATCTGACCCGCTGAGTTACTGCAGCTTTTTGTATCTATCTTAGATTAAAATGAGATGTTTTTCAAAACATGGTTATGAACTATTCCCCCCACTTTGAAGAAGACTGATCCTTTTAGTTCTTAAGTTTTTTAGTTTTAGAGGTACAGCGTGGAAACAGGCCCCACTGAGTCCGTGCCGACCAGCGATGCCCGCACACTAACACAATCCTACACATTAGGGACAATTTACAATTATACCAAGCCAATTAGCTTACAAACGTGCACGTCATTTATAAAGGGGCTGTTCCACTTGAGGAAACCTAATCCGCGAGTTCTGGCGAGTTTGCCTTCAACTCATACTCGCAGCATGATCGACACAAGGTTGTAGGAGGTCTTTGTAACTCTCCTTCATGCTCGAGAGTATTCCCCATGTACTCGAGGCCTCAGCTAGGTTGCGGCGTATTTTTCAACATGTTGTAAAAAATGGTCGCCATGGAAAGAAACAATACTATTTTACTCGTAGGTTTAGTCGTAGTAGGTCGTAGTAGGTTATCATGTTAGTCGTCGGTAATCGAGTGTAGTTGAAGGTAGTCGGAGACAGTCTTCATGATGGTTGAAGGGAGGTCGAAGGGAGATCGAAGGAGGTCGTCTTCACTCTCCACTATTCGGTGTCCAACTTTCCCGAAGCTGGTCTTCAACATAGTTGAAGGAGGTCTTCAACATAGTCGAAGGAGGTCTTCTACATAGTCGAAGGAGGTCTTCAACATGACATTTTTGCAAACTCTCCTAAACTCATCAATTAGGTCGCCCAAGTGGGACAGCCCCTTAAGATTGTTGCCAGGACTTGAGGGCCTGACGTATAGTGAGAGTTTGGGCAGGCTAGGAATTAATTCTTTGGATTGCAGGATGATAGGGGTGATCTTATGGTGGTGTAGAAGATCATGAGGGGAATAGACAGGATAACTGTATAGTCTTTTACCCAGAGTAGGTGAATCAAGAACTGGGGGACATGTGTTTTAGGTGAGGGGGGAAAGATTTAGGTGGAACCTGAGGGGCAACATTTTCACACTGGGTATATGGAACAAGCTGTCAGGGGTGGTAGTTGAGCCGGGTGCTATAAAAATCATTTAAAAGACAGTTAGACATGTTGATGGATTCTAAACGTTTAGAGTGATATGGGCAGGTGGGACTAGTGTAGATGGGGCATCTTGGTAGACATGGGCAAGCTGAGCTGAAGGGCATATTTCTATGCTGTATGATTCTACGAAATATTTTGAACATTTTTCCAAAGAATCCAAAGATAATCAGGTGGCGTGTCGGTAGAGTTGCTGCCTTACAGCGCCAGAGACCCGTGTTCGTTCCTGACTACGGATGCTATCTGTACGGAGTTTGTACATTCTGTACGTTAACAGTCAGCATCTCTCTATGGATCTACCAGAGGTCAGTCAGTGGACTCCTACCCAGATTTTGCATTTAAAATTTGTATTACCAGTCCTGAAAAAGGTACGAGAGAAACAATTCTTTCAATTCCAATGAAGCATGTTTGTTAAATCTTATCATTGGAGACACAAGAGACTGCAGATGCTGGAACATGGATCGTAAAACAAACTGCTGGAGGTGCTCAGAGGGTCTTGATTAGGACCGCTTGGTGCATTGTCTTGACCTGAAAAGTTAATTGTCCCTTTGCCTCCACAGATGCTGCTTGGCCAGCTGAGTTCCTTTGGCAGTTTCTTTATTGCCAGCCTAACATTTCTCCATTAGAGTCCAGATAAGACCACAATGTTTCCAACAAGCCAAATTGTGTCTCTTCGTACTGACAGTGGCACAGAGGCACAGAGGTAGAGCTGCCTCACAGTCCCAGAGACCTGGGTTCAATCCTGACTAGGGGTGACTAAAACTACCATTCCCAAAAAAATCCTCATATAATTGTCTGAGACGTGCTCTCATCTTCTTTGCTCGCACTAGTGCCAAACAGATCAAAGGTCAAACTCTAGAAACAGAGCAACGGGTACAAACAACACTGGGAAAAACAAATACAAATCCTTGCTCAAAAGAGCATGTTGCCACTGGCAGTATCATTGAAATCCGGTTCTACCACATAACTAGAGTACTTGTTGTTTAACTTTGAAGACCAGAGCAACTACCAACATTCTTTTGCTAAGGAAACAAATTGATTTATTCTATTTAGCTACTGTTGTGATTTATCAAATACTCAGGTAAGTGTTTTTGATCTAATTTTGGCCTGAAGCTTTTGATGCTGAATAATGGGGATGGATAGGAATCTACACACATAGAGCCTGGAATATTCAAGGGGTTTAAGGAAACCATCAACAAACACATAGTATGTCTTAAAAGTATTGCATTGCAATTTCATTGCAGGATTAGTGAAATCCATATGTAGTACAAGACAGGAAAAAATACCTCCAGAACACTTGGAAATAGATTTAAGGTGAGAGGGACAAAGTTTTATGATGAAGTGCGGGCAATTTGTATTACATAGTGAATGGTGAGTGCCTGGAACGTGTTGCCAGGGTTGGTGGTTGTGGCAGATACAATAGTAACATTTAAGATGCTTTAGAATAGGCATATGGATGGATATGTGGGAAAGGAGAGTTATAGATCATGCGCAGGTAGATAAGGGATGGTCTCAGCATCATGTTTGGCATAGGCATCGTGGGCCGAAAGGCCTGTTCTTGGCATGTACTGTTCCATCATATAAACAAAGCTTAAATTTATGACCTATTTACAAAAAAATGTTTTTCCAAACTCAACAGTAGAATTGTAATGATCATGAAATTTAACTACATTCCATGAATTTCAACAATCTTCACTTCACCTATAGAAAGTAATCCCAACTGTCTGTATTAAAATACCATCAACGTATTTAAGCGTTATAACCTGCTGCAGATTATTAATGCAACTGAAAATGGGTTAATCGCTCAAAGAAAATTTTAATAAGCATATTGGAATACCGTGTACCGTGCTGGTCATCTCATTACAGGAAGCATTCGGAGGCTTTGGAGAGGGTACAGAAGAGGAGGTACGTTAGAGCATATTAGCCATGAGGAGACATTGGACAAACTTGGAGTGTTTTGTCTGCAGCATCAGGTGTTGAGGGGAGACCTGATATACGTGTATGATGTTATGAGAGGCATAGATAGGGTAGAGACTCAGGATCTTTTTCCCAAGGTTGACATGTCAAAGACTAGAGGGCATAGCTTTAAGGAGAGAGAGGGTAAGATTAAAGAAGTGCAGGGCAAGTTATTTTTATAGAGGGCGTGGTTGGTGCCTGGAGTGGTGGAGGAAGCAGATACATTTGTGGAATTGAAGAAGCTTTTAGTTCGGCACAGGGGTTGGAGTATATGGATCACGGCAGGCAGTGGGGATAAGTTTAATTTGGAATTATGTTCAGCGCAGACATTGTGGGCTGAAATCCTTATGCATGTTATAGTGTTTTAGAATTACATGTCTATCATCTTTCACCGGAAAGAGCAAACAATATGAAATGGCTGAAGGTAACTTACAAGATTACTAAGAAAATTCCACTTGTTACTATTTTTTTTTAATTCGCAGGAACTTTACCAAATGCATAAAGAGCTGGTCCAATTTGAAGCCCATCCTCTAAGAACTGAGACTAATCTCACCATACTTGCTGTTTCTATTTGGGATAGGGCAGTTTCTCTTGTTCGGCTAGGTTTGGCAAAATAATTTATTAAACCAACATTAATGATGAGTGAAATTTAACCAAACAGATATTTATCAATTTTTTGCATTAACGGTCAATTTCACCGACTATTTCACTAATAAAACACAAGGGAACTCAACCTATGGTGTTGCTCCAAATGGCAAAACTGAAGTGTGGAGATCAAGTGTGTTATAGAGTGATACAGTGTGGAAACAGGCCCTTTGGCCCAACTTGCCCACACCAGCCAACATGTCCCAGCTACACTGGTCCCACCTGCCTGTGCTTGGTCCATATCCCTCCAAACCTGTCCTATCCATGTACCTGCTTCTTAAACATTGGGATAGTCCCAGCCTCAACTACCTCCTCTGGCAGCTTGTTCCATACACCCACCACCCATTGTGTGAAAAAGTTACCCCTCAGATTCCTATTAAATCTTTTCCCCTTCACCTTGAACCTATGTCCTCTGTTCCTCGATTTCCCTATGGGCAAGAGACGTAGGAATGGTAAGCACGTAGAATGTACGTAGCCAGTACTTCGGAGCTTGGGACGTCTCTTAGCGGCTCGTAACGCTATCGGCAGGTACTCGGGGAAACGCGGTAAGCTCGTGAAGACTCGTGAAGATTTTTCAACATGTTGAAAAATGTCCACGAGAGCCCTGAGTGCCGACGAGTGGCTATTACCGAATTCTCTGAGTTCAAATCAGGGGAAACTCGGGAGGATTCTTGAATTACAGTGGGACCGCCCCTTAAGGCTGTTGTGTTCCTCGTGGTACTTTTTCTTCCATTGGTCCTTCGTGTCAGGTGGATCTTTTCTTAAAGACATAATGGGCCAGTAATTTTTCCCTTGATAACAAGTGGGAAAATGCACATATTAATCCACAATAAGCCTTTTGAGTCTCGGTCAGCTGCACTAAAAGCTTTTGTGTTAGAAAACTGAGATTAGCAAAAAAAGCCTTTAAAAGCTTTATGGTAGAAAACTGAGATTAGCACAAAGCCTTTCAGCCTGGATAGTAAACATGCATCATATCATATTCCATGATTCTCATAATAAACCAAATCTCTCTCTTGAATATCCTCATTGATTTAAACTCCACAGCCATTTAAGGTAGAAAATTCCAAAGGTTCACTACTTTCTGGGTGCTGAAATTTCTTCTCATCTCTCCTGAATGGCCATCCCTGTTTTGTAAGATTGTAAATGTTCTCAGACCCTGCAAGAGGAAAGATCATCACCGTATTAACCTTGTCTCTAATGATTTTCAACTTTTCAATGAGATTTCCTCTCACTCTTTGAAAAGAGAGGAAACTTTCCTCACAACGCAAGTCCACCATCCTGGGAATCAATCTGGCAATATTTGGCTGCAAGAATATCCATCAGTGGGTGGGGAGACCAGACCACATGCAATATTTCAAGTGCAGTCTCACAAGCGACCTTTATCACTGGAGCATAATGTTTCTGCTCTTGTAACCAACTCATTTTGTCACCACATCACTTGCTTTCTAACTGCTTGCTGAACTCACGTTAACTTTCAGTGGTTTAGTTTAGTTTAGAAGTACGGCATGGAAGTCCCTTCAGCCCACTAGGTCCATGCAGATTATCAATCACCCATTCACACTAGTTGTATATTATTCTACTTTCTTATCCACTCCCAACACACAAGGGGCAATTTTAGAAACCAGTTAATTTACAAACCTGCATGCCTTTGGGATGTGGTTCACATGTGCTTTTTCTTTGTAATTCCTTGTTGATTTTAATATCATTTCTGGTGCCATGTTACTACTTCCTTAATAACATTATTTTCCCAACAACTGGCATCAGACTAACTGGTCCAATTTCCTGTTCTCCCTCTTTTCCTAAAAGCAGCTACCTGCTAATAGGAAAGGACAGACTGCTGTGAATGCCGGCGGTGGCCATGTGTGACAACAGGTCTAGCCTGCTGCCGTGAAGAAAGGGAAAGAGGGAAGGAGGGAAGTGGTCTACATTGTGGCTAGGGGTGAAATGTGTCATAAGCCTCATGGAGATAAAACAATTAATTTGATCAATGAGATCATTGATCAGGTGCAGTTGATAAAAACATTTTTTTTTTACTTTTTCCCATTTCATCGACGATAAAGGCATGAATTGGCACTATTAGTTGGCCACTACATACATAGCAGAGGCTGATGAGCACCCAGTAACTCCATGTTTAGGTGAACCCTGTATAAAAGAGCAATTCTCATCCAAGCTATTCAATTTAGGCTGACCTTTCAGCAATAAGGAACAAGGATGAGAAATAGAATTGCACTTCACTGGAGCAGCTGTAACAATATAGAGAGAGGAGGAATTATGGAAACAGCATCTTCATGATCAGACAACAGAAGAAATAATAGCAGAACAGCGATTAGGAAACGCTTATAAATCACACAAGAATACACAGATCATGGAACCAGTGCACTTGATGTCTTTTATTTCCAAACTGAGATCAGTCAGACCAAGAATAAGATTATATATGAAATATATGCTCCATTAAATACAAGACTCTGGGTTCCAACCAGAAATACTCTAGCTTTGACTGGGATGTTATCACTTTGTAGATTTTTTTTTTGTAATTTCACCTCTTTCCCCTTCACATATGAAAGTATTAAATCGACTTCACTGACACGCAGTTAAAATGATGCCGCAATCTCCAGGATTGAGGCGTGAGCCATGTATAATTGCCACTGGAATCGTAAAATTAGATTACTCTCTTGAGATCGCTCCAGTATTTTATTCTCCATTACAATAATACAAGCTGTTCATTTTACAGTCAGCTTTATTCTCCTAGATAATTGTTAATTTTAGCAATTAGTTAAGCCTGCATAACTGAAGGTTGAAGATTTACAGCAAAGGCAATGTTTTCAGCTTCATTACATGTTTTATTTATAAAAAAAATATTGTAGAATGCAGGAATTTAGAGCCCAGTAAAAGATAGCATAAATAAAATCTGCTGTAAAACTGGAAGATAACATTGCATTCTCAAAGCAAAATTGTTAAGTGAAAGGATTTGCTCTTTACACAGCCATATGCAGATGTATCACATTTCCCCAAGGCAGAACCAGCTACTCTTCCACTGATGGTCACAACATTCAGGGATATAGCCTTAGCCATAGAGAGATGCAGCACAGGAATAGGCTCAATTGCTCTTCAAGACCATGCCGAGTATCATGAGCCCATTTTTACACCAAACCTACTCTAACCCACATTCCCCTTAGCCCCAATCTTACCACTACCCTATTCAGCTATACTTGGAACAATTTCTAGTGACTAACCAACCTGTTTTATTGGAATCTGCTGGGAAACTTGTGTAAACCCAACATAGGCACTTGGAGAGCAACGGAGATCAGGATTGAACTTGGGTTGTTTGAACCGTGAGACAGTGTGTCTATTAGCTGTGAGACTCCAACATTTATAACAACTTTGAACTCGAAGGTTGGGGATGGTGCTGGAAACATGATGACTCTTGTGTACTGCCTCTGTGTCATCTACTATTCTTACAATGTTGTAAGAATATGATTGTGCCTATGTATAGCAAGATGTTTACTGATAGACTTTGTCTGAAGAAGGGTTCCAAGCCGAAACATTACTTATTCCTTTTCTCCAGAGATGCTGCCTGACCCGCTGAGTCACTCCAGCATTTTGTGTCTATTTTCGGTATAAACCAACATCTGCAGTTCTTTCTTACCCAAGATTTTTACTGAACTGTGTGCAAAAAAAGGAAGTCACTGTACCTAGGTAAATGTGACAATAGAGTGGCATTGAAACATTTATTCAGAATCAGCTTCAGTCCCCAACACTACTGACTGAAACATTCCAGCTCTGACCACAGTGATGCTACTTTGCTGAGATCATTTATAGTGTTTTAGTTTCTACTCCACAAGTGTGAAGAATGTCCAATCATTGAGAATAGCAACATTGCCAAATGGCACAACAGCTGGATGGAATAAGCACACGATTTCTGTTGTAAAACGTAGCATAGTGGTTATGTTACCGGACTAATAATCCAAGTTCTGATGAAAGGTCATCACCCTGAAAGGTCATGTGTACAGATACTGCCTGAGCGATGGAGTATTTGCAACAATAATGATGGTGATGAAATGACCAGATTGTTGGACCAACCCATCTGGTTCCTTCGGGAACAAAATCTACTGATTTGATCGACTTGTAAATGCAGTCCACAGAAATGTGACCAGCTCTTAACTGGCCTCCTTAGTTGCATCAAAGTGCAATGTTAAAATGCAAAAAGAAATTCATCATCATTTCTTGCAAGTCACTCAACCATTGCCATTGGGTGGACAAGGGGCAGGAAACAAATGAAACATCACCAGCTTCAAGCTTGCATTGGGTTGCACGTCTCGGCTTGAAAACCTATCACCATTCCTTCATCAGAACCAAATCCAAGTGTTGACATCCTCTCTAACGCAAAAAGGCACAACATATAAAATGGTGAATGACATTGAAGAAATTGGTTTCCACCACCTTCTCAAGAACAGTTAAGATCGACATTAAATACTTGCTATGTCAGTGACAACCATATCCCATAAATGTGTATAAAAATAATCTCATTCAGTGTAAAAAGGATGCCTCTTACATTAGCAGAATGTCTTAATTAAGAGGACAGTTCAATACAAAATGTTACACCGATGTTCGTCTTTCTGAAACAATAAAGTGCAGACAGTAAATTAATTTTAGCAATTGATTGCATAAAGACAATGATACAAAATGTGTTATAGAGTGGCCTAGACCACTATCCAGAAGCAGGTTCAAATCCCTTCACTGCAGTAAAAAATATATAGAAACAAAGAACTGCAGTTGCTGGTTTATACCAAAGATGGACACTGAATGTTGGAGTAACTCAGTGGGTCAGGCGGTCAGGCAGCATCTCTGGAGAAAACGAATGGGTGATGTTTCGGGTGTGAAGAAGGGTCTTGACCTGAAATATCACCCATCTTTTTTCTCCAGAGATGCTGCCCAACCCGCTGAGATACTCCAGCACTTTGCGTTTATCATTAGCAAAAACATGTATATTCAATTATTTAAGTAATCTAGAATTTAAAAAAAAAATCAGCATTGTGAAAATACCAGACAGTTGCAAGACACATTTGATTCCGTATTACACTTCAGGGAAAGAAGCCTGGCATATCTACCTGCTTTGAACTGCTTGATTCGAGACGCACTGCAATGTGGTGGTGTACTGCTGAAGAATCATTTGCCTTAAAGGTTATGTTGTTTCTCTCTCTCCACAAACGTTGCCAATACTCATGAATATTTCTGTACTGCAGGCATCACTGGTTTTTATTCTTACCCGTAACCACGTTTCACAATTTCCCATTGATTGAGTCACACATTGAAATCTATAACATAGGACATACAGGAGTGTAGAGCAGGAATGGGCCCTTCAGCCCACAATATCTGTGCTGAACATGACGGCAAGTTAAACTAATCCTCTTTGCCTGCATATTGATACGTATGACTGTATTTCTTGCATATCCACACGCCTAACCAAAAGCCTCAAACGTCACCACACCAATCTCTGGCGGCGCATTTAAAACTTTAAACTTTTAATCTTTCCCCCCCTCCTCTGCCCTCAAGCCATGCCCTACAGTCTTTCACATTACCACACTGTGGAAAAAGTTCTGATTGCCCTATCTATGCCCCACATAATTGTGTATACTTCCACCAAGTCTCTCCTCAACCTCCGATGCTATAGAGAAAATAATCCAATAACATTTTTTTACTGTCTTCAAATATTCAAACAAAAGCTCTATTTTTAATAATAAAAGGAAATGAATTTGTACTGCCATGATCACTGTGCAGGCGTTGCAGACACTACAATTCAGCTTCCAGTTTTAGACGATAAAGCACATAAAACCTGCTCTCTGTTTCAGATCTGGGCAACCACAAATCTGTCTTCGCCAAGGGGTTGGCATAAGAGAGAGTCATCAGCCTCCCGTTCCTGGGCGTGCACATCTTTGAAGAAGATGGGCCCAACACGAAGAAAGCTCACCAATGCCTCTACTTTTTTGGAAGATTGAGGGAGTTGATATGTCGATGAATACTCTGTTGAACTTCTACGGGTGTACTGTTGAAATTGCACTGACTGGTTGCATGATGGGCGTGCTGAGCAATGTGAATGCCCAGGAACTAAGTACACTAGAGTGTTGTAGACACTGCATGGTCCATCACAAGCACTGACCTCCCCACTGTCAACATGATCCATAGGAGGCACTGCCTTGAAAAGGCAGCCAATATAATTAGATGCAGACCAACCTGGCTACATTCTCATTTTGTTACCTCTATTGAAAAAAAGGAACAGGAGCCTGAAAACCATGACCACTAGGTTCAAGAACAGCTTTTTTTGCAGCAACCATCAGTATCTTGAACACTAGACATCAGCAACTATGATCTTCTATGGGCTGTGTCTTTGGTTGCACTATAAACTTTGGTTTTGCATGATGATGGTTACCTCGAATCATGGTTATTCATTTATTGTATTTTTGATTATTATATATTTATCTGTGTGTTATTGCATTTATGGCCCTGTTAAGCTGCAGCAAATAAGAATTTCATTGTGCCATTGTCCATCCATCCATACAGACTTTGGACACTCGTTTCTCTTATTTGGGCCTCCAGCAGCAAGGGCAATTTTAACGGCAATTTTAACATTCGAACTCCCTTTAATTAATCCCAATAATCCTGCTGCATTGCATAGATAGCTCTTGCAGGAGGAGAGCGAAAAAAATCACACAATATTATTTGTGGAGCTTCCATCCGAGTGCTTTTGGCTGTTCAAACAAAGGATCAGCTTTCGTATATTAAGTGATGATAATCTTAAAACAAATGTCACAAGAAATAGAATTTCCATCGGTAAAGAAACATTGCCCACAGCTAAGTAACGTCAGGGAATCATACCCAATTTATTTTTGGGGCACTTAATTAACTTTTTGAACCTCACCAGCCACAATACCGAGTGAAATATTCCATCAGGGCAGGTTGCTACTTGCGAGATGTCAACAGCTGTCTGCACCTGTTGGTTTTCTTGTCTAAAGCAGCGAGGGGAAAGTGCTGCAAAGGAAAGCCTGGGTAATCATTTTGCGTGCGTGAACAGATATTTCTGCAGCATTGCCTATGAGTATTTCAAGGGTGTGAAAAATGAAATAGAAAAGGGCAAGGGGCATTGGAAAAGATCTATTAACGGAGCCTGACTTTTAAGAGAACATAATTATGGATTACGTCCATTCTCTGATGATTGAGAGACAATATGACTTGTCTGAAATTCACAGTGATAATGTCGGCGAATTCAACGGCAGTGCTGCAATTTGTGCCAGGGTGTCAGTTATCGGGAGGGGAAGGGAAGATGGAGAGAGGGAGAATGGAGGACAGCAGCATTTTGGACTGTGTGGTGTGGAATACTGCTTTTGGTATGTGGAATATAGGAGCTGCAGATGCTGGTTTACAAAGAAAGCCATAATATGCTGGAGTAACTCTGGCTCACTGCTTTAATTTGAATACGTTCATAAGATATAGAAGCAGAATTAGGCCATTCGGCCCATCAAGTCTACTCTGCCATTCAATCATGGCTGATCTATCTTTCCCTCTCAGATATTCTCCTGTCTCCTCCCCATAACCTCTGACACCCGTACTAATCAAGAATTTGTCAATCTCCACCTCAAAAATATCCATTGACTTGTCATCCACAGCCATCTGTGGCAATGAACCACAGATTCACCACCTTCTGACTTAAGAAATTCCTCCTCATTTCCTTTCTAACGGTACATCTTTTTATTCTGAGGCTATGGCCTCTGATCCTAGACTCTTGCCACTATACCAATAACCCTACCTTTCAGAATCCATACATAGAATACAATTAGAAAAGGCTAACGTAACATTCCATTGGATCCCTTATTGCTGCTAATAGTTTGTGTGATACAAGTCAAGACTCAAACCCTGCACCCAGGTTGCACCTTTGGTTACAAATACATTCCATCACATTTTAACATGTCAGTTTACGTATTTACATTCCTTAATTATAAACAATATGATCAAGAACTTGATTTAAAAAAATGTTTAAAAAAACCCAAAAGCACTCACAAAGTACTGGAGCAACTCAGTGGGTCAGGCAGCATCTCTGGAGAACATGGATAGGTGATGTTTCGTGTTGGGATCCTTCTCCTCATTTCATTAATGTGCCTCAAGGTATGACTACTTTGAAGAAGTTCTCCTCCCAAAGAGTCCAACTCAAAACATCACCTATTCATTTTCTCCACGGAGGCTGCCTGACCCAGAGTTACTCCAGCACTGTGGCTTTTTTTTGTAAACCAGCACCTGCAGCTCCTACATTCTACATACCAAAAGCAGTATTCCGTGAAGGAGAATACTGTGTGTGATCCGAATTCTCTGATACAATGAATAAGTTTCACATGATCATTTATTAATCATATACAAAAATGACAAATCATTTAATCATAGAGCCTTGGTGAGATCTCAGCTGACGTTTTGATCTCTGTACCTATGAAAGAACAAACATGGCTTCAGTCGAAGTTGAACTAGTCTGCATGAGAGGGCTGCCTGCTGACGATCCAATAAATGGGGGGTTGTGTCTGCTGAACAATGTTCTTGGGGATAAGGGGTTGTTTTTATACCAAAGAAGTTTTTGTCTCAGTGAGGTGTGTGGGACAATAAATCAAGCACAACACAAAGGCCTGCCTAAAAATGAAGTCCCGAATGGGTTAATCCATAAAACAGGCCAACATCATATCAAACAGTGCAAACGTATCTTGGAGCTAAGCAAACTCACAACCAGTGAAACAGATGGAAGATCTCAGTTCTCCAATATCCAGGACTCTCCCTGAGATCTCTTTTAGCAAAGCAACTAATATAAAGCCACTTTGATTCACCAGTGGTATCTACGTGACATTCAGAAACTGCCAAGTGCAGTTTGGAGCACAACAATGTAACAACAGAAGACAGTGTCATGTTGGCACTGTGGTTAGCATTGTTGACTCACGGCTCCAGGGACCCGACTTCATTCCTGACCTTGGGTATCGTCCTGTACATTCTCTCCATCAGTGCAAGGATCTCGGTTGGATGCTCATGTTTCCTCTCACATGCCAAGAAGATGTGCCACAACAAGTTACCCCTCACTGTAGGCAAGAGACAAAATAACCAAAGAGTAATTAATGTGAGATCACCTGCCTTTCTCACATACAGGTGACAAGTTACTCAATATGGGCCTAGTGCCAGCTCAGGCCTTTTAGTTTAGTTTAGAGATACCCTGCAGAAACGGGCCCTGCAGCCCACCGAGTCCACACTGACATACACACACGAGGGACAATTTACAATTATATCAAGCCAATTAACCTACAAATCTTTATGTCTTTGGAGCGTGGGAGGAAACCGGAGATCCCGACGAAAACCCAGGTAGGTCAAGGGGAGAGCTCTGTACAAACTCAGTACAGACAGCACCCATAGTCAGGATAAAACCCGGGTCCCTGGCGCTGTAAGGCAGCAACGCCACCGCTGCGCCACCGTGCAGCACCTCTGCATGCAGCCCTGCATCTGCACATAACTGAGCATGGGATGTAATAAGCTACACCAGTGCAGGATTTCACACGTTTTCTCATTAACTTCCATAACAAATACCCATTGATGCCAATGATGAATTAAATATCCTCTGCTCATTACAGCATCGTTGATATCATATTCTTCAGCAACATACTTGTACTGATGGCTGATTTGTGTTGGTGATGAATGTTCTTGCACATCCTCACACATGGTTCCAGGGCAGTTAGGTATTTCTTTTCTGCACAGACAAATGATAAGGTAAGTAAACATGGTGGTTTGGATATTGCATTGTATTGCTGCCAAAGGATCGTTATGTCCTGACATGATGGCCTGTGGCTGCAATCTATTATAACATTCCTTGGCAAGTTGTTGCCATCTCTACGTTACAAGCCCCGACTTTTACAGGTTCATCCTTATTCCATAGGTGCACATCCTCCAAATGATTCCCTCTTTTAAGACTGAGCAGTCTGGATCTTTGGCTCCACCATCTGTTGCACTTTGCAACTTTTTGATCCGTGCCAACTACGCATTTAAAGATAAAAGCAGAGTGTAGGAAACTTGAAACAAGGCAACTAGGTAATTTCTGACTTAAATATCCTACTACTTCCATTTATATTTTATTACTCATTAAAACCTCACTAAAGTTTCTCTTGTATAAATGCAATGTTTCTTGATTGACTTTTATCTATATCTTCTTTTCTGTTTGGCTTGTATATCTTTTTAACCTTCCTGAAGTCAGATAACCACTTTTGGATCTACCAACAGAACCACTAACTCGCTATTTCTACCAGTGGGCTACTGATGGTCAACAATCAGAAACATTCTCATAATGCTCTGCTGCATTCGTGACCAAAGGCTTGGTCGCAACAGGTTTATGAGCGTCTCAAATAGAGTGTAGCTAGAAAGCATGTATAAAAACTTTGACATTTACATTGGTGTCGTTTGTTCCTTGGAGTTAACATCAAGGCTGCTTTATTTTTCTCATGACCAGTCCTTCGCACCAACAATTAAACATTGCTCTTCATTTTCAGCCCAGTTCCTGCCTTGAAATCTTGAGCAAAAACATCAAATCTGATCTTTTGATTCAAGTAGAAACAATTAAAAAAAAAGTCATACAGGCACTACATAAGCTCAAACACAAAATCTGCCCATTTCGACAATGTGCTAAATGTTTCTGCATTCAGCAATGATATTGTCAAATTCAGAGCAACTAATGTTCTATATGGACACACGAGACTGCAGATGCTGGAAACTTGAGCACAAAAACAAACTGCCCAAGCAGTAACATTTTATGCCACTGATTTCAATAAGTAGATCAAGTCTGATTTCCACACGATGGAAAAAAACGGCATTTCATTTCTTGCTTTAAAACAATGATGTTTTAATTTAGAATAGTATTTGAAGATGAATTACAACACTGTTAAAAATACATTTAACTTTTAATACAATTCCTCCTATACCATGATCTAACATGCACTGCCAGTGATTCCTCCTTCATTCCTGAAGCACGCAAAACACTCGTGCTAGAGCAGACTCAGTATACTCATCACAAGGATAAAGTGGATTTTTATTCCAGTTATTAATAACATGGTGAGACAGTAATAATATCAGGCAGGAAGACCTTGCATCTAGCGCACTTGTCCACAGTATTCCCTCGTACGTTTCTAACAGCCATCAATTCTGTTGGTGTCTGGGTTTTTGGCCATAGTGTCTGATAGATGCAAACAGCGCTTTTTTTCTGCACAAATAAAGGTGCTGGCACACAAGATAAATAAACATATATATTACGTGGCCGTAAAACAAAATAACGACATTTAACTATTTTGGGGGTTGCCGGAACGCCGTGCTGGTGCATGCCGTCACAAAACAAAAGTACTGGATGCACGATATACCATGTCAATCTGGTGCATAAATCAAATTCACATTACCTTTGCACTTGGTAGCACTTACACACTAACACAGGCGATTATTTACTCCTTCATCGAAAACGCGGCAGACTTGCCTTTCCCACGAGAGTGACATCTATTATTACTTTACAACAGAATCCAGTCTCATCAGACCTGTTTTGTTTGGATGACAATTTTTTGTGGATTTGGAATTGGGTATGTCCTTCATTCCACTACTTCCACCAACTGTTTACCTTCTTCCCAGTGAAATGGAATCAGGGAGATGGACCTCATTATTGGATAAGACGTGAGCTGAAGGGAGATTTGGTGATTTTCCATAATTTAGGCAACAACTCATTGCCATTTTTATATAATCATCGGCCACTGACAATTCTTCAACTGATCAAACCTTGTGTTGGGAATCTACCAGATTTAGAAATCTTAGACTGGGGAATATATATAAGTTGGTAAATCAGCGGTGCTCGATTCCAAGTATTTTTTTATAAAACCAAAATTATGTTCAGGGCACACTCTGTATACACATCAACAGCTCCACTGTGTACGTGAGGGCCACTTAAAACATTTCACCTCAGTTTGCACCTCCCCTTGCAAACAAATCTGTAATGTCTTCCTGCTTACTAAGCGTAAACTATACTTTGCACAGTGATCAGAGGTTCACTTGGTGAATCTGCAAGTGAAATAATCCATTAGGTTCATTTGCAGATCACTATAGATCATTCTGGGAATTGGAATTGTTGGTTTGTACAACAATATGCAATAACTAGAGCAGCTACAATGCACTCAAAGCGTGATTGCAAGCTCCCATATGTGGCACCTTTACATTCGCAATGTCAAACTGATGTTCAGGTTATGAGTCAATAACAGACATGTGCATTATTCTGAACCATAGTGGAGAGCCTTACGCACAATGTCCTGTCGCCTTATGAGTGTTGGCATGCCTGATTGTTGAAGTGTCCATTGCACAGAAAACACAATACAAAAGTAACAATGCAGTGACTAAAAGCTCCCCCGAAGACAGCGTGGGTAAACTATGCTGTCCATGTTAGTCAATCACCCTCTTATGGCAGGAAGATCAATTCATGATGAGATGGAGGTCAGACAAAGGGTTGGCAATCCAGCTGGAATGAAAGCTCGTTCCTTTACTTCGGATGATCAGTGCGATACAATCATGTCCCATTAGAACTGAGATGCACTGCTTGGGTCACACTGTAGTAACCGTACAATGGAGGGGTCACTCTTGGCACCTTTAATGAATTCTTCAAGGGACAATTTACCTGGAAGAAATGTGTAAAAACGTGTATTAAGGAACAATCTGTTTTGAAAAAATAACAGGCTGTTTTCATAAAAAATCAATTCATGAAAATTGAATCATTTCATTATCAGTTATCAGGCAACCGAGCCATCCTACAGCAGTCCTGAACCACTGTCCACCTCATCAGGGACCCTCGGACTATCTTTGATCGGATTGTACTGGCTTTACCTTGCACTAAACGCTATTCCCTTATCATCTTGTGAATGGCTCGATTGTAATCATATATTGTCTGACTGGTTAGCACGCAACAAAACCTTTACACTCTACCTTGGAACATGTGACAATAAATTAAAACTGAACTGAACTGGAATATTTTACTTAAGCGGGAAAAAAACAAAAATATCGTATATCAATTTTTGTCCTTAGTATCGTTAGACAATTGGGTAGCTGAGGAATTGAATAAAGAATGATATTAGGAGAACATTTATTTTGGTAAAATGGGAAAGGCATGTGGTGAAATTTACTAAGGCATGTAATTCGAGGATGAAGTCCATGTAGATTCATATATTTATGTGGTTATAGTTCGGGCATTTCCCTCCCTCTGTCCACTGACTTGTATTCACAAATAAAAGGTTCCCAGAGATCGATTCTTCAAAATGATTTAAAGTCATCTCTTGTATATCCCTTATGGGAAATATCAACAAGAATCTCCACCAATTATGAGGTATGCGCTATGCAGGATGTGCATTAAATAAACATGGGTCTTCAACAGGTGAGCAATGCAACATCAATGGCTAAAACAACTTGGTATGATTTAATGACAAACATGACATGTTGAATTGGCACATACCTAAATGTATGACAGGTATGATTTACATGGGCATTTTTTGTGTGTTTTGTGGAATTCCTTTCCGGTTTTGTGTGTAAAAAAAAACTCCCAGAGAATAATATGGATATTCTTCTGTCAAAACTTTAAGCTTTAAATATTAGAAATTAAATATTTTTCCTTTGGAAAAAAAGCAACATAAAGGAATGCAGAGCAAAGGAAATAGATCGTAATTGAACTGATATTTTATTAATACTTGAATGTTTTCTACAACGTCATGGGTTTGACTTTTTTCTGTCATGGACAGTCAACACACTAGTTAGTGGTTTGCCACAAGGTCCTTTTTGTGCTTCTTTAAGGACTATCAGATTGTCACAGAAAGGTTAACAATTTTGGTTGAAAAGCCCATAAAGAAAATTACTGTTTAAGAAGGTACTGCAGATGCTGGAAAATCGAAGGTGCACAAAAAAGCTGGAGAAACTCAGCGAGTGCAGCAGCATTTATGGGGCTGAAGAAGGGTTTCGGCCCGAAACGTTGCCCATTTCCTTCGCTGCATAGATGCTGCTGCACCCGCTGAGTTTCTCCAGCTTTTTTGTGTACCTTAAAAACTTAATGTGACTGGAGTAAAAGATGAAGTAAAAATAAATGTTGACATTATTCATAATTATTAATAATAACTAATAGTTTCATTTTTTAATAAATCCATGTTTATTTAATGAATGAATTATTAATAATAATTGATCATTATTAATAATGTTCTTCAAAACTAGAAAGAATTTTTGTGCTGAGTTTTCCTCATCTTTCAATTCCCCCACTAATCCGTGAAGAGAAGTAATAACCTTGGGTATATCGTGTCTCCTTGTAACAGAGACGTGGATAATTTTAGCTTATCAAGTCTATGATGGTTCACACAGCAAATCTATTTTTTCTCACCTCATATTCCCTTTCACCTCCCCGAGAATCTTCATCCTCCCATAGGAGCAATTTACAATGGCTATAACTTTCCAACCCGCATATAATTGGCATGTGGGTAGAAACTGAAGCACCTGGGAGGATCCCACATGGTCACAGAGAAAACCTGCAAACTCCACACAGACAGCCCCGAAGGTTGGAATTTAATATGGGGCAGTGCCCTAACGGCTGCACGGATGTACCCTTTCTGCACTCATTGGAGTCTACATTTGACATCTAATTATAAATTCATGTTATAGGAACAGACTTAGGCCATTTGGCCCATTAATGGCTATTCATTCATGGCTGATCTATCTTTCCCTCTCAACCCCATTCTCCTGCCTTCTCCCCATAACCCCTGACACCCTTACGAATCAAGAATCTGTCAATCCGCGCCTTAAAAATACCCAATGTCTTGGCCTCCACAGCCGTCTGTGGTAACGAATTCCACAGATTCAATATAAAACCAATTTGCTTTATGGTTCAAAGTATTTTATGGAGTCAAGCACCACTGTTCATTTATCGAGCTTCGGCACAGGGACATAAAGGCATAAACTGGGGCCAACGCCATGTTCTTCATGGCAGGCAGTGGGACCTCTGCTGTAAAAAGTACTGAAGGTAGAAATGATTGTGGAATATGCAAGGGAATAGTTTGGCTGTTACCATCGTTATTCGAGTCCATCTGTCGAAAGATTTTATCTGTTCTTTTCTCTGGTGTTGCTTCATCGTCAGGCATCTTCATCACAGTCGATACCATCTTGTAGATAGCCTGTCAAAATAAGAACGTCCAATAAATGGGTCAATATTCATTGTCCAGTACATAGCTGACATCTCTCCTCACTGAGCTCTCTCATATGTTTATTAATATAAGATCAATGTGATGAAGATGCTCCAGGTGCTGGAAGCCTGAACTAAAATGAAAAATCTGAAAATATTCGGGTCTGGCAGCTTTCTTGTGGAACAAAACATATCACATCAACGGCCTTTCATCAGCATGGAAAGAATAGAGGTAAGTATGTTTTATGATGCAGAGAAAGAGGGGGGGGGGGGGGGGGAAGGGAAGGAAAGATCAATTTATTGTCACATGTACCTGGGCACAGTGAAATGCATTGTTTTTTACAACCCAGTAGAATCATACAACAGTCTTCACCAAGGCAGTACACAAGAGTCACCATGTTTTCTGCGCAAAGTTACAGAAAAATAATTGAACAGTTTTATCTTATGAATCAAGCTTGGTGCCGCACGTGCCCACAACAGGCTTCCACCGGGACTCCCCTACATTCCCTACAGATGGTCAGTGATAGTGTGGAGTTGACAAAGGGATGTTGATGGAAGGAATAATAATTTTGTAAATAATTATGAGAAATGGCTCTGCAGGCAGTGTAAATGGGAGCAGCAGAATCATGATCTGAATGCCTTGAACTTGATATTGAGTCTCCATTGTCACTAATTGGCAGTTGAGTTGGCTGAGCTTCCTTGGAACTGTGTAGGAGGCCATTCGTAGAGGTGGAAGATACAGTTGATATGTAGAATTACAGTAACAAACGTTTAAATACTTGAGTTCATGCTTTGCATTCTGCGGGAGTTCTGCAGAATTCTCACCTATAGTCAAAGAGTCGTGTTCCCGATGCGCAGGTGTAAATGCAGTCAATGGTGAACACGTACAGACCCCGTACAGCCGTGATAGGCATTGCTACAAGTGTTGTGAGGTTGAAGGGAATTGAATATTGCAACAACTGCAGAGTAATTGAATGTCATGATCAACCAGAGCAATGAAATAGTCTCCATAACTGGGCATTTAAAGGTTCTAAATTGCAATTTCATAATGTGGCACTGCTATTCCCAGGCACAATGAAGAAAATTGGGTAATCCATCCTTAAATGAAGACATCATTGCTCCAAATGACTGAGAATGAATTTTAAATGTAGGACTTGTATTATATGATAATTTTTCACTCAGTGAGACTTGCTGGAGGAATATTTTACTTTCACTACTTGGCACATTGTTGTAAAAAAGAAAAAAAATCCCTTCATCTAATTTACTGCTGAGATGACATTTAAAAGAGATAAAAGAAACACACACAAAATAAAGTCCAGAAGCAACCACAAACAAAAATGCAATAAAATTTTGAAAATCCACGCACTTGGTGTTTTGGTGGCATTGAACTGACAGATTTTCCAATCTATTGGATGTCACTCCTGATAATAGCCAAGCACAGTTTTAATTCACTTTTTCAAATGTTAGACAGCGGCACCATTAATGTACCTGTGCATCCGGTGAGTTGAAAAAGAACAGGAAATATAAAGCATGATGGACCCTGCCCATGGCTGCACACACTTTTCCATGTTCCTGACCACTGGGGTACCAGACTCTGACCTCACATCTGGCTCTCAGTCTAAAACCCAGGTCTGGCTGCGGACCCAACTCACACTCAAACCCATGGCTCACATCTGTACGAATGAGTGAGTGAACTGGATGCCAAATCCCACAAGTTCTGAAATGATCCGATTGCAGATTCTCGGAGTTTTACTGGGGCAGGTGATACTTTTGAATTGGTTCGGAAAGCCGATCTAATGAGGTGCCAAATAAATCTCTTTCTGGTTACTCAACTCCATTATTTTTAGAAGGTAGACACAAAGTGTTGGAGTGACTCAGCGGGTCTGTCAGCATCTCTGGAGAAAAAGGTTGGGTCAGGACCCTTCTTCAGACACTTATTTTTAGATTGTATTTTGAAGTTCCAACCTCTCATCTGTACAACTGTTCTGGGCAAACAGTGCCAACCATGCTATTCGTAGGTTGATGTTATCATTTGGGTGGGCTGTCGTTAACATGTAACCTGTACTAACAAGGTGAAGTGGACTGTGGCTGGAACAGTAATGCAGGCAGTGACCTTATACAGGAAGCAATGAATAATGGCATGACGTGACAGAGTGGATAGCAAAGGTTTTCAGAAGCTGCGCTAGATCGCAGAGATGGTAAGGTTGAAAGCTGTCATGTATTTCCAGGGAGCCTGGAGACCTATCAGTAACAGTAAAGCTAAAGGATAAATGGGGTTAGCAGGGGTCAATGTTGAAAACTTGGCTTCTGTGTTGCAAAGTTCAATGGCAGAGAATGCAGCTCTGGAGGTTATATCCTATTTAAATGCATTTCCAGCTTCAGACATTACCCAGTTCACAGCATCACACATATGCCATCAATTTCCAGCAGAAATGCGAACATCCCATTTACACATTTCACTTCGATGTAAGCCACACATCCAAATTTCCTGACGTGCACATCGCCAGGACAAGCTCAAACACAAGGAAGGAAAATAAATTAGTGTTAGCAAAGAAATCCAGCTAAAGCCAACAGTGAACAACAAATCCCAAGGACCCGATGAGCTACAGATGTCTGAGCCTCTGCCGACAGTTGGTTCTCTGGTTGTCATCTTCCAATATTCTATGCATTCTACAGTTCTTGCATATCAGACTTTTGCAAATGTGATGTGTCACTTCGTCAAAGGAGTGCGAGATAAAACCGGGAACTCTGGAATTGTCAGCCTGACATTGGCTGTTTGGAAAAAGCTGGTGTCTAAAATAATTGAGATGACATTAAGATACTTTGAAAACAATATGATTGAGCAGACTTAGCGATTCAGAGTTATAGAGCATGGAAACAGGCCCTTCGGCATAATTCGTCCATGTTGGATGAGATGCATATCTATGCTAATCCTATTTGCTTGCATTTGGTCCTTATCCCTCTCAATCTTTCCTCTCCATGTATCTGTCCAAATGTATTTTAAGTATCGTCTATCACCTCCTTTGTTAGCTCATTCCATGCACCCACCACATTTGGAGATAGATTCTTGATTAGTACAGGTGTCAGACGTTATGGGGAGAAGGCAGGAGAATGGGGTTAGGAGGGAGAGATAGATCAGCCATGATTGAATGGCGGAGTAGACGATGGGCCGAATGGCCTAATTCTACATCACTTATGATCACCCTCCGGTCCTTGTTAACTCAACGTGTATTTATGAAATCCTGTTTGACAAATCCACTGGAATTCTTTGCAAATGTATCTAAAGACTAACCCATCGATATGATGCATTTGCATTTTCAGGAGGTTTTTTCAATTTCATCGCACATGGGAGGATGCTGAACAAATTTGGAACACATGAAATTGGGGGCAATGTACTAAAACCACTTGAGAGCCAAGGAACAGATAGAAAACAAAGGAGTCCTTCTCTGGTTGGGAGACCAGGAAGACTATTGAACCTCAGGGATCGATGCTTAAGTCTGGGTTTATTCACAATCTGTTTCAATGATTCGGCTGAGGGAATCAATTGTAACATTTCCAACTTAATAATGATACAAAACTAAGTTGGAAAGTGTGCAGTGGTGAGAAGTGGCTACAAAGAGATATAGACAAACCAATTGAATGGACAACTACAAAGCTAACAGAGTACAGCGTGGGGAAACAGTTCTGCAGAAAGAAAGAGAAACTTTGAAAGGCTTTTAAATGGTGAAAGATTGGAAAGTGTTGATCTTCAATTGAGTCTGGGTGTTTAACTGCACAGTCACTAAACACTAAAGTCGGGGGTGGGGGGGTGGTGAGTGCATGGAGGCAACACACAAAGGCAGAGGGAAGGTACCCTGACCACATGAATGGTGGATGTTAATTAACACAATTGTTGCCCTTACCCCTATGGCATCCTATGATATTCATGTCACAAGAGCAGACATGTGCAGTATAACTAGAATGGGTTATTCTTATGGAGGTACAGGCACAATATGTAAAACTCCATTTGGGTTTAAACACAACATCAAGATCAGCAGCCAAATAAATAGGACTTCTGATTAGGACAAAAATAGGGCAAAGGTCTGAAGATGGTACTCGACCCGAAACGCCATCCATTCCTTCTCTCCAGAGATGCTGCCTGTCCTACTGAGTTACTCCAGCATCTTGTGCCATACAAACCAGCACCATCTGCAGTTCCTTCCTACACAGGACAAAATTCATCCTGTATTTATCTCAACCACATAAAGATGGGAACAATTATACCGCCATAGGCAATGGTTTCCCATATGCTACCAAATGCTACAGAAATCTGGTTCAGTGAATAATCTACTTGAAATAACGGATATTTTCCCAGTTTTTCCATAATAAATAGAAATAAGGAAGTTACTGAGAATTCTCTTTACCCATGGAATTCTCACGAGGTCTCGTTAAACTGTTGTACATCAACGTTCATCACAACCGTAGCAGACTTAACTTAAAAGCCTGTGCATTGGCATTCATTCAATACACCAGTGTCTTATATTGCCTTACATTGCACCTCAGACTGATATACTTTTATCCTATTAATCCTGATCCTATTAATTTTTATTGATATTCTCTTGATCTAACTTTCCTAAATAGCATTAATTTATCTCTTCTGATTAGACATTGAACATCCATCAAGCAAGAGAAAGAGTTAAAACTTCATTTAGATGACTGTTCATTGAGCTAATGAATGGCCCTGAAACAAACGTCAACTCTATTACTCTTTCCGCAGATGCTTCCTGACCAGCTGGATGTTTCCAGCATTTTCCAGTGTTTATTTTGGATTTTCAACATCTGCATTTGTTTTTTCGATTTTCCTCAAATTTGATGAAGGGACATTATTCCATATTCTTTGACGATTGACTATGCCTAACTCCTAGGATTGTGGAGCATTAGTTTTGAAGAAGAGATATGGAAAAGTTTAGATCTTTGCTCAGGTGGGCCACTGGCAGTGGGATGGGGAGATGGTTGTGATCAGCTGAGGTGCGTGTTACCATGAAGGATGATAAGCCCTGGGTCCTGTGACGGCAGAGTCTAGCAATCTGGGGTGAGGTGGGAAATCCAACTATCAGTAGGCGTTCCCATGCCAATCTCCATAGCAACAAACATGCCTGGGAACCAACAAAAGCCATCCGTTGTGAAGGATTGCTTCTGTAAGTCTGGTCCATGTGGTCCAGGGAACGCACATGTGCAAAACAATTTCATTGAAGTCGCATCAACATGTGTGATGATCACTAACCTACTCAGCCATTCAGACTCAATGTGATAGTAATTTAGTTTAGAGATAGAGTGTGGAAACAGGACCTTCGGCCCACTGAGTCCATGCTGACCAATGAAAACCCCTACACTAGTTCTATCCTCGACACTCGGGACAATTTACAGAAGCCAATTAACCTGCACGTCTTTGGAATGTGGGTGGAAGCCGGAGTGATCGGTTGGAAAACCCACACGGTCACAGGGAGAAAGCGCAAACTCCATCCAGACAGCATCCGTAGTTGGGATTAAACTCGGGTCTCTGTCGCTGTAAGGCAGCAACTCTACCATTGGGCCACTGGGCCGCCCCTGCAATATGCGGAGTCCAGGCATTGATTTGGTGATGACTTCATTTACTGATCATGCTTTACTTAAATTACTAGGTGATACAATCACAATCACTGTGATGTGGGAGAATATTCTTTGCACAGCATTTAGTCACATTGCAGAAAATATCACCACTAACCATCAGAGGGCACTTTAGACACAGTTAACAAGTGTCATTCCTTCATTCAGCTGCTGCACAAAGTGACTTACATCATTCAGTCAGTGTCAAACTGAAACCCATGGGTCGGCCTGTCAGATTATAACTTCAGAACCAATATCACAGCAACCCCTCCCGGCAAGTGAAAGCATAGACCAAATGCATGGATTTGTTGAACAATTCACAGGAAACTGTCAATTACATCTGCAACATTCAATTAACGCACGACATAACAGTGACAGTATTTCTAAAGAAGTACTCCTAAAGAAGTCTGAAGAAGGATCTCAACCCGAAACATCACCTATTCCTTTTCTCCAGTGATGCTGCCTGACCAACGGAGTCACTCCAGCATTTTGTGTTTATCGACAGTATTTCTAAAATTCAGTTTGAAAATTCACATTAATTGAAGCAAATGCAACCTAAGTAAATGCCACGAATTCCAAAAGGGATCTCGTTCTGTAATGTAATTAAAAAAAAGCAACTGCAGATGCTGGCTTACACCAAAGATAGACACAAAATGCTGGAGTAACTCGGCACATTCGGTCAGGCAGCATCTCTGGAGAAAATGAACAGGTCATGTTTTGGGTCAGGACCCTTCTTCACACTGGTTGTAGTGGGTCGGAGGGTTGGATTTGAAGCAAGAGGACAAGAACAGGACAAATCAGGGCTAGTAACACCCTGCCTGAGGTCATCTGCCGCTGGTCCTAATTTGTCCTGATCACTTACTATTTAGGTTAAAATTAGGTGGTATTCCAATTGAGACTCGAGTCATAAGGTGCTCACTTCGAACTGGCTGATTACCAATGAAAGCAGAAATTATTTAAGCAACAGTCAAGAAGACTATAGCCCTGGCTCTTCCAACATCAACATGTTAAATTATGGTCACACAGTTAATCTTCCCAGTCTGAGAAGACATTAGCCTTAGACCTTATGGACTGGGAAATAAATCCTCCAGGATTTCTACTGCCAACCAGCAATCCCTGCCTTGAGATGCCGGCCAGTATGAGGATGAGCCACGACCTGGCTGCTTCGAGTGATTTGCCCACTAACATTCACAGTCGCTTTTCAGTGTACAACGACAGCCATTTGGAGAATGTGAATTTTCTTGTACCCAATGTCAACTGACAGTGCTGTGAAGAGAGGCTGAGAGTGGGAATGAACATAACATTTGTGTTTCTCAAGAAAATATATTCTGTGTTTTTTTTAAAAAACGTTTTGGCCTGTAACATACAGTAAGATTCAGTTATCTAGATAGTTCAATACTAAGCTCACTGGCTATTGATTCTCACACTTCCTGCAACCTACCAGGGCTCCTGGTCTTGTGTTCCCACTGATACACTTTTTTTTTGTCCTCTTTAACATACCAGAGCCCCGATTCCTGCACTTCCTTTAACACACCGAACACTGGTTCCTGCACACTGTTGAACACTCTCCTGTCCACATGCTCCCTTTAACGCACATTAGGGATTCTGAGTCACACATACCTTTCATGCATCAGTGTCCCAGTTCTAACGTTCTCTTCAAACGTTACAAGGCATTCTACGCCCAAACCTCCAGACTCAGAAACAGCTTTATTCCAAGAGCTATAGCGGCTCTGAACCGGCCCTGTTGAGTGGCCCCTCACCCCCCTGGACTGTCTCCCTCGGATGGTCTCCACAAACAGCTTATTTATTTATTTTACTTTTCTTTTTCATCGGTTGGAAGCTGCATACTAAATCTCGTTGCACTGACGTGCAATGACAATAAAATATATTATTATTATTATTAAACTCAAAAGGACCCTGTTTCCTGCCCTCCCTTGATGGTTTCTGGATTATTTTGAATATTTATTTATATCCTTGCACTGTATCTAAAAAAAAAAACTGATAGTATGTTGGAGTACTGCACAACTTTTATCCAATAGTCCAGAAAATGAAAATCTTGAAACGGCCATATTAAGGAGGCATCTGCACACCAAAGCAGCGTACAGAGGCCAAACTGGATCTGCAACAGGTACCCAAATACTGTAAGCCTAATCCTGGAGCACAGCCACAGACTGTAAACTGCTTAAGGGAAGTCACACATATGGAGGCTTTGAATGACCCAGCCTGAAGGGGTGCATTCTTTCCCCACCTGGTGGAAGACGGGGATATCCTTGGATTTACATTAAATGTAAAATTTCTGCTGGAACATCATTCTTGAACTTCCGAGACCCCTGTATTTCCAAGCTTGCGCCGCCCGGCCTTCCCCCACCCCAGCTAATGTGGGAAACGTCGCATCTGGGATCCTATTATGGACACCTTACCGGATCAAATGTGCGGTACACTCTTCAACCTTCTCCCAACATTCGCGGAGCTGGGGCGCCCTGCAACGGATTTGGAGTTCGCAGCCCGCTACGGTGCCGGGGGCTAAACGCCCCTCCGACGGAGCCCCCATCCGCAGTTGGGAACGGAGAGGTTAAGATTAAAGGAGTTTCTTCCAGAGGCAATTCGGACTGTAAATGATTCCCCGCCTTTCTACCACGCTAAAAATCTTCCATTCGGAAATCCGAAAATGTCCGAAATCCGACAAGTGTCTGGGGTGCACTACTACTCTAGTCCAGAAAATGATCTTTTCCTTCGAAGTTATTACAGAGGTTATTATCTGTAAACAGAATAAGTAATGTGCACAGTGTTATGATTGAGGTTTATAGATTTGTTTGGTGCATTTTTTGTCCTGTTTGTCTTTTTGCATTAAAATTTCCGTGAGCATTGCCACTTTCATTTCACTGCACATCTCGTATGTGTATGTGACAAATAAACTTGACTTGACTTGACTTGAACTTGGTCTTCAGTGGGTGGACCATGATTGCAAATCAAGACACAAGGAACTCCAGATGCTGGAATCTTGCTTAGAGCACAACGTGCTGGAGTAACTCAGTGGGTCAGGCACCATTTCTAGAGTACATGGATAGGTAACATTTCGGGTGGGGACCGTTCTTTAATGCAAATCCTTCATTGCTACAGCGAAAATGCGGAAAGTTTTGAAACTAAGATGGATACTGACACATAAACATTCAGCAGGGTAAGAAACAAAATGCTGGAGTAACTCAGCGGGTCAGGCAGCATCCCTGGAGAGCATGGATAGGTGACATTTTGGGTTGAGACCCTTCTTCGGACATTCAACAGGATTAAATCAGTTTTTGAAATGTTCTACAAACAAAGCAGAGAGTTAAGGGCCTGTCCCACGATGAGAGTTCACCCAAGAGCTCTCCAGAGTAAAAAAAAAAAAATCAAACTCGTGGTACCTCATCACAAGTATTTTTTTTACTCTTGGAAATGTTTTACACATGTCGAAAAAACTTCACGGGTTTCCGCGTTTCCCGAGTACCTGCCGTTAGCATTACGAGCCGCTACGAGACATCCATGAGCTCCGACGTACCCGCTACATACATTCTACATACTTACCACGAGTTTGATTTTTTTTTTTTTAAACTTAGGAGAGCTCTTGGGTGAACTTGCATCGTGGGACAGGGGCTTAAAGGTGCTGCATGTGAATGGCTGGTTCGATCCTGCAAGGCTTCGCTTGGCCAGCATCCAAACAAATCAACGATCAGCAGTGCCTTTGCACGTTCTGCCGCACTATATCGTTCGAGAAGATGGATCAGCCCAGCTGGCCTTTGCTAATGCCATTTCAAGTGGATACAAATTATCACCATCGCAGAGTTGCAAGCACTCCCAAGTCATTAGAGACAGATGAGTGCCCATTCAATCCTAGCAGGATTCCGACTGAGCCCGGAGTTTATCCATATAAATCCCAGGAGGCAGAACTGCTAATCCCAGCGTAATGTGTGCATGCAGCAAACATCATTTCTTCTCATTTTACCAAATACATTCAACCATCGCAGGATTGCCAGAAGTACCCGAGCAAAGGTTTATAAAGTCTCCTAAAGTACCTTCTGATGAATTTCATGCAATCTTCCGGGATAGACAATCTGAAGTAGTTTCATTAATTTGCACTCATGACACAGGAATATTTTGAATCAGGTTCAAAGTGATGACGGTCATACCTTAAAGGGCCTGTCCCACGAACATGCGACTGCATGCGGCAAGCGAAACCTAACGTGGTCGCTTGAGCCGTACGGCCTCGCGGTGCCGGTCCCACTTCGATCGCCGGAGCCGTATCGAGTTGTGCGGAGCTGGTCCCGACATCGCACGGGGCTCCGAACAACTGACACTGTTCAAAAATTCCGCAAGGCAACGGCCTGCCGGCCCGCAGCCGCATTGAGGCCGTACGCACCGCCTCGACGGGCGTACACACCGTCTTGATGCCATACGCACCATCTCCAATATACGCAGCGTCTTGACGGCGTACACCTAGCGCGCACTTCCCGCGGACTTAACTCAAACTTCACGTCAACTCGAATGTGATCACTCGACCTCCGCGCAGCCTCGCTTCCGGTTTGGTTGCGCTCGGCGCATGCTTTCGCAAGCTGGTGGGACCGGCCCTGTACGGGGATCACTCAACCTCCGCCCGGCCCATGCGTGGCCCCCGCTTCCGGTTTGGTCGCGCTTGCCGCATGAAGTCGCATGCTCATGGGACAGGCCCTTAAGTAGTAAGTTTCCTCAGTGTTAAGAGAAGCACCAAGAGTAAGTGTTTCGCTGGTGCATCCACAGTAATTTAACATCGGTCAGCACAGTTGTACTATCAATCATTTGACCATTTCCATTTAGAAATGAAAGATTATCCACATGCCAGCACCTTCCATGTAAGCGACGGGGAGAAATGCTGCCAAATTGAGCTTTAATCATGCACATCCATAAAATTCCTGATGATACACACACATTTCTTGCCAAGCTAATTATAAAGATCCATATGCGAGTGGCGTTTCCTTTCAAATGCACAAATGTACTTCAAATGAGCGAATGAATCAATTCAATTGCCACAAAGTTGAAAATTATAATGAAAAGATGAATACTTCCTGATATTCTGCAATGCAAGCCAGCTTCATTCCTAAAGGGTGATTATGCACTTGCCAACTAACCTAGAC
This sequence comes from Leucoraja erinaceus, assembly GCF_028641065.1. Taxonomy (NCBI): domain Eukaryota; kingdom Metazoa; phylum Chordata; class Chondrichthyes; order Rajiformes; family Rajidae; genus Leucoraja; species Leucoraja erinaceus. The sequence goes on along the minus strand of NC_073402.1, from coordinate 19,619,454 downwards.
CTATGTCTGGCCATGACGTGCAAGTCCAACAAAGAATGAACTACAAATAACTGACAGCCAGTAATTCTCAACTCTTAGTCGGTTTGATTTGGCCCTTTCGTTTCAAGTGCTGTCCAGTTGGTGCGAGGGGAACAAACATTTTAAAATCAGCAGACTTGAGCCCCAACTTGAGCCCCAACTTAGTCCAAGGTGTCTCGTTGCGATGAGGCTCCATCTATCTCCATATGTATTCAGCAAAATCAGCAAGTCCCTTTTGTACTCTGGCCCATGTTGAATAGCGTTAATTTAGATTTGTTGTATATCTCAAATTACAACGGACATACCTTGTTCTGTGCAAATTGGTTCCTTTACCACAACAATGGCTCCATCTAGAAGAATGGCTGCCACACAGCACCAGAGAGGACGGATTGATCCTGACGTCGTGTATTGACTGTGTGGAGTTTGCATGCTCTCCCTGTAACCGCGTGGGTTTTCTCTGGGTGCTCTGGTTTTCTCCCACATCCAAAAGGTTTGAGATTTTGTAGATTCTATATATTTCTATATAGCTTCTATATATTTAAAAAATGTATTTATTTGGCCTCTGCAAATTGCCCCTACTATGTGGGGAGTGGATGAGAAAGTGGGATATAACTGGTGCGAACAGGTGACTGATGGTCAGTGTGGACTCAGTGGGTCGAACAGCCTATTTCTATGCTGTATCTCCAAAAACTAAAACGTGATAATTATCTGTAAAGATTATGAAACATCTTCAGATATAAATGGCATTGTATATCAGTTTATGATGGCTCCAACATTATCCCACACTACCTAACTCAATGCCCCTCAAGGTTGCTATTGGGACTAAAACAAATAATATATTCTACTACGTTACACAATTATTAATCCACACAGCAATGTGGCATTTAGGGATTTGGGTAAAGTGTAGCCCAAATTAACTGGCAATGAAGCAGGTATGTACAAGACAAATGCCAGTGACTTACTGTTGCAAATCCAGCAACCATTGAGCCCAAAGACATCACGAAACACAAAGATCCAAGCTCCCATCGCAAATTTCTGAAGCGATGGAAGACAGCCTGGAAATATTTCTTATCACAAATCTCTCCGGGAAAAATGTCAATCAATTTCCAGGTCACATCTTTTAAATGGAGATAAACATAAGCACATGTTGATTTATAGGAGGCTGCTGGTATTTAGTTTGAAGAAGTGAATGTGCAAATACAGCAACCGATTAGACACATCATAAATTAGTCTTAAGTGCATGGAGGTTTGATGAAGGAGGTCTTGCTGCAATTGTACAGGGAATTTGATGAAACCACATCTGGGATAATATTTGCAGTTTGGGACGTAGTACCACAGAAGGAGATACTTTCATTTGCCGATGCAACATTGCAATGCTAAGTTACACTTCAGGAATAAAGGGTCAATATGGGACTAGTTGCAGATGAAGATATTTTTGGCATCTTATAATTGTACGGACTGTTAATGCATCTCCAAGGATACAAGATTCTCTTTAAATCAGAAATAAAAGCTGCACTTACTGAAGTACAATACGTTAAAGAAATTAGATAGAGGATTCAAAGTCACAATGTTAGAAGCAGAAAAGTGCAAGGACAGAAATAAAAAATCTGAAAAAGGGACTCGACCCAAAACATCACCTATTCCTTTTCTCCATAGATGCTGCCTGACCCGCTGAGTTACTCCAGCTTTTTGTGTCTATCTTCAGAACAAAAGCAGGCTTGGTTGGAGCTTTCCCAGAGTGGAAAGACCAACATTAAACCAAGTACACCATTCTGTCTTGGAGCTCCTTATGCGGAGGTTGCAGGTAGTGGAAGGTAAGACTAAGGTAAGACCTTCCACTACCTGCAACCCCCGGCAACCACCTTCAACAAGCATCGCAACCTGCTTCGACTAAAAAATTACCGATTTTTAAAACGGCAACCTATTTTTAGTCGCGGCCGGTTTTGAATTTTTTGAAATAATCGCCGGAACATAGAAGAAGCGGAAGAAGCGGGAGACTGACAAAAACCTTCGAGAACCTCCAGGAACGGCACGGAAACCTTGTGTGGGGCGCAAAGTCTCCAGAGGTTTACATTCAGGTTTCCTAAGTGGGACAGGGGCAACTGGGGATGAACTTGAAGGATAATTTCAGATGTGATACAATGTGAGCACAATAATTTTGTCCTTCCATTAAGAGTTTGAACAGAAATTTACGTCAGTTCAATAAAAATCCAGCAAAATATAGATATTTGCAAAATATGTGACAAATCAATAAGTAATAAGTAGCAAAATTAGAGGAAATATATTAGAGAGAAATTTCCAAGTTAAACGGTTATGCAAATTCAATTACATGTAATCATTTCAAATAACTGCTCCACTGCGTACATTATTCAGCTTAAACTGAAAATGTACATTTTTCTTATTTCTTACAGCTTGCTGTAATAAAAATCACTAAAATATATTATTGAACAGTTTAATGGCTTATTCTCCAGTGAATTGAATAAGATTGATAGTCCGCTCCTTTGAGACGCAATGCACCCTTTCTCTGGCAATCAATTCCTTTCAAGCATTGCACTTGAATAAGAATTGCTTCATGTTTGACCATTTTTTAATGAAAGAAAATATGAGAGAGGAGAATATGTGGCAAGGTGCCTCTGAGGCTTGTACATAGCTCAATGCATGATAATAACAAGAATAGCAGGAAAAGACACAATGTGCAGGAATAATTCAGCGGGTCAGGCAGCATCTCTGGACAACATGGATAGGTGACGTTTCGGGTTCAGATTCAGATTCAATTTTAATCGTCATTGTCAGTGTACAGTACAGAGACAACGGGTTGTGACTCTTCTTCAGACTGATTGCGTTTGGGGAAAGGGGGAGGAAGCTAGAGTGCTTTTTCCTCACCACAATCAGTTTGAAGAAGAGACCCAGCCCGAACCATATCCTACCCATGTTCTCCAGAGATACTGCAGTTCCTGTTTATTCCTCTTAAGAATAGCAGGAGTTGTCCACTCAGCCCTTATGCCTACTCTACCTACTCTGTCTTTCAAAGTTATAGATGATCGTAGAGTTCCCTGCCACTTTCCTGCTTTTTGCCACTAACCCTTACCCTCCATCCTTTGAAAGTATATGGTTCTTTCTTAAAAATACTCAGCAACTGAGTCTTTGCAATCCTCTTGTGAATTGAATTCCAAAGATTCTGGACAATCTAGCCAGAGGAAATAACAACTCCACATATAATTTTAGGCAACATCTGTGGAGGAAATTACAAACTGATCTTTCTTTCCTTGGACTCGTTCATTGCCAGAGTGAGGCCACATGCAGACTGAAGGAACAGCACCTCTTGGGCAGCTTATGACCCAACAGTGCAAACATCAAATTCTCCAATTTCAAGGAACATCTCCCTACTGCTTCTCTCTTTCCTGTGCTTCCCCTTCACCCCAGCACACGCTGATTACGCCCACAATCTCCCACCTAAACCTGCTCCTTTGGCCTCCTTTGCACACCCATCTTCCATCCCAGAGACGCGTTTCATTTTTATCCTTTTTTTCCTCTACCTCTCATCCCCTTTTTCTTATATCCCTCCTTCTGGCTTTACATTTTATCTCCTTATTTGACAATCTTTGTCTCTTTTTCGATACAATATGATATGATAGAACTTTATTTATCCCGGGAGGAAAATTGGTCTAATTTTCACTCCATTTTTTAATTTCTGGCTTTTGTCACAAACTCCACCCATTTCAGCCAATAAAACTCTGAAGAAGCATCACCTATTCCTTCTCTCCAGGGATACTGCCCATCCCGCTGAGTTACTCCAGCTTTTTGTGTCTATCTTCAGTTTAGACCAGCATCTGCAGCTCCTTCTTATACCCCTGATCTGTATCCATTTGTCGCTTGCCAGGCTTTGAGTCCCCACCTCTCTTTTCTAGCATTCTCCCCCCTACTACAATCAGTCTGAAGGTGGGTCCAGATCACAAATGTTATCTGTCTATTCCCTCCACAGATGTTTCCTGACACACTGAGTTCCTGCAGCAAAATCTCGTGTTTCGCTCAAGAATCCAACATCTGCAGTTCCTTGTGTCTCCGCTTAGTTCAGCTCCTTGGGAATTTTCTTGCCCAATTCCCAAAGAGTAGGTCAAATCTTGCCCCCTCCCTTGTAGGGCCTCTACATATTGCCTGGGGAAACATTCCTGAACACACTTGCTAAATTCCACCCCATCCAAGCTCTTGGCACTATGGTCGTCCCAGTCTATATTGGGAAAGTTAAAATCTGCAATGACAACCCTATTAGTCCTGTAGCTGCCTGCAATCTCTTGAAACATTTGTTCCTCTAATTCCCGTTCACTATTTGGGGGCCTATCATACAATCTCAAGAAGGTGATCATCTAGGCAGGGATAGAGGCCTTTCAGCCCATCAAGTCTACACCGCCCATCAAGTGTCCATTAATACTCATCCCATATTCATCTTATTCCAGTATGTTACTACATTAGTATACCTTCTGGCTACTATCCTTTTGCAACATGTTAATGTGTTGAATATGAGGATAAAATTCATCTGCAGTGCTCACTGTGACAGGACAGGCAATGGAGACAAGTGAGTTTGAGGATTGAAGGATAATTGAATGATAAAAAAATGGCTAAGAATGAAAAATATAAATATGCAAAGGCATGTTCACAAGTTATAGGAGGAGAATTAGGCTATTCGGCCCATCGAGTCTACTCTGCCATTCAATCATGGCTGATCTATGCCTCCTCATCCCATTTGCCTGCCTTCTCCCCATAACCCCTGATACCCAATCTAATCAAGAATTTGTCTATCTCTGCCTTAAAAATATCCACTGACTTGGCCTCCACAGCTCTCTGTGGCAATGAGTTCCACAGATTGAACAGATTGAGAACGTTTTAAAAACCAGGACAGGATAATATAAATGTCCATAAACTAAAAGGATCAAGATAAAAAAAACTGGCAAGAATATATAAAGAGACAGTCAGAGCTCCGTACAAGTATAATGTGGAAGCAGTTGCTAAGGAATGCATTGATCACTCAGACAAGACAGAAAAACTGATAATAGAAAATAAGCAATGGGCAGATATTTTGAACACATATTTTGTATCCTGTTGAGACAAGATGGCACTAAAAGCATCCCAATAAAAGTAATGAAAATATAGGGACAGAGAGGAAAGAGGAACTTTGTCACACCAATGAAAGATAAACTAAGCAAAACTAGTTGGACTGCAGGTTGACAAGACTGCTAGATCATAGGGCGACCTGTGGTGCAGCAGAAGAGTTGCTGCCTTACAGTGAATGCACTGTAAATTGTCCCTAGTGGGTGTAGGATAGTGTTGATTCACGATAGCGGGGATCGCTGGTCGGTGTGGACCTGGTGAGCCAAAGGCCCTGTTTCCGCGCTGTATCTCTAAACTAAATATTAAATACATCATATGTTCTTAAAAAAGTGGCTGCCTAGGATAATGGATGCATTGGTTGCGAAGTCCACTATGTTTTAGATAAGTCCACCATATTGGAACACCGCAATTTCAAGAGGAGGGATTCAGAAAGCTGGAAACTGTATGTCAGGTGGTATAACATTTGTCACTGGAAAAAGGCTGGCATCCACTCTGATGGAAGTCGAAGCTGGTCATTAACAAAAACATAGTAGAAAGAAACAGTGAACATGGTTGTATACAAAGAAAAGTATGATGCTTTCCTGATGTTCTTTAAGGAAGTAAAAAGAGTGCCGGTAGATATACATGTATACAAAGGGACTGCAGATGCTGTTTCAGAACAAAGATAAGACACAAAGTCTGTCTGAAGCAGGGTTCTGACCCAAAGAGTTACCCATCCTTTTTCTCCTTTTTCTCCTGAGATGCTGTCTGATCCACTGAGTTACTCCAGTATTGTGTGCAATACAGTACAGCTTTCATGTACAAGATCTATGTAGCGCAATGCAGTTGAAAAAAAGACTGGATTCCTTCAGAATCTCTGAAATGCGTGGAGAAGAATAACAGAACACGGATTTATTCTTCAACTCCCCCTCCCATTCCCAATCTCACCTTTATGTCCTGGGCCTCCTCCATTGTCACAGTGAGGTCCAGCGCAAATTGGAGGAACAGCGCCTCATATTTCGCTTGGGTAGCTTACACCCCAGCGGTGTAAACATTGACTTCTCAAACTTCAAGTAGCCCTTGCTTTCCCTCCCTCTCCATCCCCCTCCCCATTCCTAGTTCTCCCACTAGTCCAACTGTCTCCGGCTACATTCTACCTCTGTCCCGCCCACTCCCCTGTCATTAGTCTGAAGAAGGGTCTCGACCCGAAACGTTGCCCAGTCCTTCTCTCCAGAGATGCTACCTGACCCGCTGAGTTACACCAGCATTTTGTGTCCACCTTCGATTTAAACCAGCATCTGCAGTTCTTTTCTACACACATTTATTATTAAACTGTTATGTCAGTCAGCTTTGAATGAAGATTGCCGGTGACATGCAACTTCTGAGAAGAAGCTTATTTACAGATTTCCTCATCGCAGTGGCCTTCAACACAGTTTGGCTGGCAGCAGCAGTGCTAGCCTTAATACCTGCAGCAGTTACTATTGCACTGATTTTTGTATTTATTATTGTATTCATAATTACTGTGTTTGTACTGTGTAAGCTTCATGTAAACATAAATAGGGTACACAGTCAGAACCTTTTCCCTGGGGTAGAAATGCCAAAAATTACAGGGCATAGCTTTAAAGCCCTGTCCCACGGTACGAGTTAATTCCAAGAGCTCTCCCGAGTTTGCCCTGATTCGATCTCGGAGATTTACGGTAATGACCAGTCGTTGGTACTCGGGGCTCTCGTGGACATTTTGTAACAAGTGCTTACTTGTCGTTAGCGAGTCTTCCCGAGTACCTGCTGTTAGCGTTACGAGCCGCGAAGAGACGTCCCCGAGCTCCGACGTACCCGCTACGTTCATTCTCCGTGCTTACCACGTGTTTGGGTTTTTTTAAACTCGGGGGAGGTCTTGGAATGAACTTGTACCGTGGGACAGGGCTATTAAGGTGAGAGGCAAAGTTTAAGGGAGATGTGCAGAGCAAGTTATTTATTATATAGTGGTCGGTGCCAGGAATGCATTGCCAGGGCTGATGCAGATATGATAGTGGCATTTTTAATATGTTTTTAGATCGGTACAGGGGTCTTGTTTTTTTTTTAAACAGTATCTCCTAGTTCCAGACATTCCATTAAGAGGAAACATGCTCTCTACATTCACCATGTCAAGAATCCTTGTAGAAATATGGAACAAAATCCCCCTTTTAAAATAACTGATTTATTTAATAATTCAATAGGAAAATCATTGCCAATTTCTAAATCATCCCTGTTTAGAAAAGGGACTTAAGAATGAGCAGCCTGGCCCTGGACTCGATTGAGCATTGTAATCCTTCCTGTTTAAAGAACATCAGCACATAATCAAAGATTCACACAATGTGGAAGGAGGCCATTCAGTAGGTATGTTGCAAAACCTACCTGAATCGTCGTTGAGAATCTGCCCCAGCCCTTGTGCGCGATTTTGCCGCTGTTTAGAGGGGGCGGGTTTAAAACGCAATTTTTACTAGGCTGTTGCAATCGAAAATGTTCAGCCTAGTAAATCATTAACGAAAAATCGCTGAAAGACCCCGTCGCAAAAGGTATTATTAGTTTTTATGGCCTTGTATAATAGTTATAGTAGTTTAAAAATCACTCTCTAAACCCGCGACCTCTCGCAGCCCCAGGGTTTTATAAAGCAAACAATTAAAGGTATGTACCTTATTTTTACATTAAAAGGGGCTTCTCAAGAACCCTGTATATAAAGTTTTCTATAGCGAGTAGTTCATTTTGGGCTCTTTATATCCCGCAGTATTTTTCTGGGCATTTGAGGGCACAAATCTACCGCAATGTGAACGTTCTAAACCAGCGCGTTCACAGGAACCCACTAGAAAGCTGATTTAAAATGGACTTTAATTTACTGCAATTGAACACTAAATTCCTTCCATTTGGCCTATAAATTAATGTAAATGAGATTTTAAAATCATGTTTTATTGTGAATTATTTATGAATATTATTTGGATACTTGGGCTATTTAAAAACGTTAATCATTTATTAAGAAATGGATAGTAGTTTAGATCTAGTAATTGAAGTTTGAAATTAGCTACACTTGGGTAACTAACTAATTATATGCTTTAATTTCAGGTCATCCAAGTTAGATTATTTTATGTTTGTTTCAGAATGGTTCAATCTATGATAACTGAAAATTTCATTCAGTTCTCTTAATTTTTAAGAAGGTTATGGGCTTTTGACTGCCCACGATCACAGCTTTTTTGTTATGTCCATAGAAAATCAATAGGGAACAAGATGCTAATTTCCGAGTATGAAAATGGCCATAACTTTTTAAATACTTGAGATATGAAAGTGAATTAGGTGTCAAATTAAACTTCTTTTTATGCTTAATCTGATGGGATAAATTGCAGACTTGATTTTTTAAATCTCAAAATTTTGTAACATTGCTACATTCAGCCCATCGTATCCATGCCAGGCTTCAGAGAAGAAGAGAAAACATGGCTCTTTTCAAATCTTTCATCAATGCCCTTGGGTATTTTGGATCAGCCAGACCAATGAATCACTTCTAGTTCCTAGCTGATTACACTCATCACTTTGGCACTTGGTAAATTTATTTTCTGTTTTCCTCGGCAGTTTACAGTTTACAAATAAACAGATTATTTCCGATCAAGAGAGATAAATGCACTGACCTGATGCCTGTGTGCTGCATTGATATTTTGGATAGATTAAAAAGAGCTTACTTTCTCCAGGCTGTGATAAATCCAATGAATCACTTGCCCTTTGTCAGTCTCCAAGGCAGACACTCATTGCTTTTCATTGCCAAATACAAACAAACCTTATTAAATGGGAAATTAAATTTAATTCACAGTATTGAATTGATATGATGACTCCCATCATCAAATATAAATATTTTGTTTAAAAATTAGATATTAAAATTGATGGGTGACTGTGATATAGAAGGTAGCTAGCTGCTGCCTCAAAACTCCAGTGAACTGGGTTCTTGCCTAACCTTTGTCAATGTGGTTTGTTCTTTCTCCCTGTGACTGTATGCCCCCTCCCCCCTCCTCCACCATTCCACCACCCCCTCATCCCCAAATGCTCTGATTTCTCTGCATCCCAAAGACGTGTTGTTTGGTGGATTGACTGGCTACTTGTAATGACCTCGAGTATGGGAGGTAGGAGACTGGGTGTAGTTGACAGGCATGAGAGAGCAAACAGGATACAAGCAACACTCCACAAGCTGGCAGAATTTGAAAGCATATAAGATTGCCCTGCATTCAGTATGTGTCAAACTGCTCAAAGCAAGTTGGTCCCTGCTCCTTCTTAGGAAAATGTGATTCCCAAAGTGTGCAAACCAAGGTCCTACAAATGGGCAAAACACAAAGTGCTGGAGGAACTCAGAGGACCAGGCAGGCATGTCTATCCCCACCACAGCTGGCGACTGACTCGCTGAGTTCCTCCAGCACTTTGTATCCTTTTCAAGATTCCAGCATCTGCAGTTCCTCGCTTCTCTTCCGTCTTACAAAATGGGAATGAGGTGGGGAACAATGAATCTCCTTTGATGGTGTTCATCGACAAGACCAAGTTATGAAATGGGAAAAGATTGACTGCTGAAGCTTACCGAATGAAATCCCATAGCCTTCCATCCCATAGCCTGCGTACAATGAGAAATGGAATCACTCTGAAAATTGAATTGGTATATTCAGTGCGCAAGAGGAAATCCAAAGCCCAACACCCACACCCTTCAGCAATGTAGCAGTGAGATTAATATTTAAACATCGTGTCAGAATCTTACTTCAATTCACAGGAGGAGGCACACCACCGACAGCGCTGCTTAATGTGGATATAGTACGTTGCAATGAGACAACCGTTTTTTAAGTCAAATTATTTTTGAGCTGTGACACATGTGGGAGTTCAGTCTTTTTCTTTTCTACTTCTCTATTATGGTAAACGTATCAATAGCCATGGAGATACTTGCTCCGTGGAGAGTGTTTATTATGAAAAACGAGAGAAGTATGAACTGAAACAAGACTATATAATCCACGGGGTATGTGTCTGCAGATAATATTTCCTGTTAAAGATGACACATGGGAGATCTGATGGTTTGAGATTATAAATATCATAAGTAAAACACTACATTTTTTTCAAAGTAGGAACTGCCAGCTTTACAACTGTCGTGGGACTTGTAACGTAACTTCAGAAATAATATCCCAAGTGAGAAAGGCTGCTTACTGTTTTTCACGTACTAGGGAGAGTTGAAATACCCACAATGACAACTTGTGTGTCAATGGCTTGGAGCAATCTAATACCACAGTACTTGATCTGATTGATTCCTCATTAGTTTTCATGTTGGCTTTGAACTTCTTTGCACTTTTCTATATTGCACCTTTATTATTTGCACTTTAATAACATACCTCAAAATGTTACTACAGTCTGGCACACTGTGAATATTTTAAATAATGTATATTGCCTATCTTATTGGTATATTGTCTGTCTGTGTTATAAATATTACTTGCACATTTGGAGTATGGGGAAACGCAATTTCAATCCAATTTATTTGAATTGACAATAAAGTTTACTTTGAACTTTGAACTTTGAAAAAGGCTGCAACGATACTTATTAAAAATACAATTTGACTTAACTGTTCTTTAATCATGAATAATATCGACTCATTCTCCTATGTGTTGGCTTGGATCACTAGGACGTGAAAGATGCATCTGAAATGGAGGGCTTGTTTATGGTCTCCTTGTTACATTGCTTAGACCAAGAGCTAATTAAGGGAAATTCTTGACAGACGTTTTGGCTCAAAGTTCTCCAAGGTAAATGTAAGGACCTTTAACTGAAATTGTTTGTTCTCAACAGTTCTTCAAACAGCTCCACATCAATATTGAAATATTCTATTCAGAGGGCTCTTTGTTGCCAGATGTCACAGTCCCTCAAGAATCTGTGGTTGTGCTGCAATTAAATGCCTCCATGTATAAACTACTGAAGACGATGGGAAAGGAAGCCTGCTATCCAAGTTTGGAGGTGGCATAAACCATTGTTGGAAGTTCAGCAATGAAGAATTCTCAATGCATGGAGAAAAACCTGTCACATTGATTGTAGTTTGGTAAGAAGAGAGATAATGCAACATTAGAGTTGCTGCCCTATAGCCCTGTCCCACGGTACGAGTTCATTCCAAGAGCTCTCCCGAGTTTGCCCCGATTCCAACTCGGAGATTTACGGTAATGGCCACTCGTCGGTACTCGGGGCTCTCGCGGACATTTTTTTAACATGGTGAAAATTCTTCACGAGGCTTCCCGTACTTACCTGCCATTAGCAAGTCTTCCCGAGTACCTGCTGTTAGCTTTACGAGCCTCTAAGTGGCGTCCCCGAGCTCCGACGTACCCGCTACGTTCATTCTCGGTGCTTACCACGAGTTTGTTTTTTTTTAAACTCGGGAGAGCTCTTTGAATGAACTCGTACCGTGAGACAGGGCTATTACAGTGCCAGAGACCCAGATTCAATCCAGACTTCGGGAGCTGTCTGTACAGAGTTTGTACGTTCTCCCAGTGACCTGTGTGGGTTTTCTCCATTATCTCCCGTTTCCTCCCACACTACAAAGACATAGAGGTTTGTAGGTCAATTGACTTGGTATAATTGTAAATTGTATCTAGTGTGTGTAGGATGGTGTGAAAGTGCGGGGATCGCTGTTCGGCGTGGATTTGGTGGGCCGAAGGGCCTGATGCTGCACTGTATCACTAGGCCTAAAACTAAAAGCATATAGCAGAACAAATGTGTGAGAAGGAACTACAGATGCTGGCTTATCCTGAAGATAGTTACAAAATGCTGGAGTAATTCAGCGGGTCAGGCAGCATCTACGGAGAAAAGGAATAGGTGACGTTTCGAGTTGAGACCGTTCGTCAGACTAAGAGTTAGGGGGGGAACCCTTAATGTTAGTCTGATGAAGAGTCTCGACCCTATTCCCTTTCTCCAGGGATGCTGCCTGAGCCGCTGCACTCTGATGAGTTTTGTACATCATATCTTAGGATAGACCTATTGAACCTGAAAGGGGTGCACGGCAAACATATCAGAATCCCAGACGAAGAGATAAATTACAAGACAATGTACAAACCAGGATTCTATTCACTGGCGCTGTACAGCACCAAAGTAGGCCCATTGACTTAATTCATCCATGCTAACCAAGATGCCCCATCTATGCTAGTTCCATTTGCCCATATTTGGCCTATGGATGATAACATTTTTCAAGAGACGAAGGAACCGACATGGATAAAGAGATATGTATTCCATGAACAAGAGATTCTTGGACTTGGAGTCACTATCTAAAACTTTAGGAGTGTAGTTAGCAGATAATCAAGCATTGGTTAGAAGACCATAGAGCTCCACAGCACAGAAACAGGATCTAGGAGTACAGGTGCATGGTTCCTTGAAGATCAAGTCGCAGGTAGACAAGATGGTCAAAAAGGCTTTTGACAAAATGGCCTTTATCAGTCAGAGTATTGAGTATAGAAGTTGGGAGGTCATGTTGCAGTTGTACAAGATGTTGGTGAGACCGCATTTAGAATATTGTGTTCAGTTGGAGTGGAGGAGGTTGAAGGGTAAGGGTGTCTTATAGAGGTGTACAAAATCATGAGAGGAATAGATGGGGTAAATGCACAGAGTCTCTTGCCCAGTGTAGGGGAATCGAGGAGCAGAGGACTTAGGTTCAAGGTGAAGGGGAAAAGATTTAATAGGAATCCGAGGGGTAACTTTTTAACACAAAGGGTGGTGGGTGCATGGAACAAGCTGCCAGAGGAGGTAGTTGAGGCTGGGACTATCCCATCGTTTAAGAAACAGTTAGACAGGTACATGGATAGGACAGGTTTGGAAGGATATGGACAAAATGCAGGCAGGTGGGACAAGTGTAGCTGGGACATGTTGGCTGGTGTGGGCAAGTTTGGCTGAACACACTGTATTACTCTACGACTCTATGACTCTATACATGTGGAACACTTCCTCAACCAGGTCAATTTGAGACCTAAAACACTGAAGAAGAGTTCAGTGTCAAGGCCAGTGGTTAAGGAATAATAATTAGGGTTTCTTTAGCTGGGAACTCCTCAACACCTCAAGAGAACTCAGCATTGTTTCTTGGGTGGCAGATGTGGATTGACACACGTTGATGAGGACAGCGCAATTAACTCGATTTAAATAAGATACATTCACATTAGTGGGTAGATAGACGTACACAGAGCATCAACATAACTTCAAAGGAAGCAAATCAATACACTCTTCATCATGCTTTTGTGATGAGCATTTATGAAATGGATAAATGAAAACAGGCTGCAAAGCACTCATGAGGACGACAATCCTACTCTGGTGGATAAAACAAAGAACTCAACCACCATAGACAAGGCCCACTTTAAATACAAGGATTACCATCTTTTAAATAGAGCAGAAAAAAAGGACTTTCTCAAGCTATGATTTGCAAACTAAGGTCAGGCTCCCATTTAAATGCTTATTTAATGAGAAGATTAAAACTTAAAAACCTACTCTCCTTCCCATCACTTAACAAAAAAATGAAACATCATGCAAAAGACCGTCTCCTAAAATATGGAGAGAAACATGTTGAGAAGAACCATCCTCAGTCTTTTTTTTTTGGATCATCTGTAAAGAGAGATCCACTTTCACCACCTCCACCCCTAAAATTAACAGCGTGGAACATGAGAAAGAGTTGTAGCCGTACCTGGACAATCTCTAGCATTTCATCGCGACTGATGTATCCATTCCCGTCCAGGTCGTACATGCTGAATGCCCACTTCAACTTCTGCTCCAGCTTGCCGCGCGAGGTGACACTCAGCGCAATAATAAATTCTCGAAAATCAATCGTTCCGTCGGCATTGGTGTCGAAGGTGCGGAACACGTGCTCTGCGAACTTGGACGCGTCGCCGTAAGGGAAGAAATTTGCGTATATTTTCTTAAATTCTTCGACAGTCAGATTTCCACTTGGACAGTCCTTCAGGAAGCCTTTGTACCACTCCTGGAGCTCGTGGTCAGTAAACTCGGTGTTCTCTCGAAGATCATGAAGGACTTCAGGACGCAGTTTACTATTTTGCTTCCCCATTTTGGCTCGGTGTGTCTCACCTGATGAAAAAGGGGAAAAGGAAACATATTTAGCACGACAGGCTTCCATTTGTCTACTTGCACCAAGAAGGCATTACCACTGAAAGCCTTGGCCTAGGCAGCACAGTGGCGCAGCTGGTAGAGCTACTGCCTCACAGCGCTGGAGACCCGGGTTCGATTCTGGCCTCGGGTACTTTCTGTTTGAAGTTTGTACATTCTCCCTGTGACAATGCAGGCTTCCTCCCACATCCCACAGGTGGGCAAGTTTGTAGGTTAAGTGGCCTCAATAAAATTGTCCCTGGTGAGAAGAGAGTGCATGAGAAAGTGGATTAACATAGAATGGACTCAGACGGTCGAATGGCCTATTTCCGTACTGTATCTCTAAACGAAACCAAAATTATGCAGGTACTTCCACAATGTATAGCATGTACTATCACAATATTTAAGAAACATTTAAACAGATACAGGGATAGAATCGATTTAGAGGGGCATGAGCCAAACGCAGGCAGGTGGGCTAGTGTAGAGGGGGCATGTTGCTCGGTGTAGGCAACTTGTGCCTTCAGATTCTATCCAGTTATCTCCCTCACCAGGCTGCAGTTTCCCCGATTTATCCCTCTTGCCCTTTCTGAAGAACGGATCAACAAAGCCTGCAATGTGTACATTTGCAGAAAGTATTTCACTGTGCCGTTGCACGTGTGGCAAATATAGCACCGTTGAAATACTCAGCAGGCCTGGCAGCATCGGTACAAGGGAAACGGTTCATATCTCAGCCTGATGACCTCTCGTCAGAACCAGTAAAGCTGGAAATCGGAACATGTTTCGTGTTGTCGAGAAAGGGGAAAGTGAAGGAAATTTGAAATTCGAAACCCTGGCCTCATTTTTCCTCTTCAAAGTGTTGCGACATTATGCACTGCCAAGGCAGCCTTCAGATGGATTACCCAGCCATTTGACTGTTTCCCAGTCCCCAGTATCAGCCAGAGAAGGGGTTGGCTGGATTCCACTATGGTGATGAATAATGAAATTCTATTGGGGAATCATATTTCTACTGCATTTATTTGGCTTTATATGTTAAAACTACAGATTGTTTGTACTTTCCCCTCCAGCACAATGCCTGCTCATGTGGTTTTAAACAGTGTTTTAATGTACAGATGATAGATGATGTTCGCAGGTTGTTTCTTCTTCTTATCGCTTTAGATACAGTTCATAGGACAAACTAATTTAATAGCATGTAGTCAGATCGGCCTTCTGGATTTATGCACACATAAATGATTTGGATGAAACCAATGGACTTGCTCCTTCTATGATTAATTCATGGATTAACAATTCATTACTGGAGCAGGAGTGGATTAATTCGTTTTTCGGTCTTTTTCCATAGTGATTAGAAGGAAGATTTGCCGGATTTCTACAGTGCATGTGATTACTTTGCATCATGTTGATAGCAATACCCTGCGTCCTACTCATATCTAACAATTACACAGATTTATCAAGGGGATTAGTCTGGGCTCCATGCCTGCATGTCAGGGAAAATGTAGATGGATGTGAAGATTAAATGTGAATTGAATAATCCTTCAGCCACAAAATGTTTTAGATACAACCGAGGTTTACTTTTCGAATTCAACCTTCCTTTTACATTCATGCAGAACTACAACACGTACAAAGAGTCGAAAATCTATAAACAATTTCAGAAACATTTTGTGAAGTTACACCGAAGATAGTCACAAAGCGCTAAAGTAACTCGGCGGGTCTGGCAGCGTCTCTGGAGGAAAGGAATAGGTGACACTTTGGGTCAGGATCCTTCTTCCATCTTCGGTGTAAGGCAGCATCTGCAGTTCCTTCCTACTTACTAGGTTACACCTAAGTTCAAAAACGTTGCCATGTTGGAGTATTTAATATTCATCCCAAATTTCAAACATTATTGCAACAAATTCTAATGTAGTTACGCATTGTTTCTTGGCATCATCAGCCCATATTTTAATTTCTTATGAAATATGAATTGAGTCAAATCCCAGTTCAATATACAAGTCATTAATATAGTGAAATGTATCCTTTCCAACAGTGAACCAGTCACCTCAAACTTTTTACATTAACATCTCATTTCAGAATCCAGGATTTGAGTACGATTAACAAAACATTAAGCAACATCATTTGGCAAATCTATCTTTGCATGAAGTAAAGCAGTTGATCTTTTCTGCAGGATTATCGTTCATGGTAAATAGCGCAAAGCTGAGGTTTATGTTACAGTTGTATAGATAGACATATGATATTTTTTGCAAATGGTGACTTGTACATTGTATTTTATGATTAGATTAAATTGCACAAAAACTATGGGGCAAATATTATGGTCTGAGGAAGATTGCAGGAAAGATTTTCTGGAATTGTTCCAGGGATGAGATATTTCCGATAGATGGCTCATATTGAGAATCTGAGATGTTCCTTCTATAACATAGAAGGTGATGTTATATTAAAGATAGACAAAAAATGCTGGAGTAACTCAGCAGGTCAGGCAGCATCTCTGGAGTAAAAGAATAGGTGACATTTCATATTGGTGCATTTGACCATGACAGGCTTGGATGGTTTAAATAGAGGGAAGCTGTTTAATTTATTCACGGACCTGTGGATCCCAATATACTGTAACATTTGGATCAATGGAGGTGAAGCGGATGCAAGGAAACATTCATTATATAGAGCACTTGTGATTTGGAACTCTGCCTCCAATTCAGTTTTGGCGACGTCGATGGGGCCTAGGCGGCTGCGAAGCCTCACGGGTCGACCCACGGTCGGCGGTCAATGAGAGCATGGGGGAAACTGCCGTGAGGGAGGGGGATAAGGGGAGAGGGGAAGAACAATGGAAGGACTCGGCATACTTTGTACTAAGCGCCGTAGGTGGCTGTTCGGTTATTTGCATACCTTGGGTACACAAGCAAAGAATTTCACTGTGCCTTGTCACATGTGACAATAAAGTATTCCATTCCAGTTTCTACCACCCCCAGTATCTGCAAAAGTGCGTTAGATTAACCTTAGGGAGAAAATTATTTTCAGGGCTGCGTGGAATGTAACTGACAGGACGGCTCCATTGGGGACTTTGCTTGTTCCCATGCCACAACAGTCTGGTGATTCTGTGCTGACAAATATCCAAATATCCATTATCTATGCCTCTTCAACCAAAGCAAAGGTTTTTGGCTGCGGCACAGATGAGACTATCAGACTCCCCAACGCAAACATATCGTGACTGCTGTTTAAATAGTACAGTTGCTGCTAATGACTCAAGGAAACTTTAGCAGAACTAAACAGAAGAATTACTGTATCATTTATTTTATTTCAGTTTAGAGATGCAGGGTGGGAACAGGCCCTTCGGCCCACCGAGCCCGCGCCGACCAGCGATCCCCGCAAACTAACACTATCCTACACACACTAGGGTCAATTTATAATTTTAACAAAATTAATTAACCTACATACCTGTGTGTCTTTGGAGTGAGAGAGGAAACCGGAGCACACAGAGAAAACCCACACAGGTCACGGGGAGGAGGCACAAACTCTGTACAGACAACACAGGTAGTAAGGATCAAACCCGGGTCTCTGGCGCTGCAAGGCAACAACTCTACTGCTGTGCCACTGTGCCCCCTTTGTCTGAGCAACACAAAGATACACTATAAACTTCAAATGTCCCAACCAGGTATCACAACCTGAATACCCTGCGGTAGTAATCATTTAAAAAAATACTGCTATCACAGTTTTAAAATCTTTTTTTACTGATTAAGTGATTATTTTGTTTTTGAGATTTAAAATCCGCCAGGATCTTATGATCGTAGAATTAACAAATCCGTTTTTCATAAAACAAAAAATACGAAAGACTTAAAAGCGACAGACACAAAGTGCTGGAGTAATGCCCCTGTGCCACTTAGGAAACCTGAACGGAAACCTCTGGAGACTTTGCGCCCCACCCAAGGTTTCCGTGCAGTTCCCAGAGGTTCCCGGAGGTTTTTGTCAGTCTCCCTAATGATCGAAAGTGGTTTCCGCTTCTTCTATGTTCCGGCGATTATTTCCAAAAAATTCAAAATCGGCCGCAACTAAAAATAGGTTGCCGTTTTAAAAATCGGTAATTTTTTAGTCCAAGCCGGTTGGGATGCTAGTTGAAGGTGACCATTAGGGAGACTGACAAAAACCTCCGGGAACCGCACGGAAACTTTGGGTGGGGTGCAAAGTCTCCAGAGGTTTCTGTTCAGGTTTCCTAAGTGGGACAGGGGCATTACTCCAGCACTTTGTGTCTATCGCTTTTAAGTCTTTCGTATTTTTTGTTTTATGAAAAATGGATTTGTTAATTCTACGATCATAAGATCGTGGCGGATTTTAAATCTCAGGGGCGTATATCTCAGCGGATCAGGCAGCATCCCTGGAGAACATGGATAGGTTTCGGGTCAGCACCCTTCTTCAGACTGCAGACCCGAAACGTCACCTATGAATGTTCTCTGGGGATGTTGCCTAACCTGTTGTGTTACTCCCTCCAACATTTTGCATATACACTGTATCTATGGTATAAACCAGCATCTGCAGTTCCTGGTTATCAAAACCTAAAATAGATTGCGTGCACACGTTATAGAAAAGGAATTCCTTGAAATAAAGTTTATTTTTCATGAGGGCTGCAGCATTATCGTGAGTTCAGTATGTTCATTGTATTCAGCCAACAGAGGTCAGGAATCAGTGAAAGTAGACGTGTGGTAAAACAATGATACCTCCAACTGCCTTAACTAAACTAATACAATATGCAAAAGTAGTAATTATGCCAAATGTGCAATGGAACACAGGCTTACATTGTTCAATAGCAATTAACATTCCAAATATATTCTAACAGCTGAAGGAAAAAAAATAATTGCACAAAGGTTTGAGAAATTATTTGGTACAATTATCAATAGTTTACAACCTCATGCAATTTTGTTTTAATTAAATCAATTAAAAAGAGATAAGCCAATCCACAATAGCACAAAGAAACGTTCAATAAAATCGTTGTCTTCTTCTTTGGGAATTAATGCTTTAAGATTTCAACGCACAGCAAATCATCTACAAAAATATGTTCAATATATTTTTGTTTAATTGCCATTGTGGGAATAGGAAAACAGGCAGAAGGCAAAATGGAAAAATAAACCAAAATGGCAGAAACAGAAAGGTCCGTTCAGAAAGGAGCAAGATTTGTGTGACACAGTGGCATAGATAATTGAGCCACTGCCTCACAGAGCCAGAGATCCCAGTTAATTAACTATACCTTAGGTGCTGTTTATGTGGAGTATGTACATTCTACCTTTAACGATGTGGGCTTCCTACTGGTGTTCCAGTTTCCTCCCACCTCCCAAAGACGTGCGGGTCAGTAGATTAATTGGCCACTGCAAATTCACAGGAGGATTAGATCATAAGACATAGGAGAAAATTGGACCATTCGGCTCATCGATTCTGCACCGCTATTCGATCACGGCTGAAATTGTCCCGAGTGTGTACACATGTGATGGCATCTTGGGGACGGATAAAATAGAGAGAGAATTAGATGAATGTAGGAATAGTGTCACTTGGTGGTTTCTGGTTGGTGTGAACTTGGTGGGCCAAGGGGGCTGTGTTCAAGCTGTATGACTTCATGACTCTCGAGGAGAGAAGGGAAGCTTATGTGGGTGGGTGTTTGGCAGAAATGGCTGAATGTAGAAACAGGGGACTTGAGTGAAACAAGACGAGGTCAGTGCAAAAGCACAAGGAGGAAGAAACTGGTGTAAGTTGGGATGTCTTCATCTTCCCTAAAGCATTTGGAATAGATTGCTTCTGAAACTATTGTAAGCAGTGAAAAAATTGCAAATGATTCATACCCACTTCACTATCCATATTCTCGTGCTCTGCAGTTACTCACCTTGGCTGGTCTGATAGCACGTTTTAAACCTACAACATTAACCACCAAGAAGAAGGGCAGCTGGTACATGCAAACCCCACCATCTAAATATTCCTTGCCAAATCACAGATTATCCAGACTTGGAAAAAGATTGCTGTCCCTTCATTGCTGCATGTTCTAAATCCTAGAGTTTCTTACCTAAGTGTATGCATTGCGAGATAATTTTAACAAAAAGGCTTGCACCTGGTCAAGATAGACACAAAGTGCTGGGGCAACTCAACGAGTCAGATCTCTGAGAGACGTCTCAGTCTGGGAGTGAGAGATGCTGCCTGACTCAGCACTTTGTGTCTATCTTTGGTATAAATCAGCATCTGCGGCTCCTTCCTACACATTGCATGTGCTCGAGTTAGCCGCAAGCCACCAGTGTCTCAAGGGTGTGGGGGCGGGAGATGGGAACTCCAGAAATTAATACTTAAACGACAGCTTCATTTCAAGTGAGCTCCTTCCTGGAGAGAAAATTAACCTTTGTATATGTCCAACTTGATAGAAGAGATGCACAACTCATTCATCCTACCTGCAACATATGCAAACTGCCTTTATTGGAACTAAATCTTTCCACTATTGTCACCATGGTTTAAATAGGATGTAAATGTTAAGATGATACGATGAATAATGTCCAGAATGTCCGGGGTTTGGCCAGCATTCAATTTAACCCTTTAAATAGAATACTGCAGATTTGTTTATTGCCCATTAGTAGAATAATCCACATATCAGTACCCAAATTAAGAAATGATTATAGATAAGTGGGTCATTAAAAGGTAAACTAATTTCTCAAGAGTCAGGAGTTGAGTGATTAATTGTCTTAAGTACCGATCACAGAGCAACAAAATTATTACTTGTGCTAGCATAATGAGTAAACGCAATACTCTGAGGCAACATAATAAACAACAAGAAGAAATCAATACATTAATAAGCACAATACTACTACAAAAAATCCTGAAGCTGTTGGTGCAACTAAAGACAGTCCATTGTTCATAGATTAGTTGGTGCTTTGGTGTTCAAGCGTCTGATGGTTGCTAGGAAGAAGATATACTTGAACCTGGAGGTCATGGTTTTCAGACTCCTATACCTTGATGGGCGGAGTGAATTGAGAGTGTGGTCAGTGTAGTGCTCCTTTGATCATACTGGCTGCCTTTATGATGCTGCGTTTCTTATTGATCTCATCAATTGTGGGGATCATGTACCCTTGATGAACTGGGCAGTGTCCACCATTTTTTGTAATCTCCTTAATTCCCGGGCATTCGAGCACTCACAAAGAATGGCTCCAGTGTAAAGCATACAAGCATTCAGTCTGGGCTCCTGTAGGAAAATTAATATTGGCACTAACTTTCAGATTCGAGGGGTTCCAGTGTTATACATTTCGGAGGCGTGTACATGTGCAAAACAGTTGGAAATCTGGCAAAGAACTTCTACAAGGCCAAATGTCAAGCTTCAAAAGGAAGAAAACACATTTTCTTTCAAATAAAATTAAATGTTATCACCTCATTATTGGATCCAATTGACCCTGCACAGCTACTCCTTGTTATGGCTAAATAAATGGTGCTCAATTTGCATATTAGCTTAGAAGTTGATTAATATAAAACTACAGAATTGTCATGATTCTTGGCAATTGATTTCTAGACCATGTAGTTACTGCAGACATATCCATCGCAGCAGGTGCTTCAACCAGAATTCTTGATGAAATTCTTTAAAGCTGCTTCACAGAGAGAGAAAAAAACATGATTGCTTGGAGGCAATGGTTGGAATTGAGTGAAGGATGCCCATAACATCAGTTACAATGGGTCACAATGCTGAATTATTTTGCAGCAGTCAGACCAGGAAAAAGCCCAAAGCATTGAACAAAAGAGGTTGTAGAAGCACCTCACGCCTCTGTTGAATAGTGCTATCACTCCTCGTACTGTGTCACGAACAAATACTCCCTGGGGTTAAATCCACTCTTGCACATTGCCAAAGTGTTGTGGTTCTTTGATCATGCTGGCTGCCTTTTTGAGTGCATTTCCTATAGATCTCATCCATGGTGGACACTTCTCTAATGAAAGGAATAGTTTCCTCACTTGCAGTAGCTTCTGTAAGCGATCCAGTGTAACCAAATGAAAATGTGTTCACATCAAATTGAGCTATAGGGAGAGGTTGAGCAGGCTAGGACTTGATTCCTTGAAGCACATGAGGATGAGTGGCAATCTTATACAGGTGTACAAATTCATGATATGAATAGATCGGGTAGACGTACAGAGTAAGGGAATCGAGAACCAGAGGACATAGGTTTAAGGTGGGGGAGGAAAGATTTAATGGGAACCTGAAGGGTAACTTTTTTAAACTCAAAGGGTGGTGGGTGTCTGGCACAAGCTGTCGGAAGAGGTAGTTGAGGCAGGTACTATCACAATATTTAAGAAACATTTAGATGGGTACGTGGATAGGACAGGTTTACAAGGATATTGGCCAAACGCAGGCAGGCGGGACCAGTGTAGATGGGGCATGTTTGGCAGTGTGGGGAAGTTGGGCTGAGGGGCCTGTTTCCACACTGTATGACTCCATGAGTTGTATTAAGGACGAGTCAGTCCATCCAGTTTTTGAAACCTTGCCGCATGTGTTCTGGACTATACTCCCTAAGTGGTGAAGATGATAAATCTCATGGTGATGCTAATGGTAGTTTCTATAAACTTCCTGGTGGTGGTCACTGTGGTGGTGAGCTGCAGGGCAAAGAGAGCTGATAAAAATAAGGATCCTAAGCAATATGGACATGGGAGAGGGGTTGGAAAGTGGGTGAGGGTGAAAGAGATAGTTTTTTTCAACACTAGAGCATCAAAGGATACAGGGAGAAGGCAGGAGAATGGGGTTGAGAGCAATGTATGGTCGAATGGGGGAGCAGACTCCAAGGGGCCGAATGGCCTGACTCTGCTCCTATGTCTTATGATCTTATGAAGATCCTACTACTTTTCATTCGAACTTGGAAACACATGCAAAGCCGGAATTACAAAAGGCTTCACTTTTTAATGTACTTAATTTACAAATTAAACAAAGCGGCTTCAGGTAATAAAAGACAAATCTTTGGAAAACAGAACAATTATTTGGAAAACAAATTGTGATTTCTTGGTGCTCACAGATTAATTAGTACTTAGCTTTAAATTGAGATTTCTTCCAAACATTTATATGCATTTAAATGTCTTGTATTTTTTCAACAGCTATGAGTTGTTCTCTCTGAATTTTATTTCAAAAGCTAAGACGATGAGAATAGAAACATTATTTTATGAAAATGTGACTGTCATTTGCATTTATAAAAAGATTTTCCAGAATTTTAACACTTCTTTCCCTGTTTTTTAATCAGTTTTCAAGTGAAGCCAATAATGGTGTCAATAATGGTGTCAATAATAGTGTCAAAAATCAACCCATTATTATAAATATTTCATGAGAATTTGTCACGGGCTGGCCAGAACATGAAGAATGGTTATGACCAGAAACACTGCCTATTAATGTCCTCCAGAGATGCTGTCTGAATCGTTGACGTACTCTAGCACTTTGAGTTTTACTCAAGATTCCAGTGTCTGCAGTTCCTTGTGTCTCCTTTTGGCCATATCAGAATTGGCAAAAATGACGAGAAATTAAGTTTTGGACCAAATGCCATGTTAACTTCACGATGATCTGAAATTCAACAAAGATCAGCTAAACCTCCAAGTTCGAATGAAAAGTAGTAGCATCTTCATGAGATCATAAGACCTAGGAGCAGAGTCAGGCCTTTTGGCCCCTTTGAGCCTGCTCCACCATTTGATCATACATTGCTCTCAACCCCATTCTCCTGCCTTCTCCCTGTATCCTTTGATGCTCTAGTGTTGAAAAAAACTATCTCTCACTCTCACCCACTTTGCAACCTCAACTTCCTACATACTCAATTCTCTGCACATCTTCTCTTTACAAAAAACAATTTACCTGTCCGAAATCTCACTTCTACCTTATGGTAGGTCTTTAGACTTTAGAGATACAGCGTGGAAACAGACCCTTCGGCCCACCGAGTCCACGCCAACCAGTGATCACCCGTACACTAGCACTATCTTACACATTAGGGCCAATTTACAGAAGCGAATTAACCTACAAACTTGTACATCCTATGTGGGAGGAAATTGGAGCACCCAAAGAAAACCCACGTGGTCACGGAGAATGTACAAACTCTGTACAGACAGCAACCATAGTCAGGATGGAACCCGGGTCCCTGGCGCCGTTAAGGCAGCAAATCTACTGCCATGCCACTATGCCGTCCAGTGTTGTTCTCCGTCTCTGGAAAGTAGTCAAAGGTGGCTCATGCCCTGACATCATAGACTTTTGTTTGCATGTCTGATTCAGATCACTCAGGATTCGGTGTTTCCTAATTGGAAAATGTAAGGGTCAGTGTCTGAAACTCTAGTTGGCTTAATGGCATTTTAACTGCAGATCCTGGCATTGAGAACCCTTTGATTTACTAGGCTGCAGAGACAACCATGTAAGATGAGCTGGTCATCCATATCAATGTGAAGCACAGTTTATTTCATATACAGATTCACAGAACTGCAAGGTATTAATTAACCAGTGTGCAGAAGGAAAATTTAATTTTAGATTTAAGGACCAGAAAATAGAAGCCATCTTAAACATGGTAAATACTGTAGCTACTTATTAAAAATACAAATTTACAAATCTAATTGTCTCATTCCAAATAGATTAGTCAACAGTCTGAATCACATTTAGTCCGTTTGCAGTTTGGATGGATTTCTTAGTGATCACCCCATTATCTGCATCGCAGAACTAACACTTCCATATTTATGTTAAAACATTTGCAGTTCAATTTTAAAATAACCGTGGCAGAATTTAAGAATTGACTAATGTGCAGCTTGTGTCCAGTTGAACCCCACATTTCACACTCTCATCGCCAACATCAACCTCGGCAAGGCCACCAGCAAAATCAAGCATCAGTCGTAACCCGGTCATTCCCTCTTCTCCCCTCTCCCACCAGGCAAGAGGCGCAGAAGTGTGAAAATACACACCTCCAGATTCAGGGACAGTTTCTTTCCAGCCGTTGTCAGGCAACTGAACCATCCTCTCACCAGCTAGATAGCGCTCCTGGTCGACTGTCTACCTCATTGAGAACCCTCGGACTATCTTTAAGTGGACTTTACCTTGCACTAAACTTTAGTGTTTTTTTCCGTACATCAAATACACTGTGGGCAGCTCGACTGTGGTCATGTATAATCTTTCTGCTGACAGGTTAGCACGCCGCAAAAAAGCTTCTCACTACCTCAGTACATTCACATTTATTAACAGTAATACTGTTAGTTATTAACAGTAAATAAACTAAACTGTTATTTAGTTTCATGGGGAAACACTGACAAATAGCAGCAAATCTGTTTTTTCGCTACAGATTACGTAAGCTATGATATCAATGTTAGAGTGGGAACATCCAAGTCCCTACAATGCATTTCAATGGCACGCTGTTGATGAAGTATGCACAGTGTAAAATCAGTAAATTGATAAATGACTCCATTTGCAAAGCTGAAAACTTGAGAAAGGTCAAGTCACAACTCTGAGAGAGGAGACAATTTCATTACATCACGCTGCTGGGCAGAATACTTACAATATTTCTCCAAATTGGAAAATAAATCAATTTGACTGAGCATTTTTAAAACCCTCCATTATGCAAAAACTCTATCATTATTTCCAATCGATTCATCACTGTAATTCCAGTTTGTGCTTACTTTAATACAAGAGCCTGATTGCATTGCATGAGAAATATAGATTGTGATTTGAATGTGTTGGTGTTGTAGAGAATGAGGCCACATGCAAACTGAAGAACACTTAATTTTCCGCTTGGGCAGCTTACAACCAAACGCTATGAATGTTCAATTCTCCAATTTGAGCTAACTGCTTAATAACCCCCCCCCCCCCCACCCACCTTTCTTCCCACAAATAACACTTATTTCCCCCCTTCTATCCTGTGCCCCATTAGACTCGCACATATTTCTCCCTCTCCCTCCACCTACATTCCTACTCTAGTTTCACAATTTGCAATTCTTCAAACCTTTTGTCTTACACATTCTGTCTTTTCATCTCAGGTCTTTAAAAAAAACCCTCACTTGTATCAACCAATATATAAACTGCCAGACCATGGCCTGCTGATGCTCTCTTCCAGCTTTCATAATCACCCCCTCTGTCCCCACCCACCCCCCCCCCCCCCCCCCCCCCCCCGCGCACTACAATTAGACTGAAGGGTCCCGACCCAAAACGTTAATTGCCTATGTTCCCCAGAGATGCTGCCTGATCTGCAGAGTGACTCCAGCATTTCGTGTCTCCTCCTGCATTAGCTAAGAGTCGGCCATTCTAAATTAATTTTCAAGAGGATGACCCCATTAACATTAGCAGGATTTAAACCTTTGCTCAAGAGATGGAAACTTAATATTTGAGCCAATTGTAGCATTCAGTCCATTAAAATTTGGAGTTCTTCAAAATGGTTATTGCCCATTGCTCTGAAATTTCTATAGCCAGGCCTCACAGCTGATAGTTATTCCAATATATATTTATCTATACAGGTGCACAACCTTTTATCCGACAGCCTTGGGACCAGACACTTTTCGCAATTTGGAATTTGTCGGTCTTCGGAATGGAAATTCTTTAGCGTAGATTTTAATGGCTGGCTCGGTGGTAGAGTGCCCGGCTCATATCCGCAAGGTCGCAAGTTTGCGCCTTGATCCCGGCAGTTCCTCGGTCGCGAGTTTGAGTCTTCAATGTAGTTTTTTCTTGCAGAATAAATGTCTGTATGAAATGCAGTGTGTTGAATGAATTCCTGAATTTGTAAATGTGACCACAGCATTGAATCACCTCCCGCACTCATGTCACCCTAGCGGGGCTACATGCCCTAAGGCGGCCTAAGGCGACATTTTCACACTCTTATATCCGTGTGCAGCAGAGGCGCCAAACGTGAGCTTTGGTGTGCAGACGACATCCTTGAAAAAATGTCCGGTTTCTGCCAGGTAGGCGATATACCCTCCCGCGCAATATACCCTCCACTTCTCTTTTATGAAGGTGATTTAGTTCCCCTTTCTTCCAGGACCGACCTGAGGTTCCGCTGTCACCTCTGCGGGCCACCCTCGGTGAACGCCCACTCAACTTTGTCTTGGGATTCCTACTCTCCCACGCAATGTACCGTCACCTTCTCTTTTATGAATGGGGATTTAGTTCCCCTTTCGTCGAGGACCGACCGGAGGTTCCGCTGTCACCTCTGCGGGCCGCCCTCGGTGAACGTCCTGTCTCCCTGTCCCTGGGATAGCAGGGGGCGATCAAACAGCACAATACCCCCCTCCCCCTCCCCCCCACGCCCAACTCCAGAGGAATCCGCTCCCCGATGGGCCGCTACGGCGACAAGTGGCAGTTCGCCCACAGCCCGAGCTGTGCGACCCCAAGAACAAGACGCACCTTGCGCACCATCAGTTTCTGCCCCTACAGGGAGCGTGTTCCTCTGGAGTTGGAGCGGGGCTGGGCTGGAGTTGCTGATCTAGGATCTCCGTGCTTGCAGTGGGCCTGGGGGTCGGTGTCCCAATGAGGGGGCACAGCTCGGGCTGTGGGCGAACTGCCACTTGTCACCGTAGCGGCCCATCGGGGAGCGGCTTCTGGTGGTCCCGATGTCTCCCGCTAGTTTGCAGTTTTCCTCTGGAGTTGGAACGGGGCTGGGCTGCTGCTGGCTGTGGGTCTCTGGGATCTCCGTGCTTGCAGTGGGCCTGGGGGTCGGTGTCCCGTTGGTCCTGACGTCTCCGGTGACTGGCATTGCCGACGTGAAGACAGTGCAAAGCCCCCACGCCGGTGCAATGGGCGGGGATCTGGAGAGGGGAGGGAAGGGGTCACACATATGGCCGGGAAGCAGAGGGGTGTAGGTGGGGTGAAACTGAAGGGAGCGACAATCTGCTGCTCCCTGCTCGCTGAGTTAAAAAGTTCCCACGCAAGACTTACGATACACTGTGTATCGTGAGTCTACCGTGGGAACTTTTTAACTCAGCGGGCAGACAGCAGCATATTGTCAATTATTAACCATCCCGCGCAATATACGCTCACCTTATCTTTTATGAATGGGGATTTAGTTCCCCTTTCTTCGAGGACCGACCGGAGGTTCCGCTGTCACCTCTGCGGGCCGCCCTCGGTGAAAGTTTTCAAGGACCTTTTTTCAAGGACTGAAAAAATGTCCGCTATTCGGAGGTTTTCGTTATTTGGATCTTCGGATAAAAGGTTGTGCACCTGTATCTACATACATACATATACATATACATACATACATGTACACACACACATACATATATCTAATATATGTGGCTAAAGATGAGTCTCTCCATTTAGAGTTCTCTGCCATAGAAGGTAGTTGAGGCCAGTTCATTGGCTATATTTAAGAGGGAGTTAGATGTGGCCCTTGTGGCTAAATGGATCAGGAGGTATGGAGAGAAGGCAGGAATGGGATACTGAGTTGGATGATCAGCCATGATCATATCGAATGGCGGTGCAGGCTCGAAGGGCCGAATGGCCTACTCCTGCACCTATTTTCTATGTTTCTATGTAGATGCATCAAGGATCTAATGTGAAGCAAGTTCACATTGGCTATGCATTTTGACAAATAGACCAAATATACATAATTCGAGACCAGTGGTTAATGCAATCTAAAAAGAGCTCAAAGGAAAAGTTATTTAAAACTGCGGGAATTGAATATTCCAATTAAAAAAATTAAAATGATCTGAGTTGACCGGACTAATCAGAAACATTTGTTTAACTGCAGCAATTAATTAACCTGAAAAATGCACCTCTGCAGAACAGACCCCAAATCAGCAGTTTTTTAGAAAGGTACAATTAGCCTGTTATCCTGGTAAAAGGCAATTCCATTAGCCTGTTATCCTGGTTCATCCCTCACGGCTGTCGAATAGATGATACCTTTCATTGTGATGGAGAATTTCAGAGCAATTAATTTATGAGTGAAACTGGTAATGCTTAATAGCTCTCCTTACCATATCAGTAGAGGAACCTTGTACAATTATTTGAGGAGGAATTCTCTAAAAAAAGACATATAGTGCTGGCATAATTCAGTGGATCTGGCAGCATTTCTGGAGAACATGGATAGGTGACAATTCAGGTTGAGACCCTTCTTCAGACTGATACAAAAGGGTAGACACAAAATGCTGGAGTAACTCAGCGGGTCAGCCAGCATCTCTGGAGAGAAGGAATGGGTGATGTTTCGGGTCGCGACCCTTCTTCAGATTCTTCTTCTTCTTGCGTATGGCGTGCACAACCTAAAGTTGTAGGACAACTTGTTCTATTTGATCTTATTTCATTGTGCACGGCAGGTTCATTGCATTCATTGAAACAGGGTGGGCCACGTGAAGGTTGCAATCTTCCACCCCTTCTTCAGACTGATGTCAGGGGGGTGGGCGGGACAGAGATAGAATGTAGTTGGAGACCGTAAGACTGGTGGGAAAACTGGGAAGTGGGAGGGGATGGAGAGAAAGGGAAAGTAAGGGCTATTTGAAGTTAGAGAAGTCAATGTTCATACTGCTGGGGTATAAGCATCCCAAGCGTAATACGAGGTGCAGTTCCTCCAATTTGCGCTGGGCCAATTTTACTCTGACAATGGAGGTAGCCCAGGGCAGAAAGGTCAGATTGGGAATGGGAGGGGGAGTTAAAGTGCTGAGCAACTGGGAGATCAGGGAGGTTTTAAGGCAAACTGAGCGGAGGTGTTCGGCGAAACGATCATCGAGCCTCCGCTCTGTCTCACCGATGTACAGGAGTTGACACATGGAACAGCGGATACAGTAGATGAGGTTGGAGGAGGTGCAAGTGAACTCTGCCTCACCTGAAAGGTATGTTGGGGTCCTTGGATGGAGACGAGGGGGGAGGTAAAGAGACAAGTGTTGCATCTCCTGCGGCTGCAGGGGAATGTACCTGGGGAGGGGTGGTTTGGGTGGGAAGGGACGAGTTGACCAGGGAGTTGCGGAGGGAACGGTTTCTGCGGAAAACAGAAAGGGGTGGAGATGCGAAGTTCCCAGTTCTCCCACCAGTCTTACTGTCTCCGACTACATTCTATCTCTCTCCCAGCCACTCCCCTGACATCAGTCTGAAGAAGAGTCTCGACTCGAAATGTCACCCATTCCTCCTCCCCAGAGATGCTGCCTGCCCCGCTGAGTTACTCCAGCATTTTGTGTCTACCTTCGATTTAAACCAGCATCTGCAGTTCTTTCCTGATACAAAAGGGTCCTGACCTGAGACATTACAGAGTGATGGAGGGGAGATGTTTCATCACAAATATCTCAGTAGGGTAGATACCAATGTCTACCAGCTGAAGACTACAGCAAAAGCAGATAAAACAATACTGTATCCATTCAGGAGTAAATGAATAAATGATGTAACTGAATGGCTGAACATAGTTGAGAGACCGAGTGGTCACTGGCCCCACCCACCACTGTGAAATATTAATATCAAAACTTCATCATCTCTACTTGTTGGTCTCCTGGGACAGTGAGATGCCCGTCAGGGAATTTTGCCGACTGGCTCGTTCGGAGTACATGCTGACGGATACACAAAAATTTGATGCAGCAAACGCCAACGCTCTGTGGGGATGAACCACATCTAGGGTCCTTCCACTGCTGAGCATTGAGGTGCAGCGTCGGGTGGGGACGAGGGAAGGGTTATCACCCCATAAGTGGCAAGGGTGTTTTGTTTAAAGATAGGTGTTAACACTACTGAGTATGTGACAGTCCGAAGAAGGGGTTCCGACCCAAAACGTCATCTGTTCCTTTTCTCCAGAGAAGCTGCCTGACCCGCTGAGTTGCTCCAGCACTTTGTGTCTATCTTGAGAATGACCCTTTAGAATATATTGACAATGAGAATATGTGAAGAGTTTTTGCACTGTTCTCGGTTTGTATATATGTTTTATTCGAGTCAGAGTGATACAGTGTGGAAACAGGCCCTTTGGCCCAACTTGCCCACATTGGCCAGCATGTCCCAGCTACACTGGTCCCACCTGCCAGCATTTGGTCCATGTTCCTCCAAATTATTCTGAATAATGTTGAATTTTGAAAAAAAAAAAAAAATTCTATCTTCGGATGCCTCAGCAACAATTGTCGCTAGAAGGTCAGAAATGATCAAAGAGCTTGATCGTTTTTGCCTGCTATCAGAAATTCCTTTATTATTTTGTGTTGTGGGAAAAGTAAATACAGAGTTATTCACTTGCAAATTCTCAGCTGTCTGCCACGGTTTGTGGACACCAAAGCCCTTTGGGCTTTTACAATTTTGTACTCTATGTTCCTTTTCTGAAATGGTTGGCATCCACTGGGAAAATAAAATCAGTGGGATTTTCTGCTGTAAGGGAAACCAGGGCCAACTCAAAAGGACAATACCAATTAACTAGACGAATCGCAGCATTCTGTTCAATAAGGCCCATTGACTCGACTTAACCAGATCATAGCATCCAAAAACTCTTCATGAACTATAAACCATGACAGTCCAGTTACAGTATTCCTGGCTGATGACTTCACAAATTGCGAGGAAAAATCAAAGCTCGCAATTTTAATCAGACAATTTCAATGCTGGATTTGGGCAGACGTTGGTACTGCGATCATTTTCAGTACCTTAAATAAAATATAGATGGCAGAATCACATTCAGGTTAGAAAGGACATTTGGCTGAAAGTGAAAGGCACCTCTGCACATGTGATCACTTACCACTGCATTTGATCATAATTCCAAGGATTCTTTTTTCAGTTGTTTACAACAATCAAAAGACATTTGTACAGGTACATGGACAAGCAAGGTTCAGAGGGATATGGGCCAAACGTGGGCAGTTGGGACGTGTAGATGGAGGAATCTTGGTTGGCATGGGCAAGTTGGGCCTGTTTCCATGCTGTATCACTCTATGATTTATCCTCTTTGGAAGCACACCACATTTGTGGAGAATTTCCTTGATAATTTAGAGATGGTTTAGAAACATAGATGGAAACAGGTCCTTCGGCCCATTGAGTCTACACCAACCATTGATCACTTATTTCCCTTAGTTCTATGTAATTCCACTTTCTCATCCACTCCCTGCACACGAGGGGCAATTTACAGAGGCCAATTAACGTACAAACCTCTACATGTTTCGGATGTGGAAGGAAACCAGAGTGCTAGAAGAAAACCCACGCAGTTACAGGAAAAACGTGCAAACTCCACACAGACAGCACCTGAGGTCAGAATCTAAGCCGGGTCTCTGGCGCCGTGAGAAAACAGTTCTACCAGTTCTGCCACTGTGCTGCCCTGAAATGTGCCTTTTACAAACTCAAACTTATTCACCACCCACCGTGACTCATCACTGCCTATGTCAATATGTCACTACTGGCTGCATGTCAATAATCTGGTTCATTCTGCTGCCTTGAAGCTTTGAGTAGGGGAGTGAATAAAAGTAAAGGGCCAAACATGTCACTCAATCAGAAAAGCATACACAGGAGATCAAAATGGAGGAAGCACAATTTAAAAAATCTCTTCAGTGACCAAGTCGCATTAATGAATTGGACACCAGACTGTGTTGAAAAAGCGAACAGTGAATCTACAAGAAATTCTCAACCAGTGTTATTATGGCAGAACCTTGTCCATGAAGGGATGAGCAGTAAAGGACTGGACCGACATATTTTTTCTTTTTAATGTTTTATTTCACATGAAGTTGCAGTATTAGAGATTTAGTTTAGAGATACAGCGTGGAGATAGGCTTTGGCCAACTGAGTCCGTGCGAACCAGCGATCCTGGCACACTAACATTGTCCTACACACTAGGGGCAATTTACGATTATACCAAGCTAATTAGCCCACAAACCTGTACTTCTTTGGGGGTGGGAGGAAACCGGAGCTCCCGGAGAAAACCCAAGCAGGTCACGGGGAGAACGTACAAACTCTGCAGAGACAGCACCCGTAGCCAGGATCGAACCCGGATCCCTGCCGCTGTAAGACAGCAACTACCACTGCGCCATCGTAGGTTAACTGGCCTCTGTAAATCTACCAATTCACGTTCGATTTTTACAAGGCAATAATTAGAAAGAGTCCTTTGATGTGTTTAGATACTGTGGGAAGGCAGAGCCACTTGTCCAGCCACGTACAGGAGCACTTGGATGGATGCGATCTATAAACAGAAAATTCCAAGGCATCATCAGACAAGAGAGAAATGTTATTAATCTTGAAAAATGGTATTAACTACAATTTTTAATCTGATTTAAAAGTTCTGATATTTTGACCATTAGAATAAAGGGATTAATTCACTGAAGGTCAAATGTATTGCAATGAGCTTCGCAAAACTAGAGACAATTTCAATGCTGATACTTTAAATTTCATGCTCTCTCATGGACGCCTGCTTTCCATATTCATGAGGCACCAAGTGGACCTCATCAGAAGGTGGCATAATTAATGAGGCCGGGAGAAAGCAGTGGCGGGGGAGTGCTGAACATTGAAAACACGACTCATCGGAGAATTAAAAGATAACACACGATCCTGATCTAAAGCCAACGGCATGGCAATTGCCAGCTTGCCACCTTCAGCGAACAATTTTGGAATTTATGAGGAATGAAATCATTCAAGAGCACCTAGGGAGGGTCGCACTATTAATAATAATCCTTAAAACAGGTGTAGTTGCATTGAACAAATCTATTCCAATTTATAGATGGGGTGACACGGTGGCACGGCAGTCGAGTTGCTGCCTTGCAGTGCCAGTGAGCCGGGTTTGATCCTGACCACAGGTGCTGTCTGTGGGGGAGTTTGTATGTTCTCCCGATAACCGTGAGGGCTTGCCCTGGATATTCCGGTTTCCTCAAACACTCTAAAGACGTACAGGTTTGTAGGTTAATTGGCTATGGTATAGATTGTAAATTATCCCTGGTGTGTAGCATAGAGCTAGTGTACGGTGATCGTTGGTCAGCGCTGACTCAGCGAGCAGAATGGCCGGTTTCCACACTGTATCGCTAAACTAAACTAATTGCTGGTGGATTTGAATAAGGAGTTAAATGGGGAGTTAAGACTTTTTCTTCGCACCTTCTCTTTGAAAAACATTTATAAATTCTTGATTCTTGGAATAAATTTAACGCTGCTAATTAAATTTTCAGTTGTTTGGATAATAGAACTCGACAGGCATCGAGACTAAAATTCTGTTGCTACATTAGAGCTGGCCAACAGACAGCATAGGTGGCATGATCAGTGTGGCAATCCATCTGACTCTAATTAGGCCATTATAATTAATGCAATCCTCAAAGGAATCCATTTTTATATTCGAGCTCATGGTTTATTAAACACATCAGAAAATTGTACTGCATGTAAATTTTTTTTAAAGTCATAAATCTGCTTACGTTTTAAATCGTACAGCAAAGATATTTTCATGGGATTTGCTATGCTACTTCCAGGTGCAGGTTTGTAGGTTAATTGGCTTCTGTACATTATAAATTGCTGGTATGTTATAATGTACACTGGTGTTAGTGCACGGGCGTGATCGCTGGTCGGCGCGGAATCAGTGGGCCAAAGGGTCGGTTTCCGTACTGTATCTCTAAAGTCTACTGTATCCGCTGTTCCAGGTTTGGACTCCTATATATCGACGAGACCAAGTGCAGGCTCGGCAATCTTTTCGCTGAACACCTCCGCTCAGTCCGCCTAAACCTACCTGATCTCCCGGTTGCTAAACACCTTAACTCCCCTTACCATTCCCACACTGACAATGATCTATTCTAACTTTTCCTTAATCACCATCCCCTTTGTCATATTTTCACACTTTCTTATCTATGTATCTCCTGCTCTCTTGACGTCAGTCTGAAGAAGGGTCTCGACCTGAAGCGTCGCCCATTCCTTCTCTCCAGAGAAGCTGTCTGTCCCACTGAGTTAAGGGCCTGTCCAACTTGGGCGTCATTTGCGCATCATATACGCAACATCATCGTGACGTGCACGTGATGCGCGCATGGCGAGCATTACGCATGCATGGTGCATGGCGACATAGGCAGCGGTACGCTGTCGCACCCAGGATTTTGGGATTCATAAAATCTTCGCACGCCACCTGCGAGACGCACAAATGACGTAGAAGTGGGACAGGCCCTTTACTCCAGCATTTGTCGATCTCTAAAGGTCCAAAGTACCCTTTGTAAGGCTTGAGCTTTGTGTGGTATTCCAGGTTGCTAAGTGGAACAAAGTGGTTGATGTGTTTAAAAATAAAAGCAATTTTTTAAGAACCTATTTACCTCTCAATCTCCATGCTCAAAATTTGCCGGTTTCAAGGCTGTATTAACAACAAAAATCCCCCATGAATGCATTAACAAATTATAGCTTGTTTATAGAGTTCACCTTCACAGGAAACATTAAACCATCGCTCTGTTCATATGTGCACCAGTTTCAAGACGAACACAGTCATTTCTGCATGGAGTGTAGCTACGGTGGATTCTTAGAGTTAAACCCAAGAATAAAACCATGCAGGGAAGCAGCAGGGAGAAGAGAAAACAGCAGAACCATTTTCCTGGAGTAATAGATTCTGCTGTCCTTAAATGAATGTATACTCACAATTTTTTATTGGTTCTGATGCGGTAAATGTCAGTGACATTATGATTGCTGGATGCAGTTCACAGTCCAACAAGCATTATTTTTCAGAGCAGAAATACAATATATCCTTCCAAAAAGAAAAGTATGGGTTGAATGCTTTTTTTCCCACAGTGCAGTTGAGTTTATATTTGAGCAACCTTGGTTGATAGTGGATATCAGAGTGGGAGAGCATTAAAGTGTCACAAGACCAAACCATTCTGATTCCTGTTGTCCAGTTATTGTTTGGGGCTGGGAGTTTGACATTAGACATGTTGGGACTTTGGGTAGAATATTGAAAGATCCGGGGCAGTGATGATGAGGATTGGGCATAAAAATATGTTTGGGGTCAGGAAGAGCCTTGGATCATTGGTGGACAGAACAGGCAAGGTTGGACAACAGGTTATTGGGGAAGACATTGTGTGCTAGAGGCTTGTGGGGTGCAGGCTAGTGTGCAGTTAAACAATAAACATGGGACTTCTCTGGCATGGGTTCTAATCCAGAGGTGCGGTATGAAGCCCACCTCATTCCAAGATTGCCATTTCTTTTGTACATGGGAGACCATGTCTTATGACAGAAAATGCTGGAGTAACTCAGCGGGTCTAGAGAACATGTGTCTCCCTTTGTTAAACCAGCATTTGCAGTTCCTTGTTGCATCCTATTTGATTGAGTTTTGTGAAGAGGTAATCAAACAGGTTGACAAGGGCAAGGCCATAGGCACTCTCTATATGGACTTATGCAAGGCCTTTGATAAGGTTGCATAGGATAGGCTGCTGTGGAAGGTTAGATCGCATGGGAACCAGGTGAAGCTAGCCAACTGTATATAGAAGATAGACGCAACATGCTGGTGCAACTCAGTGGGTCAGACAGCATCCCTGGAGTGTAGGAAGGAACCAGATGCTGGTATAAACTGAAGATAGACACAAAATGCTGGAGTAACTCACATAGAAGAATTAACTTCATGGAAGGAAGCAGAGGGTAGTACGGGGGGAGGGTGTATTTTAGACTGGAGGCCAGTGATGAGTGGTGCGTCTCAGTGATTGTCACTGGGCCCATTGCTTTTTGGTTTATATCGACAATTTGGATGAGATGTTGAAGGCATGATTATCAAGATTGTAGGTGACAGTAAAGTGGGAGATATCGGAGTTGCACACTGCCGACACCCCAAATACCCAAACTAATCCGCACATCACACTTAAAGGATATATATGCGCCATTACTGCACTTTCACACCCCTCCCCCAACAGGTTCAGCAGTTCACCACATGCAGTGGTGCAAGAAATTGTGTTTATTCTCAGCATCTTATTCCACCTGCGCATCTGTGCTAAAACTGCTGCTTCTCTTATTCATCATCGGGATGCCTTCAACATTGCATCAGAACAAATTTGAAAAGCCTGCCAGGGCCTTTGCTAGAAACAAGGAACTGCAGGTAGTGATTTACACACAAGGACAGAAAGTGCTGCAGACCAGGTCTGGCAACATCTCTGGAGAACATGGACAGGTGACGTTTCGGGATGGGACCCTTCTTCAGACAAACTGTGGTGTGGTGGTGGTGGTGATGGGGGGGGGGGGGAAGAGTAAAGACAAAGTGTGGCAGGTTATCCTTTGCTATTTGTACCAACGTGGCATGGTGGCTCAGCAGTAGAATGACTGCCTTACAGCGCCAGAGGCCTGGGTTTGATCCTGACCACAGGTGCTATCTGTACGGAGTTTATACCTTCTCCCCAGGACCTGCATGGGTTTTCTTCGAGATCTTTGGTTTTCTCCCACACTTCAACGACATCCAGGCTTGTAGGTTAATTGACTTGGTATAAATGTAAATTGTCCCTAGTGTGTGTAGGATAGTGTTAATGTGTGGGGACCCCTGGTCAATGCGGACTTGGTGGGCCGAAGGGCCCGTTTCCGTGCTGCATCTCTAAACTCAAATAACGCTAATTAGTTTAGCGTTTCCAATTTCTACTTGCAATGTCCAGTGTTGACATGCTGTTTGCCATCCATATATGATGGCACCATGACTCTCTCAAGAGCAATCATAAAATCAATGTTCAGTTTGGAGACGTCTCCCAAGGCACCAGCTTATGTGATCAACTGACCAATAACTCAAAATAGATTTTCTAAATTGTGAATGCTTTCTGACATGATTGGAGATGCCATCAACTCATTCATGTGAGGAATTCTTATTATTACTGATTTGTGAAAGGGCAGAGAAATTGGATTAAGTTCAAGTAAATTAGAAATATGCAACTGCTCAATAACTAATATTTTTATGCCTCTTGCTAGTGGCTACAAGGAAAATGACACCTTATATATGACGCAGAGAGGTGTATCAAATTAAACTATTCCAATTTATGATTACTGGGATAATCATTAAAATGCTGTTTGGGCACCTTTGAATGAGATCGAGGCCATGGCCATCACTTGCTCATCCATTGCTGGACGACTTGTTTATGGTGCTAATCCTACTCAGCAAAAGCTGCCAGAACCACCGCCACCACCAATGTCACAGCATGGATCTCTGAAAAGGAATGTACAGTTGCTCCCCGACTTAAGGGTTACATCCTACAGACCCTTGCGCAAGTCAGATGTTACGCTAGTCAGAAATGCAAGTACTACTTCGCACGTGTCACTACAAATTGCAGGGTACGGTCTTCATATCATTGTGGCTTCCGACCAGGGGTCTGGATCATAGGTGTTCCCGCTCCCTACTTACCTCCCCCTTTTTGCCCCCACTCTCCCCTGTGCCCCTCCTGTACTCACCCCTATTTTCCCCTCCCCCACCCACTCCACCAGCATTCCTTTCACTAGCTTGGCATCTCCTTAAGTAAGGCCTTTTATGGAGAGCGATTAGCCCAAGATCTCAACACCCAACACGTGCAAGGATATCAGCCACGACCTGATACGTCTGAAGAAGGGTCTTCACCCGAAACATCGTCTATTCCTTCTCTTCATAGATGCTGCCTCACCCGCTGAGTTTCTCCAACATTGTCTACCAGCCACTACCTGTCGTCACTTCTCACACTCAGTGAAAGTGAATGGGCAGGAATGGGTATCACCAATGGCTCACACACAGCGATAGGGCTGCCACCTTGCAATGCCAGAGACCCAGGTTCGATCCTGACTACGGGTGTTGTCTGTACGGAGTTTGTACGTTCTCCCTGTGACCGTGTGGGTTTTCCCCGGGTGCTCCGGTTTCCTCCCACATTCCAAAGGCGTACAGGTTTGTAGGTTAATTGACTATGGTAAAGATTGTAAATTGACCCTAGCGTGTGAAGGATAGAGTACGTGGTGATCGCTGGTCAGCGCGGGCACAGTGGGCCGAAGGGCCTGTTTCAACACTGTTTCACTAAACTAATAAACAAAAACAATTTTATCTCCCCCTCCCATGACTGAAATTCCCTGAACCATTAGTTTTTAATAATTTGCATTCTTATTTCAGGAATAACCAACCACATTTTATCTGCCATTTCAAGTTGTTAATGAACACCAAGTGCATCTTCATGCATGATAGAGGGAAATTGTTTTTGAAAGTGAAGCTTCAACAGCAATAGTGCAAACTATTTTGCTTCTGAGAAAGACTCCATCTACTTAGAAAACAGAATTGTGGTAAAGTGGCAATAAAATGTGCCCCCTATTGTCCTCTAGACTGTACCTTGTAATGAAGCACAATCTAACCCGAGCATAACAAAAATAATGAACTGAAAATACAATGGGGCAGATGTACCAAGAGCATCAGATCGATCATTTTAATAAAACTACTTTACAAGCCAGAACATTTATACCTTGATGGGTTCTTCCGTAATAAGGCAAACGAAAATGTAACAAGATTTGGTGGCCGATTGGGAAAGGGGGAGATGCAGCGAGACCTGGGTGTCATGGTAAACCAGTCACTGAAGGTAGGCATGCAGGTGCAGCAGGCAGTAAAGAAAGCAAATGGTATGTTAGTTTTCATTGCAAAAGGATTTGAGTATAGGAGCAGGGAGGTTCTACTGCAGTTGTACAGGGTTTTGGTGAGACCACACCTGGAGTATTGCATACAGTTTTGGTCTCCAAATCTGAGGAAGGACATTATTGCCATAGAGGGAATGCAGAGACGGTTCACCAGACTGATTCCTGGGATGTCAGGACTGTCTTATGAAGAAAGACTGGATAGACTTGGTTTATACTCTCTAGAATTTAGGAGATTGAGAGGGGATCTTATAGAAACCTACAAAATTCTTAAGGGGTTGGACGGGCTAGATGCAGGAAGATTGTTCCCGATGTTAGGGAAGTCCAGGACAAGGGGTCACAGCTTAAGGATAAGGGGGAAATCCTTTAAAACCGAGATGAGAAGAACCTTTTTCACACAGAGAGTGGTGAATCTCTGGAACTCTCTGCCACAGAGGGTAGTTGAGGCCAGTTCATTGGCTATATTTAAGAGGGAGTTAAATGTGGCCCTTGTGGCTAAGGGGATCAGGGGGTATGGAGAGAAGGCAGGTACGGGATACTGAGTTGGATGATCAGCCATGATCATATTGAATGGCGGTGCAGGCTCGAAGGGCCGAATGGCCTACTCCTGCACCTAATTTCTATGTTTCTATGTCTATGTATTTTGATAGAAACATACTAACTGATTTTATATTTATGTTGTTCTTCTTTTGTTAAACAAGGTATCACAACTTAATTTCAGGAATGCAGTAATTTATCCCTATATTTGCCACTACTTTGAGCACGAAACTCTCCCTGAACAGGCAA
This sequence comes from Leucoraja erinaceus, assembly GCF_028641065.1. Lineage (NCBI taxonomy): Eukaryota > Metazoa > Chordata > Chondrichthyes > Rajiformes > Rajidae > Leucoraja > Leucoraja erinaceus. The sequence goes on along the minus strand of NC_073402.1, from coordinate 19,579,082 downwards.
CTTTTGGTCAATTAAGGAGACATTGTTTCCAGTTTCTCCGAATAGGAATAACGGGAAGGCAGAGTTTCCTAGTATTCAGGGAGAAGATTGTCGGCACCGTGTGCTGGAGTCATTCAGCAGGTCAGGCAGCATCCCTGGGGAAAAAGAATGGGTGACATTGTGGGTCGGGACCCTTCAGAAAAAATAATCCACAAGAACTATCCTGGCAGACCCATTGTTCCTGCCTGCTCCTGCCTCACTGAGCATAAAGTGTATGAAGAAGGGGTGAGACCTGAAACATCACACATCCTTTTTCTCCAGGGATGCTGCCTGACTTGCTCAGTTACTCCATCAGTTTGTGTCTATCTTTCCCCATAATGTGGGAATTGCCTCAACACAGATTTGACGACAAAAGCAGTTCAATGTCTCTCGCTTTAGAGAAAACTGACGCGAGTCAAAGATATCCCTACAACTGAAAGCTAGCTTGACAACTACCAACTTATGTTGTGGCACACACTTGTCACACTTCATTCCGAGAAAAAGAAAGATCACTAATCAAACGTTTAAACAACGATGGAAGCTTTCAACAACAGGAAACCAAAAATGAAAGATTAAAGCATTACCAGAAGAAGTCTCAGACCTTCAGCCGACAACATCCGAAGGCATCCAAAACTATAAACATGCATGAATATTACAGGAATCTTTCTTCTATTGACTTCAAAAGTATAAAAGTTGTGCAAAGCTAACCATGAACTGGCAATCTGAAAATGTTAACCCCATGGTTTCCACTTGCTTGCATCAGAATGTGCCAACGCAGGCAAATTGGTAGTGGGCCATTTGGTCAGCATGGATGAGGGGCCAAAGGCCCCGTTTCCATGCTGTTTGATCATATTTGCATACAGTTTTCTTATCCTCCACATCCTCACGTCATGAGTACCTCACACATGTCTAACAGCCCATCCCCAGAATTATGCACCCGAGTGGTTTTTGTGTGACCAAATGTTTGAGGCAAGGAAGGAAGATTAATGAAAATTTGTAAATTAATTAAGTCTGGTACTCTCAAAGGTTGTGTTGGATGTCTCAGACTAAGTGGTAGCCGAGTTGAGGCCTTGATGTACCTCACCCTGCACCTCCAAGCTGGAGCACGCAGGCTCATTCAAACTTTTGCAATCAGGTATGTGCAGGTGGGTTAGACCCAGCTCAACTTGGTCACGTCTGGATTCAAATTTTTATACCGAAGCCCAGTTTCTTCACAGCCCCACCACTGACCGGAACATTGCACAAATAATTTGGGAATTGTTGCCCATTGAAACAAGACATTTCACACGTGGTATTCTTAAAACAATACAATACAGTACTGATTATTTGTCATTTGAACCTCACATGAGGTTCAAACAAAATTTGGTTTCTGCAGTCACACAAGAAAAGAACCAAGACACACACCAACACAATTTACTCAAACATCCATCACAGTGAATCTCCTCCTCACTGTGATGGAAGGCAAAGTCTTGTCTCTCCCCTGCTCTCCAATCTTCTCCCAAAGTCAAAGTCAAAGCCCCCGGCGGGCGCTAGCAAGTCCCACGGCCATTTAAAGCCGCGCCGGGCAATGTAAGGCCCCGCTCCAGGTCATCCTCAACCCCGCAATTCGGGCGGGAGAAGTCGGCGTTGCCGGTGCCCCGCAAAGCGGTCACCCACCGGGGACCCGCGAGCTCCCGGTGTCACCATCCACCGTTGTCGGGTCGCTGCCCCGCGCCACCGCAGCTCACCACACTCCGAAGCTGGCCAGCTCCACGATGGTAGGTCCGCAGCTCCACCGGCTCCGTGACTTGAGCCCCCAGGTCGTTCCGGTTGGAAGCCGCTCCACGGTGCTAGGCCCCAACGGCAACGAAGACCCGACAGGGAAAAGGTCGGGTCCCCGTGCAGGGAAGAGATTTAAATGTTTCCCCCACCCACCCCCCACACACACAGTCAAAAACCCACTCCAATCTATACCCTCAACAGGACAATAAAATAAAAAAAGACAGACGGACTGCAGAGGCCGCTGCGACGTCGGTCGCGCCGCCCACCCTGACGTATAGCCCTCCGCTCACTATTTAAACAATTTAAATAGAATAATAATTTTAACGTTAAACACTCTATGCAAAATTTTTTTGGCCACAGTGGCGACAATTTTTGCTATCATAGGTTGACGTGGGTGCTGTCATAGGTTGTCGACATTTTTAGATTTGATTCAACTTTATTGCCATTGCACAAATACGAGTACAGGTACAACGAAATGCAGTTTAGCATCTAATCAGAGTGTAAAGTAATAAAATACTGGTTAAAACAATATATACATATACACATATACACACATATATATATATACATGTATCATAGGTGAATCCCATTAAATCTAGTCCGTGGACTCTAAAGAGTTGCCCAAGTGGGACAGGCCCTTAAGACAATGCAGGGGATTAATTTCAATTCCTCTCTGCACACCAAAGGGGGTGCAAAAGACACGGAGAAGTATTCAGCAGCCTAGATCAAACAAGCTGGCATTTAGCCCTGGACATATTATTAGCATTAAAATCATTAAACATCAAGTAGGAAGGGAAATTCCTTACCACCTATTCAGTGAGGCTGCAAACTTTATTTCATCCTACTTAATAAAGTAATTCTTCAGATAGTTTTTCTACAAACGTCTCTGGCCAAAAAGGATCAAACCTAAGAGGCAAAGCTTACAACGAGTATTAAATCTCAGATAGCATCATGGAGACATACTGCATGAAGCAGGCCCTTCAGCCCCTCTTGCCAGTGCAGACCAACCTGCCCCATCTACCTTTGTTTGGCCCATATCCCTCTAAACCCGTCCTATCCATGTACCAAATGTCTCAAAGATTATATAGTACCTGTCGCAACTACCTTCAGGGTTGGGGAAGGACGCTGAGGGACAAATACTCATCTAGTGTCACCATGTACAGGGAAGGCTGAACAGAAAACAGGTTAATGAATGAAAGAAAACTTTATTGTCACAGGTGAGAAGTCACAGTGACATCTTCACTTGCATACGTTGCCACGGTATGCAATAGTGGTCCATAAAGGATGCTTACAAAGGGGGCAAACAGGCAGCTGGTAGTTGGTTGAATAAATGCTCATGTAATGATCATTCACGGAGGAGACACTAATTATGATGACCAATGGGCTGATTAAGTACATTACAATTCTGGATTTTAGCATGAAACAAATGGGATAAACTTTGTTGATCAGATTTTTTCCCTTGAATTCAGAATTCTATGCAGCAGGACTGAGGGAAAGGCTTTACTAATTATGATGATAAATAAAGAAAACACCTAATGCAAGGAAATAATATTCTACAACTGACCCACAATAATGAAGTACCAGGGTATACATCACAGCGAGTTTAATACCTCTGTGAAACAAATGATCCTTTGGGAACGCAAGCCAAGACTGGGCACGTCGGTGTTATATTTTGTCCTAGCAGGATACACATAACTGAAAGATTGTACATCGAATGGGAGTTCTATATTTCGTTGTTGGAAACGCCTTGAAATGTTACCCGTTGAAATTCCTTACTACAATCAAAATAACAGGGATTTGGTATGTATTTATCTGAAAAGCAGACTTTAAAAATCAACTATTAAAAATATCTAAGAAATCCTAATGATAATTATTACAACAGCCTTCTCAGGTGGATATGAAAACAAAGCTATATGAAAGGTTATAATTTGGGCAATAAATACAGCCAAATGAATCTCTAATTTGAACAGACAGCACACAATTTATATTAGAGGGGTTGAATGCAATTTATGCAGAAGATAGCTATCATCTTGTTTTGTTTAACAATGCTTTGAAACTATCACTTAAGATGAAATAACTATATATATACATCAGTGTCACTTACAATGCCTCTCGGAGAGCACTTCTACATACGCCAGCTTGAAAATAATAAATACCACTACACATTTTTTATTTCAATTAGATTCATACAGAGAATTTGAAATGAGCTGCGGTAATATCCTTTACTGTGCTAAGCCCAATTCATTTCATCCACAGTCAAAACATTATTTTATTATTGAGGCATAAATCAAATAAACATCTTCATTTACACATCTAATCCACAGTTCAAACAGACTGCTCCAGCAGGAGGTGGAAATTGATTAATCTTCTAAAGGATATGAAATAGTTGATCTCTCATTCAAATGTTGTGTGGAAGAAACTGCGCTGAAATAAATAATTGGACTAGAATTGCACCCTGCAGGCTAAATGCATGGCACTATGCATAGGGCTCTTGCAAATGCATTTGTTAATGCCTTCAGTGAATGTTTATGGAATGTCTGGATCTGTGATGCTGAAAATACTCTCCAGGCCATGCAGCATCTGTGAAGACAGATTGTTTCAGGCTAAGGAGTTGTCATTGTATGTGGAGCATAGCTGTACATCTTTAATTTCATTGAATAATCACCCAAATACTGACCATGATTAAATTAATGGAACGCGTACTATATCCAGTCATCAATGAATACCATGAAACATTGCATTATTATTATTATTAGCTTGAAAAATACTTAAAACATGTGTGGGAGAATTTGCTATGTTGGATTTACAAAGTCAGGTTATCCATAATACAGTATATTGTACTCTTGAAGCCTTTTTCTTTTCACCTAGTTTGGTGCAATGAACCACTCCATGTCACACTGGAAAAGTGCCATTTACTGAAAGGTGCCAGACAAAGATTTGAATGGTGTCGGATAACTCGTGGCTGGGGAATCTTTTCAAAAAACATTGATATACAAAGATAAAGCCACTTGTTTTTATAAAAAAAGCATAAACAACATTTTCATATATGAAGTCCATTCTTCAATGTCACCTCAGCTATTTTCATTTGATTTCAGAGCAAGAGATCCTACTGACTGACAGCTCTCCAAATTTTGGCTAAATGTATTGAATCTATATAGATTTAGAATTATTCTATGATCATTTTACCCATGTGGCATGCAAGGCTTTTACACCAGAAACTGCCAATGTCCCTTAGAAATCTGAACTAAAAAATAAATAAAATGAGAGAATGCTTTCAGCACTCATGACGGCAGATAAATGCTTTACAAAGCTCTGGTATTTTATTATAGACTGTTTGTTCTGAGCATTGTTTGTTTTAGGAATCCGTGGACCAAATAATGATTTGGAGCAGGCTAAAGAACATGATGGTGGAGCGGAACAGATATTTTCACACAATGTCAGAGTGAATGCATTTCTGCCAAATTCAACAGCCCGACAGGTTTTTAAAGTGTTTTCCACAAATTTCTAGTCTGAAAACCAAACAGCCAGAGGGTTAGATATTGATCGTTGGGAAACAGCCAGAGGGCCAGGTGAATATACTGGTGGTGGAAGTGTTCTGGGAAATAATACCGTAAGGCATTGGAGCAGAATTAGACTATGCAGCCCATCAAGTCTGCTCCACTCTTCGATCATGGCTGATCTACTTTTCCCTCTCAAACTGCCTTCTTCCCATAACCTTTAATAATCAATCTCTGCTTTAAAAACACCTACTGACTTGCCCAGCACATCTGCCTGTGACAATGAATTCCACAGATTCACCACCCACTGGCTAAATAAATTCCTGCTCATTGCCATTCTGAAGGAACATCCTTTTATCCTGAGTCTGTGCCTCTGGCCCTAGATTTGTCCATTACTGGAAACATCCGCTCAACGCCCACACTAGTTTAGTTTAGTTTGTTGTCACTTGTACCGAGGTACAGTGGAAAGCTTTTGTTGCGTGCTAGTCAGTTAGCAGAAAGAAAATACATGATTACAATCGAGGCATTCACAGTGTACAGATACATAATAAATGGTGTCATGTTTAGTGCAAGATAAGGTCCAGTATTTCTCTTATTTATATTCTCTTATTATCAGGTTGTTATATTTCGCTTGGGTAGCTTACACCCCAGTGGTATGAACGTTGACTCTTCTAACTTCACATAAGCCTTGTTTGCCCTCTCACTCCATCCCTCCCCCTGTTCAGTCTGAAGAAGGGTCTCGACTCAAAACGTCTCCCATTCCTTCTCTCCAGAGATGCTGTCTCACCCACCGAGTTACTCCAGCATTTTGTGTCTACCTTTGATTTAAACCAGCATCTGCAGTTCTTTCTTACACATTTTAAATGTCCCCATGTGGTGTTCCATATGTGACTGATGCTCCTCGTGTGTTAGTCACATCTTGTAGTCTGGTCATAGTTTAGAGATACAGCGCAGAAACAGGCCCTTCAGCCCATCCCGACCGTGACCCCTCCACACACTAACACTATCCTCCACACACTAAGGACAATTTACAATTATACCACGCTAATCATCCTACAAACCTGTACATCTTTGGAGTGTGTGAGGAAACCGGAGCTCCCGGAGAAAACCTGCGCAGATCACGAGGAGAACATATAAAATATGCATAGACAGCACCTGTAGATTGAACCCAGGTCTCTGGCGCAGTAAGGCAGCAACTCTACTGCTGCGCCACCATGCTGTCATAGGAAATCATTCATTTAAAATACATATCTGCCTGCATGAAAATGCTGATTACATTTCAAAATCATCAATTGGCTGTGAAGCACTTTTGGAAGCCTGCAGGTTGTGGACAGCATATCCTTGCTGTTTGTTTTTTTTTAAAGTTACTAACGTTTTAAAAGACATGGATTAAAAAAAGTCAACTTGAAGCTGAAAAACCAAGCCGCCACAAATACTGTACATCTTAATGGTTTCAAAAATAAAGATGATTTAAGGCTATGAGACATGTAGGATGATTATATTCTGCAGAGGATTTTTTTTAAAGCCTGAAGCGAGGTAACTGGGAAAAATGTGTAGGAAGGAACTGCAGATAGACACAAAAAACTGGAGCAACTCAGCAGTTTAGGCAGCATCTCTGGAGAAAAGGAATAGCTGACATTTTGGGTCGAGACCCTTCCTCAGACTGATAGTCAGGGGAAAGGGTCTTGACCCAAAACATCAACTATCCCTTTTCACCAGAGATGCTGCCTGACCCACTGAGTTACTCCAGTTTTTTGTGTCTAACTTGGAGAACTGTCCCCTCGTGCTTTAGTATTGACACCCATGATCCCCCTACCCTTGTTCATAGACATCCAGATGCAGAAGCAGAGATATTAACATAGTCAACCTAGAGTTGAAATACTCCTAAAGTCCAACAACCACGTTGACAGGGTAGTGAAGAAGGCATCTGACATGCTTGCCTTTATCGGTCAGGACCCTGAATACAGGTGTTCAAACTTCATGTTGAACTGTACACATCATTGGCGAGACCACACTTGGAGAATTATGCACAGTTCTGATTGCCCAGCTTTAGAAAGGATGTCATTAAGGTGGAAAAAGTGCAGAAAAGATTCAGAACAATGTTAGCGGAACTAGAGGGCTTTATACATATGCAAAGGCTGCGACTTTTTCCATGGAGCGTAGGAAGCTGAGGACTGTATTGAGGTACATAAAATCATGGGGAGTGTAGATAAGGTAGGTCACTGTTTTTACCCCATGATAAGATATGAATCTAAAACCAGGGAGCATAGATTTAATGAGAGAGGGGAAAAGATTGAAACAGGTCGCGAAAGGGCAACTTATTCACACAATAGGGTGGTGGCTATATGGAACGAGCAGCCAGGATCAGCAGCAGAGGTAGGTTCAATTAAAATGGTTAAAAGGCATTTGGACAGGAAAGGTTTAGATAGATTATGGGCCAAATGTAGACAAATGGATCTAGTTCAGATAGACATTTTCATCGGAAGGGACGTCGGGCTGAAGGTCCTATTCCCGTGTTGCTTCACTCTATGACTTACCTCCAGCTTTCTCCAATTCTGGTCTTTTATGCATCTTCTGATTGACTTTACACCACTGGTTGTTGTTCCTTAGCCAAGGCTCCAAGTACTGGAATCCCCTCACTTATTCTTCTCTACTTTAATCAGTATCTCTCCATCTCCCTTAAACACCTGTTGCAATGTCCTGTGTGCCAATTTTCTCTGATTACATCCCTATGAAGGATCCACCATGTTAGAGATGATTATTGCCAATGATTACTCAGTGTCAAGTTGGATACAAATGGTCACAATAACTGCTCCATCGTGCAGCAGCCTATTATCACTTGGTATGCACACCCACAATTAACAAGCAGTATAATAGCATCTTATTAAATGGTGGGCTCTATAGACTACTCTTGCTTCCATTTCTTGAGTTTTTAAACATAGAATGTAGAATATAGAACATACAGCATTAGACCAGGCTCTCTGACCAAAAAATGGTTGTGCCGAATATGATGCCAAATTAAACTAATCCCCTCTGCCTGTATGTGATTCACACCCCGTCCATTCCCCGCATATGTGTCTCTAAACTAAATAGCCATGTGCCTATCCAAAAGCCACTTAAATGCCACTATCGTATTTGCCTCCCCCACCACCCATGGCAGCGTAAAGGGTCTGTCCCACTGACGGGACCTTTCAGCGACTGTCTTCGACCTTCAAGCTCGAGGGCACTTACCTGAAAAACCTGGAGCTGGATTGACCGTGAGCGATGAAACCGCGAGCTGGATCGACCGACCGCACATACACACACTGCAAAGGCGGGGGCCAGGGAAAGCGGGGGAGCGCTGTCTGAAATTCACACCCGCGATGAACAGAAAGGTAAAAGACGGCTCCACAGTGTACAGTAAGTCCTTTAGAGAGCGCAGAGGGGGAGGAGAAGGTGGAGGAGACACTTTTAAGAAGTCAGACAACTTATAATAAAGTTTAGCAGGCATTTAACATTACCGGTCGGTTTTCCTTGGTCCTGAAAACTCCAATGAGCCAATTAAAATGCCCGGTCAGCGAGGGAGATTGCCTGCGGCTGCCCTCGACTGCCTGTAACTACATAGCGACCCCATTCAACTGCACTACGAGTTCAATTGAACCATGCTGACCAATTTTTACTTGCGGAAAAATTTTCAACATGCTGAAAATTTTACTGCTACCTAGCTGAGGCCGCGAGTAGGCGGGAATTTCCCTTCATGCTCAAGGGGAGTTCCAGTGACCTCATAGGACCTCGTAGGACCACGTGTTGACCATGCTGTGAGTTTGAGTTGAGGGCAAACTCTTCTAAACTCGCAGATTAGGTCGCCGCAGTGCCTTAATCCAAGCTCCCACCATTCTCTGCGTAAATAAGGTAAATATACCACAGTTTAAGAATAAGGGGCAAGTCATTTAGAATGGAGATGAGGAAACACTTTTTCTCACAGAGTGTTGTGTGTCTGTGGAATTGTGTGTCTGTCGAATGGCCTACCCCAGCACCTATTTTCTATGTTTCTATGTATTTGAACTTACTTACATTCATGGGCCGAATTATACCAGTTTTCACCTGCTGTAGGATTAGATAGAACTAGAAATGCCAATGTAAAAGATGGAAGAGAATCCAAGCGACATCCATGCTTAGCGGAAGGCACTCCACAATAGGCAGCTGCCATTCAGTGCCACAGCAATTGAAGAACGTTTTACTATCTAGCTCACTGCAAGAGATGAAGGAACCACGGCAGCAGAAGGTAACAATGGGGACCGAATGGACAGGGAGGGGGCAAATCAATAAATAGCAAAGATACCATCTGCATTATCTGTCTTCAGGCAATTAAAAAAAATGACAAGGCTGATTATTAAAACAAAAATGAATATCATCTACAATCATCAACTGATGTACAGGACAGTTTATACAGCGAGATCACGCAACATTATTACAGATGTAGGTTCAATTACAGTGTTTCAAACCAACCGATTTGATTACAATGATGAGTATCCCAGAGAAGTGGAACTTGCTATCGGCTGCATTTGGAGTCAGAGTCAAATTCATTCAGCAGTTACAGGCCTTTTGTCCTTATTAGTCATAGCTGTCGAAGTGCCCATCTAAACAAGTCCCATTTGCCCGTGTTTGACCTATATACTTGATGGAGAATTCAGATGGAGCCACACATGTGAGCACTGTCAGGCTGATTTGATAAATGCCTGTCGAGTGGAACGGCATTGTTTTGGTGTGGAGCCAACATACCTTCAAACCCATTCGGCTGGCTTCAGGATTTCCCGTGTTGGCTTTGAATGAATGAATGAATGGCTTTGTTTGAACTTCAATGGATAATCCCTGAAAATCACAGCAATATCAATTTTCAGATAATGATTTTGAAGGACAAAAATATAAACGATTTTTCTGAGAACCCTGTCATTTACTCCTCCTAGCCTTCGCCTCCTCTGTCCGTCGAGCAATTGCGGCCATGCCCATTTTAAAAGAGGAGAATGTTGGCAAATTTGGCTTTAGATTACTCATGGCTAGTCATTATTTGCACACTGAAAGATAACCACCAGTGTTAATGGGAAAATAGCTCAGAAACACAGTCATAAAGTCTTTAGCTCATACAGTGAGATGCGGGCAAGAAGCCAGAACTGTAAAAACTGGTATTTGTAACAAAGCAAAAGGGGACTGGGGTCTGGTTCATGCGCTGCTGCGTCTCTTCAAAATTAAAATGACCGAGGAATACGATCAGGTTTAATGGAAAACAACGAAGCACATTCTGTAAATGGACAAGCAGATTCTCTGATAAGACTGTCATCAGCACTCAGCTGTACAATGAAACTAGAATTAAACAGGGATGTCTAAATTAAAGGAAAATTTGTGGTTGGCAGCTGCCTAATTTGACTTCACAAGATCGACAGAATGGAAGAAAATATATGGGGTCCACAAAATGACACCGACTCCCCCCTCCCCTCCACCCACCCAACATTCATTCTTAAAGCAGGTCTTCAAATGTGCTTGGCATTTGTTCTGAAAACTAGCTATTGTCTCCAATTAGATTCTTTGCCCAATTACAACTGCAACTTTAAGCTCTAAAGTGATACAATTTTAACAAAGGATGGCTGCAGGTTGATAGATAAAAAAAAGTATGTTTCTAAATGGTAAACTAAAAATTATGTTTATGGTGTGCATGGTGGCGGCACAGTGGCACAGCGGCAGAGTTACTGCCTTACAGCGTCAAAGACCTGGGTTCGATCCTGACTACGGGTGCTGTCTGTATGGAGTTTGTACCTTCTTCCTTGACCTGTATGGAAAACCGGGAGCTCCGGTTTCCTCCCACACTCCAAAGACGTACAGGTTTGGAGGTTCATTGGCTTGGTAAAATTGTAAATTGCCCCCAGTGTGTGCAGGATAGCGTTAGTGTGCAGGGATTGCTGGTCGCCATGGACTTAGTGGGCGGAAGTCCCGTCTCCACACTGTATCTCTATAACTAAAGTGGGACCATATGCACTCATATTTGTCTTGGCTCAATCAAAATCTGACTCAATGCTGGCATACTATTGTGCCCATCCCTGCTGCTCTGTAAATCATGGTCTCTCATCAACTAGCTCAGTGTGCCACAGCTAATGTTGAGCAACAACATGGCCATTGAGTTACAGCAACATGGCCTTTGTGCTTCCGCAACCCAGACAATACCCATAAACGATGTTTCAACCCAAAAATGATTTGGGCCTTTTGACTGTCATCCTGAATGGGCGCTTGAGGCAAACTGCTAACTTGGTGTACTTTCTAGACCCATGTTAAAAGTCTTGACACTATTATTAGTGATCAATAATCAAAACCATTCAGTGAACAGAGGGAATTAGGGAAAATAAGAGGAATGTTCCTTTTCAATAGTTACATTTACTTTAGTTAAAAAGCTACTTTGGTTAAAGCAAACACTAGTCCAGGGTGAAAAGTATACTATGCATGTAAAGCAAAATTAGCATTAATGTACATTTGCACACTGATGAAAGTACCTGGTGTATATTGTATTAAAACCATTGAGTGAGCCATATTATAGACATAAAATGCTGGAGTAACTCAGCGGGTCAGACAGCATCTCTGGAGAAAAGGAATAGGTGACGTTTTGGATCGAGACCCTTCCTTCTTCAGACTGAGAGTCAGGGAAAAGGGAAATGAGAGAGATATACGGTGATGGAGGGGCATATAGAACAAATGAATGAAAGATATGCAAAAAAGTAACGACGATAAAGGAAACAGGCTATTGTTTGCTGTTAGCCATATTGTTCTTCTGGAAACACACCTGCAGGTGGTGCTATGGGTCACCCATGTGACACGTTTCCTCCCAGGTGACTCGGCAGGTAATGCCTTACCTGTGAACCTGGCCAATGGAGTGGTGCAGTAATGGCCCAAAACAATTTTTCTTATTAAAATCTGGACAAAGTTCTGAAGGAAGTCTTCCTTTCAATACCTTCCCTTGATTTTTGTCCCAATGCCATTATTTCTTTTCTATCTTTTCCCCACAATGCCCCCTCCCCTCCCACTCCCCCAACACTTCTCTTGATGTTTGTACTCCCATCTCAGTTACTCAACCCTTCCTCTTCATTCTTTAAACCTCATTCTTCCCTATAATCTCCCTTCCACAAATCACCCCCCTCCTTATTACTCTCCACTCTGAAACTCCAATTCACAGTTTATTTCCCTTTCCAATCCTACTCTCCCTTCTCCCTTCACTTCTTCTAATTGCCAACCATTCCAATTTGTTTCATAGATTCACAGAGTCATACAGTGTCGAAACAGGCCCTTCAGCCCAAGTTGCCCACACCGGCCAACATGTCCCAGCTACATTAGTCCCACCTGCCTGTGTTTGCCCCATAACCCTCCAAACCCGTCTTGACCTGCAGCTGCCTGTAATCTCCTGGCATATTTCATTCTTCTAATTTCCGTAGACTATTTGGGGGTCAGTAGTACACCCCCAACAAAGGGGTTTCCTTTCCGTCCCATTCACACACTGCCCTGACCTACTCCACTCCTATTTGTTTGCCTGCACTGCCTTAATTCAACCCACCCCTATCCCCAGATTTCAACTTGGTTTCCACAATGTGCATACAACACAGTGCATGTATAATATCATGTCACTGCTTTGCCAAATGAATATGTCTGGGACAGGTTTGCCATCTGACTGTCGCTTAATGAATCATCCCATCCTCAACTTGATATCAGCATGTGTTCAAGTTTGTTGCTGCAATCATTGGATCAGACTCAAGCACTCAAACTACTGCATCTTGTAACTAATCAGCAGTAAATAATCTACCAAAACACTGGTGCAGCGTGGAACACTTAAAGTTCTCCTTTTTCAGAGAAGGTGCAGAGAATTGGTGGAAATGCGTCAGCCTCGATAACAATCAGCACGGGAGCACCTCAAAGCTGCGTGCTCAGCCCCCTGCTGTACTCACTCTATACTCATGACTGCGTACCCAGTCAAAGTGCAAACACCATCATCAAGTTCGCTGGCGACACCACTGTTGTGGGACTTATCACTGATGGGGACGAGTCAGAGTATAGAAGAGAGATCGACCGACTGACCAAATGGTGCCAGCACAATAACATGGCCCTCAACACCAGCAAAACCAAGGAACTGATTGTGGATCCTTTAGAAGGGGTAAGATGGGGACCCCCCAGTCCCATTTATATCAACGGGTCGATGGTGGAAAGTCAAGAGCTTCAAATTCCTGGGCGTGCACATCTCCGAAGATCGCTCCTGGTCCGAGAACACTGATGCAATTATCAAGAAAGCTCATCAGCGCCTCTACTTCCCAAGAAGATTACAGAGTCGGTTTGTCAAGGAGGATGCTCTCTACCTTCTACAGGTACATAGTGAGAGCATGCTGACTGGTTGCATCGTGGCTTGGTTCGGCAATTTGTGTGCCCGGGTGCGGAAAAGACTACAAAAAGTAGTAAACACTGCCCAGTCCATCATCATCGGCTCTGACCTCCCTACCATTGAGGGGATCTATCGCAGTCGCTGCCTCAAAAAGGCTGGCAGCATCATCAAGGACCCATATCATCCTGGCCACACACTCATCTCCCCACTATCTTCAGGTAGAAGGTACAGAAGCCTGAAGACTGCAACGTCCAGCTCCAGGTCCCCACAGCCATCAGGCTATTAAACTCAACTCAAATAAAACTCTGAACATTAATAGCCCATTATCTGCTTATTTGCACTATATCTGTTTATTTATTCATGTGTGTATATATATTTATATAATGGTATATGGACACACTGATCTGTCCTGTATTCATGCCTACCATATTCTGTTGTGCTGAAGCAAAGCAAGAATTTCATTATCCTATCTGGGACACATGACAATAAACTCTCCTGAATCTCAGTTCCTGTGTGTGCGATGTGCTTATGCACTGAAGCGGATAAGTGCATTGGCACCGAATGGCAGACAGAGATATCCTACCATTGAACCCGTTTGAGATAACACAAGAGACTGCAGATGCTGGAATCTAGAGTAAAAAAAAACAAACTATGGAGGGACTCAGCAGAGTCTGCAGGTCAGGCAGCATCTGTGGAGGGAAATGGACAAATGACATTCGAGGCAGCACTCTCCTTCAGATTTGACAAGGTCTTCAGTCTGAGGAAGGATCCTGGCCTGAAAGGATCTACAACTGTTGCCTGACCTACTGAGTTACTCTGGTAGATTTCTTTTGAGGATCCAGTTAGAAGTGAAATGATTCACTGCTTGGGTACAATATGAGTGGCCAAAATGAATCCAACCCAAGTAAGAAACTGAGTTTTTTGGCTACTCATCCTACCCAAGCTCAACATATAATTAATAAAAAGTAATGAAAAGAAACTGCAGATGCTGGTTTTGTACCAAAGATAGACACACAATGCTGGAGTAATTCAGCGCGTCAGGCAGCATCTTTTAACTCAGTGGGCAGACAACATTGATACTGCCCGGCCTGCTGAGATACTCCAGCATTTTACGTCTACCAACTTGTATGCAATTGGTTGAGTTAGCCAGATTCTTGCCTGAATGAGTGGAAATGTGACCCAGGAATCTCATCGACAGGTTGCTTTATGAACTTTAGACATGTTGGGGCCAATGTCCACCCTCGATATCCAGGGACATGGTGACTACAATGTGCCACAATCAGCAACTCAAACACTGATTTGATAACATTTCCCTCCCCAAGACGTCAACCTTTGATAAAGCTGTGAGTAACAGTGGCGACACACCAGGTTTCCCCAAGACTAAAACTGACCTGCTCCTGTATTATCATTTATTCAATCATTATGCCAATATATTTTATTGACACAATGAATGTGAATCAATTTGGTAGTAAAACTTTCACAGGGAATGTGATGGGTTGTAAGATGGCTCATCATCGCCTTCAAAGAACAAGCCAATTATGGGTAATGAAAGCAGTCATATCCCAAAGACAAGCATAACATTTGTATTCTACTTTCTTCAGTCTTTGCCAGAGCAAAATGCATGGACTCTGCGACAGTTTATTCTACTTAATCCTACACCCATGACATACGTATGTGAATTAGGCGAAAATATTACTCATGGATTGGTGGAATAACAGATTGTTGCAATGCATTTAGATAGAGCGCTAGGGGCTAGCAGAATCAAGGGATATGGGGAGAAGGCAGGCACGGGCTACTGATTGTAGATGATCAGCCATGATCACAATGAATGGCGGTGCTGGCTCGAAGGGCCGAATGGCCTCCTACTGCACCTATTTTTCTGTTTCTGTTCATAATATCAAGCAGTTTTCTGTTTAAATGCAGAGAAGCAAACAGGCACTAGTCCAACTGGTCCAGAACGCAGCCGCCCGACTCATCACCCACACCAAATCCTGGCATCACATCACTCCAGTCCTCAAACAACTTCACTGGCTTCCCATCTCCCACCGGATCACCTCCAAAATCCTGATCCTCACCTACAAAGCCCTCCACCATCTGGTCCCCCCATATCTCACTGACCTCCTCTCCCCCTACCAACCCTCACGGTCCTTCAGATCCACATCAGCCGGTCTCCTCTCCATCCACGTCCAACCTCCGCAGTTTTGGGGATAGAGCCTTCTCCAGGGCAGCTCCCAGGCTCTGGAACTCCCTCCCCCAACTGATCCTCAATTCCGTGTCCCTCACCATCTTCCAGTCCCGCCTCAAGACCCATCTCTTCACCTCCGCCTATCCTTAGCCCCACGTCCCCCTCCCTTTTCATCTGTGCATTAATTGCCTCATATTGTGTTTTGAATTGTATTCTGTCTTTACTTTGTGTACTAGTCATGTCTCTACTATTTATTTCCTTCCCCTTACATGTTTTTCCTCTACCAGCTAAATTTTTGTAAGGTGTCCTTGAGACTCTTGAAAGGCGCCCATAAATAAAATTTATTATTATTATTATTATTATTATTATTATAAGACAACTGGGATTTATAACACAGTTCATTATAGCTGTCACTGACTCTTCAGCAGTTAGATCAGGCTCCTGGAATACAATTTCACCATCAATGCTCACATAGTGAACAATCATAGACAAGATTTCTTCTAGCCCTTAGCAACAGAACGTCAGAATAATTTTGCACAGAATTCCAACTCATTTTCCAAGTGCTAATTAATATGAACCATCCAATCTGAACAAAGCTATGTTCGACCCATATGGCACGTAGTAATGAAATTCATGTCAACAATTTCAAATTATGAACTGAATTGTTGGGGTCACTCATTTCTTTCTAACAGCTGTCAAACATTATTATTTTATACCAAGTGTTTAACTTAACTGGCTAAACTGGTGTCCCAAGGCCTTTCGGAGAACGGATCTAGAATTTTAATCCAGTGTATTTCATTAGTGTTCACCACTTCACGTCTTTGCTACAAACTGGCAGAAATTAGTACAAGCCTTAGTCAGCCACAGGTGTCAGTTAACCCCTTGTGTTTTAAGGCTGCCACTAGGACAGCACGGTGGCGCAGTGGTTGAGTTGTTGCCATACAGCGCTTAAAGCATCGGAGACCACGGGTCCTGTCTGTTTGGTGTTTGTACATTCTCCCTGTGACCTGCGTGGGTTTTCTCAGATCTTTGGTTTCCTCCCGCACTCCAAAGACGTACAGGGATATAGGTTAATAGGCTTGGTATAAGTTATAGTGTCCCCAGTGTGTGTAGGATTGTGTTAATGTGCGGGGATCACTGGTTGGTGCGGACTAGGTGGGCCAAAGATCCTGTTTCCGCGCTGTTTCTCGAAACTAAGTTAAAACGCATTCAGCCTTAAAACACATGTAGATTAAAGAGGATGATATATATATATTGAGAGAAACTGGAAAAAAAAGGGATGCCATCTCAGGGCTACACTTGGTGTCAATATTCCACATTGTGCTCAATGAGCCATAAGAAGGGAACCAAGCAGGCCTTAGCTATGGGTCATAGGGCTACTAAGTTGTGCTCAATGAGCCATAAGACCAAAGTTATTACTTGAAGGGGGGGGGGGGGGGGGGGGGGGGGGGGAAGGAGACAAAAGGCAGGTTTAAGCAAATGGTTAGCTCGAGAGAAAAGATTCAACAGATCAATTGACATTCCAGGATGCAAATGTAGCGGATGTCTCTTTAATTCTGGAGTAGTATATACATGTGACGCTATATATTGCAGTCCAGTTACAGTTGCTGGTATATAGATAAAAAGTAACCTTCCACATTAGTTAAAATCTGTGTTCATCATAATTGAGGGTGCAGAGACTGTTGTACTAAGATGAGCAGCCAAATGAGAATCCATATTAATTGATATGGATATATTAATAGATTTAACTGTAAAATATGAATACAAATAGTATGAATTTCACATTTTAACAAAGTTGAAACTTCATTTTTGGTGAAGAAGTGAAATAACAAAAGTAACATAAACTGTGTACATTTAAATCAGCACCATATTTCCACATCCTAAACTAGTCCAGAACTTTCTGCAAATCCAGAGTGTGGAAATCAGCAGCTCAGTAACACATGCAAACCATTGATCTTTCCTATCAAGGACAAGGGCAACAGGAATTGAGGAACTCCAGCACCTGCAGTCCATTGTAAAGTAAAATAAAAATCATCCCTTTTCCTTTATTGTCCCTGCTCTGCCCCATCTTGGAACCGCCTCAACAATAACATGGGGGTAACTCAGTCAAATGGGCTTCTGTAGTTCATGTCGTAGGTTCACTGCCTTTTCTCACTAAAATACAGGCAATAAACGCCAGCAATTCCTCACAACATGAGCAACGAACGCACCTGTCTGGAGTGCTAATTTTACAAATATAACCTGTTTTATCGCAAGTCGATTTTGTGCTTTTGTGGTGCAAGCTCGGTAGGGTGAACAAAGAGGAGAGTAGGCAGCGCAGAGGCAAATTACTGCTTTAAAAATAAAACAGGAGCCCGGTTGCCATGGAGCAAAATGGAAAATGTCAACTTTTTCTTCAAATGTCCTAGCCGCTCATCTGAGGCCATATTTTTCATTTCCTGCTACTAATGCCTGCTGCAATATTTGTGGAATGCTGCAGGCCATTAAATCAGGATACAAGACTGCTCTCAACTGCACGGGTCGTGACATAATTTCTTTTGATCACCCACCAGCTTCAGATCTCAAAATGAAAAAGCTTTCAATGTCGCCAGCTCTCGTTTCATATATATTCATATATTTCATATATTCCTTGCTCTGTCTTTACAAAAGCAGCATTCTATTTTATATACGGTATATAACAAGCTCACAATAATCAGGCTCCAAGTTCGATTTCACTTCAATTTTTTTCAAGTGTAACGACGCATCCTAAATTAATTGATGAAAAATGTGTAGATTAATTTCATTCATTGAATATTTCTCTGCACAAAGTTTACACTTAGCTCACTGAGACAAATATGAAAAGCCCAGTTTGAAGGATCTTCAGTGTAATCTATGAACCCATACTCTTCAAATGATAAGATAATTTGGTGGGATTTGGCAACACATGTTGCAAATTTGCGGGTGATATAACGTAATAAGAAAATTGCAATAGCTTTCAGGTTAGAGATAGGCAGGTGGAATGGGTGGATAGCTGGCAAGGGGAATATAATGTTGAGCAAATAGAAGCATCCAGTATAAACTAGAGGACAATTCCAAAAGGGTTAACAGGAACAGAGCAGAGATATTACAAGATGCGTGTGCAGCTCCTTCAATGTGGCAGAGCATGTCGTGATAGAATGGTTAGCAGCCTACAAGATCATGGGCTTAATAAATAGGCATGGAATCAAAGAGTAAAGTAGCCATGGTGTACCAACACTGGCTTGTGGCCACAGATGGATTACTCTGTCAAGTTGTGGTCTCCATACTTTGGGAAAGATGCGAAAGCTTTGGAAAGGAAGCAGGACAGATTTACCAACATGATCCCAGGGATGACCTACTTTGGTTATGTGGATCAACAGAAAAATCTTGGCTTGCTCTCTTTGGAACAGATATTACAAGTCTAAAGCCTCAAAAAAAATTAAGAAGGGTGGAGACAGAGTAAAGGAAGAAAATGGTTCCCATTGGCAGAAGGTTCCAGAACCAGGGCACATGGAATGAAGGTGATTGCAAAAGAACCAGAAATGTGATATCAGAAAAAATGGTCTATTTTCTTTTTAGATAATGAAAGGCTAGATAATAAATGGTTCCTAACCATTTGGCATGTTTTGCTAAAGTCGTCATGAGTGCCGATTCAATCAAAATGTTTAAAAGAGAGTTGGAGACATAAGTGAGAGGAAAAAATTGGGAGGAATAAGGAAAGTGAGAGTGAATGGGATGAATTGGATCATTAGATTACATAGAATCAGTACAGATCCAACAGGCGGAATAGCCACTTCTTTGTATTAACTGTAGTCTGAACAATGAGGGGGGAGATTCTGGGCTTATTGCAACAGGGTAGCTGACAACCTGCGTCTCTGCACATGCAGAATTAAACATGGTATTATCACAAACGTCTCGACAAGCTTCAATATTTCAGCACCTTGCTGAAGGTTTCAGCTATAAAACTGCACGCTCCTGGTAAATACATCAGTGAAAGTCTCACCTTCTTCACTCACATGCAAGAGTTTGAGGATATGATACATCTTAATTACTGCCAAGTAACCTGGGTGATGCAAAAAAAAAAAAAAAAAAGCTTCATTATGGTTTGGCATCTCGTTCAGATCTTAACTGTTGTTAGAAATATTTGTCATGGACTAAAGATTAATTAAAACATTGTGGGAAGTCTGTGTGAAAACATTGCGAGTCTGAAGAAGGGTCCCCGACCTGAAACGTCACCCATCCTTTTGTACTGTATTGTATATCTTTATTGTCATTTCCTGAGTATTCGCATACCCAGAGGAAACAAAAAAACGTTGCTCAACCAGTGTCCATTCAGTGTGCATTAAAAATAAATAGAAATAAAAATACATATATCATGAACAAATTTAACACTCTACTAAACATTCAACAGGCGTTCCGATCGGCAGCGGCACAACAGTGGCTCTGCTGCAGTGTGTCCAGGTTGGTGGTTGGTGCGCGATACTTTGGCAGGGGGAAAAGTCCGTTTAGCAGTCTTATAGCCTGCAGGAAGAAGCTGAGGAGCATCCTGCTGGTTTTGCAGCTAATGCTCCTGTACCTCTTCCCAGATGGCAGGATGGAGAATATGTGATGCGATGGGTGGTAGGGGTCTTTGATGATGGAGATGGCTCTGCTGATACATCTCTTCCTGTATAAGTCCAGCAGGAAAGGGAGTGGAGCACCAATAATCCTGCTATCAATAATCAATAATTTTGCTCCAGAGATGCTGCCTGACCCGCTGAGTTACTCCAGCACTTTGTGTCTATCTTGGAATTAAAACATTTATACTTTCCACTCTGAAACAGACTTTCTTTCTCTTTCTGCATATAGGTTTACATCCAGTTAAATATTCTAATGCACTACTTGCATTAGATTGCATGTGGATCTCAGTGATGATTCTTCAATCTATTTGCTTAAGTATACACGTCACTGTCTCCCTCATGTTCACAGACCCTGCTCCTCTCTAGAATGATCCAAGAGGCCACTCATTAACTCAGGGAAAAAATGTCAGTGACTGGAACCATAATGTGTGAAGAGTATTTCTAAGGGATACATGATAAAGGCAGGAACATACATTGCAGACCACTCACATACTGTAGACCACTCACATACTGTAGAGCCGACAAGTCATAGAACATGGAAACAGTGCGTTTGCACAACTTGCCCCCACTGACTAAGATGCCCCACCTACCTGCATTTGGCCGATTTCCTTCTAACCTTTCACTATAAATTCACTTCACAATAATTTTAAATTGTGGAATAGCCACATGCATCTCCTTTTCCAGTGTTCACAACAGGCTAGAGATTGTCCATTCATCCAGTTGACTAGAGATTGTCCATTCACCTGTTGAACTCTGCTCCAGTCAGCTTTTCCACTAACTTTGCTGGGGGGTGTTTCTGTTCAATTTCTTTCTTATCCTTTACTGAACCACATTCTCCAAGCCTCACAACTCACTCTCCAGTCTGACTTTCTCAAATCAGTAACTTCCCGCAGAAGGCAGCAGAGCAAAGGTTACTCAGTCAAATTCCTGCTACCTGTGGATCTGCAGTGAAACAAGAGATCCAAATCCACCCGGGAAGATGAGGAGATAAATCAAAGCAAAGAGTGTGCATCTTTAGGAGATTCATTGGCTCCCTTTCTTTACACTTTTATTGAGGTTAGAGGAGGTGCAGGTGAACCTCTGCCTCACCTGGAAAGACAGCCCGGGTCCTTGGATGGAGTCGACGGGGGAGGTAAATCGACAAGTGTAGCATTTCTGCTGCCTGACCCGCTGAGCTCTTTGTATCCATCTTTGGTATCAGCTAGCATCTGCAGTTTTTTGCTTCTATTGCAAATGTTGTTATTACCAATGAAGAATACAACTATCAGAATGTTTTAATGTGTTCTTTAGTAAACCCATGGACTTGGAGTACTGACAATTCATACAAAAACTGCAGGCATTTACTTTGATGCAGACAACAAACAATTAACATGCACAACGCATTGTTACTGCAGTAAGCGACGTCCAGATGTCTGCAAAAAGAGCCATCATTTGGTGGAAAGACAAATCTGTAGAGTTTCAAATGGGTCAAGGAAATGGAATATGGAGAGGTGGCCAACTTCAAGCACCTCAGGTTCAGACCATCATTTGAACAGAGATTTTGCATTTTCAGAGCAGTGGGAATATTTGCAGTTCATTTGAGGACAGTGTGTAATCCGTTTGGATTGTATGAGACAGCCGGTTGAGCACCTTGCCAGAAGATATCACAAGATCCATAGATTAGATGGAATCACCAGTGCGGTACAGTGGTGCAGAGATAGAACGAGATAGAATTGCTGCTTTACAGCACCAGAGACCCGGGTTCGATCCTGACTATCGGTGTTGTCTGTACGGAGTTTCACGTTCTCCCTGTGACCTGCGTAGGTTTTCTCAAGGAGCTTCGGTTTCCTCACACACTCCAAAGTCGTACAGGTTTGTTGGGTCATTGTCTTGGTAAAATTGTAAATTGTGTGTGTCTCTGTGTGTGCGTGTGTGCACGCACGATAGTGTCAGTGTGCGGGGATCGCTGGTCAGCTCGGACACAGTGGGTCGAAGGGCCTGTTGCCACGATGCATTTCTGAACTAGATCAATAGATGAGGTGGAAGCCAAGTTCTGAACAAAGTGCAGAAATGAGGTGGTTTCAAATCTGTCAAATGATGCTGTGGTGGATGAGACTATGCAAGGCTTGCTAATGTCAGTAATTTTTTCAGATTTAGCTGGGATGTCTTAAAGGAGGAACGTATTGTAATGTGGGGGGGGGGGGGGGGGGGGGGGGGGGGGGGGGGTGGGGTTATTTGTTCTGAAGATCCCAAGTAAAGTTACACTAGGCCAAGAATTACCAACACCAGTATAGCCCAGTCAAAATTCTCTTGGACGGACTGAAATCAGTATGGCTAGTATCAGTATCAGCATTAGAACTAATCCGGAGAAGATCGTTCAAGTAATGACTCTCATTTCGGTAGGGACATCAGATAATAGAAAAGGTTCACTGTCAATGGGAGGTCAAGGTACAACAATGAGTGAGAGGAGAAGCAAGAAGAAAGGAAGAGTCAACAAGAGATCAAAGTAGAAAATTATAGGGTTGATTTTAGAGTTAATGAAGCATTGCAATAACACATTGTGGATGTAGTACATAATGAGTGTTACTAGCCTACATTTCACGTCACAAGTGACCATCAGTATAGTGCACAAGCATTATTAAGATAACAGGATGCAAGATTAGTTACGTATGAAGTTAACTTGGGAAAGTGATCTTTGGCATTATCAGTACCTGGAATGGATGCTGTGGTGAATTTAAAAGTAGCTTACACTGATGGCCATCAAAACCATGCACCAAACTAATCTGTACACAAAAGCAAATCATCAATCAATTCATAGACGCAAAGTGCTGGAATAGAATAGCGGGTCAGGCAGAATCTCTAGAGAAAAATAATAGGTGATGTTTCGGGTTAGGACCCCTCTACATCCCATTTCTCCGGAGATGCTGCCTGACCCTCTGAGTTACTTCAGGGCTCTGTGTCTATCTTTGGCATCGCAGTTCTTTGTTTCTATCAATCAAATAATGCAGGCTGGGTAGGAAAAATGACCTTGCGTTTAAAAAAAAATTAAATTATTGTATTTATATCAGACAAACTCCCTTTGGTGAGCCAAGAGATTATTGAAAACCCCTTTTCAATCCGTTGACATGATTTTAACTCATTCCTTTTTGTTTAATAGTGATTTAGTTCTTTATTCTTACCAAGCTCTGATTTTTTCCAATCAGTTAGCTTGCTAATTATTAACATTTACAACAACTCTCTTAACGGTTTTTGAATGAAATTCAACCACTCACAGTTCAGACAATAAAACACAAATCAATCATTATCATAACACTTCAGGAAATCAACTTGCTACATCAAAGATTTGGAATCGATTACAGTTCTGGACGACCAGAGGAACAAACTTCCATTTATGCAAGGGATTTGCAATAGTTGCTACTCTTCAAAAGGTAAGGAATGTTTGAAAATAAAGCCTCTAATTTGTTCAAGGTAATGTCTCAGATTAACAATGACTCCACACTGAGCTAATCCATTCTGTGATGTTGAGAAATTAATATTGACTGGCACAATGGAGGTCACCTCTACTCTTTTTCAGATTGGGACATGGGATCTCTTGAATCAACCCCGACTTGTCAGTTAATTTAATACGTTCATTGATAGACAACAGTGCAACACTCTGTAAGTACTTTACCAAAACTGTATTTGGTCTTTGCAGTGGTTCTTGTACACTCTGCCTTCGGAGTTAACAATAACATAATTCAATAGGAAACTGACAGAGACAAACAAGTGAAGACCTGGTTGATTAACCCGAGCACTGCTGTTCGGGAGGTTCCGTGCAACCTGCTCCATGGTTGGTTAGTCAACGACTAAACCATCTCCCCCACCTGGTTTGCGAGGTGAGGAGGGGGCTGTGGATCCCCAGCTGGACCAAAAACAAGACCTGTCAAAGGGCGGATGAGCTCCTAGCGAGCCAACGGCCATCCACACTTCAGTAGAAGTTGCGATCACTGTCGTACATAACATTGTAAGGCACCACGCCCGTTGATGTTTTCAACGACGATGATGATGACTGCTGTTTGCGTCCTCATACATGGAGCATTGAAGTGAACATTATTGCTCCAATAGAAAATGCAGCAAGATTTGTTTATCGACTGACAAAAAGAACCAGCTGTTATAAACATCTGCAAACTAATTTCCATAATTTAAAAAAAGGATAAATTAGCAAGCGATTCAAGAATTAGAATTCCACCAATGGTTCGTGTTATGCCCTGTTTACTTGAATACTATTTTAATCAGGCATAGTCTATCAATGTAAACTGATCAATCACACTATTTGATTGATTCAAATGTTCTAATTGTACAAGAAAATTAAAAAAAAAAGGCAAACCTTAACATTCAGACTAAATAATCAAAAAACATTTGAAATACAAAACTTAATACCAAACTTTAATTCCATCTAAACAATATGCAATGTCCATCAATAAAATGCAAAGAAAAAAATGAATTTCATATTGGAAGGGTAAGACAAAACATAACAGTTTTGTCTTTAAACTCAGTGGAGCGAGACCGAATGCCCCCCCCCCTCCAATCTTTCCACATCCCCCAAGCCTTTCCACTCGTCACTTTAATTTCATGTATTTTGTGTTTTTTTTACGACTGTTGGCAGATCATTTTCCCTCCTGGGATGAATAAAGTTCTATCATATCATATCATAAGTTCAATGCACAATGCAAAATTTTCAAATAGAAAAGTCATATATATTCTTGAGTACCGCCCATGGCAGGAGATTATTCTTCAAAGATTGCATTTCTTTCATGAATGGTGACAAAGGTGATAGAGCTGTTACATCGCAGTGTCAGAGACCCGGGTTTGATCCTAACCTCGGTTGCTGTCTATGTGGGGTTTGCACATTCACCCTGTGACCGTGTGGGCATCCTCCGGGTGCTCCGGTTTCATCCCACACCGCAAAGAGGCGCGGTGCTTGTGTGTTAAAGGGCCTCTGTAAATTGTCTGCAGTGTGCAGGGAGTGGATTTGAAAGTGGATAACAGCAAACTAGTGTGAACAGCTGATTGATGGTGAGTGTGGACTCAGTGGGCTAAAACGTTTGTTACCATGTGGAAATCTCCAAACTAAACTAAAACATGGTTCCTCTGTAATATCACTCTGAAGACCTGGGATTTGCAACAAGTTCATACATAACCATCTGAAGAAGGGGCGTGACCCAAAACATCACCTATCCATGTTCTCCATCGATGCTTCCTGACCTGCTGAGCCACTCCAGCACTTTGTGTCCTGTTATGTACATAATTATTTAGGTGTAAATGAAAATGAGTGCTTGCATGATCCTGAGCATTTCCAAGTGCACAAGAATTTCTAAGCCGAGGTGTTTTGGCTCTCAATGTACATCAAAGCAACAGACTGTGAGGTTCAGGTTTCATGGCAAAATGCGCTCATCAGAAGTGCATGAATTTTATTAGACAGATGGGAGTTTTAAAATATCCACCTTATGAGCTAACATCCAGGAACTTTGCTGTCAAAGTTGGTAAGAATTCTGACTCTGGAGACAGTTAAAAATAAAACACCTACTTTAAAAATATGTCATTGAAAGAGAGTATCCCATTTGTCTGCTATTTGTCCTTACACTGAAGATCTCTCGTATGTAATCTATTGTTACACGTCATTAAAAAGTACGATTTCCATAACTATTATTCCGTATCAATTATTTACTCTATGGCCCGAGGGTGCCCCCAGAGCAAGTGCTATTTGTATGCAAATTCTGAACTGTGTAAAACACTGGACGTTTTATTGTAAGATATTTGACAACATTAAGAGGATCCGATTAAATTAAAAGCTGGTACCAACATTGAAAAAAATCTTTTTCTTAAATCTCTTCAGTGTGTTATGGAACTATACAGCTCAGAAACAGACCCTTCAGCCCACTAAGGTCATACTATCTAGTATTCATGTACACTAATCCGATTTTATTTTCTGCTTAATTGCAGTCACTCCTCACCAAATCCTACTACTCTCACCCACACACTACCAGTAACTTTGACATCTAGCAATGAGGGAGGAACCCAGGGGGAACCTACGAGACCCACAGGGAGAACATGCGTACTCCACACACAATGCACCAGAGGTCAGGATTGAACCTGGGTTACTGGAGCTGCAAGGGGCTATGCCACAGAACTATGCAAGTCATCTTTGACCCGATCTCTAGTCAGGGAGTGCAGCAGAGACCCTGAACCCGAGGACAGAAGTAGCCAGTCCACCGGGTGAACAATTAGCCTCTATGGCCAGTGGATCGCTGGACATGGATTTGCATTGGGTCAGGATAAATATCCTCTAGAAAATATCTCCTACTCAATCAATACAGGTCACATCTGCAGAACAAAAAAAATCTGGGACACAGCTAGTTTATTTTTATCCTTGGGCCAGCTGATGGAATCTGCTCAAGATGTGTCAGCATTGACTGAGTCTAACCCTGACAAGAAGTTTAGTTTTACTGTGGTCAGAATTTAAATGTTTGCCTCAAGTTGCCATTCAGGAACCTCTCCAAATATTTAAGATTAGGAGTGAGGAGGCAATATTGGGACTGTAGAATTTAGTCCATCATGTCCACGTATACATTAGAACACTTAGTTGCATGCAAAGAGCCACATCAATATAGAATTAGGCAACGTTTCGGGTCGAAACCCTTCCTCGACCCGAAACGTTGCTCATTTCCTTCGCTCCTTAGATGCTGCCTCACCCGCTGAGTTTCTCCAGCATTTGTGTCTACCTTCGATTTTCCAGCATCTGCAGTTCCTTCTTAATCAATATAGAATTAGTTGGTCTCAAAGGCAGACTGTTTTGTACCAATCTTTGTACTAACAACCTTTACTTCATCAATCCAGTGCCGTCAGGTCACTGGGCCTTAATGTAAGAATATAAGAAACTGTATATCTCTTTAGCAAGATCCAACATTTCAGAGACTTGAAAAGTGCAAGATGGCGCTGGAACATGGCGACTCTCTCTCTCTGTGAGCTGTTCTAGAAGTGGATCTATTGTTTTCATGTATAGCACGATTTGACTGGACAGCATGCAGAACAAGCTCTTCGCTGTATCTCTGTACACGTGACAATAAGCAGCTAACTAATTAAAAGGTACAAGTGGTTGTAGAGGTGAACCAAGGTTTTTCCAATGGTAGACATTTTTAAAGTTCAGAATAGTTCTCGATGACCTACAAAGCAGAACCGTACACATATTCACAGATTGAATAACCAATGTGAAGTAACTCAATACTCCTTTTGGTAACTTTCACTCGTCCCTTGATACTACAAGGTCGCTGACCCAAGCACCGTCATTCCATCAGATCCACTGTGGCATGTTACAGTAGCGAGTGTACTTGTATACCACAGTTATCTCCATCTTGTTTCAGGTGATCCCAGCTGCAGTGACAAAGGTCAGTATCCACACGTGCGGTGGACACCTGCCTTTCTTTTGCTTTTGGCCACCTTCCCGGACCAGCAAAGTCCGGGGACCATTATTAACAGCTGCAACAGACAAAGGTGGGTCACTTATAATACCCAACATTGAATTGGCCACATGCTGCACAAGGCAGAGCCCGTCAAATTGCCGACAGCCTCACTGTAAATGGACAGGGCATGTTGCATCCAAGGCTAGAAAGTGGATTCTGGCCAAAAGTTTAAATCCACTTTCTGGCCTGGATACATCATGACTCACTTCAGTGAGCATTGAGCTGACTGTTTCTGTACTTCACACCCTTGGCGCTGGTTATGCATTTCCCCAGTCATTGGTCCTAATCCAGACTTCAGTTCATTGGCTCTGGGCCACTCCATTGCACCATTTCGGCACTGCAATCTACTCACACATACTCCTGTTTTCTTCAAGACCTGACCACATGCAGCACCAACTTATCTATGCTCCGTTTTTGATACCTCTTTTACCTACACCCATCATTGCACCAACTCCTGCGGAGCCCATGCCTTTGCTTCCTGATCCAATTTGCTTTCACCCACCAATTATATAATTTAAAAATTGGATTCTATTTACCTTTAAACTATCTCCGCAAGTTCCTTCTCACATACTTCCTTCTTCCTTAGCCTCTCAAGCAATCTGGTCCCCTACCCTTTCCTATCACCCATCAAGGGTGCTGTCTGTGTGGCGTTTGTATGTTCTCCCTGTGATCGCGTGGGTTTTCTCCAGGTGCTCAGGTTTCCTCCCACATCCCAAAGCTGTGCAGGTTTGTAGGTTAAATGGCTTCTGCAAATTGTCCCTAGTGTGAATGATAGAACTAGTATATGGATGATCGCTGGTTGGCATGGACTCGGTGGGCCAAAGGGCCTGTTTCCACACCGTACCTCTCAACTCAAAAGATTAATATCTGCATCCCTGTTCCCACTGTTCTACATTTGCCTTAACTAAAGATGAATACATTAAACAGCAAATTCCTAAATAAAAAAAATTCTCATTGAAGCAGTCAATCCTATTTTCAGTATTAATTTCATTGTGCTAGCACTTTGCTTAACTGCATTTAAAAAAATTATAATTTGATTTTAAACTTGTTCATAAAAGACATTGTTTCCAATTTACAAAATCGTTCAGATCAAAAACTTTGCTGAACCTCAGAACAAAATTCATGGGGTCAAAAGTTTAATTCTTCAAGGAATTTAATATCATACAGGATTTCAGCAGATTAAATTGAAAATCCCAAAAGCTGCTCTGAGGAGAGGCAATAGCCAATTATAAAGCATTATCATCAATCTTCCAAGAGTTGGGAGAATTGATTAAGAATTTGTTTAATTATTTAGCAGTGATTCCAGTTTTAAGCAGCATCACCAAATGTTCTAGAATTAATAATTCAACAAGCATTTGCTGCTAACATCAACTGGAATAAGAATACAGAAAGTACCTGGACATGTCAGGCTCGCAATCTACATCCAAGAAAGTTTGCTTTTGAAAATTGGGCTCACCAGAATAGAGCAATTTTGTACACATTTCTGGAAGCCTTAATTCCCATTGGGAAATTCATCACCATATTAAGCACTGGGATATTTGTTCCCTATGACTCTTTTCCAGTGCGAAACAAATTCACATCGTCGGAACAGTGAAATAATATGCAGTCTGCATCTGCATAGAGGTCAAACTCTTTACTGGTGCCACAGTTCAGAGAATTTGGAAGATCTTTATATTAACTACAAGAACAAAAAAGTTGCCACTGCAAATGTGATGATAAATTTCCCAACAGGCACTAAGCCACCCAGAAATTTAAACCTACCCTGTATAAAAACGGACTTGTTTTTATTTACTTGGAGAACAATCAAACATAGAAGATAGAACAGTCCAGCAGGGGAAATGGGCCCTTTGGCCCACAATGTTAATGACAAAGATGTACATTTACAGGACTCTAAAGATGTACAAGTCTGTAGGTTAATTGGCTATGCTTAAAATTGTAAATTGACCCTCCTAGGATAGTGCTAGTGTATGGGGATCGCTGGTCCATTAGCCGAAGGGCCGATTTCCATGCTGTATCTCCAAGCTAAACTTCTACGTTCAAACTTCTTGAAATAAAGGCTAACATACTATTTGCTTTCCTAATCACATGATGTCTCTCCTTCTGATCTTTCAGAGTTTCACTTAAAAGATTCCTTTGAACGAGCATCACCCAGTCTCCCAGCATTTAAAATTGAATCAAAATCTCAGTGTGTGTGTGGCGAGTGGGACGAGTGTGCCCCCTCCCATTGGTACGGAACATTCGCATTTTTCAGCTTGAAATTGTGCAATATGGTGCATACTGCAGCGAGTCTTATAACTTACACTTGAATGCAATATATATGCTTTAAATTGGATTGGAGCATTTTTGAAAGGGGGGGGGAGGCTGTGCGATCACTGATCACTGGCCTTGGGGGTACCCGGTGAGGGAGTGGAGCAACCGAGTGGGGAGAGGGTGTGGAAGAAGGGTAGGAACCTTTTGAACTTTGATGTATTAAAATCATGTTTTAGTGCACTGTAGAAGAATGATTTCAATGTATTTTGTATGAAGTATTTTTAAGAGGTAACTTTTTAAGGGGTAACTTTATCCACACAAAGGGTAATGCATGTATGGAACAAGCTGCCAGAGGAGGTAGTTGAGGCAGGGACCATCCCAACATTTAAGAAAAAGTTAGACTGATACATGGATAGGACAGGTTTGGAGGTATGGACCAAAAGCAGGTGGCGTAGCTGAGACATGTTGGCGGGTGTGGGCAAGTTGCGCTGAAGGGCCTGTTTACACACTGTATCACTCTATGACTACATTAGACCTCCACCATGCATGAATGCTTCAAAATCAAGTGATCGCGTTTTATTGCCATATACTCAAGCATAGAAACATAGAAAATAGGTGCAGGAATAGGCCATTCGGCCCTTCGAGCCAGCACTGCCATTCAATATGATCATGGCTATTCATCTAAAATCAGTACCTCTTTCCTGTTTTTTCCCCATATCCCTTGATGTTGTTAGTCCCAAGAACTAAATATAACTCTCTCTTGAAAACATACAGTGAATTGGCCTGCACTGCCTTCTGTGGCAGAGAATTCCACAAATTCACATCTCTCTACGTGAAGAAAGTTTGTCCTCATCTTAGTCCTAACTGCCCCCCCCCCTTTATTCTTAAACCGTGACCCATGGTTCTGAACGCCCCCAACATCGGGAACATTTTTCCTGCAGTTACAGTAAGTGAAAATCTAGCAGGCAAGCAGGATGCTTTCTCCAACCACCCCCATTTGAAGTCCACTACCTTCCACTGTTTCTACCCAGTGCTTGGTACTTACTTCCAGCAGCCATTGGTTGACCTCCAGGATGCACCGAGCCACAACCTGATCCATGCCTGTCCCCTGGGCAAATTCGACACAGACTCTCTCTCTTCCCCCCCCCCCCCTCCTCTTCTCTCTCTCCTCTCACCCCCCTCTCTCTCCCCTGTCTCCCCCTCCTTCTCTTCTCTCTCTCCCCCCTCTCTCTCTCCCCCCTCTCTCCTCTCTCCCCCCTCACTTCCCCCAACCTCGTTCTCCCCCCCCTCTACACACACTCTCCCCTTGTCTCTCCTCTCACCTCTCTTCCCCCCCTCTCCTCCTCTTCCCCATTTCTCCCCCCCTACCTCACTTCCCCTTGCCCTCTCTCCCCTCTCTTTCTCCTCTGTCTATCTCTTTTTCTTTCCCCGTTTCTCTCTTTCCCCTCTTTTACCACCCCTCCTCTCTTCCCATTCTCTCTCCCATTCTCTCCTACCCTCTCCACCCCCTCTCACTCCTCCCCCTCACTCTCCCCCTCTCTCCTCTTCTCTCTCTCTCCATTCACTCCCCCCTGTCTCTCCCATCTCACCCCCCTCTTTCTCCCCCCAGTCTCACTGTCTCCTTCCCCTCTCTCTCTACCTCCCTTTGAGAGTCTGTCCTTTCGGCACAGAGACTCTCGTGGCAGCGGCAGCGGCACAATGCTTCTGACGCCTCCGATGCCCGGGACACTTGCACTGTCCGGAGTGCTCCATGGCCAGAGCTGCAGCGAGCGACACGCCGACCCCGGCAAACACTCGTCCGTCCCGGCTCCCCGCATCTGTTCCGGCCGCTGGTTCTGCTCCCATCCCTCCCGCAGCCCCGGCTCTCCAACACCCGCGGACCATGCAGTTTATCCGAGTTTTTAAATTTGCGTTGATCACAAAATTTCTCACCACTGAGCGTGAGAAATTTCTGATGAACGTGAGGGCGTGAGAGTTTGCTCGAGGGCGTGAGTCTCACGCTCAAAGCGTGAGAGTTGGCAGCCCTGCTAAAAGTCTCATCTTGACCACTTCCTGTCTACATTGTAAATACATTTTAGAAAAAAACACTACCCTATATCGCTATGATTTTTTCGCCATCTTACTCACCATCCTCCTCTCCTCCAGCCGCCCCAAGGTTTTTTTCCGATCGGCGAAATAATAAAAAAGTTAGGAATGTTAAAAAAAAATGGTGAGATCAGCAGATAGGTCTTCTCGCCTGACAAGGCCCTCGCCCCCACACCCCCCCCCCTCTCCCCCCACACCCCTGCTCCCCCCACACATACCCCCCCCCATGGCCCTGTTTCCAATCTTTCCACCATTACGCACAAGCAACAAGACAGACACCATTGTATGCAGATACCGAGAAGTGTGTCCAGCTCTGGCTGAACAACTTGTAATCTTGTGTGTGGACTCGACAAGAAGGGATTTACTCACTGCTCCTATTTTTGTACCCATTGAAGCCACTTTATGAACCTCTCCATATTCAAACCCTGTGAACAACTTATAACTATAAGTTTGCTATTGATATTGAACCCAGTTCAATATCAATAGCAAACTTAAAAATATGACATTTTGTCCCCTCAAGCTACTGGTTGATATAGATTGAATAGCTTTGTCCTACTTAACTTCATTCTCTTTCTCTACTCTTTCAAAGGCATTGCCAGATGAGAAACAAATACCTTTTGTATGTAATTCTTCATACACAAAACCAGAACTGCCTTACAGCAAACATTCATTATTAAAGACCATAGATAAATTGGGCTTACCTGTCCAGAGGCATTCATTGATCTATGCTAGAAGAACGACAACCTTAATGTTTTCTCTTCTCTTGTAGTCTCATTTCCACCCATGATATTAGATACTGTAACTTGTGCTGCCAATGTATAAAACACCCCCAAAACGCTTATAGAAAGTTTGCCACCCAGGTTTGGCAAAAAACTAGAGTGGTAAACAGAGAAACAAAGAAAATAGGTGCAGGAGTAGGCCATTCGGCCCTTCATGCCAGCACCGCCATTCAATATGATCATGGCTGATCATCAAAAATCAGTACATGGTGAAAGAGTGGTGTTTGATAAAGCAGGTAAAATTTGGAAGAGAGTAAAGGAGCTGTCCCAGGTTACACAAAAAAGCTGGAGAAACTCAGCGGGTGCAGCAGCATCTATGGAGCGAAGGAAATAGGCAACGTTTCGGGCCGAAACCCTTGGTTTCGGCCCGAAACGTTGCCTATTTCCTTCGCTCCATAGATGCCGCTGCACCTGCTGAGTTTCTCCAGCTTTTTTGTGTAACCTTCGATTCTCCAGCATCTGCAGTTCCCTCTTAAACAAGGAGTTGTCCCACTTGGGCGACCTAATCTGCGAGTTTAGAAGAGTGTCTTCGACCTTCAAACTCGCAGCATGTTGGACACGTGGTCCTAGCAGGTCGCTGGAACTATCCTTCATGCTCGAGGGAAGTTCCCGAATACTCGTGGCCTCAGCTAGGTCGCGGAAATCTTTTCAGCATGTTGAAAATGTTTCCGCAAGTAAAATTTGGTCGGCATGGTTCTTTTGACTTGTAGTGCGTGGAGTGGGGTCGCTATTTAGTTACAGGCAGTCGAGGGCAGCCGTAGGCAATCTCCTTCGCTGACCGGGCATTTTGATTGGCTCATTGGAGTTTTCAGGACCAAGGAAAACCTATCGGTAGGCAAAATGCCCACTTTATTATACTTCTTAAAAGTGTCTCCACTCCGACTAGGCTGTTGCCACATAGTTGACGGGGTGTTGCCTGTATGATCGCGAGTCGTTCCCTCAGTCGCCCAAAGAGTCATAGCGTCTTTCTGGTCACCGCCTTTTCGGAGAGAGTCGATGACAGTGGGTTTGATGCCAATGAACGTAGCTCGATTTCTCCCGACATAGGTGCTGTCATAGTTGTCGCCAGATTAACGTAGGTCGTCTCCGGTGCTAACTTCATTTTTTGTTGTTGTTAAAGTAATGATTCTATTCCAAATTTTATGTCGAAATTTTATGTCGAAGGTTTTTTGGCAACCTGCTACGACTATGACAGTCGCAGGCAGTCGCCTAAAAATAGCCTAAATGGGACAGGCCCTAAAGGAAAGATATTTTCACTCAGTTGAGCATTTGTGGTTTGACTATTAACATTTAGTAAAACACGAAACAGAAAACGTCACACACATACGCAGTGTTTCTATTATGAGCAGAGAGTTAATCCACTGTTCACACATTCTTTAAAGAACCATATAATGCCAACTACAAACATAATGTTAGATTAGTGTGTGTTGTCAGGGTGAATTAGGCATTAAATACTACTCTTCAGTGAGGCAAATCCCAAATGTATTCTGTGGGAACAGCATGAATTTTTATTCTATAGAAACAGAACACCTCATTTTCTTGCTCGAGCCTACCTCCCATGATGAGGGGCAGCTAATTTCAGGATAAATTATAGATTTATGTCTCTATATGCACTCATCAGGGCTAAAGGAAAAAATAGTAACTCTCAGTTTTTAAATAGTGCACTGGGCCATGCATTGTCCCAATTAGCTTGCTATCAGATATTGCATTTGCAAAAGATGGAACGGGCAGTCAGTTAAACCAAAACTGAAATCTCAGTATGTTCATCAAATTAAAAGTTCATCAGAAGGGAATGAAAATTTAAAGATGTACAGTTAAGCAAAAAATAGTTTTATGCAAATCACATGTAATGTTTTATGTTAGGCCCTTCGGCTCATTGAGTCCGCATCAACCAGCGATCCCCGTACACTATCACTATCCTACACACACTTTGGACAAGTTGCATTTATACCAAGCCAATTAACCTACAAACTTGTAAGTCTTTGGAGTGTGGGACGAAACCAAAGATCTCGGAGAAAACCCACGCAGGCCACGGGGAGAACGTGCAAACTCCATACAGACAGCAGCCATAGCCAGGATTGAGCCTGGGTCTCTGGCGCTGTAAGGCAGCAACTCTACCGCTGCACCACAGTTTCTCCAAGTTTCCTCCCCTTCCTGCTGCTAATGAATCCAGTGTTCAACAGAACGGATTTAAAACCTTTACAAAAGCGCCCACTGCATAGAATATTGAAAAGTATAACCCAGGAGCAAGCTCTTCAGCCCAAAGTATCTGTGCCAAACATAATGCCAAGATATTCTGATCTTATCAATTCCATGCATATCCATGTGTCTATCTAAACCCCTCTTAAATGCCACTATGGTATCGGCCTCCTTCACTATATCTGGCAGGGTATTTGGGACACCCACCATTTCTGTGTAAGAAACATGCCTTCTTCAAAAGTACAGCAAAGTATATAATTACCATTCTTGTACAAGGTGAGGGGGAAAGATTTAATAGGAACCCGAGGGACAACCTTTTCCACCCAGAGGATGGTGGGTATATGGAACAACCTACGAGAGGAGGTGGATGAGCCAGGTACTATAACAACATTTAAAAGACATTTGGACAGGTACATGGTTAGGGAAGGTTTAGAGGGATACGTGCCAAACGCGGGCAGGTGAGACTAGAGTAGATGGGGCATCTTTGTCGCAGGGGCAAGTTGGGCCAATGGGCCTGTTTACATGCTGTATGACTTTATGATGATTTATTGGATGTAGACAGTTGAAGGTTGAACAACCAATGACTTCTATAAATTCTCTTCCTTGTTTTCAAGCATATCCATGTTCCCCATCTCCAGCCATGCTGCAGGGCCATGCATAGGATGCAAGTCTGAGATATGACTGATGTAGCTGTGCTTCTCTGGACTATCTCCCTCCAAGGCATCAATGCCTTTCTAATGCACCCTGCAATCATCTCCAAGTTATAGCGCTCCACCAATGAAAATGTTGCAACTACCCTTATTCCAGAAAAGGTTTCACCTTTCATTTCTCCTCAATGCCTTCTTCTTTAGTCAATCATTTAATTGCCTCCACCATCTCCTCATGCAGATTAGCATATTTTAGTTATTTTTGTTCAATTGTGCACCCATGAAAATTTGCTGCATTAATATGCCACACAAATAGAAGTTGTGCAAAATATCATTGTGCAAACAATGATCTCGAGCTTTCTGTATCCTCCTGCCTCATAATGTTCACAACTGTTTATGCCCGGTGGCACGCTGCTTCCTGGCAGAGGATTCCCAGCAGGCAGCACGTGGCAGATGGTCCTGCCGAGCTTTGGCCTTAGCCCGACTCACCTGCAGCAGAACTGGGAACTGGGGGGGGGGGGGGGGGGGGGGGGGGAAGCTCAGCCCCGAACACCAGGAGCCGGAAAGGAGGGTGGCAGGCGTTGTGGACAAAGGAGCCGGGAGGGAGAATTGGGGCGTCTTACCTTCCACATCCTCAAGGTCAGCCCCCAGGGGACGAGGGTCGATAGCCGGGTAAAGAGAAGGAGGATGGTTTACAGGACACCAAGATGGAGGCGGCAGCTGCAATGGGTCTTGACGGCCAGATTCAGCCGAGACTTGAAAATGGCAACAAAACAGGACCAATCGTGCTTAGACTCAGTGGGCTGTTTCTATGTTTTATGCACCTACTGTTCTTATGTATGGCAATAACCTTACTGATCTGGGTGCAAAAAAAAAGAATTTCACTACCTTGGTACACGTGACAATAAACAGTTGAACTCTTTCCTTCAATTCCTTGCATTAATTGAAGAATCCCTAGATGTGGTCCTCATCAAGCAAGTCCATGACAATCAGACGTTGGATTGAGAGCTGCTACAAAGGCAGGTTTTCCACTCCTATTCCCCTCTGGGTCGACATTAAAAACAATTGTCCAGTGGGGAAGTGCCAAGTCGGAAAATCCCAGCCATGTTTTCCTACACGGTCTACTTATCTACTGATGACAGGTTATCTTCTCCTCTGACTGGATCCTGGAGTGGGACTAAAATTATACATAACAGGAAGATGCTCAATTTAATTGCCAGAATAGAGTCAAATAATTGCACAGCGAGTGTAGAGTGATAGAAACCTTTGAGTAATGGTGATTGGGATTGTTGGCAAGTTCAGCATTTATTATCCTAATTGCACCCAAGATAGTGGCGGTGATTCACCTCCTTAAACCACTGCAGTTCTCTGGTGAAGATACTCCCATGGTGCTGGCGTATAGAAGACATGCCAGGATTTAACCCCTCGGCAGCGAAAAATCAGTAAACAATTTACTGACGTGACCCCCAAAGGGACGGGTTTCATCATTACCAGGTTACAAACCAGCCAGGGCACCCTCACGAACCAGAAATCCTCAACGGAAAAATGCCGTCTAGTGCAATAGACGAGTAATGCATCAGATCCAGTCGCACTGCCCCCATTATCAAGAAGCCTGCAGCGCATTAACCAGCCTGACGTGTGGAGAATGGCTAATTGAGCGAGGTTCTGATGAACTGCTAGCACTAATGGAACTGCAACTCAGCATGAATCATTTGCCTAAGCGCAGGAAGGAAAAGTAAACAGAAACGCAAGGCAGGCGTTAAAATGACCTTGCTTTCAGACTTGAAAGTAGAAGATCAAATGGAAAATGTAATATTTTCAGGCAATTAAAAAACTAAAATAAAATCGGGCATTCATATTACTCAAGAGGGCATTTTTTATTTTTTAAAATGTCATTATATTTTATCTACATTCTGCCAGGTGGTGTTTTAAGAAAGATTAATGCAACCAACATTTTGTCTCGCACCGTTCTATCCCAGCTGCTGCCATCTCTCGCCAGATCAGCTGGAGTGATAGACGTGCTAATAAGTCCATCATCACCCATGCATGGCCTTGTAAAGAGGGTCACACTTGCAACAGACAAAACATGTGGCTCAGGCCAGTCATTTTGAACATGGGAGCACCTGTTCAGAAAATCTAGAAAGCACTCTACGAAAATGCACTATAATTAGTAGGTAAATAGTTCGAAACAAAAATCAAGATTAATGAATCTATTGCTAAAGTCATTAAAACATGCTTCCCTTTAATCTTGGAAATAGAAGCATTTGAGCAGCCATTTGCTTGTGGAATCCTTACCCGTTCTCTGCAGATCAGATGATGGCATGGTAGCGGAGCTGGTGGAGCCACTACCTCACAGCGCCACAGATTCAGGTTTGATCCAGTCCTCAGGTGCCGTTTGTGTGGAGCCTGCATGTTCTCACTGTGACTGTGTGGGTTTCCTCCAGGCGCTCCAGTTTACTCCCACATCCCAAAGACGTGCGGGTTTGTAGGTTAATTGGTCTCCGTCAATTGCCTCTAGAGTGAGGCAAGTGTGTAGAACCAATGAGTGAACGTGTGATTGACGGTCCACGTGGACAGTGGGCTGAGGGTCTGTTTCCATGCAGTATCTCCAAACTAAAATGCAGTTCAACCTAACCCCGGTTCTCTCCCTGTGACCCTGCAATTTTTAATTCTCTTCAGTATTTGTCCAATTTGCTTCCACAAGAAATGACCAAATCTGTTTTCACTACCTTTTCTGTGACTGGATTCCATGCCATGGCAACTCAGTGTGGAGAAACGCCTTCTTTCATGTTAGTCAAACAAACCTGTAGATGCTGGTTTACAAAACAAAATCCACAAAGTGCTGGAATAACTCTGTTATAAGAACCCATACAAAGATGCTGGAATAAATCAGCATCTCTGAAGAACATGGATAGGTGATGTTTCGTGTCGGGACAACTATTCCTCCTGTCCTTGTTCTTTTGTTAAGCAACTTAAATCTGTTCAATAGAACAGTACAGCACAGAAACAGGCCGTTGGGCCCACAATGTATTTCTCCTGTGGTCCATATTATTTCTGCCAATGACATACTAGAGAAGGAGCAGGAATAGGTCGTGTGGTCCCTAGGTCTGCACCATCATTCAAAACAAAAGAGCATTGTTGGTCTAATCCTTTTCTCAGCTCCATTTTCTAGTCTGATCTCCTCCAGCATCAAATTCCCTGCAAACCAAATATTCAATCTATCAATATATCTAAAGACACTGCTTCCATCGTCCTTCTGACTGCTGAATTCTCAAGCTTCACAGCTCCCAAAGGAAAAATCCTCTTTGCCTTGTGACTTATCCGTCTTTCTGAGTCCATGTCCGCTTGTGATAAACCACCCACCCCACAGAAGAAACGTGCTTTTGCAACATCCACATTGCTGCTCAGTATTTCATGACAAACCTCTCATCCCAAGAAGGCAAGAATATCAAGTGTCACTGTACCAATTGGTACAGCGAGATTTGGGTTGCCATACAAATAGAAAGAACACACGATAGAATTTAACATGAACGTCCCCACACAGCGGAATCAAATGTGGGGAAAAGCAATAAAAGTTCAGTCCACTTCCTCCAAGTTCATCCGTGGTCCGGGCCTATTGAGCCCTCCGCAGTCGCCACAACGGCGGCCCGATGTTTCAAGCCCTCTCGCCGGCAGATGGAACTCCGGCGTCGGACGAACAATCTCAGCAACTTGGGGAGTTTCCCCGAAGTCCACAGGCCGAGCTGGGCGGAGCTCCACAGGGCAATCCTCGGCGAAGGATCCCAGAGCCCCGCGTTGTTAAAGTCAGCGCCGCCCGTGGCTGGAAGCTCCACAGACCACAGCTCCACGGTATTGAAGTCGGCAGTCCCAGCACTCCGGAACTACAACGCGGCGACCCCTGTAAGGCATCGCTCCGCGATGGTACTTCAGTGTTGCGCCGCTGCTGAAGCTGAAGCTCTGGCCGGTCTCTGGCAGGAAAGGCCACGCTAATCCAGATGGTAGGCTGCGAGGAGGGGGCGAAGATGGAAGATGTTGCTCGGAGGAAAGACGCATTCCTCGAACAGGGAGTGACTAAGAAAACAGTTTCCCCCTCCCCCCTCACCCCCACATAAAAAGAATAAAAGACCTCCAAAACAAAACTTGACAGACTAAAGATAACAAATTAAAAAAGGATGAAAGGACGAACAGCTGCAGGTGCGGCAGCCATACTCAACGGTGCCACACACCTTCCTTTTATAAGGAGAGCACATCTCCACACTGCATGTCAGGAGTGGCACAGTGGCTGCCTTACTGCGCCAGAGACCCGGTTTTGATCCTAACTGTGGTGTGTACAGAGTTTGTATGTTCTCCCCATGATTGCGTGGGTTTTCTCCGGGAGCTCCGGTTTCCTCCCACACTCCAAAGACGTACAGGTTGGTAGGTTAATAGGCATGGGAAAACTTGTAAAACTGTCCCGTGTGTGCATCGGATAATGACATTTTGCGGGGATCACTGGTCGGCGCGGACTCGACGGGCCGAAGGGCCTGTTTCCGCACTGACTCTTAAACTAAACGTGTAGTCTCACCAAAACTTTACACTTGTCAGCATCACTTCTTTACTCTTGCTCTCAGTTTGCTTTCAAGAAATGCCAACATTCTATTTGCTGCTTTAATTAATCAAGGTGTCCCCATGCTATCACTGCCCTTGTACAAGGACAGCCTGAACTTTCCGAACATCAACATCTAATTATTTCTCATTATTTCATATTTTCCTTTTCAGTTTTCCCTGTCATGGTGGGTAACAGCACGTCTTCATGTTAAACTACCTGCTCAATATTTTCTTAACCCTTGGTGCCCTTCTTACATTTCCAATGTACCTTCATGTTGCCAGAAATTCTGTTTGCATTACCTCTGACCCCATTTGGGGTGGCACAGGGGTGCAGCGGTAGAGTTGCTGCCTCACAGCGCCAGAGACCCGGGTTTGATCCTGCCTGTGGATGCTGTCTGTACGGTGTTTGTACGTTCTCCCTGCGTGGGTTTTCTCCGGGTACTCCGCTTTCCTCCCACATCCCAAAGACGTACAGGCTTGTAGTTTAATTGGCTTGGGGGAAATTGTGAAATTGTCCCTAGTGTGTAGGGTATAGCACGTGTACGGGGATGGCCGGTCGGCCTGTTTCTGCGCTGTATCTCTAAACTAAACTAAATCCAAGTCATTAGTATAGATTTCACATCCACCAGATTGTCACGACAGTCAGAGCTGTGGCCCTGGAACTCGAACATGAGGAAAGACAGCACCTGCTGAACAACGCCTCCTATTCTCCCCTCAGCTGATGAATCACACTGCACATCATTTGGAAGTGGAAAGGACATAGCCTTTATAGTGGGTGGGAGGCACCAGTGCCCATCGCTGGGAAACATTTAGCAGCACAGCACTGCCTGAGCCCAGAGGCGTAGCTGACAGATTGGTCTTTGACAGGTGGAGAGAGTGAAACTACACAAGGGATAAACCACCTTCTCAAAAAGCCACCCATCCCATCCGTCACAGACAGCTTCGGTGAGACAGGGGCCGTTGTTATCCAGAGGTGTTATGTGGTCCATTCTGCACCAGTCAAGCATAGCTGGGCACCAATGAGGTACAGCGAGCTTCTGGTGTCAGAAGAATTGTATCCTGCCAGAATCTGTAACATTATGTGGAGGAGAGAAAGGGTGAGAGTTGAAGTGCATGAAATAAACCAGATAGTCTCAATAGCCTTTCAATGCAGTGAAGGAGATGGTTTGTCTGAGATAAAAGGAAGCAAAAGTGTTACAATCAGAGAAATTAGGGAAATTCAATGGGGTTCTTTACAGGAAGTGAGAATACAAGGAAGTATAATTAAGGACCTCCATCACCTTTGACCCCACAATAGGGTAATTGTGCCCCCCCCCCACATCATCAGGTCCATTGTTAACATAGCTTCCACCATGGTGAGCATCTCCAATGTGAACTCATTACTAGAAACAGCGTTCCTCTTTCCCTCCCAGCTTTGAGGGACCATTTATCCACGGCATTCTGATTGTACCTTGTTCTTTACCGTCAATCATTCTCTGTTACCTTCCTGTGCAACACCTATTTTTCCATCAGCTCCATTCTGATCCTCCGGAGCTACCAACAATCTATCCAGGCAAGTCGACGATTTACTTGTGCTTTTAATGGGAGAAGGCAGGAGAATGGGGTTAGGAGGGAGAGATGGATCAGCCATGATTGAATGGCGGAGTAGACTTGATGGGCCGAATGGCCTAAAATCTGCTCCTATCACTTGTGATCTTACAAGTCAGTACACAGGCATCCTAGCTCACAATGCAATCTCTGGACATCAGGGAAACATTACTCAGATTGGGTGACCACGCTTTGGGAACGCCCCCATTCAGTTCACACGTGCCATTGCACGTTTCATCATCCAATGGAGCATTTTGTGTCTATTTTCAGTAGAAACCAGCATCTGCACTTCCTTCCTACACATTTAGTTGATATCCTACTTCCACTTCCATTCGTCTGGCATTACAATCTTACAGCACCCTCGTCAGGTTTAATGGCACCTGGTCTTCAGACCAAGCCACATTGCAGCCTTGGGTGGCCTACCACATGTTTATACAAACATTGATTTTCCATCTTCAGGTAACTCCTCCCACACATGCTCACCAATGTACCTCGTTTTCTTGTCCCTTTGTTCACATTACCCATACCCTACCCCCACCTGATTCCAGCTCTTCATTGCCCCATTCCCATCTAGTTTCACCTATCACTGCTCAGCCCTTATCACCACCATCCCCAACCCACTGTACTGCTTTCACTGGTAATCTTTCCTGTTCCATCTCAGTCCCGAAGCCAGATCCCAGGTCTTGACCTGAAACAGCAACTTACACATTTTGCTTCCACAGGTGCCGAATGACCCACCGAGTTTTTCCCCAGCATTCTGTTTGTCTGTTGTAGATTCCAACTTATGTAATATCTTTGGTGTACACTGCAGTCTTATGTGTAGAAACCAGAGTTCAACAACTTCAAATAATAATTTCGCTATTGCTATTTGCATCTCCACCAATGCCCTCTTTTGCTTTACTGAATCATCCCATTCCTCATTTCATCTCCTGCATTTAGCCTTTATCTTTGTTCTGTCTGCCCTCTCTCTACATCAAAAGCCTCATTTAACTCAAAATTTAATACATCTTATAAATAATCATGAATCAAAATATTAGTTCAGGCTTTCACTCCGCTTATGCATCTAACCAAGAGTTTCCAATCACCTTCATTTTGATTTCAGCTAACACAGAGGGTCAGGGTAGAATTTACCGGCAATAAGCTCAGAGATGGAGCCCGGATATCAGGGCATGATTTATGTGGCTGTGAAGCTGCTGGAAGCAAAATTTTCCTCATACTTTTACTTCATCGTACTTGTGCCTATGATAATAAACACGTCTCGATTAGCTTTAGTTACTTTCCTACAACCATCAGGACTTGAATCGACCTGCACAACCCTAATCCTACCTCAGCAATGGAACACAATGGACCACCTCTTGCGCTACCATAGACTAGTTCGCTAGTTGCTTTTTCACTAATATCTTATTTTTGTACATTTTCATTGTCTTGTATAATTTATGTGCAATGTTTGTATAATGTATGCTTTGTGTGTTGTCCAAGTGCCTACGATGTTTCTGCAAGCAAGAGTTTCTTTGTACCTACATTTCACTGTACTAACGTATTTGGCAATAAACTCGACTTGACTTGAAAGGTAAGTAACCAGCGAAAGAGAAAATGTTCATGATGAACTGGTCAAAAAGAAGAAAGTGAAAGGGTAGACTCAACCATAATGGCAAGGATGTTCACAGGCTTGTTGAGCTGAGTGTAAGGGAATATGGTGAAGGCAGAAGACAGGGTTTGTCAGAAGAAGCCACATGTTCTTGCATTCCAGGGTGATCTAGGAGATGCTGCATCACAGCAGAGCCCCAGGCTCGATCCTGACCTCGGGTGCTGACTGTGTTGAGTTTGCACGCTGTCCCTGTGCCCACGTGGGTTTCCTCCGTGTGCTCCAGTTTTCCTTCTACATCCCGAAGACGTGCGGCTTTGCAGGTTAATCGGCCCTCTGTAAATTGCCCCTAGTGCTTGGGGTGGATGTTAAAATGGAATAACGTCGAACATGTGTGAACAGGTAGTCAATGGTCAGAGTGGACTCGGTGGGTGGGAGGGCCTGCTTCTATGCAGTAATTTTCCAATCAAACAAACAAATTTGGACAAGGGGAGCAGTACTCAGCTCAGCCAGATTTGGCAGTGAATGACAAACCTGTTGTCTGCAATGTACAGCAAAATCTACATCACCTGGAGTAAAATGAGGGCAGTATCAGGATGAAAAGGATCAAGCAATGAAGAACCGATATTAATTAAGCAATATACTGACATAAATGCTGGAGAAAGATGCAGGAGGCACCTCACCGCAATGTTACTGGTAGACAGCAACACAATATCAGGAATGCAAGTTGTATGAGATCTTTAATCATGCACCCACTAACATGAGACACCATTTCTACAGAATAAACTGATTTCTCTTGTGATAAGTATTGACAATTTTCAAATGAGCTGCAACATCTTTGGAGTGAATCCCATGGGTGAAATATTTTAGTTTCCATTTGGACATGGAAAGGTGTATGCATTAAAAACAAATTAAGATGTCATTGGGCGGGAATAGATTAACAAATTACATCCACACTTTATTTGGAATATTCTCCGTGGATTAAACAGGAGGAACAGGGCAACTATTTAAAAGACAAGTTACTTCCATTAATATTTTTGAAGGATGCTGTTCCCCAAAAACATTTCAAGCCCAATTGAAGAATAATTCTGCTTCTAAAGCAGCCGATGTTGCACATGTAACAAAACCTTAATATGGCTTGCACACAG
Source organism: Leucoraja erinaceus (assembly GCF_028641065.1). NCBI lineage: Eukaryota > Metazoa > Chordata > Chondrichthyes > Rajiformes > Rajidae > Leucoraja > Leucoraja erinaceus. The sequence goes on along the minus strand of NC_073402.1, from coordinate 19,534,274 downwards.
TGCTGGGCTAATCTGAGCAAACCTGTGTTATGTGAAAGTGATCCCTAAAGTTTAATCATAGAATTAGTTGTATCTTTATTATTGTCACATGTACAGAGGTACAGTGAAAAGCTTTGTTTTGCACACTATCCAATCAGTTAATATTAAACATAAATGCAAACAAGTCAAACTCAAGTACAATAGGTAAAGCAAAGAGGAAGATACAGAATATAGTTCTTGGCATTGACATGCACCAGTTTCATGGACAAAGTTTTTGTGTACCTTTGATTTTCCAGCATCTGCAGTTCCTGTTTAAACACTGCAGACATAGCAGTGTTTAAGAAGGATCTGCAGATGCTGGAAAATCAAAGGTACACAAAAATGCTGGAGAAACTCAGTGGGTGGAGCAGCATCTATGGAGCAAAGGAAATAGGCGACGTTTCGGGCCGAAATCCTATATTTCCTTCACTCCATAGATGCTGCTCCACCGACTGAGTTTCTCCAGCATTTTTGTATATCGTCTAATGTCTGCAGTTGGATAGAGGTGACATGGACATTACCTTAACCTTTGGTAGGACCACTCAGAAGCCTGATTACAGAGGGGAAGAAGCGCTCTCTCTTTCCTCACCCTCCCGAGTCTGATAGTTCACACTTTCAAGCTTATGTATCTCCAACCTGACCATGGCGGGGAGGAGCAGTAATGACTGGGGTGGGATTCTGAGGAGTAGTAATGACCGTGCTAAGTCTCCGATTATGTTGACTGCTTTTCCTAAGCATCGAGAAGTGTGGTCCTTACTTTACATTCATTCCAAACTAAAATCCACATGGCTGGCAATGTCAGCTGATTAAGGCAGACAGATGCATTTTTAATTGCCCATGAATTCACACTCTACTGGGCAATGAAACTATCATTCACACCCACGTATAAATAAGATAAATTGCCTGAGATACTAAGTAATTCCTTTAGGAGAAGGAATGGGCTAATGATTAATAAGTGTTGTGGGTCCTCTCCACAAATGAACGGGATCAATGCCAAGGAGCTTAAGCCAAGATTTTATATATGGGTTGTGGTAAGCTAGTATTCAATACAAAATTCAATGTGATGCATATGCATAACTAGAAAGTGCTGGGGTTTTTGTTTTAAACCAGTAACTCTTTGGTCTTGGATGTGTGCCGTCCACATTATCTCTCACTATTTAACTGTCACATCAGCAACTTGCAGTGATCACACTGATTTCCTTCGTACTTTGCACGGCTAAACTTATACACAAGTTGCCCGAAGTGTAGCTGGCCAATTTCCTTCATGGTACTCAATCACAATCCAAACAAATAGATCAAAATACAATAAAACTGTACAACATTTTATTAAATTATTAAGTACAAGCAGATGTGACAGTGATTGTAACCCGTGGTTATAAAACACTTGAACTGTGCTCTCATGGTTTGTTGTCATGTGAAGCCGTCAAGGATAGGAATCTTCTAATTGCTCCTGGGCATTAATTATTGTTAATATAAAATCAAATATTTATTGCAAGAGGACTAGAATACAAAAAAAGGGATGCATTGCTGAGGCTCTATAAGGCGCTGGTCAGGCCGCATTTGGAGTACTGTAAGCAATTTTGGGCACCATATCTGAGCAAGGATGCACTGGCTCTGGAGAGGATTCAGCGGAGATTTACAAGAAAGATCCCAGGAATGTGTGGGTTAATATATGATGAGTGTTTAACGGCACTGGACCTGTACTCACTGGAGTTTAGAAGGATGAGGGGTGGGGGGGGGGGGGGGGGGGGGGGGGGGGGGAAGACTTCATTGAAACTTACCGAATAGTAAAAGGCTTGGATAGAGTGGATGTAGAGCTCCTTTCGGAAGGAGACGAGGATTTTTTTTAGTCAGAGGGTGGTGAATTTGTGGAATTCTTTGCCACAGAAGGCTGTGGAGGCCAAGCCAATTGATATTTTTAAGGCAGTGATAGATAAATTCTTGATGTCAGGAGTCATGTGGAGAGGGCAGGAGAATGGGGTTAAGAGGGAGAGATAGATCAGTCATGTTTGAATGGTGGAATAGATGGGTCAAATGGCCTAATTCTGCTCCTATGACATGACCAATGATCCTGATGAGAAATATCATTTGAAAAAATTGCTGTGTGTCATGAAGTGATTTCAAGTTGCAAATGCACAATTAAACATCACACACAGCTTTTTGTTATCAAAGTAACGTTATCCTTATTAGATTTTTTAATGTTTTATTATGTATTTGTTCCTGGGATATGGACTGGGGTTTATTCTCCATCTTCCATTGCCCCAGAAGCTGAGAAGGCAGTTAAGAATTAGTGACATACACTCCTCACAGGAAAGCAGATCTCTTTCTGTAAAGGAACTGAGTGAGGCAGATGGGGTTTTGATGACCATCCAGTAGCATCAGACTTGCCTTAACCGATATCAGTCTTTTAAATGAAAGATTTATTTAACGCAAACTCTAATTCCACAGCTGCTGAAAGGGGATTTGAACTCATGCCTTTGCATCAATAGCCTGAGCATCGGAATGCTTGTCCAATAACTTAATCTCTGCACTGCCATACGAGAATAACCAAAGTACACAGCCTGAAATTTGAAACGGAATGAATTGAAAAGCTGTAATATGACCAAAGTATCTGAATCACTGTAAAGAGAATAAAACTGACAATTCTTCCCCCCCCCCCCCCCCCCCCTCCAATAGGAAAGTACACCTTCATTCTTGCATCTCCTGCCAGTATATTTGAAATTAAAAAGTCACTCTCCACCAAAAAGGAACCAAAATATTTGACATTTTAAAATGACTGCTTCATCTTACTGAAAACTTGATGAAGGTGCTCTTTAACTGGTGAGATTAATTCCTGGAGATACGCACAAAAAGCTGGAATAACTCAGTGGGTCAGACAACATCTCTGGGGAAAAGGAATAGGTAATGTTTCAGGTCAAGACCCTTCTTATTCAATAGCAGTGAAATAACCTTGATAAATTCCTTGTTTTCCGTGTTAAAGAATGCCGCATCCTATGCTATTTTCTTTTCTGTACATTAAGGTGCAGAATGGATTATTATCTTCCAGAGTGGTACAGTTAGGGTGAGTAAGGGTAATTATCAGAATGGAATCTTATCAGGGTGTAGAAGGGTTTTTAAAACTGAAAATCAGAAAGAAGCTCTAAATTTACATGTGACAGCGATAATTGAAAGCATGGCAACTGCAAATGTGATCAGAGAATCTAAAGGCAGGCTGATGTACTGCCCTTTATAACAATACGAATTGGCACACAAAACTAAATCGACTTCTAGTTCTGAATATTTAACTGAAGCTACGGGTCTACACCAATAAATCAGAGCCTGACTTGTCACTTTGCTCTTGATTTGGAGAATAAATAAACATATCTGCACTATATGTAGTCCATTGCCTGGAAATCAAAATTGTCAGTTGATTGGCTTTGCTAAACAAAGTGCATCAGAGCTGGTAAAACAGACCAGGTTTCATGTCACCCGGAATTAATTGAGGATGATGAAATGGTTGCTGCAGGAATTTGAGACCCAAACCAGGGTTAAACAGAGCCTTGCACCTCTGAGCTTTAGTGCTCATCAATGCAAGTTTGACAATGCAGGCAAAGCCTTGATGTAAAGAGGTGATGTATCCTTGCGGCAGGAGATGTGGACCAAAAGTGTTCATGACAAGATCACTTTTAGGCGGATGCAATATAAAAAGGATAATGCTGTATCCTCCAGAGACACGGATAAAAGAGGATCTCCAAAAAAAAAAGACAAGTTCTGGATGTTCTTTCACTTGGTAAACAAACAAATTTAAACCACCATTGAATGCTTTAATTCTCCCAATGTGCGCGATTACACTGAACACTCGATTCTGAATGCAAGCCACTAATTCAAGATAAAGCTGAACCACATGCAGCAACGGTTCAAGATCTCCAGCTACAGGGAAAGGCTTAACATGGTCTGATTAACAGGCTGCACTGAGATTTATTCCGGCAAATCCCCAGCGCTGCAAGTAACGGCAGAATGACAAAACAAAAATCATTCCAGAGTAATTTAATTTCGATTTACCAGAAGTTGGAGCTCGTGTGGAAAAGCAAGTTGATCCGAGGAGATAAAATCCTCTTCGTCCTGGAATTAAAACGCTTTATTTACTTACAGTTAAAACAACCAGAATGTAACACCCTGCAATGAAAGGGCTCTCTGATAATTGACCATTCACCAATGCAAGTATGATACTGGTACAATCCACGTCATTTAAAAGTATATGCAGTTCCACTTTAACTACATTCACCCACGCTATGAACAGGCAAGACAAACCAGCGCACTGTCACATAAACGTGTTTATTAAACTCTTATTCGGGGCTGCAGCAGAACAAAATAGCCAGCGCTCAAGGTCATCGCGAGAAAAATTAGCACGATTTAACACCCTGTGAATGGTGTACGCGCCAAGCGAAAAGATCGTCGCCCATCAAACGGTGTAATAGAAATTGTAATTTCAAGTGCAGAATCTTAGTGCCCGGGAAACTGAAACCATCACCTACAGCAGTAATACAGTAATCTACAGCAAATTACTTCTCAGGTTTCATTGAATCCAAGCAACACTTTACCTTGCAGCGGCGGAATGCAGTCCTCTTGTCTGTCGTTTTTATATAAAGTCTATCCCAACGTGGGGACGACGTGAAATCGACACAGTTCAGGAGCACAATGCAACAATGTAACAATTCGCTGCGAGACTGATACTGACACAGAGCGCGCCCATTCCGCGGCGGGGGAATGGATGCTTGCTTTCAGTTCAATAAAAACATTAAAGAGGTGCCACTCTGCAAGCATCAAATCGTGTTCGCATTTTAAGTGTCTTACCCACAATTAAAAGGATTGATGACGTGTTAGCCGGCGCTTGAATGCCAATTAATTAAAAGGCCGATTGGGGTTTTGGCGTTCAGCTACTTCCTCTGTCCCCTGCTTGATGTTGATGTGTCCCTGAGAATTGTATCTTCCAGCAGGATGTCCAGTCTGCATCAATGAAGCCAGGAGATGCTCTTGAACCCTGCTGTCTGAGCATGCTGATTCACACGAGATGCGGCATAGTCGAGTACAGCAGAGTTGTCTTACATGGCATTTTCAGATAAAAACATGCGGCGGCGATTTCATTCAATAAGACTTGAAACCACAGCCGGCGCTATAAATACACCACTTATACTCAAAATACTCCGCGCATAAACTTTGCTACTTACACAAAAGCGACATGTTAAGGATATGTCAAAATAATCATAGTTGGAAAGGCTATGTTTTATAATAGTTGGAAAGGCAATGGCTGTTTTATAATTTTACTCCCAGCTCTGAACAGCCTCACTGACAGTGGTAATAAAGGCCATGGGATGAAAGTGGCCTTCCCCATCAATTGTAGGTACATTGGCTGATTGGCTAGGAATTGAGTGTGGAGACTGATTCGGTAGCAAGTCCAATACGTCAGATCAGATGGTTAAAAGCAAAACCATATTTGAGTCGGGCATGTGGCTGGAAAGGCCAAAAGTATTGGCCAGACCTGATTGCCCTTGAGAAAATTGGGTTATAAAATGCTTCATTTTATGATGAAGATGCTCCCGTAATGCTCTTCAGTAGAACGTTTGAGGATTTCACAACCATTTCACATTGAGAACGTGCAGAGGAACTTGGAACTGATGGTGCTTCTGGGGTTGAAGTCTGCTTCAGTATTAGTTGAAGGGTCCATCCTACCTGAACCACTATCATGTGGAGCATGGTGTCCACCTTTCTAGTTGGTCCATTCTGGTCTCACTCATAGGACCAGTCACACACCACCAATGTGATCTACCTGAGTATAATCAACAGCCCTGGTCTCTCTCCCTCCTCCCCAACATCACAAGAATGATCTGACTGCCTTCTCACAATCATCAAAATGATTTCCAACCTCCTCCTCCCCTTCATCACTATCATCTGCCCAACATCAATGATGAATCATTTGCCCAATATCGCCACCATCTTTCTGATGCACGCTCCCCACCATCTGCCTGATGCTGCTGACCAGACCTCCAACTCCCCCTGTATAATCGTCTCTTGTGATCAGCAGCCCACCTCAGGCCCTGGCACCAAGTCCCCACACTCTCTGCAATCCTGGCTCCAGGCCTCTCATTCATAATCTCTGCAATGTGAGGAGGTTCTGGAGAAAGACCCAATGCTATGGCAGATGCTGATCTGGGCATCCGCATGGTAGAATATCAGAGGGCAATCAGCGAGTTGCTAATGGCCAAATTTCATCCACAATCCATAATTTCGAGGAATTTGATTGTGGGTCATTTGTGCGTTCTAAACTGTGAGCATGAAACAGAGAGATATGAAGAGGGAAGAAAAAAAATAAACTTATTGGAACTGAATTGCAACCAATTGGCCGTATCCAATAATCCAAGTCAGAAAAGTACCTGTGAGTCTGAAACCCATCTTTCCAATGTGTTGCACTTCACTGTATTCTTGTACACTATAGACTATGTTGGCAGTGGACAGAGTGAATGTTCCAAATGGTGGTCTTGATCCAATGGCTGCTTTGTCCTCAAAAGAATGAAACTTTATGAGATGTTGAAGTTTAGTTTTAGTTTTAATTTCAAAGATACAGTGTGTAAAAAGGCCCTTCAGTCTACTGAGCACCGATCACCCATACAGTAGTTCTATCCCACACACTAGGGACAAATTACAGAAGCCAATTAATCTACACATCTGGACATCGTTGGAGTGTGGGAGGAAACTGGAGCACCCAGAGAAAACCCACGTGGTCACAGGAGTAACTTGCAAACTCCGTACAGAGAACACCTGTAGTCAAGATCAAACCCGGGTCCCTGGCGGTTTTTGGCAGCAACTCTAGCGCTGTAACACTGTGGTGCCTCCTAGGTTGCACTATGCCAAGAATGAGATATTGTCATGAGATCATTTAATGATGGTGGAATGCCAGAGTTTCAACAGCTGAGCCACTTGCTCTAAAATGTCCACCTGGTGGAGTAGCAAAGACATGAATAAAGCTGTTGCTTTCAAACTTCTACTTGGTCACCATCAGGATGGTGATGAAGAGACCCTGGGCCACAGTGATGTACTTGAATATTAATTGTCAGTGCTTATTCTTGTTGGAGATAATAATTTCTTGGTATGAATGCAGTGCAGATTCAAAACTGTGAGCAGCAAACAGAGAGAGAGGGGGAAAAAAAACATAAAGAGATGTATTAGATCAGGATTTCAACTCATTATAGTTATGCAATAATCCAAGCTGAGAAAGTACTTTTGTGAATATGAAGTAATGATGGGATCAAACAAGATGCCATTATTCAGCTTGTGGTCGTGTGGAGAATGGTTGTTTGTGTGCTCGGCTGCTTCAGTACAACATAGCCATTTCCCCGCCATGACCCTGTGAGAAAAACTGCTCGCCAGGACAATGAAAGCTTTGTCCTGTTGGTTTGAAGCAAACAGAATCACGGTTATGACTGATCACCCCCTCACTGTTGATCAGGAAATATTACCTCGACAGGTTCGAAGAATGTGACGCTGTCAATACTTTAATGCAACGTTTGTTTTGCTGCTACTTTTTTTTTATATAGAGAAATCAACTAAGGGCTAAATCTATTTCCAGTGAGTCCCCTCAATTATGGTAATTTTTAATAATAGACAAATCTTTCAAATTTAATGTGATGAATTAAAGCCTGAAGAAGGAATAGGACCTCGACTTCCACGTCCTTTATTGCAAAAATAAGGAAAGCATGTGAATAGACTGTCTTTCGCATTTCCATTGGGGTTATTGATGTAATGCAGAAAATGCTGAAAGTGGGATCCATAACCATGTGGGAAGGACAAGAGTGCGCCTGATTCAAATGAACCCATTATTGCTGCTTGTGTGGAAGGATGGTGTACAAAGATTGAATGGCGAAGGTGGGGGTGGATGAAGGAACCGCCAACTCAATAAAACTGCTACAGATGTGCTGCTGAAAGGATTCTGACTGGTGGCATTGTGATTGGATCCAGCAATTTCAATGCATAGGAGGGCAATAGGGAGAAGAGAGTGGAGGACTGAACCACGTCCATCACAGGCACAGCCCAACCCACCATTGAAAACATCTACATCACGTACAACGGCCATTATCAAGGATTCCCACCATCCAAGCCACGCATTCTTCTTACTGCTACTGTTGGACAGGACATAGAGAAGCCTGAATTCTCACATCTCCTCACAGATATTTTAACTATAGGTTCTTGAATCAACTACGCAACCCTAATACCACATAGACTTCTTTATAATGATGTCTTATTGCATTACTTTCCTGATTTAAAAAAAATAGGTTCAAGAGATTGATCCCTGGGATGGCGGGACTGTGATATGAGGAAAGATTGAAAAGACTAGGCTTGGAGTTTAGAAGGATGAGGGGGTATCTTATAGAAACATATAAAATCATAAAAGGACTGGACAAGCTAGATGCAGGAAAAATGTTCCCAATGTTGGGCGAGTCCAGAACCAGGGGCCACAGTCTTAGAATAAAGGGGAGGTCATTTAAGACTGAGGTGAGAAAAAACTTTTTCACCCAGAGAGTTGTGAATTTATGGAATTCCCTGCCACAGAGGGCAGTGGAGGCCAAATCACTGGATGGATTTAAGAGAGAGTTAGATAGAGCTCTAGGGGCTAGTGAAGTCAAGGGATATGGGGAGAAGGCAGGCACGGGTTATTGATAGGGGATGATCAGCTATGATCACAATGAATGGCGGTGCTGGCTCAAAGGGCCACATGGCCTTCTCCTGCACCTATTTTCTATGTTTCTATGTTTTTATGTCTCATTCTCTTCACTGTTTAGTTTAATTTAAATGAGCATGGAAACACACCCTTCAGCCTACTGAGTCCATGCAGACCTTCAATCACCCATTGACACTAATTCTATATTATTCCACTTTCTCATCCACTCCCTATGCATTAGGATCAATTTTTTTTTTACAGAGGCCAATTAACGTACAAACCCACACATCTTTGGGATGAGGGAGGAAACCAGAACACCTGGAGGGAACCCACAAAGTCTCAGGAACATACAAACTTTTTCACCCAGAGAGTTGTAAATCTGTGGAATTCCCTGCCTCAGAAAGCAGTGGAGGCCAATTCTCTGGATGCTTGCAAGAGAGAGTTAGATAGGGCTCGTAAAGATAGCGGAGTCAGGGGATATGGTGAGAAGGCAGGAACTGGGTACTGGGGAATGTGGATGATCAGCCATGATCACAGTGAATGGCGGTGCAGCTCGAAGGGCCGAATGGCCTACTCCTGCACCCATTGTCTATTGTCGATTGTCACATAGATAGCACCCATGGTGAGGATCAAATCCAGTTCTCTGGCGAGGTGAGGCAGCAACTCTACCAACTGTACCACTCTGTCGTCCTACTGTCTTGGAGGATCTATGTGCAATTTATGTATGACATGGAGAATTGATCTTTTTGTGTATCATCTGAGTCTATGTACCAGTGATGCTGCTGCAAGCAAGATTTTCATTGAACCCGCTCTTCACCAAACTTGTGCATATCACCTATTCACTTTCTTCAGAGATGCTGCCTGGTCCATGAGTTACTCCAGCACTTTGTGTCCTTTTGACAATAAATTCCACTTGACTTGACGTGATATTCGATGATATCATACCTCAGAAAAGAATGAAAGCAATAAATAAATGAGATGGAAGTAGAAAATTACATGGAGCAATTGTTACAGAAGTGAAGCAGCATTGGTACTCATCTCCCATCCTCTCCACTCTGCTGAATTTACCTTATTAGGTTGTGGAAGAACGACTTTGTTTGACCAAATAATCCCAGACTACTACAACAAGTCTTTGAGCAACAGCAGAGCCACAAGTGATATAACTGACTGATGTGTTGTGGGCCAGAACAAACATCCTTTACAAATTCCACTGGCAGCTTCTGACAGTCAATACAGCTCATCCTAGCTCTGCAAGCTGTCAAAGTATCAAAAGTTTTCAATTCAGAAACTGTTTACGACCTATTAAAAGGAAATATTTAACATTTCTTAAACCCAAACATGTATAAAGTCCTAAAAACTCAGTAAATAAAATAAACCAATTAAGTGAAACTCAATAGACTCTTCAGTCTGAAGAAGGGTCTCAACCCGAAACATCAACCATTTTCTCCAGAGATGCTGCCTGTCCCGCTGAGTTACTCCAGCATTTTGTGTCTATCTTCGGTTCAAACCAGCATCTGCATTTCCTTCCTACACAAGTGAAACTCAATAATTGAAATACGTAAATGTACCTTGCCCTTATTCTTTGCTATCCTCCCTGTAGTCTGACGATCCACATTAAATAAAAAGAGGTTCAAATTCTTGCATCATATGGAACTTGGCTTGGGTAAGGACACAAAGTATTGGAGTCAGAGATGGGTCCAAGGGTCAGGCAGCATCTCTGGAGAACATGGATAGGTGACGTTTCTTCAAATCCTTCCCTTGGGTTCAATGAGTCAAGTTGATGGCATAAACACTCAGGTATCCTGTGCAAGGAGCTGCAGGGAGTCCACTAATAAAACACAGACAGAAAATCTCAAAAGCAGCTGAGCCATTTAGTTTGAGTAGGGTCTCGACCCGAAACGTTGCCTATTTCCTTCGCTCCATAGATGCTGCCTCGCCCGCTGAGTTTCTAAGCATTTTTGTCTACCTTCGATTTTCCGGCATCTGCAGTCCCTTCTTAAACTTTAGCTTGAGACGTCCGTTAAGGAATGCCAACAGTTCGTGGCTAACGGGTAACGTTTGCCGGCAAAATCCATGTCAATGTTAGAACCTGCACCTTCTGCACTTACCTGAGTGGTCACATCATCATCCCATTTAGGGAAGTAAGATTCTTTGCTGGGGCAGGATACTACCTGCAGTGCTCTCCAGCTGTCAACAAATATTTATAGGTATACACTGCCACTAATTCCTTTTATCCTTTCATTGTTGATGCCTTTTACGAGCTCATCACCTCCACTGAAACTTCTTTTTGCTCTGTCTTCCAAACATCCTTCTCCCTCCCCTGCATTCAGCCCCCCCCCCCCCTCGATTGAATGTGTATGCATTTCCCTCACCCCGTTTCACCTTTTCACTCTACATACTACATCTGTTCAATTCCGTCTTCCTTCCTTTGTACAGTTCCTCATTCACCATTGTTTCCCCACCATACGTATCTAACTTCTTGTCCTCTATGCCTCGTTTTGGTTCACCATTTTCTCTTTGGACCACTGGGATCTCTGCATCTCACAGCCACTGCTCGCTTTCTTTACAGCTGCCACACCTTCTCTCCTCTCAGCAGTCAACATTTGCCAGCCTGACTGCTCTTCTTGCCTCCTCCAGTTCTATTCTCCAACCCCTCTACTTAACCTGTCCTTCCTGCCATCAGATCCCAACTCCATTCCCTTCTCCTTACTTCCTTTGCCTGTCACTGTGCACTTCCTCCACAGTTCAGTTCAGATAGTTTATTGTCACATATACCGAGGTACAGTGAAAAGCTTTTGTTGGCTGCTATCCAGTCAGCAGAAAGACACAGTCCTTATCTCCGTTCACTCTCCTCTCCCCTTCCACCTCCCTCTATTTCCTTCTCTCAGACTTGGACTGCATCTTGCCCCTCAACCTACCATAGCTGGTTCAAACTAACCATCTTATCGCATGATGCCAAATACTTCAGCTGGCTTTGATGCCCTATATACAATCCCCTGGGGGAATATCCAAACTGTCATACCATTCGGGTTAGTTAAAAGAAACTCAGCTCATACCCTGCCATCTTTGGGTGCACATAGCTATTTCTTAGTAGCTTGTTTAAAGCACATGACTTGCTGAAGGATCAGAAACAATTACAACCAAAATAGTTATATCCCCAGTTGTAAAATGATGGATATCCTCCACTAACAACTTTATTAAATATCCGATTTGGTTTCAGCTTTGATTGATGTTGTTATTTATTATGCTTAATGCAATTTCACCACTAATCTGTCAAACTTTGGCACTTTCCTGTAAAGGGAATAGTTTGGCCCTTTCAATGCTGCAGTGCATCTGGGGCTCAGTTTCTTTACCTCCCTAATGCTCCTCGCTACATGAAAAGCATAAACAATGCCATCTGCAATTTATTGTTAACCTTGCATCCCAGTGTCTCCATTCAATAAAACCTAACCCCTTGTGGTCGCATTACTCAATCCGTGCCAGCTTTGTTCATTGTAAACTTCCGTGTTGACGCACATAATGACTAAGGGAATAAAGGACAAAGAGGAGCTATTTCCTCAGGTACAGTTTAGTTTAGTTTAGTTTAGTCTAGTATGGAGATACAGCGCGGAAACAGACCTTTCGGCCCACTGTATCCGCACCGACCAGCGATCCCTGCACATTAACACTATCCTATGCGCACTAGGAACAATTTACAATTTTACTGAAGCCAATTAACCTACAAACCTGCACGTCTTCGGAGTATGGGAGGAAACGGGAACACATGGGGAAAACCCACGTGGTCACAGGGAGAATGTAGAAACGCCGTACAGACAGTACCAGCATCTGCAGTTCCTTCTTATTTATATGAGATTGATGGATTTTTTTTAAAGCAATGTTATTAACGTTATGGAATCAAGTTGCATAACTGGAGTTAGAGTCATAGAGGCCCTTCGGCCCAACTCGCCCACACCGGCCATCAATGTCCCAGCTACAGTAGTCCCACTTGCCTGCACTTGGTCCATATTTCTCCAAACCTGTCCTATCCATGTACCTGTCTAATCGTTTCTTAAACGATGGGATAGTCCCACTGTCAATTACCCCCTCTGGCAGCTTGTTCCATACACCCACCACCCTTCGTGTGAAAAAGTTGCCGTTCGGATTCCTATTAAATTTTTTCCCCTTCATCTTGAACCAATCTCCTCTGGTCCTCGATTCCTCTACTCTGGGCAAAAGACTCTGTGCATCTACCCGATCTTTTCCTCTCATGATTTTATACACCTCTATAAGATCTCCATTCATCCTCCATGGAATAGAGACCCAGCCTACTCAACCTCTCCCTATAGCTCACACCCTCTAGTCCTGGCAACATCCTCGTAACTCTTTTCTGAACCGTTTCAAGCTCGACAATATCTTTCTTATAACATGGTGCCCAGAACTGAACACAATATTCTTAATGCGATCTCACCAACGTCTTATGCAACTGCAACATGACCTCCCAACTTCTGTTCACAATACTCCGACTGATGAAGGCCAAAGTGTCAAAAGCCTTTTTGACCACATTATCTACTTGCGACTTGACCTTCATGGAACTATGCACCTGTACTCCTAGATCCCTCTGCTCTACAACACTACCCTGAGGCCTACCATTCACTGTGTAGGTCCTGCCCTTGTTCGACATCCCAAAATGCAACACCTCACACTTCTCTGTATTAAATTCCATCAACCATTCCTCTGCCCACCTGGCCAATCGATCCAGATCTGCTGCAATCTTTCACAACCATCTTCACTGTCTACAAAACCACTCACCTTTGTATCATCAGCAAACTTGCTAATCTTGCCCTGTATGTTCTCATCCAATTCATTGATGTGTAGATGACAAACAGTAACGGGCCCAGCATCGAACCCCGAGGCACACCACTAGTCACAGCCATCCAGTCTGAGAAGCAACCTTCCACCATTAGAACGTTGCTTCCTTCCATGGAGCCAATTTGCTATCCATTCACCTGTCCCTCCTTGGATCCCATGTGATCTAACATTCCAGAGCAGCCTACCATGCGAAACCTTGTCGAACTGAAGTCCATGTACACAACTTCTACAGCTCTGCCCTCATCTGCCCTCATCAACCTTTTTGGTCAAGTCTTCAAAAAAATCAATCAGATTCGTGAGACACAATCTCTGCTATGAATAAACTGAATGATGGAACTGCCTTACATGATTGAATGGCCTCTGCTGGCTCCCAAGTTATGGTATTCCACAGTGGATCAGTTTTGCTTTTCCCAGCTTTGTTTACTTTTGCTAGCATCAGGACCACAATGAATGATTACAATTGGCGTCTGGAACCTGCTATCAAAATAATACTGAGCCTTTTGGCACTCACTGTGGCATGAACGTCACAGTTACAAACATCCAAGTATTGCCTTGTGTTTCCCTGTTATTTGCTTTTGAAAGCAGCGTTGCTCATTCTGCTCCTCAATTGAAATGATGCGAAAGGTGCAAAGGGCAGTGTATATGAAGCACATGCAAAATATGCACACCACATAAGTCATCCATTTATTCTCTGTTAGTGAGTAATATTGGGAAAGTTAATATTTATTGCCCGATAAATCAATGAATAGTAGTTGAATAAGTGCTGGAGAGCGTTCTTGAACTGGTGGAGTGTAAGTGGAGTGAAGGTACTTCCACAGTTATAATAGGTAGAGTATTATAGGGTCATAGAGTTAGACAGGTAAGGAAACAGGCCCTTCAGCCCAACTTGTCCATGTTCTTACTAGTGCCTATTTGCCTGCAATTGGCCGATAGCCTTCTAAACCTTTTTTAATCATGTACCTCTTTAAATATCTTTTAAATGTTGTAATTGCAACCATTTATAAGAGTTGTAAGATTTAGATTCAGCAAAAGTAAGGAATAACAATTGGGGTAATTTGTGACTCAGATGGGAACATGCTTGCGTTTGATTCTCATATGCCTGGTCTTCTTGATGGTGGAAGTTGAGGGTTTAGGAGTGGTCTATATGCTGTGGGGAATTGCTGTAGCTCGTACAGTAAAGCAAACGTTCGCCCGTGATGGGGAACATAGAGGTCTGTCAGTTTTACAAACTGAAAATGCTGGAAATAGTTACTCGTCAGGGAGCATCGTGGCAATATAAATAGAGTTAATGTTTCAGGCAATGAACTTTCATCATGGTTTTTTAATCTGTTTAAGTTGCTGGATGAGATGCCAGTCAGGTACATTGTTTTGTCTTGGATGGTGTTGGCATTGGGTATCCGTATTTCATCACTCTCTTAACTTGCAGATGGCAGAAAGATGGTGAGGAGACAAGTCACTCTTTACTCTTTTTGTGCCTTACTATTTAATACGCTGATTCCGTCGTTCCTGTAAACTCTTAAGCCCCTGTCCCACTTATGTGTCCTTGGCACGCTAATTACGCGACCTTGTCGTGGCGTTGAGGCACGACGGTCCTGCGAAAGTCACACGCGTCATCATGCGCCCGCACAGCCGTCTGCAGCGCGTGAAGTCATTTGAAGATGGACACAAAATATAGGAGTAACTCAGCGGGACTGGTAGCATCTCTGGAGAGAAGCAATGGATGATGTTTCGGGTCAAGACTCTTCTTCAGTCTGAAAGAAGGGTCTTGACCCTGAAAAGGTCATCCACTCCTTTTCCCCAGAGATGCTGCCGGTCCCGCTGAGTTACTGCTGCATTTTGTGTCTATCTTCAATTTTCTTGGCCCCGCTCTGGGAGTAGAAGTGGGGGCGGATCAGGATCCGCTACGGCCGTGAGCCCCAGGCCGAGTTCGGCGATCGTTTGCCTGCTTCTGCCGCTGTTGGAGGTGAGATGTTGCAGAGGCGCCAGGGTCTTGGGCCTGTCCCACTTTGGCCATCAATTAGGCGACAGGCCGGTGGCATGCAAAGATTTTGTTCGGTACAAAATCCCGGAGAGTCGCGCAATACAACTCCATACCCCTCCGCGTTTCTCAGTGGGACTGGCCCCGCGCGGCCCGTGCACCTCAACGCGATGACGAGGTCGCGTAATTTGCGTGCCAAGGACATGTAAGTGGGACAGGGCCTTTAGGGTTCTGGGACTTCAGTGATTGCAATGTCATTGAATATCAAGAGTAGATGGTTCTCTTTCTCTTGTTGAAAATGGTCATTACTTAGTACTTACATGACACAAAAGTCACCACAATGAATCCAGCCTTTGGTGCACATGAGTGCAGATTACTAAAGTGTTACGTGGAATTAGATACAGCCAAATCAGCATTGAACATCCCTGCCTCATCATGGAAATATGACCATGAATGCAGTTAGATTTATTGATAAGGCATCTAAAAATATCTGGAGCTAGGGTGAACACAGTGATGCAGTGGTAGAGTTGCTGCCTTACAGCGCCGGAGACTGTATGGAGTTTGTACGTTTTCCTTGTGACTTGGGTCTTCTCCAAGTGCTCTGGATTCCTCCCACACTGCAATGCTGTACAGGTTTGTAGGATGATTGGCTGCTGTAAATTGTAAGATTGCCCAGAGTGTACACGTTGATCACTAGTGGGCACAGACTCGGTGAGTCAAAGGGCCCGAGTCTACACTGTAAGTCGTGCACTGTCCTGAGTAACCCCTGCAAGGTTGTTCTGTACTTGAACCACAACCATTTATCATTGCTCAAGATATAAATGTTCTCCCTTATTCCCCTTTGGCATCAATCTTAAATGGGCTGCTTGATGCCACACGTGACCAAGTGTTGCCATGATAACAAGCATGCACATTCTTAACATCATGATATAGGGATCAGAGATGGACCTCTTCATGGTTAAGAATTAAGCACTTTAAGGATGAAGATGTGCACATGTATACAATGATCTATCATTCAAAAATAATGATTATAAGTGCAGTTCTTCTCCAGGTTCAACATTTTTATAATGTTCACTTATTTTATTCTGATCTTTCTGTCCCTTTTTTTACCTTGCCATTGCAAGATGTATTTGAGTGGTATTTAAGTGAAAGGCCTGGATAGAGTGGATGTAGCGAGGATGTTTCCACTAGTGGTAGAGTCCAGGACCAGAGGCCATAGCCTCAGAATAAAAGGACATATCTTTAGAAAGGGGTCAAGAGGAATTTCTTGAGTCAGAGGGTGGTGAATCTGATGAATTAATTACCACAGAAGGCTGTGGCGGCCAGGTCAATTGTTATTTTTAAGGTGGACAATGATACGTTCTTGATTAGTACAAGTGTCAGTGGTTATGGGGTGAAGGCAGAAGAATGAGGTTGAGAGGGAAAGATAGATCAGCCGTGATTAAATGGCAGAATAGACTTGGTGGGCAAATGGCCTAATTCTGTTCTGAAAGCATGAATTATTGAGTTAATGTATTCCAATTCATTCCTTTTTCCCAGTCTCTGTGCTAGCCATTATATAACTTTCAATCTAATTAATTTAGGAAACATACAATTATTTAGGCTGTTCCATCAAGTCCCACTTGCAAAAAGTCACTTCACTATTCAAGTTGAAACCTAACCATGCAAGTCTCAATAACTGCAATTTTCTGTGCTATTCATTGTTAGTAGCTGTTTGGGTTGGAATTATGCATTCAGTGAAATACTTGACTTAAGGTGATTCAATGATACCGTACTCGGGGAGTTTGCCTCATCAGTGGTTTAGTTACTGGACTAGCTGACAGAGGTCCAGACTCTTGATCCAGATATCAAGTCCGACCATGGGATTATTCCACTGTGGGATCATAGTTCATGTAAATCTGAAATTTATAAACAACTATTCTCAGTAGATAAACTATGAAACTATCATATAACCATATAACCATATAACCATATAACAATTACAGCACGGAAACAGGCCATCTCGACCCTTCTAGTCCGTGCCGAACACATAATCTCCCCTAGTCCCATATACCTGCGCTCAGACCATAACCCTCCATTCCCTTCCCATCCATATAACTATCCAATTTATTTTTAAATGATAAAAACGAACCTGCCTCCACCACCTTCACTGGAAGCTCATTCCACACAGCTACCACTCTCTGAGTAAAGAAGTTCCCCCTTATGTTACCCCTAAACTTCAGTCCCTTAATTCTCATGTCATGTCCCCTTGTTTGAATCTTCCCTACTCTCAGTGGGAAAAGCTTTTCCACGTCAACTCTGTCTATCCCTCTCATCATTTTAAAAACCTCTATCAAGTCCCCCCTTAACCTTCTGCGCTCCAAAGAATAAAGCCCTAACTTGTTCAACCTTTCTCTGTAACTATCAAATTTGTTTAAAACACAAACTGGTTCAAAAATGTCCAAGAGGGATGAAAAACACAAAAAAGGCACAAAGTGCTGGAGTAACTCAATGAATCAAGCAGTAACTCTGGAGAACAGGGATTGGTGACATTTTGGGCTGAGACCCTTCTTCAGACTCTACCACACCATGTGCAACTAATCTGGCCTGTATTTGAGTTTGTAGCTATTAACGATGATGACTCCTTCTCAGATTAAAGGTGATTTCAGGGTGAATTATAAATGGCAGCATTGCCACGTCCTATCAATTAATTAAAAAAATAAACATAACAATCTGCCCCTATTTTTAAATATTGCACTGCTGCAGAACTCGTCTGATTTCTGTCACACCACACAGATAAATAAGCATCAGTATATTAACATATTGTGCAGTATGAATAATTCACTGATGCACTTCTCCCCCCGTGTTTTCACCTTTTAAATGAATTTTCGTATCACTCATCACCAGGATATCATCTGTTCAATTCTACTAAGTGCAGAATCATTCATCCCTTAAACAATTCATTTTCCACGTTAACAGCATTTTTTAATTTCCATTTTGATGCAGTGCAGAATAAATAGTGAAAATCAAAACATAGAACCATAGGGTCATTCAGCACAGAACGAAGCCCTACATCCTTTTGTCTTCCTTTTTAGCCATCTACTGTACATTAATCCCATTTACCTTCACTAAATCCATGGATCTAATGTGGATATGGATATCCTTTAGGTATTGTAGAAACGAAGAACTGCAGATGCTGGTATATACCAAAGATTGACACACAGTGCTGGAGTAATTCAGTGGGTCACGCAGCATCTCTGGAGGAAAAGGATGTGTCTTGTTCTTTTTCTCCAGAGATGCTGCTTGACCCACTGCATTACTCCACCACTTTGTGTCTATTCTTCTATGCCATACCTATTCAAGCACTTGTCCAATCTCTCTTAAATGTAGAGATTAGAACCACCACCCCTTGAGTTCCAATGAGTTCCAGATATCAGCCACTCATTGTGCAACTAATTTATCCCTCAGATTCCCTTTAAAACTCCGTCTTCTTCTCACCTTATACCTGTGCCCTCCGTTTTTTGGATTGTGAATACTCTTATGCCTCATAAATTTTGTCAGGTCACCATTCAATCTCTTTTGCTCCACCAAGCGCAAGCCTGGCCTACTCAATCTCTTTTTGTATCTAAAGTCATCCAATTTAGGCAGATTCCTGGTGAATCTCCTCTCCAGCACAATCATACCCTTCCTACAGTGTTGCAACCATAAGTGCACACAATACCCCCACTGTGGTATGATTCTAATGTTTATACTCTCTCCCCTGATCTAAGGAGACAAGCAGGCTGTATGTCTTCCTTATCACATTATCAACCTGTGTTACCACTCTCAGGGAACTGTGAACTTGAAACCCAAGGTCCCCTCTGTTCATTGTCATTCCTCAGCACCCTACCATTTATCGTATATGTCCTCCCCCTATATAACATCCCAAAGTTAATACATTTCACACTTGATAAGATTCCATCTGTCAATGCTCCACTCAGTTTTCCATGGAGAATTTTCCTTGGTATCCACAACACCACTAGTGTTCAAGTCATCTGCATTCAAAAGAGAGTTAGAAAGAGCTCTTAGGGCTAGTGGAATCAAGGGATATGGGGAGAAAGCAGGAACGGGGTACTGATGGTGGTTGATCAACACATTAAATGGCTGTGCTAGCTTGAAGGGTCGAATGACCTACTCCTGCACCTATTGTCTATGCATCTATGTATCTGCAAAACTAGCCAGTCAAGGTGGTAGTAGCGGACGGAGGAGTGAAATAGTGAAGTTGAGCGGCTGGGAGCTCAGCCAACCCCGGCAAACCTTATCGATTGTTTTACTGAAGTCCATACAAAACGATGTTTAAAACATGTTTTCACATCTCTACAATTATTAGTGTACGGTATTGATAGATAAATATTAACTAGAAAGTGCGGCACCGTGGCGCAGCTGGCAGAGTTGCTGCGTCACAGCATCAGACTCCCATGTTCTATTCTGACCTCGGGGGCTGTCTGTGTGGATTTGCACATTCTCCCTCTGAGTTTCTTCATGGTTCTCCAATTTTCTCCCACATTACAAAGGTTGATAAGTTAACTGGCCTCTATAAATAGCCCCAAGTGCATGGGGAGTGGATGAGAAAGTGGGATGACATCGAACTAGTGCGAATGGCTGATGGATGGCTGGCATAGACTTGGTGGGATGAAGCGCCCGATTCCATGGTTACCTTAAAATCTAAACTTCTATTTTCCATTAATTTGCCTCGATGTTGAAAATTCCTGCAGATTGTCAGTGAAGTGTTGAGCGGTTGTAAATGATATTTTATGCATAACACTAATAATGCTGCTTTAACTTAATTGAGATCTTTGTGTTAGTTACAACGAACAAAGTTACATCAGTGAAACCAACGGTAAATCACCACCATACCAATCAGCTTGTGGCTGTAACATGATAATGGTGCTGTTTTCACTGCAGACTTTCATTGAGAGCTTTTGTATTTTTCATCCATTAATATTCTAAGATTGATCGAGTCAATAGAAAATACTCATGAGGTTACATGCAGGTCTAATCAATAGCATACTGATGTGTTTAAGTACCTCTTGGGACTGAACATAAAGCATGGAATTCATGAAAATGAAATAAACAAGTTTCCCGTTGGTGAACTCTTGGCTTTAACATGATGGCAAAAAATAAAATCAATGCAAATAAAATCTTTAAACTTTCGAGAAACAGCATGGAAACATTCCGTGCAGCCCACTGGGTCCACGTTGACCAGCGATCACCCCGTACACTAACATGATGCTACACACCAGGGACAATTTACAATTTTACTGAAGCCAATTAACCTACAAACCTCTATGTTCTTGGAGTGTGGGAGGAAACTGGAGCACCCAGAGCAAACCCACGCAGTCACAGGGAGAACAGCCAAACTCCGTACAGGCAGCACCAATTGTCAGGATCGAACCCGGGTCTCTGGGGATGTAATGCAGCAACTCTACCACAGTACCACTGTGCCGCCTCTAAAATAAAGTTGCGTTTAAAAAACTAGCTCAACAATCCCTTCCTTCACCTGTCATTAATTCACTTTTATCTCAACTCATCTCATCTGTCTATTTTCTTTGCTGCGTGCATGAATAATGCAATACCACAAAGTTGAAGTCATTTTGAAGTTATTGTTGAGAAATTTCACTATATGCAAATCTGAGCGGGTTGTCAGTGAAGACATTTGTGAGTTGAAATGTGGAAAAACCACAACTGGCAGGGGAAAATTGATTTCTATCAAAGTTACCAAAAGGAATTTAAATCATATTGAATAACTGGCAATGTAATCACAGACCATGTAAATAACTTGACATCCAGTCATAGTGTCACAGATCTATACTGCACAGAAATGTCATGATCTATGCATTTTTAACATTTTCATTTGTTCTTGAGTGGACTACTTTGTGAAAGAAAGTAAGAGCAATATAATAATTAAACCTCAAAACACGAGTAAATCCAGAAAGCACAGACCAGTTAGTTTAATCTCAGTGGTATGGAACTTTCCAAAACTATAATCAAGGTTAGAATTAGCAGTCACTTAGACAAGTGTAGACTGGTTGGAGAATATTAGCATGGATTTGTTAAAGGGTAATCATGTTTAACTAATTTGATAGAGTTTTTGATAAATTAACAGGGAAAATTGATGACGGAAAAATAAATGTTGTGGTCCATACGGACAGCATGCACCCTTTCTATGTTCTCCCATTATTTTGTATCCTTCTGCCAGGTCCTACCTCAATGAAAACAGACCACATCTGTCCAGTTTCGCCTCATGAATGACACATCCCATCCCATGCAATGTCCTGGTGAATTTCACCTGTAGCCCTTCCTACGGTGTAATTCCTGTAATATCATGGCCAAGATTGAACACACTATTCCAGCTCTGGTTTACAAAATGTTATATAGTTGAACCATGACCTCCATAGTCAAGTCAAGTCAAGTTTATTTGTCACATACACATACAAGATGTGCAGTGAAATGAAAGTGGCAATGCTCGCGGACTTTTGTGCAAAAGACAAACAACCAAACAAACAAACTATAAACACAATCATAACACACATATTCTTTTACATAATAAATAATGGAAGGAAAAACGTTCAGTAGAGTTAGTCCCTGGTGAGATAGGCGTTTACAGTCCGAATGGCCTCTGGGAAGAAACTCCTTCTCAACCTCTCCGTTCTCACCGCATGGCAAATATACACGGCATATCATACTGATATATTCTATACTTCTCACAGCGCCAGAGCCTCAGGTTTGATCCTGACTTTGGGAGCTGTCTGTATGGAGTTTGTACGTTCTGACCGTGTGGGTTTTCTTCGGGTGTTCCGGTTTCCTCCCACACTCCAAAGACGTAGAGGTTTGGAGGCGGCTTGGCTTTGGTAAAATTGTACAATGGACCCAAGTGTGTAGGATAGTGCTAATGTACGGGGATCACTGGTCGGTGCAGACTCAGTGCTTCCGTGCTGTCTCTGTAAATTAAACTAAAGCAACCCATATACTTTTTTCTAAACTTTATCTTTCTGTGTTGCCACCTTTAACGGCCTATAGATTTGTAAACCAAGGTAGCTCTGTTCCTCAATATTTCCTCGGGCTCTACCATTCATGGTAGATGGAAAACAGAAAAGTAGAATACAGGAACAGGAGCTGGTCTGCACTGAACGTGATACCAAGCTAAACTCATCTAATCTGTCTGCATATGATCCTCTATTCCCTGCATATCTATGTGCCTATCTAAAAGACCCCTAAACATCACTTTCGCATCTGTCTCCACCGTCATCCCTGGCATTGTGTTCCAGACATCTACTGTAAAAATCTTGCTCCACACATCTCTTTTAAACATACCTAGAAGGTATGCCCTCTAGTCTTTGACATGTCCACCCTGGGAAAAAGGTTCTCACTGTTTACCCTATCTATGCCTCTTGTCATTTTACATACTTCTACCTGGTCTCCCCTCAGCTCTCTCACCCCGGGGTAAACAATCCAAGTTTATAACCATATAACCATATAACAATTACAGCACGGAAACAGGCCATCTCGGCCCTACAAGTCCGTGCCGAACAACTTTTTTTTCCCCTTAGTCCCACCTGCCTGCACTCATACCATAACCCTCCATTCCCTTCTCATCCATATGCCTATCCAATTTATTTTTAAATGATACCAATGAACCTGCCTCCACCACTTCCACTGAAAGCTCATTCCACACTGCTACCACTCTCTGAGTAAAGAAGTTCCCCCTCATATTACCCCTAAACTTCTGTCCCTTAATTCTGAAGTCATGTCCTCTTAAGTTTGTCCAATCACTCCTTGTAGCTAATACCCTCTAATCCAGGCAGTGTTCTGGTAAATCACTTCTGCACCCTCTTCAATGCCTCCACATCTTTTCTGTAACGGGGTGACCAGAACTTTACTCAACTCTTCTAATGTAGCTTAGCCAAAGTCCTATCACATTACATCAAGACTTCCTGACTCTTATACTCAATGCTCCAAACTATGAAGGCAAGCATATCATATAATGTCCTAATCTTATTAAGTCTCCCAAAATACATCACTCCATACTTATGAAATCCCATTTATTTTTAATTTAATTCAATTTTCATCCATTTAACCAGCTGATTATCCTGTAACATGACTATCTTCCTCTTTATCAACGACACCACCAATTTCTCTTTTGTCTCGTTGAAGCCTTCTTATTATTTATAAAGTACAAGGCAGCAGTGTAATGGAATACCATCCATTTGTCCCAATAAGCACAGCTTCAACAACACTTAAGAAGCTTAATTCTAATCACGACAAAGCAGCTGACTTGCTGGAACCCAACCAGCACTCGGATCATTCATTCCCTCCACTACTTAGAGCAGCACAGTGGTGCAGCAGTAGAGATGCTGCCTTACAGCACCAGAGACCGGCGATCGATCCTGACCGCGGGTGCTGTCTGTGCGGAGTTTGCAATGTGGCCACGTGCTTTTTCTCTGGATGCTCTGGTTTCCTCCCTCATCCCAAAGATGTGCAGGTTTGTAGGTTAATTTGCTCTGTAAATCACCCCTAGTGTGGGATGTGAAAGGGGGATAACATAGAATTAGTGTGAACAGGTGATGGATGGTCGGCGTGGATTCGGTGTGCCAAGGGACCCGTTTCCATGCTGTATCTCCAAACTAAAATAAAAACCTACCGGCCCTTCATATCTGTCTGTTCCACAAGAAGCTCCTCTTTCAATTGCTCCTCACAATTTCATAACTTAGAAGGTCAAAGCAGTGGTGCAAGGGAATGCCACCATCTACAAATTATCTCCCACGTCACACGTCTTTCAGAGTTGGGAATACAGTGCAATATCATTGTCACAGTCATAGAGTCCTACGGCATGAAAACAGGCCCTTTGGCCCAACTTGTCCACAATGACCCACATGTCCCATCTACACCAGTCATCACTGGGTTAAATCTCTGCAACTCACAATGGGACCATTTTCACCACAAAATGCAGTTGTTCAAGAATACAATGTCATCCACTCAAGGGACATTAGGGATGGGCATTAAATACTGGTCTTGCTAACAATGATGATATATTGCAGTCTTCATGACTTAAAAAAGTCATTTCTAATATACACAGATGGCTGGATAATTCACAGCGAACATAATAGGATAATTGGTGGTACTAAATGAACTGTAAAAGCTAGAGCTGATTTCAGTCTACATTGGAGTATTAATGTTTCCAATGTTTCTAAGTAATTTTTCAACCATAAAAACAAAGAACATTCTGTGATTGTATATTTAACAGCTTGAAGACATATGTTGTTTGTGATATTTATTAATGGCTTGGACATAAATGTGGATGGGTTGGTTAGTAACTTTGCAGACAACTCCAAAATTGAGAAAGGCTGTAAAAGGAAAACAGTGGAATTTTGATCAGTTATAGAGTTGGAAAATTGGCAAATAGAGTTTAATCCAAGCTAGTGTGAGGTGTTCGAATGTAAGGGAAAAGTATGTAGTTAATGGCTAGACCCTTAATAGCATTTAAGAAGGAACTGCAGGTGCTGTAAAATCGAAGGTGCACAAAAATGCTGGAGAAACTCAACGGGTGCAGCAGCATCTATGGAGCGAAGGAAATAGGCAACGTTTTGGGCCGAAACCCTTCTTCAGACCCTTAATAGCATTGATGGATTGGGGTATCTTGGGGTCCATGTCCATAGCTCCCTGAAAGTGGCAACACAAGTAGATAGAGTGGCAAAGAAGGTACATGGTATGCTTGCCTTCATCGGTCGAGGCATTGCGTGCAGGCATTGAGTTAGGAAGTCATGTTGCAGCTATGGCTAAGCCAGATTTGAAGTATTGTGTGACCGCCCTATTAAATGAATTATAAGGAGACTTTAGAGAAATGCAGATGAGCTTTACCAGAGTAAGATTATAGGCTACCAGCCACAAGGAAAGGTTGAACAAACTTGGATTGTTTTCTGTGGAGGTTGAGGGAAGATCTGATGGAAATGTATAACATGATGAGAGGCATAGAAAGGGTAATCAGTCTGAAGCTTTCTCTCAAGTAGGAAAGTTCAAAGACAAGTGGGCATAGCTTTACTGTTAGAGGGGAAACGTGGCGGGCAAGTTTTTTTACACAGAGAAGGGTGGATGTCACGAACGCGCTGCAAGGGGTGATGGTGTGAGAAGGCATGTTGGTGGAGGTTAAGAGGCTTTTATAAAAGGCACATAGGGAATGGAGGGAGATATGTGGATCACATGCTGGCAGAGGAAATTAGTTTCATTTGGCTACTAATTCAACAGAGACATTGTGGGCAGAAGGGACCTATTCCCCGTATTAAACAGGTCTAGCAGAAAAACCTCTTGAATACACTCTCCTTTTCAGTTCTGAAGTTTCTTTCCTGCACCTAATTCAAAGGATTTTAAACCACAACGCCATAAGTTTGAGAAGATGAAAGTGTGTCACATAAAATCCTGTCTGTCTGATCTTCTGCTTGGCACTGTTATTTCCCTATGTTTCTTCCTGAAGGTTTTCTTAGTGAATCTTTATTGGGTTCTGTTCTTTAACTTCAAGGTGCTGCAGATATTTCACTTGATTCTCGTGTACCTCTTTCTGCCAGGCGCATTCCCTTGGTGTTAATTGCCCAGGATTTCTGCACAGTTTTATTCCTTGTACCGTTTAGACTGAATTCTCCCTTAACTTACAGTGGCTTGCAAAAGTTTTCATACCCCTTGAACTTTTCCACATTTTGTCATGTTACAACCACAAATGTAAATGTATTTTATTGGGATTTTATGTGATAGACCAACACAAAGTGGTGCATAAGTGAAAGGAAAATTATACATGGTTTTCAAATTTTTTTACAAATAAAAAACTGAAAAGTGTGGCGTGCAAAAGTATTCAGCCCCCCTGAGTCAATACTTTGTAGAACCACCTTTCGCTGCAATTACAGCTGCAAGTCTTTTGGGTTGTGTCTCTACCAGCTTTGCACATCTAGAGACTGAAATTTTTGCCCATTCTTCTTTGCAAAATAGCTCAAGCTCAGTCAGATTGGATGGAGAGCGTCTGTGAACAGCAATTTTCAAGTCTTGCCAGAGATTCTCAATTGGATTTAGGTCTGGACTTTGACTGGGCCATTCTAACACATAAATATGCTTTGATCTAAACCATTCCATTGTAGCTCTGGCTGTATGTTTAGGGTCGTTGTCCTGCTGGAAGGTGAACCTCCGCCCCAGTCTCGTCTTTTGCAGACTCTAACAGGTTTTCTTCCAAGATTGCCCTGTATTTGGCTCCATTCATCTTCCCATCAACTCTGACCAGCTTCCCTGTCCCTGCTGAAGAAAAGCATCCCCACAGCATGATGCTGCCACCACCATGTTTCACAATGGGGATGGTGTGTTCAGGATGATGTGCAGTGTTAGATTTCCACCACACATAGCGTTTTGCATTTAGGCCAAAAACTTCAATTTTGGTCTCATCTGACCAGAGCACCTTCCTCCACATGTTTGCTGTGTCCCCCACATGGCTTGTGGCAAACTGCAAACGGGACTTCTTATGGCTTTTTTTCAACAATGGCTTTCTTCTTGCCACTCTTCCATAAAGGCCCAATTTGTGGAGTGCACGACTAATAGTTGTCCTGTGGACAGATTCTCCCACCTGAGCTGTGGATCTCTGCAGCTCCTCCAGAGTTACCATGGGCCTCTTGGCTGCTTCTCTGATCAATGCTCTCCTTGCCCGGCCTGTCAGTTTAGGTGGACGGCCATGTCTTGGTAGGTTTGCAGTTGTGCCATACTCTTTCCATTTTCGGATGATGGATTGAACAGTGCTCCGTGAGATGTTCAAAGCTTGGGATATTTTTTTATAACCTAACCCTGCTTTAAACTTCTCCACAACTTTATCCCTGACCTGTCTGGTGTGTTCCTTGGGCTTCATGATGTTGTTTGCTCACTAATGTTCTCTAACAAACCACTGAGGCCTTCACAGAACAGCTGAATTTATACTGAGATTAGATTTCACACAAGTGGACTCTATTTACTAATTAGGTGACTTCTGAAGGCAATTGGTTGCATTGGATTTTATTTAGGGGTATCAGAGTAAAGGGGGCTGAATACTTTTGCACGCCACACTTTTCACTTTTCAGTTTTTTATTTGTAAAAAAATTTGAAAACCATGTATCATCTTCCTTCCACTTCACAATTATGTGCCATTTTGTGTTGGTCTATCACAAAATCCCAATAAAATACATTTACGTTTGTGGTTGTAACGTGACAAAATGTATAAAAGTTCAAGGGTATGAATACTTTTGCAAGCCACTGTATGCCAATGCTCAATGCTGACAATCAGCACACACACACACATTGCTGGACCTCAGCTTTTATTTAGGCACAGCTAATGTACACACGTGAAAATTGAACAAAGCTGGAATTGCCAGATTAAGATTCACAGAAAGTCAGCCTCCATGATGCGTGTACCTGAACAAAGAGCAGCAACAGTCCAAAGAAGGGTCTTGACTTGAAACGTCACCTATTCCTTTTCTCCAGAGATGCTGTCTGACCCGCTGAGTTACTCCGGCTTTTTGTATCTATCTTCAGCAACAATTTCACGTTGACTGATCACTTTTGCTTTGCTGTTGTGTGTCAAAATAAGATTTTGAAATATGCTATCATGTAAAATAAATTGGGACACCTAATCTGTGGGTCATTATTTGTGCTTATTCTGGTCGAAGGCAGTAAGTCATTACAATTTAAAATCTCCAATTGCAAAGTCAGTTTTCCATAAATTACCGCGTGTATACTATAGCAGTTACAGTGAAATAATTTAAAACAGGCAGCTGCATCTGCAAATACTATAACAGGCCTCACAGAACAAACAATTCTCTTTTACTGTGATAAATGAAACATCAGATGCCAAAATAAATGTACGTGGTAATGCATTCAGCAGCAAAGGTAATCATCTCCCCCATACAGCAATAACATTCACAGACAGCTTCTTGATTGTACATTCTTCCAGTTTGTTGCATTCAACAAAAACTAAATCTCCTCTCCCTTACTCGCATACATGTCTAAACACATAATTTCATTGTAAATGTAAAGATACTACACAATATGCTGACAACATTTATCAACATGTATTCTGCACTAATCAATTTGCTCTCAACAATATATAAAAATATTGTGGCAGTCACAAAAAGAAATACATTTGTCATAAGAACAAAGCAATTGTGCAGTTTTGAATGTTTGTTAACAGGCTATTTTAATCAGCCTCTGTACAATTCCTTGTCCCTACACATGAATGTCCATGGACATTTAAAAAGCTGACAGCAAACAGAAGACATCAAGAACTTTCACATCCTCAAATATAAAGGCAAGATCTGACATAAATTAAAAGTGTTCAACAACACAGAAATGGGCCCTTCTTATAACTTGCTCTTCCAGGATTAGTTGAGGAATCGCATGGGCCATTCATCTCCAGACTTCATTACAGCATTGGTCCAAACATGGATCAAAGAACTGGAATCCAGATGAAATTGACGGCCCTTGATATCAGAGCCACATCAATGAGATGTGCCATCAAAAGGTCCTGGTTAAACCATAGTAAGCGGGCATTCCAGCAGTTGGATAATGTTTCACCTAAATGACGATGACAGTTGTCAGTGGTAATGCCTGTGCCAGGGCTTCGCTGTTGCAGTATCCAAGGTTGAAATCTCTTCAGTTTCTTCATCAATGGCTATTCTTAAAGTCAGAATGGGAATGGCCTCGGAGACTTGAGGTGCTCGCTGGATAGCGAGGAGGGCCGTCATAGAGAAATGAGGGCTGTTGGAGATCAAGGTGTGCCATCAGAGAACAGGAAGGGCCGTTTTGAGCGATGGGGGACCCAGCAGGGGGAGGGGGTGCCGATACAAAGGGGGACCCGGTTGGTGGAGGGGGGGGGGGGGGGGGGGGGGGGGGGGGGGGGGAGAGAGGCCTAGGCAGTAGAGAGGGTTGTTCGGTCAACTTCTGTAACTTTGTAAAGTGTAAATGTGGTGACACTTGTGTACTTGTGAGGTCTGCTATATGATTTTACCGGGTTGTATGCAAAACAAAGTGTTTCAATATTCCTAGGTAGATGTCTCAATAAAGTATAATTGAATCATTGTTGCTGATTGCACAATATAAATGAAACAATCCACACGTGCATGCAGCAAAAATCTGGGCAACACTCACACATTGGCTGATATATATCATTTGTGTCATAAAAATGCCAGGCAATGGCTCTGTCCATCCAGCGAGTCTCCACCTATCTCCTCATGATACTGAATGGCATTGTTATTGCCATCATAAACCTCAATCCTCTGAGGGTTATATTCACCAGAAATTCCACCAAACCAGAAACATACACATCATGGCCACGAGAGCAGGTCGGAAACGGAGTATTTAAAAAGTCACTCAACGTCTGAACATTTGAAGACTTTTCCATCCACAAGACAGAAATCTGGAGTGTGGTCAAATATTCTCCAATATAACTCCAATAACACTCAAGAAGTCAGGATAAATCAGCTGGTTTCATTTACACCTCATCTGCCATCATCTACAGACTTCAGTCTTCTTTCCACTGGTGCTTTGGTGCTGCAGGATATCTACCTATATCCAAAATGCACTGTGATCCCTCAGCTAGGCTATTCTGACCACACCTCTCAAACCCATGACCACTGCCAGCATAAACAAAGAGAGCGGACATATGGGACATTACCACTTGTCATTCCCCTGCAAGTTACACATCCCTCCAAACTAAAACCATCACAATTGTTGGGTTGTAATCCAGGAACTCCATACCCAATATGAGAAGCAATATTGCCAGAAAGATTGTATATGACCTTCCCAGGTGTATCTAAAGATGGGCAATTAAAGCAGACTTTGCCAGCAAGGTTCTCATTGAATATAATCAATTAAAAAAAATTGGAAAATATTTGACCCAGCTGCAATTCACATGTAAATACTTTGAAATATGTGATAAAAATATTTAAGAAATCTGAATATTTATTTATATTAGTGTCTTTCCAGCTCTGCTTGAATTCTATGGTTCTCTTCCTTCAAAAGTCGTAGTACAAATTGTCAATACATCTGTAGAATATCATGAAAGACAAATTTAAAAAGAAAACGCATCCGTATTTAAATGTGAAATCTGCGAGAATCAAATTAGGCATGATTCATGAATCTATGTTTTGAAAATAAATTTTGCACAAGGGAGTAGATAATTGCTTTTATTGTCCTCTACAGCAGGGGACCACGGTGCTCTCAAATACCGGCAGGGCTATAAAAAAAACAGCGTGGATGACGTTAACAAATCTGTCAAAAATAACTAATAAAGAAAAGAGCAGTAGCATAAACACTTAAATAAAGTCTACAAAAGATCCCCTAAAGGAAGCATTTTCAGTTTGAGAGGATTGAAATGGCAGAGATTATCTTTCGCATAATTGGTTAATTTACTGTGGAATGTACAGCGTTGACTGGCGGAAGGTTTAATTCTAAGAACCAAATGCAGAAGCATCCAAAAGGCAGTTGACAATCCAATTAGACGCTGCAGGTACGATCTAAATTGGATAGCCTGTTAAGATAATAGGATGCTGGAATGTTGATGTACAGCTTCTGGCCGTCACTGGCACATTTAGTAATTACATATTAAATTCTTTCATATTGTGAACTATCTCTTGTCAGTCAAGGGTCTGGCATTTTTCACACAGATTATTTCCAAAAGGTGAGCAGGTTTTTTTTTTAATTGAGTAATTAAGATCAAGGTCTATAGGACACTACCCAGAGCAGTCTCTATACGTGTCTCATATTTCATTGCAGGTAGGTTGTTTTTCTTGCAATACACTCAGGCAGCCTCAGAGCCCTTCATGTGCCTCCTGCACATGTCTTGTCTTCAGCAGAGCACAAATTTCACCTGCACCTTAATTCTGGATGAATTCCAAAAATCATTCCAACGAAACCTAGGCACAGCTGGCCAACTTAACTGCTCAGTTTTGAGCTGGGTTGCAACATGGACATCTGAGCAAGACTTTGTGTATGTGGTCCTTTTATGATCTTGCAGGAGAGGGTGGAATAGAATAGATCACAACAGGGTTGAGAAATGGCAGATGGAGCTTAATCTGAGCAAATGTGAGGTGTTGCACTTTGGGAATACAAATGGAATGGGAAGGAATAGAGTTAATGGCAGCATCTTTAACACCATCAATGTACAGAGGGATCTTGGAATCCAAGTCCATAGCTCCCTCAAATTAGCAACGCAAGTAGATACAGTGATTAAGAAGGTATATGATATGCTTGCCTTTATCAGTTGGGGCATTGAGTATAAGAGTCAGGAAGTCATATTGCAGCTTTATAGGGCGTTGGTTATACTGCAATTGGCGTATGGTGTTCAGTGATGCATGCTCCATTACAGGAAGGATGTGGCGGCTTAGAAGAGAGTGTGGAAGAGGTTTTTGAGGAACCTACCATGATTAAAAGAGATTAGCTATAAAAAGAAATTAGACCAATTTGGATTGTTTTAGGAGCGTCAGGCTTAGAAGAGATAACATGATAGAAGTTTACAAAATTATGAAAGGCATTGACTATTCAGAATCTTTTTTCCCCATGGTGGAAATGCCAAATATTAGAGGGCACAGTTTTAAAGTGAGAGGGAGAAAGTTTAAAGAAGTGTTGGATATATTTTTTACATAGAGAGGTGCCTGGAGGGTGATCAGAAGTGGTGATGGAAACTAATATAAAGAGATATTTAATAAGCTTTTAGATAGGCACATGACTATATGGGGAATGGGATGGCAGGGGTGGGGTGTATATATCATGTGGAGGTAGAAGGGATTTGTTTAATTTATCAACATGTCCAGCAGAGACATTATGGGACTAAGGGCTTGCTCATGTTCTGTTTCATTCACTCTACTGTGGTCTAGGCCAAATTGGAATGGCAATTATGATTAATGTTTTCTCATTCTGAAGGAAGCTCAGTCTGATGAAGGTTCTCAATCCGAAACTTCACCTGTTGCTTTTCTCCAGAGATGCTGCCTGAACTGTTGAGTTACTCCAGCTTTTTGTGTCTATTATTGGTTTAAACCAGCATCTGCAGTTCCTCCCTACACATGATTCATGTTTTGATAGTTAATCAGTAGCCTTGGGTGAGATTAAATAATTCATGTTATGAGGTAGCACACATTAATTAGCTTGCTTTGTCCAAACCATTACCACACCAAATGACAAGTAAGGGCGAGGGATAAAACGAAGCATCTAACATGGCGATTTGGCTCATCAAACACTCTCATTCTATTAACCATATGCAATTTGACCTGTCAAATTCCTGACACAAATTACCTGAGCTTCTGAGGGAAAAGTTTGCGGAATTTCATTTCAATTTAAATAGCTTGATTAATCAAAAGTAACTTGTTGTTTGTCAAACTATAGTTTTCCTGTTCCCACCGCACAGAATGCACAAGAATGCTTTTACCATTTCTTCAAATTTGTCTGTACACATCCACGTGGCTATCAGCTCTATATCTGTGTCAGTCCTGTAAAGGAATGCATTTTTATACAGCTTTTGTATTTGTTAATTAACAAATCTTCTCTGATGGTAGGAATAAGAATGCTGTGACATTTTGTTTTGTACATGCATTCGCAACTGGCATGCAGCATGAACGTCACTGTTCCGATTCAATATGGGGACAGCAGGAAACTAATTAAACTACATCTGGCCTCAAGCTTATTTAAAAAAAAGATTTTACAATGGCCTTCTGCAATGTGGAGGGGAAATGGACTGTAGTGGGTGATGAAGTGAAGTGGGAGGAAGAGGTGGAATATATATTGGGTTAATTAGCTTGAAGGGAAGGGAGCGATGCAGGAAAGTATGGAGTGGGAGTTGATGGTGAGCAAATAGCAGGGAGAGGATTTGTCGAAACGGAAGTATAGATCAGTAAATATTGGCCGTGAAATGCACCATCTCTTAATAGTTAATTTAAAAAGTTACCTTCTGTATTTTATATTTATTCTACATAGGACTAAGACAAAGCCTTTCTAAACAAAGCAAACTTAGATTTAAACATGATTTAGCTCCATGGAAGGATTGCAGATTCACAGAGGTATATAAAAATAGATAATTTAAAATAATGGAATTTAACACTTGTTTGATTGTGCTCTGGGTCTGGTCCACCATGATGTGGTGAGAAAAAATAATAATAATTGCATTAAAGTGATAACCTTTTGTTCGGAATCAAGAGTTGTGGGCAGAGGGCGTATATAGAGTTGAGATACACCTGCCGTGATCCATGGATAGCAGAAAAGGTTTTAATTTATTTTTATTTCAACATTTCTGCTATTTTTTATAGACTTATTTTATATGAACATGGCAGGAAATTTGACTGTCACTCTACCATTGAGCTTCACATTGTCTCCTAAACACTCACTAATCTATTTTACTTGGGGAATGTTCCCTCTACTGCTTCCAGCCACGTGATCTCATTACCCCGAATCTCATTTCTACTTCCCTGCTGAGATCCACACACACATGCTTCAGCCTTTCCATAGAATCTATTTCTTCCATCTGGACTCTATCATTTCTACCTTTATCCAATCTCTTACACTAACGTCCATGCCACCTCTCGTTCCTCTGCAACTTTGATTGTTGATAGATCCCTGGCCTCACTGGATTGATTGCCCTAAAGACATCCCATCTCTCTGCAGCTCCATCCAACACCAGAAAGGGCTGAGGGCCCTCGGCTTGGTCCTTGAACAGTGTTTAGTTTAGTTTAATTTAATTTAGAGATACAGCACGGAAACAGGCCCTTCGACCCAATGCGTCCGCACCAACCAGCAAACCCCGCACTTTAACACTATCCTACACACACCAGGGACAATTTACACTTATACCAAGCCAATCTATCTACAAACCTGTACGTTTCTGGAGTGTGGGGGGAAACCGAAGATCTTGGAGAAAACGCATGCTTTCACGGGGAGAACAAACAAACTTTGTACAGACAGCACCCATAGTCGGGATCGAACCCGGGTCTCCGGCGCAGCCAACGCTGTAAGGCAGCAACTCTTCCGCTGTGCGTCCAGCGGCCTAACCTGTCTCCAGAACCTGCTTTCTTTTAATCCCACTAAATCTTAGCTCCTGCCGTGGGAACTTGCAGATCTGAACCTATAACTGTTCTTCCCTCCCCAGATGCTGCATGGTCTACAGAGTATTTCCAGCACATTTTGTTTTAATTCAAGTTGGTTCGGCATTTGCAATTTTTGGCTTCACAATATATGTTCAACTAATAGACACAGTTTCTGTGTATTCAGTATTGAACAGTCCAAGTAGGTAGTTGTTCTGTTCCATGATAACCTGATAACAATCTCTCCTCCAAATCATTCAGAGATATACTGTAGAACAGGCTGTTAACTATTAATTTGATGACCTGGGGCACAAATGAATAAGAATAATGAAAGAGTGGATGTGGAAAGGATGTTTCCACTGGTGGGAGTGTCATAGGTCATAGATTCAGAATTAAAGGGCGCTCTTTTAAAAAGGAGGTGAGGACGAAGTTCTTTAGTCAGAGGGTAGTTAATCTGTGGAACTCATTCCCACAGAGGGCTGGGGAGGACGTCAGTGGATATTTTTTCAGCAGAGATGGACAAGTTTTTGATTTGAACGGGTGTCAAGGGTTATGGGAAGAAGGATAGAAAATGGGATTAGGTGGCAAAGATCAGCCATGATTGAATGCGGAGTAGACTCGATGGGCCGAATGGCCAAATTCTACCCCTATAACTTGTGAAGTTGACACCAGAGCTTATTTTGTGTGGACATCAATACAAATGTTAAAAGAGCAGTGTTCTCTTAAATGACAATGTAATTCAGAAATAAGGTTAAACATGGGCCAAGGTCCATTCTCAGAAAAACTACAGGAGCAATGGGTTTGGCACAAATCAGCAGCAATAAGAGAGTCACAGCAGCAACATCTTTCTAAGTATTAGGTTAATTAAAAATAGGAATTACAATTGTAGTCTGAAGAATGGTCCTGAAATGTCACTATCCATGTTCTCCTGAGATGCTGCCTGACCCGCTGAGTTACTCCAGCACATTGAGTCATTTTTTAATTACAAATTAAATGCTTTATAATGAGTTTATTTGTTAACTTGCAACATTTAAATGCAATTCAAAGACATCCACAATTAGATGCCTTTTTATTTATTCCCAGGATGCCATTATATGCATGCGTGCACATCTTGAACTCTCATGGATCAGCCATTCAGAAGAGCTGCTCATTCATCATCAGTTTTTCCTTCAATCATTTCACATTGAATGAAAATAGTTTTTGAAAAGGGAAGAAATGTGGATTTCCTCAGCGAGACACTCATGGCATTGCTTTGGACTGTTAGGGGGATAGGAACTTAATTCTTAGTTCGTGACAGTGACAAAATTGGTTTCCGGTATTAAGCACCAATATTATACATTGTGATCCAACCATTTGCAAGTCAGAATTCACTCAACATAGAAACATAGAAAATAGGTGCAGGAATAGGCCATTCGTCCCTTCGAGCCAGCACCGCCTATCAATATGATCATGGCTGATCATCCAAAATCAGTCCCCCATTCCTGTTTTTCCCCATATCCCTTGATTCCGTTAGTCCTAAGAGCTATATCCAACTCTCTCTTGAAAACATCCAGTGAATTGGCCTCCACTGCCTTCTGTGACAGAGAATTCCACAACTTCAAAATTAATATTACCAATCCCTACCAACAGATTTAAACAACATTATTGACTTCACCAGAAAAGAGTTGAAATAGAGTTAAAAGAAATCCACCATGCCACCAAATATTCTTTGTCTATTCCTGTGCATGTCTAAACATCTCTTAAATGTTGCCATCATATGTGTTCGACCATCTCTCCTGGCAGGGCACTCCTTGTATCTTCTGTGGAGAAAACCTGCCTTGTAAATCTTCTTTAAACTTTCCTCCTCTCACTTTAACTCAATGCTCTCTAGTATTTGATATTTCCATCCTTGGAATAAAAGACTGTCCATTTACTTCTGACTATCTACCCTATATATGTCTCCCATAATTTTATACACTTCCATTAAGTCACCCCTCAGTCTCCAGCGTTCAAACAAATACAATCCAAGTTTATCCAACCTTTCCTTATACTGTAGCTAATACTCTCCCATCCAAGCAACATCATGGTGAACCTCTTCTGCACACTGTTCAGAAGAATGTGAGGAACATTGAAATTATTTCCAGCCATTAATAATATTTCAAGCTTAATTTTTGAACTGTATTTTACAGTCTTGTCTTAGATGTACAACTATTCAATGCTGATAAAAACAATGGGAATCTTCAAGATTTATCCCGAGATTTCCCTGGGTAGATCATGTGGTTTTATCTGTTTCTCTACTCAAGGAAGTGTTAAAATCAATGTAAAAGAAATGCCTGAAGGAAATTCTTCTTGAATAATCCATTATGTGGAAATATTGCAGTAATAAGGTAATATGTAAATGTAAGTTGTACTTAATCCATCTATATGTGAATATCTTGCTTTGCTAATGTCTGAATTAATCAAGGCCAGTTTGCACGTTGCAATTATTCTGAAAACATCTCTTTGTTCATCTGTTAAAAAAAAAATTCAATGAAAATCATGGTGTGGAAGATTGATAGGTATTTTGCCTGTCAAATTAAACTTATTATTAACTGGCACCAGGAAATTTGGTCATTTTCTTTCATCTATTGCCAGGAATATCATTGAAGGAGTCAAAGTTGAAATTAGTGCTTTGTGTTAACAGGTGGAAATATTTAGCTTTGAAGAGGGTGTAAGATATGTTGCAATGGATTCACTTCTATGACAAGGAGAATTGAGGGAGTTCAACATTGGGCAACCTTTCATTAGCCACAAGTTGATGTATTGCACCCAACATAAAGAGTTAAGGGCCTGTCCCACTTGGGCGTTATTTGTGCATCATTTACACAACATCATTTACGCCTCCCAACCCACGACGCAACATCATTTATGCATCACGCGCGTGTTGTGGCGCGCGTATGGCATGTGGTGAGACGTGGTGGAGTAGGTAATGACGCGCGGTCGCGCGCTGCGCCCCAGGATTTTGGGATTCACAAAATCTTTGTGCGCCACCTGCATGACGTGCAAATGACACCCAAGTGGGACAGGCCCTTCAGAGTCAGAGATATACAACATGGAAATAAACATTCTGGCCAACCAATTCTATCACCCATTTACACTTAATCTAAATTAATCTAAACCAACATTATTCTCTCCATATTGTCATCAACTCTTCCCACATTCCACCACACACAAGAGGCGATTTACAGTAGCTAATTAACATCCCAACCTGCAGCTCTTTGGGGTGTGGGGGGAACGGGAGCACACAGAGGAAACCCACGCGGTCACAGGGAGAACATGCAAACTCCACACAGTTAGTACCTGAGGTTAGGAAGGAATCAACAAAGCAAATAAACTATGAAAGTTATAGTACATATGTTCTTCACTGGGAGTGTACTGGGATAGTAACTTCACTCAACAAAAGTTTCAGCTGAAAAATATATTGTGTGCAGGAGAGCTGCATACAGACATTTTAAATGTTAAATCAATCTCATCTCACTTACAGCTTCAAAATCACCAGGCCTGAATAGCAGATGAAATGCCCAATCCATTCTGGTTGGAAATAATGTTTTCATTTTATGGAGCCTTAGAGTTCCCTATTTAGTTCTGTTATTTAGTTAAACCAAAGCAAACATGTACCTCAGCTTTATTAAATACGGTGGTTTTGTTTCATTTATTTGGATATCCTGTACAGTAAAGAACTATCATGACCGTGACAATTTCGTGCACAATTTTCATAGATTCAAGGTCATATAGCACGGAAACAGGCCCTTCGGCCCATCCTGTCCATGCTGACCAACATGCCCCATCTATGCTAGTCCCACCTGCCCTTTCAGTATGGATTTAGATAATCTCCCAGGATGGTGAGCAGATCAGATCACTCTAGGCAACAGAACAACATAATACAAAAGCTCCACTTCTCTCAATATGGATTTATCTAGTGATTACATATTTAAAAATTAAATGTGGACAGCACAATTCACATCCCTTTCTGAATGCGACAAAGTGCTTTGCAGCCAACAAAATATTTTTGAAGTGTAGTCTCTGTCTTAAGATGGGGAACTATGGATACCATGCTGTGGTGAGAACGTTCATCTATCGGTGTAATGTTGAATAACGCATTAATATTGCCCAGCATATCAGCCCATATTAATATTGCCCAGAGAACAACCCCTCAAAATGTTCAAAAATAGCGCCTGAGAACTTTACACCCACCTTTTCAGTCTCACAGTTACAATCCCACATGAATTAAGTACTTGCATAGCATGAGTTCATTTAACTTTCTTGCTGCTGAAATGACTAGACTGTAGAAATGTTTTAAGGTTTAGCTTAGTTCAGATTAGAGATATAGCGTGGAAACAGCTGTATCTGAGTCCAGGCCGACCAGCGATCTCCGCACACTAACACTATTCTATACACACTAGGGACAATTTACAATTATACCAAGCCAATTAACCTACATACCGTACGTCATTGGAGTGTGGGAGGAAACCAGAGCTCCCGGAGATAAACACACGCAGGTCACGGGGAGAACGTACAAACTCTGTACAGACGGCACCCGTAGTCAGGATCGAACACGGGTCTCTGGCGCTGTAAGGCGGCAAATCTACCGCTGTGCCACCTTGCCTCCCGTGTCAAGCTTAGTCACCGTGTCAAGCTAAAAGGTAAAAACTGTTTCAGATAACTTGAGTTGCTTTTTTCTTCACCTGAGGGCAGTTACTGTATTTGCTGTTGATGTTATTCCACACAGTCTTTTGAAGTATTCATTTTAATTAAAACTGTTAATATAATCAGCAATTATTCCGAGGTCAAAGTTACCGCTGGCATTTTGGGTTGGATTTTAGTAGTGTGAGAGTCATTTTCAAATAAAGGTTGGCTTAGAAAATCAAGGCACAAAGAGAGGTTACCATGGGAAGTGTTTGCATTGAAATTAGAAATTTATGGACTTTTTACAAGCAGGCAAGTGTCTTGTTCTGCTGCTGAATTAATAATAAATCATTATTAGACAGCAGCAACTGAGGATTTATCTGGTAACCATGTATCATAGTGTTGTCTTAGGCTTTTGTGTTGAGCTATAAAATGCTCAGGGTCCAATATTCACTTGGGAAAATCAATGTTAATGGGGCTATAAGGAAAAAATAATTGAGTTGGTAGTATTCGCTAGAATTTAGAAGATTGAGGGGGGATCATATAGAAACTTACAAAATTCTTAAGGGGTTGGACAGGCTAAATGCAGGAAGATTGTTCCCGATGTTGGGGAAGTCCAGAACAAGGGGTCACAGTTTAAGGATAAGAGGGAAATCTTTTAGGACCGAGATGAAGAAAACATTTTTCACACAGAGAGTGGTGAATCTGTGGAATTCTCTGCCACAGAAGGTAGTTGAGGCCAGTTCATTGGTTATATTTAAGAGGGAGTTAGATGTGGCCTTTGTGGCTAAAGGGATCAGGGGGTATGGAGAGAAGGCAGGTACAGGAAACTGAGTTGGATGATCAGCCATGATCATATTTCTATGTTTCTATGTTTCTATTATTGTTCCATTTATGCTGACTTTCAGTCCACTGCAACTTTGAAAGGGGATAAGGTAGGCGGTTGAAGAGTTTGCCTGTGTTAGGTGGATTTTCTCTTTTGATTACCAGAACACCTACAATACACCTAGATCTCCAATTAAAGGAGCATGTTGCTGTGCTCCAAACAGATTAATTAGTGATGAAATAATGGAATTAAACATGAACAAATTCATTTTTGAGGAGGCCACAAAATCTAGTTTAGCACATCCCCACCTCAAAAGACAGCCCTTGATCGCATCATCTCACCTCTGAAAATCATTTATTGCCTGAAGGCGATGGCTATTATTGTCCAAATTATCTACCACCTCCATTTTAGACAATAGGTGCAGGAGTTGGCCATTCGGCCCTTCGAGCCAGCACCGCCATTCAATGTGATCATGGCTGATCATCCCCAATCAGTACCCCGTTCCTGCCTTCTCCCCAGTCAATTTTAATGACTATAGCTTGTTAATCTGACATAAATAAAACCCGGACACAAAATTGAACCCACTTTATTGCCAATGCTTGTTAGCACCCATGACTCAATTTTAAATTGCAATTCTCTTTTGCCTTTCAGCAGTCAACAAGATCAACAAGCAAGAAATGTTACGACTCTGTCAGACTATCAGATCCTCAGTTGGTCAGAAATTGTTTCACAGCTGTATTTAAGGTGTAATTTAAGGTGCCATCTCTAATTGGAAAGTTACCAAACACTCAGAGCTCAACCAATTATGCAAATAAGGTCACACATGTAACTACACATGTAACTACATATATATACAGCTGCTCCTCGACCTATGATGGGGTTTACGTTCCGATAAACCCATAGTAAATCGAAAATATCGTAAGTCGAAAACACATTTAATACAATTTGAACATGTGACCGGAATTGAGCTGCAGCTCGCTGTCGATGCTCAGCGTTTGCGCCATCGTAAAGTCGAAATCGTAAGTCGGAGCATCGTAAATCGGGGAGCATCTGTATATACTGTATACTGTATAACAGTACAGCCCAGCAACAGGCCCTTTGGCCCACAATGATTTACCAGAATACTAGCAGGCCTAGCTTTAAGGAGAGAGCAGCAAAGTTTAAAGGAAAAGTGTTGTACAAGGCAAGTTGTTTACACAGAGATGGTGCTTGAAATGCGCTGCCAGGGGTGGTGGTGGAAGGAGATACGATAGTAGCATTAGATTTGCACGTGGATGTACAGGGCATGGAGGGATATGGATCACGTGCAGGCAGTAAAGATTTATTTAACTTGGCACCATGTTTGGCACAGACATGAACAGACAAGGGCCTGTTCCCAATGATGCACTGTTCGATGTTTGGAATGATTTAGAGGCACGAGATCTTCCACAGATTGCATTTAAGTGAAGTAATTGCATTGTCTCTACAAGGAATATTTCAATTATAAAAATCTGACTGTGACAAAACAAAGTTTTTGGTTCTCAACAGAATATTCCAAGGAACTTGATTGGAGAACTATCAGACAAAAAGGAGAAATTAACACAGGTGACAAACACATGGCTAAAAAATGGATTTATGAAACCATCTTTAAGGGGCAAGGAGAGAGACATATGAAAGGATTTAGGGAAAGAATTTGAAAAGTTAGACTAGTGGCGCATGAAGATATCAATGGTTAAATTAATATATTAAGTTCCACCAAAATGTTGCCAAGGTTGATGAATATGGTGCTGTCATGAATCGCAAGTGGAAGGTTGGAAATTAATTGTGATCCCTGCACACTCTTTGTGCTCCTCAGTTTGCCATTTTGATTAAAAGCAAAATTTAATTTCATTTGATTTGGGTTTAATCCAACATGCCATCTGCAGAGCTGAAATCAAAAGGATTTTGGGCGATGTCTGTTCTATTGTTGGGGAATGGATAGGGCCCGGAATTTGAGAATCTGACTGAAAGTCGAATTCCTCTCTATTTCATTCTTTGTGGCATGAAAAGGTTTAAGCAAATTAATGGGAGGATACTCACAGAGGAATACTAGAGAGAATTGCTGCCTGGAAATGGTCCTTTTTGAACTGTTTGAATGATCTTGTCAGAACATTCATTTTGGCAGTAAACAGCCTTGAAATTGGCCCTTGCATGGATAGGCACACTGAAATACCAGCACTCAGGGGACCCAGGACATTTTCATTTGGGTTACTCGAGGATTTATATTTTGTTCATTCCCGACATGATCCCCCAGTTTTCACATGCATCGACGATGCATAATTTAGGGAGTTGCAATGAAACATCAATGCAGGGGCTATTAGAGCCATGAAGTAGACCCTCTGTTGGAGGTTGTAAGCAGCCCAATGTTAAGAATACCCAGCCCAACACACAGGAGTGGCGATCCTTCATTCTCCTGACTCATGGTGACAGAGGTGAGGGAAGGATCAGAGCACTAATCTTCCACCCACACTCCACCATGACCTAGCAGAAAAAACGACAAGCCTTGTCTACGTTGAAGATGAATCCCTTATTGTATTACACAGTGGATTCCTGAATAACATTACCAGTGAGGTCTGCCTGTTCAAGGAATCTCCAAGCTGACTAGTTGTCTTCCATTACAAATTTCTTTCTTAGCTGAGGAGCATGCCGCTTCATTGTGGTATTTGCAATGGAACGTTGCAACAGTAATGGCAGCAATCATGCATGGAATGCCAATCGACATCATTACTGTGTGACCAGTGAACTTTATGGGCAGGCGAATCACGTACACAAACAGCCTGATTCAAAATGGCATGTGGCCCAGGTGCGATATGAAATGCCATTTTATGATTGATTTTACAGTTCAATTTAATCACGCAGCATGCAAAACATGTGGCACGTGATTGAATTTATAAGCCATGTTCTTAATTACGCATTAAATCTATGTAGTACCTATTAGTTGCTCCAACCTCTGTCGACATTGCAAAGTCCTCCTCACCAGGCTTGGGACTGGAGTTCACAGGAAGATCTGTCACACAGACTAGTCAACTAAAGCCTGTACTCATCAGGTCGTCTGATGGATATGTGAGGACACTGGGATCAGAATCCCTGGATGAACCCAGTCCCACCGACTG
The DNA here is from genome assembly GCF_028641065.1 of Leucoraja erinaceus. Classification (NCBI taxonomy): domain Eukaryota; kingdom Metazoa; phylum Chordata; class Chondrichthyes; order Rajiformes; family Rajidae; genus Leucoraja; species Leucoraja erinaceus. The sequence goes on along the minus strand of NC_073402.1, from coordinate 19,491,058 downwards.
GGCAGACCCATCAGGGCGTGGCACAGTGGTACAGGTGGGAGAGAGTAGCCCTGGGGGTCCTCAACGTTGACTCCAGAGCCCATATAGTCAAACATTGGTACAGAAATCTCCTCCTACCACCCACCATCCTCCTTCAGTGCTCCTCCATGTTAAACAACACACAAAGAAATGCTGAGAGTAACAAGAACACCGCATGTATTCTAGGGGTGGGGGTGGGGAGGGGGGGGGGGGATTGGAGGAGGGAGTTCAGTGGCTACCAATGGTCAAGTTGGCCTTTCCAGGTTATAGCTGCTAGAGTGAGTACATATCAGGTAGAAAATGAGCCAACACAGGGGATGAATCTACCTGTCCTTGTCATCATATATAGGCCAGTTCACTGGCTATATTTAAGAGGGAGTTAGATGTGGCCCTTGTGGCTAAGGGGATCAGGGGGTATGGAGAGAAGGCAGGTACTGGATATTGAGTTGGATGATCAGCCATGAACATATTGAATGGCGGTGCAGGCTCGAAGGGCCGAATGGCCTACTCCTGCACCTAATTTCTATGTTTCTATGTTTCTATCAGCAACCTACCCGACACAGATGCAGGTGTCCATGAGAAATGACAGGAGTGACAATCATGTAGTCGTTAATGGAGACAGATCCCACCTTCACACCAAGGACACCCTCCATCACGTTATGTGGCACCAAGAATGTACCGTATCGCTCCTTCGTCTGAAGAAGAGTCTTGGCCTGAAACATCACCTATGCATGTTCTCCAGGGAAGCTGCCTGACCCGCTGGGTTACTCCAGCATATTGCTTTTTTATTGTAAACCAGCATCTGCAGTTTCTTGTTCCTACAGACACAGGACAGATCTGGCAACTCAAAACTGGGCACCATTAGGTGTTTTGTTCCATCAGCAGCAGCAGCAGCAGAAATGTACACCATCACAAACTGTAACCTCATGGCCTGACATAGTCCTCACCCGAACGTTACATTGAAGCCAGTAGACCAGCCCTGATAAGAGTGCAGAGTAGCATGTCAGGAGCAGCAATGGGTACTGTCAGATAGAAATTTGATGAAAAATCACAGAAAATCATTGATTTTAATAATTAATTTGGATTTTCTCTCTCCACTGACACTGCCTGACCTGCTGAATATGTCCTTCATTTTCTGTTTAATTTCAGATTTCCAGCATGAGCAGTTTTTGCTTTTGAATTAGAAACACTGATTTGATTTAAATGATAGTTTAATACATAGCTGATTTTTAAATGTTGCAATAGCTGTTGTGGCCAGCCTTTAGAAATTAAATATTATTGAATTGTATGGGCTATTAGAAAAACACTGGCTAGTAACTGCTGGCGTTCAGATTCAAATTTGTCTTGACCTGCTGTCTTGACCTCGATTTGTTGAGAATAGCAATCTATAAAAAGATTACAGAAATTACAGAACTCACCAAGTGAAAAACTACTTTATTTTCACTGCCCACTGGCACCTCCTCCCACTGCTGGATCTATCTTATGGATGAATCATAGGAACACTAGACAGTCCAGTATATATAATACACAGCAGAACATGTTCATTCCTTCCTGATTACGAGAGGGTGTTAGTTGGAGCACTGAGCTCCTGAATAAAAGTTCAGAACCAGCCTTGAATACAGATTCTCTTTACATCGTGACTGTACAGTTATTTTGGCTGCTCAGTGTATTTGTGGCTGTACATGTCAATATTATGCCACAAGGGCTTCAATTAGACTTTAGACCTTAGAAATACTGTGCGGAAACAGGCTCAAGTCCATGCCGACCAGCGATCACCCCATACACTAACATTAGCCTACATACTAATTTGCAATTTTACCGAAGTCAATTAACCTGCAAACCTGCACGTCTTTTGCAGTGTGGGAGAAACCGGAGCACCCGGAGAAAACCCACGTGGTCACAGGGAGAACATCCAAGCTCCTTTCAGACAGCACCCATAGAAAGGATCGAACTCGGGTCTCTGACGCTGTAAGGCAGCAGTTTTACCGCTGCGCCACTGTGCCGTCACTGCGAGCAATAGTTGATCTTGATGCCAGAAGTGAGATATGATACAAAGCTCATCTTCATAACATTAAAAAGTTCATCAGAACTTGACCTTGCAATGCTCTGCCCTAGACCTCAAGAATTTGTTGTCCAGTCCATTATGCAAGCTAGTCTCCCCTGCCCTCACCCACTCTTACCCAACTCCATCTATACTTAACGCTACTTTTAAACAGACATGTTCAAGGACCACTTACACAGAGTGTAGTTTCGATCTCACAGCCTACCTTGTTGTGGCTCTTACATATTTTTAATCTGCACATTCTCTGTAGCTATATTTTTCTATATATTTTCCATTCTGGTCCTTTTTCTCTACGTACTACCTGTTGTACCGTGTATAGATTGATTATACTCGTACAGTAAGATTTGACTGAATAGTACGCAAACTTTTCACTTTATTGTGGTACACGTGGCAATAGTAAACATTACCAATAATAATATCAAAAGGTCTCATTCATATTCAGGTAGATACTGGTGTAGGATGTAATCATTGGCTAGGGAATAGACCTTGTGATGGGAAAACAATGTCCCAATTTCCAATTTTGAGTAATGGAATTTTTGCACGTCCCTTTATTACCTTTTTGTTTTTTGTGCAGATACATCATGGAAACAGACCCTTTGGCTCACCAAGTCCACACCAACCATCGATCATCCATTCTTGCTAGATCTATGTTATCCTACTTTCTTGTTCACACCATACACACCAAGGACAATCTTAAAGGGCCCAATTATCCTACAAACCGGCACGTTTGGTATGTGGGAGGAAAATGGAGCACCCACAGGAAACTTATGCGGTCAAAGGGAGAACATGCAAACTCCACACAAACACAACCCGAGGTCAGGATCGAACCCAACTCTCTGGCGCTGTGAGACAGCAACTCTATCAGCTAGACTAATGTGCCATTGTCTACATATGGTTGATAGTAAGATAGATTGAGGCAGAGAGTGGATTGAGACAGACAGCAGGAAGGTATCATCAGCATGCATATGAAAGCTGACATTTGTATTCCGAGGATGCTCCTAAGTGAGAAATTGGAGCCAGCCAAAGATGCATCTCGGGGGATACTTCAGCTATTTGTGTGGCTTTAGAAAGCGAAACAATGACAGATGATTTTCTGGCCTTGACTTAGACAGAGTGAGCTAGATCTGCTGACTATAGAGGGATCCACCAGGTTCACAGGGAGACTGCTGACAGATGGGTCAGAGATTGACTTTGCCACGATCACTTAGGATGTCATTCATGACCTTAACAAGAGCCAATTTGGAACTGTAACAAGGTTGCAAACTTAACAGAAATAAAAAATTGAAGGGAGAATTCTAAGTGAGATCAAACTTGTATGTGGTCAGCAGTAGCTTCCAGGTGACAAGGGCAATGAGTCATGCCACCTAGAGCGTGTATTAAATCTTGTAAAACATCCTTGAATGGTTCAATATTGAGCAACTTGACAGAACAATTGTACTCTGTTATATTATATCCTCAGTTAGATACATTAAGCAAGTGTACCAGTGTCCACATCACCAAAATTCACTGGGCATGGGATTTCAGGGTGCAATAAATATGAAGGACAACGGCATTTATCTTTCAATGTATTCGGCTTTCCAACAGAAAAAAGTTGCTACAATTTTCCATCTTGTTGTTACTTTTGCAGAGAACTCAAACGCCCAGGTACGACGAAGATTGCAATAAAACTGATGAACACTGCCCACTCGATCATGGGCACTGACCTCCCCACCATCAAAGGGATCCACAGGAGTCACTGCCTCAAAAGGCAGCCAGCATCATCGGAGACCCACACCACCCTGACCACACTTTCATTTAACTCCTGCCATTGGGCAGGTGGTATAGGAGCCTGAAAACTATAACTTCCAGGTTAAGGAGCAACTTTATTCCTACAACCATCAGGCTATTAAACGTTACAACCTCCAAATAAACTCGGGGGCATTGTTTTTGTCTTTGCACTATTATTGTGTGTATATAAACACACATATATACATTTTGATTGGTTATTATGGTGTTTACAAAGTACAATGTTTACATATCTGTTGTGCTGCTGCAAATACGAATGTCATTGTTCCGTTCAGGACACACGACAATAAAACACTTGACTCTTGACTCTATAGTAGACTGTTCAAGGCAATGCAACGAGTCAGCTTTGCGGTAAGCCCAATGCTCAGAGATTGTATAATGAGAGGTGAACCATGCTTTAATTCAACAACATGTTCTCTTGCAATATCTCTACTCTCCTGGCTCTCTCCTGGGATATTTTGTGATTGGGTAACAGAATTCTGCTTTTCAATTCAATAATTTTAAACTTTGATAGTGTTTGCAAGACGAATAACATTTGAGATCAAGGGCTTTGCTTGGAGACTCAAATCTTTGCAATGTTTTACAAAATGTGGCTTTTGCAAGCCGGAGTATGAAAAAGCAACAACATAGATAGCAAAGAACCAACTAAAAAACCAGTGCAGATGCATCTCATTACCAGTGAAGACTTTGTTTCCCACAGCCTCAAACAGTTTCACCTATTTACATCAACCGAAAATATCTGAATATTTACAGAAAAATATATACATATCCGTTCATTACATTCATCTTATTTTATTTGCAACCTATTCGCTTATCATCTGACTGATCAAAGGAAAAGATTTTTTAATTGTGACTAAAGAAACCCCACATCATCTCCTCCAGATATAATGACCTAACTCCGGCTGATGTTGCATTAAATAATTGAATATGACTGAATATTTAATTTTGTTGTGCCTGAAAATAAACCACATTCCCGGAAATAAATTAGGTTCAAATTGAAAATGTAAGACTTTCTTTGCTGTGTAATAGGAGAAAATTGTCGAGTACATTGACAGATGAAAAGCAGCACGCAAAGTCAATCAGTCAATTATGGATAACAGTGATTTGGGAGTGACCCCAGTGCATAGGAGATAATCCTTCAGCTCACTCAACACTTGAAGCAGGGGGTAATCTACCTTCAGGGCTGCCTGTAGGGCTAATCCTAAATGCAGTAATCGCAAATGGTTTTTCATAATGATGAGCTTTTTCAGACAGCATGGCTGTAGGCAAACATTTCCAAGTTAGCAGTGGGAATATTGAATTACTTGATGTCATGCTTGACCTTGTCTTTGTATTGATCCCTTGGGTCATACGTTCACAAGTGATAGGAGCAGAATTAGGCCATTCGGCCCATCAAATCTATTCTGCCTTGCAATCATGGCTGATCCATCTCTCCCTCCTAACCCCAATCTCGTGCCTTCACTCCATAACCTCACACTAATCAAGAATCTATCTATCTCTGCCTTAAAAATATCCTTTGACTTGGCCTCCACAGCTTTCTGTGGCAATGAATTCCCCAGATTCACCACCCTCTGATAAAGAAATTCCTCCTCATCTTTCTCTATAAAGCAGACAGATCTTGAGCAGTCCACAGAATGAAGTCTTCAGCAGAGCATCTTGAAACATAAGATTCATATTACCCAGTGAGGTAAGCTGTAAGCATCTGTCCCTGTCTACATACATTGTAGACCACTTCTTTCACTATCTCATAGAAATACTCAGCAGGTCGAGCAGCATCTTTGCAGAGGATAGTATTTCCAATGCTTCCCTTTCCACAGATGCTGCCTGATAAACTGAGTACTTTCAGATCCTCTCTTCTTAGTACGTAGCACACAAGCTAAGATTGTGGCACCAAGATTGCTGGTGCCGTGAACTGTGAGGAAAGCTGTGAAAGTATACAGCAGAATATAGATCAGCTACCGAAATGGGTAGAGAAATGGCAGATGCAGGTTAATCTTAGCATGTGTGAGGTTTTGAACTGTAGCAGGGTGAAGATAAGGGGAAAATACACAATCAATGGCACAAATTTAACCAAGGGATCTTGGGGTCAGTGTCCATGACTCCCTGAAAGAGGCAACACAAGTAGATAGAGTGGTAAAGAAGGTATATGGTCTGCTTGGCTTCATAGGTCAGGGCATTGAGTTTAATAGTGCAGGACTCTGCATTGAGCACGAGTCAGGAAGTCATGATGCACCTTTATAGGACTTATGGTTTGGCTGGAATTGGAGTATTACATGCAGGTTTGGCCACTCCAATACAACAGGGTTACATAGAAACAGAAATAGGGTGCAGGAGTAGGCCTTTCGGCCCTTCGAGCCTGCACCGCCATTCAATATGATCACGGCTGATCATCCAACTCAGTATCCCATACCTGCCTTCTCTCCATACCCCCTGATCCCTTTAGCCACAAGGGCCACATCTAACTCCCTCTTAAATATAGCCAATGAACTGGCCTCAACTACCGTCTGTGGCAGAGAATTCCACAGATTCACCACTCTCTGTGTAAAAAATGATTTTCTCATCTCGGTCCTAAAAGACTTCCCTCTTATCCTTAAACTGTGACCCCTTGTTCTGGACCTCCCCAACATCGGGAATAATCTTCCTGCATCTAGCCTGTCCAACCCCTTAAGAATTTTGTAGGTTTCTATAAGATCCCCCCTCAATCTTCTAAATTCTAGCAAGTACAATCCGAGTCTGTCCAGTCTTTCTTCATACGAAAGTCCTGCCATCACAGGAATCAGTCTGGTGAACCTTCTCTGTACTCTCTCTATGGCAAGAATGTCTTTCCTCAGATTAGGAGGCCAAAACTGTACGCAATACTCCAGGTGTGGTCTCAGCAAGACCCTGTACAACTGCAGTAGAACCTCCCTGCCCTTATACTCAAATCCTTTTGCTATGATCTCTTATACTCAAATCCTTTTTCTATGAAGGGCTGTGAAGATTGTGGAAATGGTGCAGAAGAGGTTTACCTGAATACTGCCTGGAATATAAGGTATTAGCTATAGGGAGAGGTTGGACATACTTGGATTGTTTTCTCTGGAATGTCAAAGGTTGAGGGGAGACTGGATAGAAGTATATACAATTATGAAACATATAGTAAACAGGGTAGACAATCAGATCCTTTTCCCCAGGATAGAATGATCAACTCCAAGAGGGCAGGGCCGTAAGTTGAGAGGGGAAAAGCTTAATGGAGATGTGCGGGGCCACACAGAGCGGTGGGTGCCTGGAACAGGCCAGAGGTGCTGGTGGGGGCAAATAGTATAGTGGCATTTGAGAGACCTTGGGATAGGCACATGGATATGCAGAAAATGGAGGGATATGGATTATGTGCAGGCAGATGAGAGTTGGTCTTGGCATTATATTCAGCACCGATATTGTGTTCCGAAGGGCCTGTTCCTGTGCTATATTGTCCAATTTTCTAAGCCTTGCAGACAGCTACCTTGTTCCAGATATGTAAGGTATGCTTGTCAAATGTGCGATAGATCTAGATTGAACACAGCTTTATTTTGACATACATTTTGAATGGGATATTGGTGTACTCTGCTCTTACAAAGGTTTCCTTGAGATTAATTGCCACTTCAAATGATACATATTGCCAAATATGTTATAAAATTGCTCAGAATTCATCTCCGTTGTTAGGTCTCTTCATCTCATTTATTTTTTTCTATAGGGCAGTTTATAATACAGAAGATAGACATAAAATGCTGGAGTAACTCAACAGGACAGGCAACATCTCTGGATAGAAGGAATGGGTGACATTTCAGGTCGAGACCCTCATTTAGACTGAGTTACTTCAGCATTTTGTATCTAACCAGTGTAAACCAGCATCTGCAGTTCCTTCCCACACATAGATTTTATTACAGTGATTATAAACTTAACCAAAAATCAAAATAACTACTACATTAAAACTTTTGATTACAAGAATAGGAGGAAAGAAATCCTTAAATTATCAAAGCTCAACTCCCTCTATAGGAGTTTAAGAAGGAACTGCAGATGCTGGAAGATCGAAGGTACACAAAAAAGCTGGAGAAACTCAGTGGGTGCAGCAGCATCTATGGAGCGAAGGAAATAGGCAACGTTTCGGGCCGAAACGTTGCCTATTTCCTTCGCTCCATAGATGCTGCTGCACCCGCTGAGTTTCTCCAGCTTTTTTGTGTCCCTCTATAGGAGTTTCACTTCTGAATTTGCTTCCAAAACTTATGAATGATTTTTCTAATTCTTCTAGTGAATTATGACTGACCTTGCATAATATGACTCAGTTCACCAATTAAAATGCAATTAAAGCCATTTAGCTCACATTAATGTTTCCTTTATCTCAATTTTATGTAAGCAAAATCAATATATCAAACTGCCCTATCCAAATGATATTGGATAAGCTGCAGGCATATTAATTATTCACCTGCATATTCATCACTTTCAGTCAGGGAAATTATAATACTCACCTGAATGAGCTCATAATTGAGCTCATGTAATCATTATTGATATGATTGTAATAAGTAACATTTGTGTCATATAAGTGTCAGACAATATTGCCGTCATGTGATAGAATATCCATTTTCCGTTGCTAGTTGACTCATCTGCTATTTCCTAGTCTCTCACCATGAACATTGTAGCTACCATTGACCAGAAAGTGAACTGAAACAGACACACAAAATACTGTGGCCTCTAAAGAAACCTAAATGATGAGTATTGCACTTTCTGACACTTCAAGGGGGCTTATAGAAACTTACAAAATTCTTAAGGGGTTGGACAGGCTAGATGCAGGAAGATTGTTCCCGATGTTGGGGAAGTCCAGAACAAGGGGTCACAGTTTAAGGATAAGGGGGAAATCTTTTAGGACCGAGATGAGGAAAACATTTTTCACACAGAGAGTGGTGAATCTGTGGAATTCTCAGCCACAGAAGGTAGTTGAGGCCAGTTCATTGACTATATTTAAGAGGGAGTTAGGTGTGGCCCTTGTGGCTAAAGGGATCAGGGGGTATGGAGAGAAGGCAGGTACAGGATACTGAGTTGGATGATCAGCCATGATCATATTGAATGGCGGTGCAGGCTCGAAGGGCCGAATGGCCTACTCCTGCACCTAATTTCTATGTTTCAAGGGATCTATGAAACTCCAAGGATAATGCATTGGGATAATTCCTATTTTTTAGACAAGGGCAATTACAACATGTTGAGGGAATTCAAAGCCTTTCAGGAAAACTGAATCCATATGATTGGCAAGGCATCTGTTGGCTTAAGCATCCCCTCCTTCCACCCTAGGGACATGGTGGTTATAGGATATAATGGAACAGCACCTCCCAAACTGAGAGCTGCATCATCTAGTTTGGAAGATCAACACACACATACAAATATTCTTGGCTCCAAACTTCCCAACAGGATATAGGCCATCCCAAAGTGGATAAGTATCACCACAAAGTCACAAGGTACTGCAGATGCTGTAATGTTAGGCAAAACACAAAGTGCTGGCGTAATGCAGCAGGGCTGGGGGGCATCTGTGGATGGAATGGATAGATGACATTCCAGGTCAAGATCCTTCTTCAGACTCCTTTACCGTGACTTTATAATCACTGTTTCAAGATTATGGAACCCACACACTGTGGAAGAATCTTCACATAATGGAATCATAATTGAAGGTTCACATTCTGAGAATGTTTTTATGTTCCACACAACACTCAGACTTTATTTAAAGCCAGAATCATCAAATCACCACAATGTTTGATGAACATTGGCAATTACTGACCATGCAGGTCCTATTTAGAACCTTGTACTGAAGCTACCTACACAGGGGGAAATATACAGAACCAAGAGACTACTGTATAAGCAGAAATAGATACAAGGTGAATATTTTAGATTGTTGTTTGACATGGAAGTTTATCATATTTCGAGCTATCCAAAATGGATAATGCTCAAAACGGGTAATTTGTGCTCAGGCTCCTGCTATTTCAATTTCCAAGAATAACTTCCATTATATTCCTTGACAGAAAAATTATCTCCCTAAGCCTTTGCCCTGTTCACCTACACTTTACCTTTCATATGCAATGCTGAATTGTCGCAGTCATGACTGTGAGTGGGCACTAAACAAACCCATCAGGACTCGGGAGCTTAACACACAGACATGGCTCTTTATTATGATGGCTCATCATAGAGTGGCTCTCGGAAGCTTTCAATAATGCAACATTTCAGATAACATTACATTACACAGCAGCCACAGAAGCAGCAGTCTTATGCCACTGGCCCACTTAGGAAACCTGAACGGAAACCTCAAGAGACCTTGCGCCTCACCCAAGGTTTCCGTGCGGTTCCCGGAGGTTGCAGGTGGTTGCCGGAGGTTGCAGGTAGTTGAAGCAGGTAGGGAGTCTGACAAAAACCTCCGGGAACCTCCAGGAACCGCACGGAAACCTTGGGTGGGGCGCAAAGTCTCCAGAGGTTTCCGTTTAGGTTTCCTAAGTGGGACAGGGGCATTAGAGTCATGGTGCTTCTATAACCAATACAACATCTCCATGGTACACAAAAAAGCTGGAGAAACTCAGCGGGTGCAGCAGCATCTATGGAGCGAGAGAAATAGGCAATGTTTCGGGCCGAAACCCACATCTCTATGGGATGTCCTCATCATCAAGACTAAAATCATTTATTCCATACATTTGCTACTTTACCCCCACCCAGCCCCCATTATAACTGCCCACCATGTCATACATCGTTGCCTCTCTCTAGAGTCCTGATGGCTTTGTTCACGACCTGCCTCAAATTTAAGGATTGTGACGATCCAGCCTTGCACGTGTCAGGAAAAGTCTAGGTGAAAAGGGTAAAGGCTCAAAGAGATAATTGTTTTGTGAAGGAATGCAATTGAAGTTATTATTGGAAATCAGAAATAACAAGAGCCCCAACACAAATTATATTTTTTGTGCATTATCCACTATAGGCAGCTTGGAATATAATAAACATTAAAGCTTCTTAACTACTGTATCTCTGGTTTGGTTTAGTTTAGTTTAGTTTAGTTTAGTTTAGTTTAGAGATACAGAGTAGAAACAGGCCCTTTGGCCCACCGTGTCCATGCCAACCAGTGATCACGTGTATGCTAGTGTTATCCTACACTCCAGGGACAATGTACCTCCAAACCTATTAACCTACAAACCTGCATGCCTTTGGAACATGGTTACAGGGAGATTGTATAAACTCTGTACCGACAGCACTCATAGTCAGAATCGAACCCAGGCCACTGGCGATGTAAGATTATACTGCTGTGCCACCCCAGATTCTTTGTTCAATTTATTGTTCTAGATTCTTTGATGTCGCTTAATTATTGTATCTCCATATCCTTTCATTATATGTGTGAATTCTCTCTCCCTCCTCCAAATTTAAACCATTTTTAACCACACAAGACACCTTCCTGATTGATATACAGGATGCTATTATACATTGTTCCTCCTCGCATATGTTATGATCACCAACATCGAATCTTCCACAAACTCGCTCTTCCACTCCAATTCTTGCAATGTACTCCCTCATTTACAACCTTGTCCCCTGTCAAAGATCATCTTCCAAATCTGTGGCTATCCTTCCAACAACTTCAATTTTCTAAAACAAGCATCTCAAGGTTCTATCTAGGATTTGGTGAGGATCTTGATATATTTGATGGGGGATTGCTCCGAATTTCTGGTCTTTTTTAAAATCACAAAATCAGAATATTTTGACAATAAAGATCCTAACGGATAAACAATAGAACTCCCAGTGGAACCACTGTGAGGATTTGGACAGAATACAAAAGCAGTGAATGTACATCAACACAAGAATTGCAAATATTTCCTCCAGGTGACAAAAGCTGATTTGTTGACAGATTTATGGCAGGAGAAAGTGTAAATAATGTAAAAGAATATAAATCCTTTAAATAATGTGGTTTAAATTTAAAGATGAATTTGTTGATCACATTATGGAGCCATATTTTTGCACGAATTAGCATATGAGGAGGATTAATAAAATTAGCTTGAAACTGACACGGATTCCAAAGAAATTTAATTGCACATTGAATAAGATAAATTAACAATAATTCATACACAGCCTTGTGCTCTGAGTCTAGTGGAGCATTCATGCCTTTTGAGAGATGATTTGTGTGATTTAAAAATTGTCAAATTGTCTCAGTTAAGAACTCTGGTTTGCAACTGATGAGTTCTTAAATTTCTTTTACAAACTTGTGTCGGAAACAGGGAATGTTTACAATTGTTTTATCACTGTCTTTTCAGCTGCTATTTCCTTTGGAAGTACTTCAGTCATGGACTTGTTCCCTTGCGGCTGTTTGCATTCAATTTATTTGCTAGAGTGGTTTTGGCAACAATAATAATTGCAAAGGAGTGAAGTTTATAGATGCAGAATATTGCAGTCTCTTTTATAAGTTTGCTTTTACCATGAGTACAAAAATATATGCATGTCCACAGGGACTTGGAAAGGATGAAAGTGGGTGGGTTTTGAAATGGTGCATTCTCAATTTTAAAATTTAACCCATGGCACCAACACATTTTATATTAGGAACTGTGGATGAACCCTTTCAAGGAAAACCCCAGGACTTCCAACACAATGGGAATTGCCTTGCTACATTTTGAGAGCTCTCTCCAATAATGTATTTGTAGACAAAAGTGCTGGAGAAACTCAGTGGGTGCAGCAGCATCTAAGGAGCAAAGGAAATAGGCAATGTTTCGGGCCAAAACCCTTCTTCAGACTGATGTAGAGTAGGGGAGGGGGGGGGGGGGGGGGGGGGGGGGGGAGGGGGGGGGGGGGGGGGGGGGGGGGGGGGGGGGGGGGATGGGGAGAAGAAAGGAAAAAGGAAGGAAAAAATGAAGAGGAGGAGCCCGAGGGCTGAGGGAGAGCTGAGAGGGGAGGAGACAGCAAGGGCTACCGGAAATTGGTGAATTCAATATTTAGGCCATTAAGGTGCAGACTGCCCAAGCGGAATATGAGGTGCTGTTCCTCCAATTTCCAGTGGTGCTCACTCTGGCCATGGAGGAGGCCGAGGACAGAGAGGTCGGATTCGGAATGGGAGGGGGAGTTGAAGTGCTGAGCAACCGGGAGATCAGGTTGGTTAATGCGGACCGGGCGGAGGAGTTCGGCGAAACGATCGCCAAGCCTACGCTTGGTCTCACCGATGTAGATCAGCTTACAACTAGAGCAACGGATGCAATAGATGATGTTGGAGGAGATGCAGGTGAACCTCTGTCGCACCTGGAACGACTGCTTGGGTCCTTGAATGGAGTCGAGGGGGGAGGTAAAGCGACAGGTGTAGCACCTCTTGCGGTTGCAAGGGAACCGATAATGTGCTTCCTTGAAGAGGCCTTGCTATAAAGTACAGGTACCCTTACGGACCTAAAATGATATCCCTCATCATTGGTTGTTTAAGATTAAAGATACATTTGTCGATCAGCCTGGGGGCATAATTTTGCACAAATGAGCATTTGAAGAGAATTAATAAAATTAAATAGAGACTGACAGGGATTCCAAAAGTTTAATTGCACATTGAATAAGATAAACCAATAATAATTCATATATGGTCTTGTGCTATGGATCTAGTGGTGCATTCATGCCTTTTGAGAGGATGTTTTGTGGGGTTTAAAAATGAGCAAATTGTCTCAGTTTGTTAGTAATCTTAAGAACGCTGGTTTTCAACTGCCTTCTCAATTCTTAAATTATCTTTCAGAACTTGTGTAGGAAAAAGTAGATGTTTACAATTGCTATATCACAGTTTTTCAGCTGCTATTTCCTTTGGAAGTACTTCAGTCAAGGAATTGTGTCCTTGTGGCTGAATGGATTCCATTTATTTGGTAGATGGTTTTGGCAACAATAATAATTGCAAAGGAGTGAAGTTCATAGATTCCAAATTCATTGCAGTCACTTTATGAGTTTGCTTTTACCATGCGTGCAAAATCGATGCACATCCACGGAGTCTTGGAAAGTGTGAAAGAGGAAGTTCTGTCAACCTGGGGTAGTGCATCTGTGGAATTATTTGCCACAGAAGGCTGTGGGGGCCAAGTCAATGGATATATTTAAGGTCGAGAAAGATAGATTCTTGATTAGTGCAGGTGTCAAAGGTTATAGGGAGAAGGCAGGAGAATGGGGAACACATGATCTTATGAGCTGGAGTTTAATTCTTCCTCTGCACACACCTGCCGCTGACACACACATACATGGTACTGCAGTCTTGACTGTTCTGAGCTTGCCTCACATCCCCCACCAAATGTAAATATGGATTTACACAATATTTTCGTTTCTGTAGTTTAACCTTAACCAAGTTAGGTTCAGCCTTGATGTCCAAAGATAAGAACAGAAGAAATTGAAGTAGGAGTGGGTCATTTGTTCCATTGATTCTGCTCCACCATTCAATGGGACCATTGTTGCTTAGCACCAATTGTCCCTACCTTCCACTGCACAGTTTGCACATTCAATAGATCATTGTCCATATATCCAAACATGCTCAGCATCCAAACATGCTGAACCTAATCCTATATTCCTCGATTTCGTTAAGAGTGCACAGAGGCAGGATTAAAACCCAGCAATCTCGCTGTAATGGAAATTATACTCCCTTAATATCTAAAAAACTCTCTTTCTCAATGTGGAACGTACTCAGCATCTGAGTCTCCACATTCCCCACCTGAGGAATTCCAAAGATTAGTTTAGTTTAGAGGTACGCATGGAAACGGGTCTTTGGCCCACCAAGTCTGTGCGAACCAGCGATCACCCATACACTCGTTCTATCCTACACACTAGGGAGAATATACAGAAGCCAATCAACCTACCAACCTGCACGTCTTTGGAATGTGGGAGGAAACTGGAGCACCCGGAGGAAACCCACGCAGTCACTGGGAGATCATGCAAACGTTGTACAGACTGCACCCGTAGTCAGGATCGAACCCTGGTCTCTGGCATTGTAAGGCAGCATCTCTACCATTGTGCCAGCCTCAAAGATTCACGATCCTCTGCGTAAAAGGCTTTCTTCTCATTTCTGTCCTGATTGACCAACCCCTTATTTTGAGACCGTGATCCTTGGTTCCCCTTGGGGTTTGGTTGGAGGGTGCATTTGTACTGATCCACTCTGTTCAATCTCTCCATGTACAACAAACCCATCATCCCAGGAATCAATAAGGCGTACCTTTGCTCCACACCCTTCACTGCAAATCCAGGGAAAGCTGATATGTACCCAATTTTCCAGATGCTGTCTGACCAGGGCTCTAACCAATTAAAGCAAGATGCCTTTACTCTTGTACCCAAATCCCCTTGCAATATAGATCCTTGTACCATTTGCCTCTCTAATCGCTTGCTGAACCAATAGGCTAATTGTCAGTGATTTATATAAAATACTACACTAAACACTAATGACCTTTACTCTCTCAACATTTACATTCTCAACAGAAATACGCTGGCTTTTTCTTTTAGTTATTTTCTGTGCCTGGTGATTGACACCCAAATTGAAATGCAACACCTGTCCCTTCACCTCCCCCCTCGACTCCATTCAAGGACCCAAGCAGTCGTTCCAGGTGCGACAAAGGTTCACCTGTATCTCCTCCAACCTCATCTACTGCATCCGCTGCTCTAGATGTCAGCTGATTTACATCGGAGAGACTAAGCGGAGGTTGGGCGATCGTTTCGCCGAACACCTCCGCTCAGTCCGCAATAACCTACCTGAACTCCCGGTGGCTCAGCACTTCAACTCCCCCTCCCATTCCTAATCCGACCTCTCTGTCCTGGGTCTCCTCCATTGCCAGAGTGAGCAACACCGGACATTGGAGGAACAGCACCTCATATTCCGCCTGGGTTGCTTGTGTCCAGATGGCATGAACGTTGAATTTTCCCAATTTTGCTAGCCCTTGCTGTCTCCTCCCCTTCCTTAACTCTCGAGCTGTCTCCTCCCATTCCCCTGCCCCCAGGCTCCTCCTCCTCCCATTTTCCTTCCTTCTCCCCCCCCCCCCCCATCAGTCTGAAGAAGGGTTTCGGCCCGAAACGTCGCCTATTTCCTTCGCTCCATAGATGCTGCTGCACCCGCTGAGTTTCTCCAGCATTTATATGTACCTCCCAAATTAATAATACTTCAGGTTTTAACATCATTATCCTTGTTTACAAATCCTTTGTCCTTCCCTCTCCCTGTAGCCTCCGGCAACTCAATAGACTTTTGGATCTCTCTGTTCCCTCAATTCTCTTACCATGACCCTGATTTTAATCTTCCTACTGTTGGTGATCTTGTATTCAGACACCAAATTCCTAAGCTTTGGAATCCACACTCAAAGCCTCACTAGAACCCTCATCTCCGCACCTCCGCACGACAAAACACATTGTCACTTAGTCCAATGTCTGAGTCAGTGGGACATGTTTAGTTTATTTTAGAGATAAAGCCTGCAAACAGGCCCTTTGGCCCATTGAGGTCACACTGATCACCGATTCACACTAGTTCTATGTTATCCCACTTCCTCATCCACTCCCTACACACTAGGGACAATCTTCAGATGCCAATTAGTTTCCAAACCCGCAAGGCTTTGGGAGTTGGGAGAAAGCCGGAGCACCCGGACCAAACCTAGGGAGAACGTGAAAACTCCACACAGGTCAGGATCAAACCTTGTTTTCTGACGCTGTGAGGCCATGCCACTCTGCTGCCCTAAAACCTGTTGTCTAAAGGCTTCATTAATAATCGTCTTAATCGCACCCTTGAGTTGATCATAGAAATGCAAGTTATTGTTGTAGAATTGGTATAGAATCATCAAGTTATAGAGCCAGAGAGCTTTTAAAAAAAAATGGCCTCTCAGCCCAAAATGTTGCCTATAATTTGTTACTACTAAGGTTACATGATTATCCCACCTATCTTTTTTTTCTGGACTAACATTTAAATTTATATTCACAACAGTAAATGAATTTTATTGAGTAGCTATTCACTGAAGCCATTATAATATTAATCTTCATTTAAAGCTATCTGAATGCAACATATGAGCTGGTGCCAAAAAGCAATATGAAGTGAGCTGCCATGGAATAGAAATGTTCTGATTATTCTATCCAGGAAAATGAACTGCAGTGCTGTATTAAAGAGGTTTAGCTCTTCACATTCACAATTGGACATTCACAAAGCCCCAGTCAATGGGGGTAAATGTGAAGTTGATTTTTTAAATAATCACATTTTATCCTCTGCATTCTCATCGTTAATATTCCTCGGATCATCAGGGTCATAGGGCAGTGGCTGACACCAGTAGTTCCTCATGTAGCAATCTCATCCATTATATTATCAACAGCATCTCCATGCTGGCAGAGTGGAAACAATGCAGTTCCTGCAGCCTAGGTAATCCCACACAATGAAGATAGACACAAAATGCTGGAGTAACCCAGCGGGACAGGCAGGTCGAGACACTTCAGTCTGAAAAACGTCATCCATTCCTTCAATCTAGAGATGTTGCCTGTTCCGCTGAGTTACTCCAGCATTGTGTCTATCTTCAATGTAAACCAGCATCTGCAGTTCCTTCCTACACAATCCCATACAATGAGCAGGCATACTGCTACTGCCCAGCACTGAGGAGCTGGGAAAGCTTTCAAGCAAAGTGATTAACATGTGAAGATTTATTTTCATGATATACAAGAGCATAACAGAACATTATGGCAACATTTTAGTAGATAATTTGAAAAAAGAATATTAACCTACCTTGACTGAAGCATTGTAAATGTCACAGGCCCGGAGCTAAACCTCTTTAATGATTAATGAATTCAAATGTTATGGTTGCAGAGGGTAAGTGCTTAAAGCACCAGGGTTAGTGTGCCATGCAACCCTACTTCCATACAAAAATATTTTCTTTAATAAAAACAGGGGATTAAGGTCATGAATCCAGGTCCATGATTTTTTGTTTCATGTCTTCTTTGTGTCTGCTGCGCTAATGCATGGAGGACCTTGGACATTTATAGTGATGTCCTACGATGTGCAATACATGCTTGTGTGCTACTTCACATGTGCAAAGTCTCCACCATTTATAACAATTCAGGTAGCCACAGGCCTTCACTGCAGTTGTTCTACCTGCTTCAGTGGGATTTGAAGGGGACCTGTCCAATCAGGTCCATCTGTGGCACCGAGAACCTGCCTCAGTTTGGTCTCGTTTAAGAATGCAATATCTGTTCTCTCTTCTTCTTCCCTCATCACTCCCCATCAATGGTGATCTAATGCACAGGATTATAATCCTTGCTCAATTGATTAGATTAGTTTAGATTAGATCCTTTATTTGTCATTCAGACCTTTTGGTCTGAACGAAATGTCGTTGCCTGCAGCCATACATATAATCATAAACAACAAAACACACAATAAACACAAATTAACATCCACCACAGTGAGTTCAGCAGGCACCTCCTCACTGTGATGGAGGCAAAAGTCTTAAAGTTACTGTCTCTGGCACCGCAGCACAAATAGGCACCGCAACCAATCATTACCCGACTCATAAATTGGTTGATTGATTGGAAGATCCAGCATGGAAACAGACCCTTCGGCCCACTGAGTCCATGCTGGTCATTGATCACCCAGTCACTACATTATCCTACTTTTGCATCCATTCCTTGCACACCAGGAACAAGTGACAGGTGCAAATTAACTGCATGTCTTTGTGATGTGGGAGAAATCCACACAGTCACAGGGAGAACGTACAAACTCCACACAGGTAGCACCCGAGATCAGGATTGAACCTGGGTCACCTTTGAAGGAGCAACTCTACCAGCTGCACCACCCTAATGCTCAACTTTGCCCCCCAGCTGCCAGTCCACCAACCATACAGCTGCCTCATTAACCACTGACAACAGTTGGACCATCAAGCTTCTTCTTCCCTGATGTACAGCACCTGAATCCCAAACATCCTCCAGCTCCCTCATTGAAGTATCATCTTGGGCCTCCTTCTCCTCGCCAATCAACTCTTAAATCAATGTGTGTTTAATCGGGATTACATAACTCATTGAAAGATTAGGGAATTGAGAGCCATGTGGAACCGCTCAAAAAACCAATTGAGTTAGAGTCATACAGCGTGGAAACAGGCCCTTCGGCCCACCAAGTCAGCACTGGCCAACGAGCCCCATCTACACTGGTCCCATCTGTATGCATTTGGCCCATACCCCTCTAAACCTGTCCTAACCATGTACTTCTCCAAATGTTTCTTAAATGTTCCGATACTACCTGCCTCAACTACCTCCTCCGGCAGCTCATTCTACACACTCGTGTGGAGTTTGTATGTTCTGTGTGCAGTTTGTACGTTCTCCCTGTGACTGTGTGGGTTTCTTCCGGTTTCTTCTCTGTGTGAAAAAGTTGCCCCTGAAGTTCCTGTTAAATCATCCCCCCTCACCTTGATCTGCGACAAATCAGCATTCATTGAGGGACCAAGTACCCTACTCCTGCTCCAATGGTCTTGTGTCTTGGGGTTCTGGGTTCCTCAGACATAAATTCAGATCCCTGATCCTCCCTTACTGATCCCGCCCTTTCCCCACCGCCACCAATGCCAGCCCGATCTGCATGTGCTGAAGCATGCGAGGGGTCGGCCTCTCATCGTGTAAGTGATGCGCAATTGCAAACACACGATGCCTTCTGCTGTTCTTGGATTCGTGTGAACCGATGGTTTAATTTGCCTCGAAGATAGACACAAAATACCGGAGTAACTCAGCGGGACAGACAGGTCCTGCTGAGTGACTCCAGCATTTTGTGTCTATCTTTGGTGTAAACCAGCATCTGCAGTTCCTTCCTACACATTTAAAGGCAATGGTGCCTTGTTTGCAGTTTTGAATACTGCTCAAAGCGTCATGACTGACGCAGAAGATATAATATGGTTTAAATCTGCGAGACAGGATAAGGCATTGCAGCCTCTCGCCCATACTCACGGTAAACGATGCATTCACATTCCTCAGTAAAATGATACTTGCCGATGACAGTATTTTGAATGAATATATTTGTGCAATGGATGGCTGGATGGGTAAATACTGAGTGCATTGCTCCGCACTGAATTGAATGCAATTACATCTTCCCTGTAACTGGTTAGCTTCTGTGTAATGTTTAAGTTTGCTGAATATTACCCTCACTGCAATGACACATTTCAAACTAAAAACAGTTCATCGTACAGATCCTGGTGTCATCTCCTTTCACAATATGTATTCTTGGCAAAAAAAAACCCCAGAAATCTAAATATGCCAAATTATCTCCAGCTTCTCGCTGGCTCATTTCAAAAGCAATGTTTAATTATTTTTCAAATGACAGGATTGAGATTGAGCATAGCTAGCCGTCACAGAGCGGATGCTGTATTTCTGCACAATTTGGCCATTTCAAGTCCAATCACGTTTGTCTATGTCAGTTGAATAGAAGAAAAGAGGCTTCCTATTGCTACATCATCAAATCTATCACTGCAGTGAAATGTGAAGATAGCTGCTTCTTTTTATACAGCTGACAATTGGTTGTAATCGAGTGCCTATTAGACTCACTCTGGAAATTAAACACAAACTCAAGGTTCAATAAGTAGAAGAGGAAAAGCAAGAGGAAACTCACTTAACATTACTTTGCAACATGTTGTAATGTTGCTAAAGAGGCTTGAACCTGAACCAATTTTCCTCACTTTTACGAGGAGCGTGAAGAAGGGTCTCAACCCGAAATGTTACCCATTCCTTCTCTCCAGAGATGCTGCCTGTCCCGCTGAGTTACTCCAGTATTTTGTGTCTATCTTCACTTTAAATCAGCATCTGCAGTTCCTTCCTTCACTGTTATGAGGTATTTACTAACTGGCCCCACGCAGCTTGGTAACGTTTCATCCGCAGGCATGCCATCGATGAGTGAAAGAGGATGCATGAGGCCTAGTGGTGGGGGGTTGTGGAGGGGGGGGGGGGGGGGGGTCAGCAACAGTGGTGTGGAGGGCGTGGTGGGCAAGAGAAGGAATTCAGTGAGGTCAAGAATATGGGGGGGGGGGTGTCACAGTAGCACAGCGGTAGAGTTGCCACCTTATAGCGGCAGAGACCCAGGTTCGATCCCGACTACGGGAGCTGTCTGAACTGAGTTCTTTACGTTCTCCCTGTGACAGTGTGGGTTTTCTTCTGGTGCTCCGGTTTCCTCCCACACTCCAAAGAAGTACAGGTTTGTAGGTTAATTGGCTTCAGTAAAAATTGTAAATTGTCCCTAGTGTGCATGATAGCATTAATGTATTGAATGGCTGGTCGACACGGGCTTGGTGGGCCAAATGACCAGTTTCCATGCTGTAACTCATAAATAAACTAAACTAAGAATAATTGAGTAACTGTGAGCTTGAGTAGACGATTTTGTTTTTAAATGAAGTAATTTCAGGCACAGTGATAAGAGTGTTCTTCTTTGGATAAAGGCATTAAGTCTGCTTCGTGTGCTGGGGGTTGACCTATTTGTGACGTGGGTAGCGCACATCAGAAAACAGTGGCTTTGTTGTTGCTACATCTATGAATTGAAGAAAATAAGAAGGTTATAAACCATCAGGATTACAGATTAAATCCCCACAACACTCAGTGGTATTTGGTTTAATGAGAAAACTGAAGAAGGAGTTGACCTTGATTTCAAAAAAACATAGTGGGTCATAGAGTCATTGAATCATACAGCACAGAAGCAGGTGCAGGTACAGCAGGCAGTGAAGAATGCTAATGGCATGTTGGCCTTCATAACAAGAAGAGCTGAGTAATGGAGCAAAGAGGTCCTTCTGCAGTTGTACAGGGCCCTGGTGGGACCACACCTGGAGTGTTGTGTGCAGTTTTGGTCTCCAAATTTGAGGAAGGACATTGTTGCTATTGAGGGAGTGCAGTGTAGGTTCACGAGGTTAATCCCCGGGATGGCGGGACTGTCATATGTTGAAGGAATGGAGCGACTGGGCTTGTATACACTGAAATTTAGGATGAATGGGGATCTTATTGAAACATACAAGATTATTAAAGGATTGGACACGCCAGAGGCAGGAAACATGTTCCTGGTGTTGGGGGAGTCCAGAACCAGGGGCCACAGTTTAAATAAGGGGTCAGCCATTTAGAACGGAGATGAGGAAAAACTTTTTCACCCAGAGAGTTGTGAATCTGTGGAATTCCATGGTTGCTTTCAAGGGAGAGTTAGATGGAGCTCTTAAAGATTGTGGAGTCAAGGAATATGGGAAGAAGGCAGGATCGTGGTACTGATTGTGGATGATCAGCCTTGATCACAGTGAATGGCAGTGTTGGCTCGAAGGGCCAAATGGCCTACTCTTGCACCTATGGTCTATTGTTCAAGTTCAAGTTCAAGTTCAAGTGAATTTATTGTCATGTGTCCCTGTATAGGACAATGAAATTCTTGAAATTCTTCAATATTGTCTATTGAAACAGGCCCTTCTTCCCTTGCTGACCAAGATGCCCCATCTATACTAGTCCCACCTGCCTGCGCTTGGCACTTACAGTATCCTTCTGAACCTTTCCCATCCAATTCTGAACCTTACCTGTCCAATTGTCTTTTAAATGCTGTTATAGTATCTGCCTCAACTACCTTGTCAGGCATAAAGTCATAGTCATACAGTGTGGAAACAGGCCTTTCAATCCAACCTGCCCATGCAGACCAACAAGCCATTCTATATCTATATTGCACTATACTAGTCTATACTAGTCCCACCTGCCTACATTTAGCCCATATCTCTCTAAACCTCTCCTATCCATGTACCGGTCCTAATGTTTAAAAAAAAAAATACTGATAATACCTATTTGTCTGGCAGCTCATTCCATATATCCCCTGGGTGAAAAAGCTGCCCTCATTTCCTATTAAATCTTTCCCTCTCTCACTTTAATCCTATGTCCATGGGTTCTTGATTCCCCTCTGTAAAAGACTCTGTGGATTCATCCTCTCATAATTTGGCACACCTCTCTATGTTTACCCCTCATCCTCCTGCACACCAAGGAATAAAGTCCTAGCCTGCTCAACCTCTCCCTATAGCTCAGGCCCTGGAGTCCTGGCAACATCCTCATAAATCTTTTTGCACCCGTTCCAGCTTAACAACATCGTTCCGATAACACGGTGACCAGTACTGAACACAATACTCGAAATGGGGTCTCACCAACGTCCTATATAACTGTAACATGACTTTCAAACCTTTATACTCAATGTTCTGCCTGATGAAGGCCAATGTATCAAAATCCTTTTTGACCACCCTATCCTGACTGTGGCTGCTGTCTGTACAGAGTTAGTACGTTCTCCCTGTGAGGTTTTCTCCAGGTGCTCCAGTTTTCTTCCACACTCCAAAAATGTACAGGTTTGTAGGTTAATTGGCTTTGGTAAAATTGTCTCTGTGTAGGCGCTGGTTTAGTGATGCTGCCTGTCCCGCTGAGTTACTACAGCATTTTGTGTCGATCTGTAAATTGTGTCTATTGTGTGTTGGTGTACTAACACGATCATTGGTCAGCATGGACTCAATGGGCCGAAGGGGCTGGTTTATGCGTTGTAACCGATTTGTGAGCGCCTGGAAAATTAATTGTTTTGAGTGTTCAATTCACTTATCTTCTGCACACAGTATCAAGAATATGACATATTGTGAACTTGCAGGCTGCATTGTTTGAATATACAGTAGAATTGTACCAGTGGTGTTCAACATTGTCTGGCGAGATGAAGGTTTTCTTGTTGTGGCGAATGGAACTGAAAAACGTTTGGACAGGTCTGGACCATTTGCAGGCTCCACACTATAGAAGTGGATCTGTGAATTCACACCAATTAACACTCCACTAGCAATATGCATTCATCAGGATCACAAAATCGCCGGTGTGTGAAGCAGGAAAAATTGACCTGGCTATATTATGGCATTTAAAAAAAACTGCTGGAGGGACCCTGCAGGTCAACAGATGCTCTCAATGTGGTTTCCACTACATCAGTCAGACCAAGAATAGATTAGATAATCCCTTCACCAAACACTTGTGCTCTGTCTGTCAAGGCCAATTATAAATCCTGGTTGCAAACCACTTTTCACTTCAGCTCCCATTGAATTGTTTAATTTCAGGTTAATCACCACCCATTCATTCCAACCCATTCCCCCGCTACTCTCTCCTTTTGATTTAGTTTAGTTTAGACTAAACAGCGCATAACAGGCCCTTTGGCCCACAGAATCTGTGGCGACCAGCAATGACCCCATACACAAACACAATCCTACACACTGCCTGCCGGTCTGAAGAAGGGTTTTCGGCCCGAAACGTTGCCTATTTCCTTCGCTCCATAGATGCTGCTGCACCCGCTGAGTTTCTCCAGCTTTTCTGTGTAACCTACAAACCTGTACATCTTCAGAGTGTGGGAGGAAACCGGAGCTCCCGGGGAAAACCCAAGCTGGTCATGGGGAGAACGTGAAAACTCCATGCAGACAGCATCCGTAGTCAGGATCGAACCTGTGTCTCTGGCGATGTGAGGCAGCAGCTCTACCGCTGTGTGCCATCCATGATCTAACCATGATCCAAGCATATCTTCCCATGCACACCTTTCTTGCCACCGTCACACAGGTCCATATCCCTCCTCGTTTTGCTCTTCATGCACCCATACATACACTGGTTCTGTAATTCCCCCAACATCTTCTGGTTCCTGTAATCCCCCCTTTTCTACTTTTGTCTACCCACCTTCTCCCCCCCACCCTTCTACTTCCACATACCCTTTCTAATCTGGTTCCACTATCCGCAACACTTTGGCTTCTCCACTCATTATCTCCTGCTTTCGTCATCATCTCCATCCTTCTTTCCCCCACCTGGCACATCTGCCAATCAACCCCTCCTCACCTGGATCAGTCTATCTCTTTCCAGATCTTGCCCCAACCACTTCCCCTCTCCTCTTTCTACCATCTGTCTCCCCTCAACTCCAGTCTTGAAGAAGGCTTCCAACTCAAAAAATTGCCTTTCATTTTACTCCAGCCCACCTTTCCGAGTCCTTCCAGCAGCTTGCATTTTTGCTCAAGATTCCAGCATCTGCAGCTCTTTGTGCCTTTATACTAGAGCGAGCCTATTTAAGCATGAAAAATTGGCCAAATATCATAATCATAAGATTATAAATGGTAGGAGTAGTATTAGGCCATTCAGCCCATCAAGTCTACTCCACCATTCAATCATGGCTGATCTATCTCTCCCTCCTAATCCCATCCTCCTGCCTTCTCCCCATAACCTCTGACAACTGTACTAATCAAGAATCTATCTTGGCCTTAAATATATCCACTGACATGGCCTCCACAGCATTTTGTGGAAAAGAATTCCACAGATTCACCACCCACTGACTAAGAAAGTCCTCCCTTGTTAAAAGAACGACCATGCTAAGTTAAATTATATTTATTCCGTATTTGGCCTGCCCAAACCTGAAGGTGACAAATTCTGGAACCCTCGTCTAAGGAATAAGGTATTGGAATTTTTTGAAAAGTGTATTTATTTTATTAAGTTACCTGTATTAAGTGACCTTTTTGGAATCATATGGTGCAACACAATTGTAAAAAATAACTGTTTCAGGACTGGACGAGGGTTGGTCAAGATTATAAACAATGATCTCCTTACTTATTTTTTTTATATAATGTTTTATTCTCTTTTTTCTATTTTCTTTTTCTCAACTTTCTTCACTCATTGGTCTTTTTTCTTTTTCTTCACACACTATATATCTCACGTCTTTCTATCCTTTACTATCTAATTTATTTTTCTTATTCTAATCTTTCTTTAATATAACAAATAAAAAGAAGCTGTACATAAAATGTATTATGAAAATATATATTAGGCACTTTGATGCCATATGATTGTACTTACTTCTAATAAAATAAAATATTATAAACTAAATTAAACTATTAAAAAAAATTTAAAAAAATTAAAATTTAAAAAAAAGTGACCTGTATAGGTGATGAACTCCATATACATTCCATCGATGGATTGAAAATAAATTTAAAATCTCCTTGAGAGCCAAAGCAAGAAGTCTTTGAGGTAAAAGAGAGTCAAAAAGAGTGGCGGCGAAGTGGCAAAAAATTCAAAGCCGGCCGCGACTAAAATTAGGTTGCCGTTTTAAAAATCGGTAATTTTTTAGTCGAAGCCGGTTGCGAAGCTAGTTGAAGGTGGTTGCCGGAGGTTGCAGGTAGTGGAAGGTAAGACCTTTTTTTCACCCAGTTTTATTCCACCAGGGAGGTCTTACCTTCCACTACCTGCAACCTCTGGCAACCACCTGCAACCTCTGGCAACCACCTTCAACTAGCAATCGCCGGAACATAGAAGAAGCGGAAACGACTTTCGACCATTAGGGAGACTGACAAAAACCTCCGGGAACCGCACGGAAACCTTGGGTGGGGAGCAAAGTCTCCAGAGGTTTCCGTTCAGGTTTCCTAAGTGGGACAGGGGCATTACTGCGCCAGAGTCCCATGTTTGATCCTGACTACGGGTGCTGTCTGTACGGAGTTTTTACATTCTCCCCCTGACCGCTTAGGTTTTCTCCGGGTGCTCCGGTTTTTCCCCACACTCCAAAGACGTACAGGTTCATAGGTTCATTGGCTTTGGTAAAAAAATGTACATTTTCCCTCTTGTGTAGGTTAGCGCTCGTGTACGGGGTAATCGCTAGTCGGCGCGGACACGGTGGACACGGTGGGCCGAAGGGCCTGTTTCTGTGATGTATCTCAAAGCTACACTAAAAAAAGGGTGCCCAAAGGCCCCACAACTTAAACAAACTTAAAAGGGTCACAATTTAAAATAAACCACACACAATAGCCCACATTTTTAAGTTGAAAAGAAAGCAAGTATTTGCTTTCAACTACTGATAAACCTGCTGATAAGCCCGATAATGGACACAAAACGCTGGAGTAACGCAGGACAGGCAGCATCTCTGGATAGGAACGGGTGGTGTTTTGGGTCGAGACCCGTCTTCAGACTGAGAGTCAAGGGAGAGGAACACTAAGTTATGGAAGGGTAAGGCATGAAAACTCACAGAGATATGGAAGGGTAAGGCGTGAGTGATCAAAGGGGATGAAAATCAAGGAAAATGTAGAATCAATCATTGTTAGCTAGGGGTAAGATAACATCAAGGCATCCAATCAGTAAAATTTAATCAGGAGGACAATCAATCTAGTTGGAGAAGAAGGATGGGGGAAGGATGGAGAGAGAGGGAAAGCCCGATAAGCAATTGAACAAATGATTCTGCTGTTTCAGAAGGAGGATTAAGCTATTTTTAGCACTGTCACTTACTGGTGTGCTTTCTCCAGTAATGATACCTGAAATGATCTCTGCTCCAGAAGGTACCTTGCAGAATGAGTCACTACCAACAATATAGTAGTGATTGACATTTCCTTGAGGTTCATTTAATTAGTAAAATATATTTTCCAGAATCTAATGTTTATAGTTTAACAGTGTTTTAATGGCTAAGTAGTGTCAGGCTACAAAGTAAGGAGTATGCTCATTATATTAAATGACTAATTCAATAATTCTGTATTTAGTTAGTCTAACTGTATGAATAATGATTAGTATTCAAGGTATACTCAAGAGATGTCCCATAACAACACTCCCTCTCTCATCTTCTATGTCTGTGGGGACTTTCTTATTTGAAGTTAGAATTCTAATTAGCAGAAAAGTTCACTCAACTGACAGCACTGATTCCAAGTTCTCTGGGTTTATTGCCCAGTTCTGCACAGTACTCTCATTACTCTTTTCGATGGTTTCAAGAAACAATAGCAAAGAAATGCTGGTGATGGAAATGCCCATTAGTACTTGACAACTGGTTGAAAAGTGATCCTTGTAAACTGTCAAAAAAAGTTTGGGTCCTCAACTTTTTTAACTTAAAATGTGTGGTTTTAGTTGCATTGATTTCAAAGTACAGCCCAACGTACACATTGGTAGACACAAAATTCTGGAGTAACTCAGAGGGCCAGGCAGCATCTCTGGATAGACGGAATGGGTGGACACAAAACACATTAGTACAATGGTTGAGGACATGACTGTTGCGCATCTGATGCACAGTAAAATTACACACGGAAAGCAAGTCCGAAGATCAAACATTGTGCAGTTCTGGTCACCCCATTACAGGAAGAATGTGAAGAGAGTAGAAGACGTTTACCACAACGCTGCCTGATTATGGTGTAGTTGCAACAAGAAGAGGTTGGACAAGCGTTTTCCTCTGAAACGCCAGAGATTGAGAACATCTGGTAGAAACATATACGATTCTGAAAGACATAGGGAGGGTAGGCAGTCAGAACCTTTATCCCAGGGTGGAAATATCAAAGTCTGGAGGACATAAGTTTAAGATGAGAGGGACAGCTTAAAGGAGATGTATGGGACAAGTTTTTTTTGGGTGTTTATTTTTACAGACAGTGTTGGGTGTTTGGAAAGATGTAGCGAAGACAGATGCAATAGTGGCATTTAAGTGGCTTTGTATAGGCACATGGATATACAGAGAATGGAGGATATGGATCATGTGCAGGCGTCAGTTATCTTGGCATCATGTTCAGCACAGGCACTGTGGGCCGAAGGGCCTCATCATGTGCTGTATTGTTCTATGTTCTACATTCTATGCTCATTCGATGCCAGCGTTGCCATTTTGGTTTTCATGCTCCTAAAATCACACTTTGTTTAACCCATCACAAAACCTGGCACCAATGTGATCGAAATGGATCAATTTCTACTTTCACTTGATTCTTAACTGCTTCCAGACACGTCCGCATCTGTGGGTGTGGGTGTCTGAATAAACAGAGGGCATGGATGGGGAAGGGAAAGGGGAGGAAGAGAAGAGTGTGAAGTCTGAGTGGAAGGAGGAGGAACTGGAAGGGGAAAAAAGAACAAGGGGAGGAAAAAGATGAGTGGGGAGGGAGAGGAGAAAGGGAGGGGAAGGAGGAGCAGGGGGGGGGGGGGGGGGGGGGGGGGGGGGGGGGGGGGAGGTGGAGAAGGAGAAGGTTAAAAGGGGGGACAGAAGATGAGGTGCTTAATGGGGTGGGGACACAAGAGAGAGAGAGAGAGAGAGGGGCAAAAACATCAGGAGAAGAAGAAGAAAATGAGTGGGAAGGAGTTTTACCAGGATGTCACATTATTCCCGGATATTCAGTGAGAAATTTGTCTATGACACTCATGAACATTGGAAACCTTAAGGAGCAAGTGCCATGTCTTAGAACACTGAAGATCTCCAGATCAAGTTTGGAGCCTTGCACTGCCGAGGAAAGCAGGCATCCAAAGTAATTGTAATTTTTAGGGATGCCATACTTCCACTATCAGGACCCAGTCACAGTCAGCTACATGGTGAGCATCTGCAGAACAGGAAGGTGGCAATCAGGAGGAAAATCAGAAGGCAGAAGCGAAGAAGAGTAAGAGGGCAGGGCAGCAGAGCAAGGACTACCCTTTCAGGCAGAGCTTTTTTTTAAAAATTATTTCAAAATAGACTTTATTCAAATAATAAATATATACAGTACGTGAACCGTGCAAAAAAAAATCATCCGACATTTTCGGAGGCTCTACAAATTGTTCAATACAGTCTATACATTTCTCAAGTTTGTCCCCCACCCGTGCCGGGCATGGGATACCTTCCCTTGTTTTGAGGGGCATTTCCACCATATCGTGCCCCCCATGTCCAGCAGCGGAAGGACACTAGACTGTGGTCCTCCCCCACAGAGCCTTGGCGTTGGCTGAGCTGTCCATGCCCAGTCACACCCGACTCCCTTTTCAATAAATGCTTCTCATTCATCAAAGTTCCTCACTCATCGAGAGCCCAACACCACCATGCCACACTGATACCATTATCATGCCCATTAAAGTGCAATGGAAAATTAAAATCATACATAAAATAAAAATGTCTAAATCTACTCACCCCTGCATTTCCTTTGTGGTGTTTTCCAAGTGACTTTGCCAAGACTTACCTCAGAAACCATGGCACGATTGGTGAAAATACACCAATGAGATCCACTCATGTCTGCCCACATTCATAACTGTACAACATTTGGAAACAAGTCTAACACTCCCGTCACAAGCCTTGCATATCCACGTACCCACCAAATGCTGGACTATTTATTTTAAAAGCTGTGTAATTAAAAGAAAATTGCCTCAACTGCATGTCTTTTGTCTTGCAATTTCAACATAACTGACGAGAGTAATTAAATTACTGTATAGAATAGGCAGCGAAGGCTGTGCACATGCATTATGAAATTCATGGTGTCATGGGTTGCGAGTAATTGGAATGCAAGTACAAGCAAGTTCCAGAAATGAAACCCTTGCAGCCATTAGAGATGAGAGGAGAATATCTGTGGGAATGCCATCACCAAACGGCTCTTATTCATTCAAGTCAGGTCAGCTTGAGCTCCAGATGGCTTGCTACAGATATTATATTCCTCCCATGTAAGGGTATTTTAAATGTGGTTAGATTTAAGTCATGCTGCTTTCACAGTATACGAGTCCCATGCTGTCCATGATAGACAATGAATAGGAAATTAGTACAGTCTTCATGCATCAATCATGCAGCTGCCTGTTTTGGATGCAAAAGGAGGCATTGCGATCCTTCTGCTTGTATTTGGGACTGCCGAGTTCATCACCTCCGGGCTGCGGGTCTGCGGAGTGGTGTGGGCGGCGCCGACTCTAACATCGGGAGCCTGGGAGCTCCAAATCGGCGCGGCCTTGTCGGCTTCGGAAGCCGCGGTCTCCGGTAAGGAAGCGGCCGTTCCAGGTGGCCCAGCCGCTGAGAGGACTCTCCCGACGCCGGGGCAACAGCACCCGGCCAGAACGGCCAGGAACATCGGGCCTCCGTAGAGGCAATAGCGGAGGCCTCAATAGGCCTGACTTTGGGAGAACTGGGGATGGGGACTGGACATTGTGCCTTCCCCCACAGTGGTAACCATTGTGGGGGGATGATTTTTTGTGTGTAAGTGAATATTTTAGTTTGTGTCCAAGATGGCTGTCGGAAGGGAGAGTGTACGCTGGCGCGGTTTAGCTGCCGCTGCTCTCTCTTCACATTGTGTTTTTGATTTTTTGTCTTTGGATCGAATTCTGTCTTTAATTTGTGCATTGGTGATGTCTTTATTATTTATTTTACTCCGATTATATGTTTTTTTACTCTTGTTAATTTCTGTAAGGTGTCCTTGAGACTTTGAAAGGCGCCCGCAAATAAAATGTATTATCATTATTATTATTATTATTTTTTCTTTATTCATACACTACTTTACCTGGCCAGCAAGGTACTTTGTTGTCATTAGTTCCGAATTGGTTCACAGAAAATCTGATACATTATTTTCGACCTGAAATGTTAACACTCTTTCTTTTCCCACATACTGCTTGCAGCCTGATCTGACGAATACATAGAACAGTACAACACAGGAACAGGGCTTTCAGCCTACAATATCTGTGCCAAACATGATGCAAGATCAAATCTAACTTGCAAATAATCCACATCCCTCCACTATTTCCAGGATTTAGGGCTTTTTGTTTATATGATTTTCTATTTGAAGACAGTGCTCTGTCGTTTAAAACTCTCCAGTCTAGGAAAACAATGTCTCGGTGTCTGCCCTATTGCACCCTTTCAGAAAAAGGCAAAGCTTTTGTGCTGAAATATATACTTCATAAAACCCCACACTATGACTGTGCATGTTACTGATTTTCATAATTGAAATAACATATTTCATATTTCATATTGAAATAACAAATATGAATGCCACAGGTAAAATAAGTGGCCAGAATATGAAAGTATACACCCCATTAAAATCTTGATTACTGGATGGAGAAAAAAATTAGTTCCGCACAAGGCACTAATTTTGATTTTAGTTTTAGTGATTGCAGTTTTATTTTAGTTGATTGACCAAAATGAAACCTTTGATTGCTCCAGCAGAATGTTATTAAGATGGTCAAATAATGAACTGACACACAATGCAAATCAGGAAGCATAGATTATTTAATGCAATGAAGCATTTATAAGGTTGTTGATAAAAAGGAAGGCCTAATTTTAACTCAGGATGAGAATGAGCCCAAGGTAAAGAAACCTCCTTTGATGGTCTGGATAATTTTAGCCCAGCTCCAGAGGAAAACAATAAAGCCAATTGATTTTTTTTTTTTTTTAAACCACACACAATTTGAGCTTTTCCCAGCCAGATTGGTCCAGCACCAAGTATTAGCTGGCTAATATTGTATTGTGGTATAATGTATTCAGACTCAGTTATTTAAATATTAATATGGCCACTTCACTGCCTGGGAGAGGTGGCCCCAATGTTGCACAACTCCTTGGAGTTAACACAGTGGGAGTGTGAGTACGATGGATATAATACAGAGGGGCCAATTTTAAGCCTCTACGTTCTTTGTTCCAATGGCAAAGGCAGGGGCTCCAAAATTCCGGGGACTAGAGAACTGAGTCGGGGGGGGCTTCTTCCCGTTGGAGGCCGCTCCTCGGGGGGGGAATCTCGGGTCTCCTGCAAGAGATTCTGGGTTTTCCCCACCCCACCCCCGCCCCCCCCCACACACACACCCTACATAAATAATAACAAAAAACTACATGGGGAGGTGAGCGGACCGTGAAGAACAATGACCTACCGGTTTACAATGGATGGGATCCATGCGGTATTGCAATGGAAACAGGGCCTGGGACTGTGGGGGGGGGGGGGGGGGGCTATGGCTTAAGTGCTGGGTTTTATCTTTGGTGAAGATTTGACCTTTTATTCATGCGGTATTGCCACGGCCTCCTGTGGCGGTAATCTTTGGAAGATTTGTTTATTCTTCAGTTTAATTTATGGAATTCGACTGAGCTGAACTGCAATGCTGCATATTTTGGGTAGTGAGTCGAGGACTTTTAGCCAGCAAAATGTAAATGTCTATGATTACTCTTTGGGATACAATTTTCACTTCCTTCTTTCTCGTAATGCTTTGCTTGTCCGGGGTTATCTTTAGCCTATATATCTTAAAAGTAGAATAAATGACTGTACAACTTTCAAAGAAGGGAGCCACCCTCAATTGGATCAAAAAACATTAATATCTCTATCAATTTTCATCGACGGGAAAAATCCTCGGCACATGTGCGGCGGAGGGGGGCTCTGAGCGAGGTAGCCAAAAATGACGGCCGTACGTGGTGGCATACTCTCGGAAATCGCAGCACAGATAGCCAAAACCGGTCAAGAACAGACTTTTAGTTATATAGATTTAAGGATAAGCTACACCTGTTCTTTTAGAAATGTTTCAAGAATCTTTGGAAAAAGGTTCATTACCCCCCACTCTTTCACAGCCTTCTATTTCACTTCTTCTTAAAAAAAACAATAATCCGACTCAATGTGGATCATACCGCCCCATCTCACTTTTGAATGTAGATGTCAAAATTTTGGCGAAGGCACTGGCTGGCCGTTTAGAATGCCAACTTCACAAAATAATCTCAGAAGATCAAACAGGTTTCATTAAAAATCATCATTCCTTTTCTAATATCCACCGATTGGCCAGTGTGGTCTATTCGCCCAGTGCTTCTCCGCGCCCAGAGGCTGTTATCTCTTTGGACGCGGAGAAGGCATTCGATCGAGTGGAGTGGTCATATTTGTTCTTGGAGTCTTGGAGAGATTTGGATTTGGCAAAATATTTGTAGCATGGGTTAAGCTATTATATCATTCACCCTTAGCATGTGTACAGACAAATTATTTGCGATCTGATTATTTTCAATTAACACGTGGCACTCGTCAAGGCTGCTCATTGTCTCCGCTTCTTTTTGCGATTGCAATTGAGCCCCTCTCTATTACACTTAGGTCAACCACATTATTCCAGGGCATTAGGAGAGGAAACAGGGAACATCGTGTGTCTCTATATGCCGACGACCTTCTTCTTTATGTGAGTGACCCTACAGCCAGTGGCCCTGCAATTGTGTCCTTGTTGGATCAGTTTGGGACTTTTTCCGGCTATAAACTAAACCTCCAAAAAAGCAAATGCTTTCCCATCAACCTAGCCCTACAGATCCAACAGGAAACCCTGCCCTTTCCCATATCTCAAGAAGGTTTTGTATATTTAGGAATACACATCACCCGCTTTTTCACATCCCTGTTTGCAGCTAACTACATGCCTCAAGTTAGCCAAATGAAGGCTGACTTTGAGAGATGGCGTAGTCTGCCACTCACTATGGCTGGGAGAGTGCAGTCAGTGAAGATGACTGTACTTCCCAGATTTCTTTACTTGTTCCAATGTTTGCTGGTTTTCCTACCCAAGTCATTTTTTAACTCAGTTAACCAATCTATAACCTCCTTTATATGGGGTAACAAGGTTCCAAGGGTCAATAAGTGCACTCTCCAAAGAGGTCGTGAAGTAGGTGGACTGAGCCTTCCTAGCTTTATTCATTATTACTGGGCATCCAATATCCAAAATATATTATTCTGGCTCCACCGACTAGATACAGACTGGT
The DNA here is from genome assembly GCF_028641065.1 of Leucoraja erinaceus. Classification (NCBI taxonomy): domain Eukaryota; kingdom Metazoa; phylum Chordata; class Chondrichthyes; order Rajiformes; family Rajidae; genus Leucoraja; species Leucoraja erinaceus. The sequence continues at coordinate 19,456,859 of NC_073402.1, read as the reverse complement.
GTCTGCTTGAATCACAATCCTGTTACTCCTCGTCTCTCCCAGCTTTAGTATATTCCTCCCTGCCATTGAAACCCTCTAGATTTACATCCAACCCTGTCGTACTATCCACCATCAAAATTTTTAACCAATTTCGTTGCCATTATAAGCTTACATCAGCTTCAGTTCTGGGTCCCATTCATAGTAACCATTTATTCCCCCCCTCTACACTTGACTCAACCTTTCGACAGTGGGGTTTGAATGGTCTTATGTGCATTAAGGATTTATACACTAACAACATATTTGATAGTTTCGACAACCTACACAAAAAACATGGCCTCCCACATAATCATTTCTTTAAATATCTTCAGGTCCGCCACTTTGTCATGAAAACATTTCCTTCTTTTCCTGATCTCCCTCCTGTCACAGTGTTGGATAAACTCACTCTTACCTTTGCAAATAAAGGACAGATCTCTGCAGTATATTCTCAATTGATGTATTTAGGAGATCAAAACCTGAACAAAGTTAAAGCTAGGTGGGAGGATGACCTTGGTATGGATCTGTCTGAGGAATGCTGGACAGAAGCGCTGAAAAAAGTCCACTCCTCGTCATCATGTGCTAGATTGGGGCTCATACAATTTAAAGTTTTACACAGGGTTCATTTAAGCAAAGCCAGGCTTGCTAACATATATCCAGGGACGGACGCTGGCTGTGACAGGTGCTCGTTCTCTCCAGCCAATCTAGCTCATGCATTCTGGTCTTGCCCCAAACTTGTTAACTACTGGGCAGTGGTTTTTAAAACCATCAGTGAAGTCCTTGGGATGACAGTGAGACCTTGCCCGCGTGTAGCTGTATTTGGTGTAACAGATAAAACCTTGGGTTTAAATACAACCCAGTCTGATATCATTACATTTACATCACCTTTGGCCCGTAGGAGAATCTTGCTCGTGTGGAAATCTACCACTCCTCCATCTGCCGCTGCTTGGCTGGAAGACGTCATGTTTTTTTTTAAGGCTTGAAAAGATTAAATTCACGTTGAGGGGGTCTGTGAAAAAGTTTTATTTGAAATGGGAACCCTTTTTATCATACTTTGAGGGTCTAAAGGAACTACCTATTGACTGAGGGCACTTGACAGTAAGTGGGGATCCGCCTTTATTCTGTTTTGTTACTTCATTATTGTTAAAAAGTACATTTGATTTTGTGATATATTTGGATTGTGAAAAAATAAGCTGCCAAAGGGTGTTTAGGAAGGGTGGGTTAGGGTTATTTTGTTTATATATCATTATTATTATTATTTGTAAAAAAGCAAAATGGAGGAAAATATAATGCCATACGTCAGATGTACTGTGATTTTTTTTCCCCCTCCAATAAAAAACGATTAATTAATAAATTTTTTTAAAAAAAAAAATAAATAAAAATAAGATGCTGGGAAAGAATTTCCCCCAAAATTTAAAAATAGGAAATAAATGCAACCAATCTTCCCTTCAAGATGCTTTGGGCTGCAGAGTGGAGGAGATGAGGCAGGAAGGCAACTTTTGTAACTTGGAATTACCAGCCAGAGCAGTTCAGATAAATTTAATTTATGTTCATAAATTCTAGGAGCAGAATTAGGCCATTCGGCCCATCATTTGTACTCCGTTATTCAATCATGGCTGATCTATTTTTCCCTCTCAACCCCATTCTCCTGCCTTCAGCCCATAACCCTTGACACCCTTACTAATCAAGGATCTGTCAATCTCCAACTTAAAAATATCTATTGACTTGGTCCCCACAGCCATCTGTGGCAATGAATTCCATATATTCACCACCATCTGACTAAAGAAATTCCTTCTCCCCTTTCTAAAGGCATGTCCTTTTATCCTGAGGGTATGGCCTCTGACCCTAGATTCTCCCACTGGTGAAAACATCCTCTCCACATTCACTCTATCGCTCTCACTTGTCGATAAATAGGAGACAGAGAAGTGATTAAAACATGAGGTGCAGTGTTTTGCTTTAATATAAAATATGTTGTTCTATTAAATTCACTATGAGAAAGGTAGAATTATTTCAAAATCAGGCGATAAATTAATTGTTAACAAAAACAGTCTGCTTTGCAGAGTCAGGATGAATTTCCTTCTGTTTATCGTGAAACACCTCATTTTTAAATTCCACTTCAGTGTTTCCTCGTGGAATAAATATCTCAATGTGTCAGAAGGGTGTAATGTCAGTCACTTAAATTAATCGATTGCAAATTTATTTATCTCTCGGGATTTTACCCTCCTATTTAAATTCCAGTCTTGTTTTATATATTTTAATCCGTTCTTTGAATGGCAGTTCCAACCTGTGCCACAAGCCGACTGATCTGTCATGAATAAATCAGTCTAACTGCGTTTAATCGTTCATGTGCTGGATTCTTTGTTCCAACATAAAACATAATCACAAAAAGCTTTATTCATCACAAAGAAACCTCACAGGATGAACAAGATTATTTTCCCTGCATATCTTTAAAACGGGTTCAAACAGCCCAGCAGTCAGTTCCTGTTAAAGTGATATTCTGTTTGCCAAATTAACACAGTCTCCTCTCAACTAATATTTATGATCCTTTTTATTACAATTAATAGATATTTTCTGAGTAATGCTTTATAAAATTGTTTTGTACCATTGCTTAGGCATAATAATAAAAGGGAGTTTAATAAGATTCCAATAGCTTTTCTAAAACACGAACTAAAATCAGTGAATATTGCAAGCAAGGTAGTCCTTTAGGCACATAAAGTGTGTGCCTGCTTTTAGTAAGAGTTAGTTCTATTCCACAAGTGTTTTCCTTCAGAATTGAAAATGTTTCTCATCAATTTTCTTTAACTGAATCTGCATCGACATTTCCTTTGGTCTGCAGAAGGGTCTCAACCTGATACGCCTCCCATTCCTTCTCTCCAGAGATGCTGCCTGTCCCACTGAGTTATTCCAGCATTTTGTGTCTATCTTCGGTTTAAACCAGCATCTGCCGTACCTTCCTACACATTTCCTTTGATTATTTGGTCAAATACTTCATATAGCACGGAAACGGACTCTTTGGTCCAACTCGTATGTGCCACCCAAGATGCCCCAGCTAAGCTAGTCCCATTTGCCTCATATCCTTCTAAATCTTTCCTATCCTGTTCAAATGTCTTTTAAATGTTGTTAGTGTACCTGCCTCATCTACTTCCTCTGACATCATATCCATTATACCTCTGTGTGACAAAGTTGCCCATCCGGTTCCAATTAAATCTTTCCCCTCTCATCTTCAACCTATGCTCTCAAGTTCTTGCTTTTCCAGTCCTGGGAAATAGGCTCTGTGCATTCACCGTATATATTGCCTCATGACTTTATACACCTCTATAAGATTGCTCCTCAGCCTCCTGCACTCTCAGGAATAAAGTCCTAGCCTATACATTCTGTCCTGGTAGCTCAGGCCTTTGAGTTCTTGCAAAATGATCATGAATTTTCTCTGCACCTTTTCCAGCATAGTGGCATCTTTCCGGTAGCAGGGTCTCTAAAACTGAATACAATACTTCATGTGCGGCCTCAACAATACCTTGTAAAACTGTCACATAATGTCATCACTCCATACACTTATCTACACACTTCCTTATCAAAGTACCACCCACTCCCCTGACATCAGTCTAAAGAAGGGTCTCGACCCGAAACATCACCCATTCCTTCTCTCCAGAGATGCTGCCTGTTCCGTTGAGTTAGTCCAGCTTTTTGTGTCTATTTCCAATATCAATTTCCTGACTGATGAAGCCAAGCGTGCCACAAGCCTTCTTCACCATCTTATCCACCTGCAATGCCAGTTTTGGGGATCTTTGAGGACACACACCTTACAATACACAGTGAAGGTCCTGCCCAGGATTCACTTCCCAAAAGTCAAATTCATATATCTTGATTCATATCTTCCCTTCATAGAAGAGTGTCAGGAGCATTTAATGCTCATAGTCTATTTATTTGTTATGTTTTTGCATTTAATGTGGCTGTGAAGCTGCAGCAAGTAGGAATTTCACTTTCAGCCCTGAAACAATGACATTCGTACTTGCTGCAGCTTTACAACCACATTAAATGCAAAAACACAACAAATAAAGAGACAATAAATTATCAGACCCTGATATACCAGACCATGACAGTGCAAGTCAAGCATTTACATCCATTGTGCCGAAGGGAATAGTTTTTTTTCCACACTGGATCCTTTGTGCTTTTAAGTGCATCAGGTAAATCTCCTCTCAACTTTCTCAATATTGTAGCGAGGCACTTATCCCTTGAATAGTTCTGGTTGAACTTTCCCATCTATAGAATGAGAATAAATCTCTTATTTTGAAGAGGGGACCTTGTTAAAACATACAGAATAGTGAAAGGCTTGGACAGAGTGGATGTGGAGAGAACGTTTCCACTAGTGGGAGAGTCTAGGACAGGATGTCATAGCCTCAGAATTAAATGGAGGAGATGAAGAGAAATTTATTTAGTCAGAGGGTGGTGAATCTGTGGACTTCTTTGCTGCAGAAGGCTGTGGAGGCAAAGTCAGTGGATATTTCAGGCAGAGATGGATAGATTCTTGATTAGTACAGGTGTCAGAGGTTATGGGGAGAAGGCAGGAGAATGGTGTTTGGAGGGAAAGATAGATCAGCCATGATTGAATATCAGAGTTGACTTGATGGGCCAAATGGCTTAATTCTACTCCCATTCCTTACGATCTTATGACCTATCCATTTACTAAGGCAGTATGTAGTGCTACTGCCCCACAGCTCCAACAACCCAGATTCAATTCTGACCTGCACTGTTTGCATAGAGATTTCCACATTCTCCCAGTCACCATGTGGGTTGACTCCAGGTGCTCCGGTTTCCTACCACAACCCAAGAAATAAAGATTTGTAGATTAATTGGCCTTTGTAAATGGCTACTAACGTATAGTTGTTTGGCAAACTCATGGGCGTTGATGACAATATGGGGAAAATATTGTGGAATAGGTGCGGCATTAATGTAAGTATGTGCTTGATGGCCAACATGGATTCAGTGGGTCGAAGGGCTGGTTTCAACATTGCTTGAACCTACGTCTATGAAAAGGCACAGGCTAGAAACAACTGCAATAGTCCAGATGGAATGTAACCAGTGTTAACTGGAAACAAGCAGCTTCTAATCATTTTGGACTTCTACCCAAATTTGATAAGAATCCAAACAGTGGTATCTATTAGAAGATGGACACAAAATGCTGGAGTAACTCAGCGGGACAGGCAGCATCTCTGGAGAGAAGGATTGGGTGACATTTTGCGTCAAGGCCCAAAATGTCACCCATTCCTCTCTCCAGAGATGCTGCCTGTCCCGCTGAGTTACTCCAGCTTTTTGTGTCTATCTTCGGTTTAAACCAGCATCTGCAGCTTCTTCCTACACCGTGTGATCTACTGCCTGCTTTGGTATTGGAGATAGGCAAAGCGGTGATTTTTCAAATGTAGCACAACAGCCTGTTGCTCTACCACTTGCAGCAATCACATTGTAATTGTTAATGTTTCAGTCCAGATGTCATGAAACATCAACTGCCTGGAGCACACGGGCTGCCAGGATCAACTCGAGCATTGCTTTTACAGATTACAGTGTCAAATGAACTACCACCAGGACCTTTTAATCCCTCCTGAATATCCATTACATTCAATGTTAAAAGAAAATATACAGTGGGCAATACATTCTGAAACTATGCTTCAGCTGACAGCAGGCGTCAATGGTTTTTCAATTAATACAGTATATACGCTTTTCCCATTTAAATCTGGCATTTAAGTCAGGGTTGCTTTAATACCCATGTAAGTAGCATTAGCAATAATCCCCACTCCCATATTCCTTTTAACTGCAATTCACTCAAGTTGACTAGGATATTTATTTTTTGAAAAGAAAGTATAGTTTCCTTTTCTTTCTTAATCTGAAATACTAACCGTGCTGCATGGATGGGTTTGACAGCAATATGACATTTTCCTGAATAACTTTGGATGGTCTAGAAGATTCAAGATCATCCAGGAGAATTTTTCATTGTTGTCAAGCCCATCGCATGCAGCACAAGTGCCCCATCAACCATTTTCAGCTGTCAAGTCTTGAATAAGGCAGAAAGCAAAATAGGTCATTGAGGAACTCATTACAAAGACTTCAATGATTGTACTAATAATCCCTGTTGCAACTTCAATTGCCCCACTATCACTACCATCATGATCCAAACCATCACATTTTTGCATATCTTTCATTCAATGTTCTTTGTCTCTCCATATCACCATCTATATCTCTGGTTTCCCTTATCCCTTACCAGTCTGAAGAAAGGACTCGACCCAAAACGTCACCCATTCCTTCTCCCCAGAGATTGCTGCCTGACCCGCTGAGTTACTCCAGTTTTTTGTGTTAACATGAATTTTTTTTTTACTATTCATGGCAGGCATCACTAGCATAGATGGGGTACCTTGTGTAGGAAGGAACTGCAGATGCTGGTTTACACCAAAAATAGACATAAAATGCTGAAGTAATTCAGCGGGTTAGGCAGCATCTCTGGAAAAAAAGAATAGGTGACATTTCAGGTAGAGACCCTTCTTCAGGTATCTTGGTCAACATGGACAAGTTGGGCCGAAGGGCCTACTTCCATGCCATTTGACTCTGTCGGTAAGCCTCAAAAGCTCTGTCTGCCTATAGAAGTTGTTATGTTGCTTCATGAATCAACATTCAATTGATATTGTGTAACTTTTTTGCAAAAATTGTTTTTGTTAAAAATCATAATTGATGCAGTACGTAAAATCAGAAAACTTTATCCAGAGAATAAATGTTGTATGTGGCCCACACAACATTCTGCATTGGAAAAGCAATTCACTGATAGAAGTGCTTTGAGATGTTTTAACACACAGAAAGCTCCATATATAAATTATAATTGGTGGCAAAGGTCTACTAAAACAAGTAGTGAACTTCAAAATAATGTTATTATGGGGACACAAGTGACTGCAGATGCTGGACTCATGAGCAAATAAAAAATAACAAACTACAATGATTGCTTCTCGATTTGGAGAAGGATCACGGTCTGAAACGTCACCTATCCTTGTCCTCCAGAGATGCTGCTTGACCTACTGAGTTACTCCAGAACTTTGTGTTCTTTGCCCAATTCCAGCAACTGCAATCTCTTGTCTCTACTTGTTTCTTGCCCTGTTGATTTCCTGAGCAGGTTCTCTAAATATTATCTTCAACGGATGCTGCCTGACCCATGGAGGAATTCCATCAATTTCCTTTGCTTAATATTATTAGGATGTTCTCAGAAGCCTCAGAGTTGCTATAATGAATGACCAGCTTCAAGAATCCAGACAAATCCAATGGTGATAACTATAGAGGGATATCCATGCTGTTTATCACAGGGAGAATCATTATCAGAATCCCTCTAAAACCACCTCCTCAAGTCAACCAAAGAATAGTTCCCAGTTCCCTAATCAGTGTAGGTTCAGGCCATTCTGGGTGAATTCTGACCATCCAGAGGCACAGTGGACACAATGTTCATGTGTCTCAACTAACCATATAAACAATGCAGGGATCCAGCACCATGCATGACCTTTTTAACCCTTGTGGCAACGCCACAGTGACCACACCAACATTTGCATTTGGGTGGACTCACATAGTTTATTCTAATTACAGTGGTAAGAAAGTCCAGGACCACATGGGAGCACTGACCTTCACCGTCAGAGCACATGTGCAATGACATTGACAATCTCAGGCTTGTCCCAGCAGCTTACGCATGATCGTCAAAGGAGAAGGCATTGCGATTTCTCGCTTCTTCCTGTGGTTCGCCCTTGCCTCAAGAAGATTGGGTGACAGTACACTCAGCTTCAGGCAACGCTGGCAGTCTGTGGATTATCCTGGAGGCCCATCCTTGCCTCCATGTGTATGTGGGCACAGTCCCTCATTGTCTCTGAGCAGGAGGAGGCTCTGGTATCCAGGGTCGGATTTACGTATAAGCTTCACAAGCTTAAGCTTAGGGCCTCGAGATCTAGGGGGTCTCGTCAGGGCTGGAATTACCCATTGGCTTCATAGGCTGATTGGGAGGGGCCTCACAAGTGGAATAGCCTAGGGCCTCTCTTCCTCTAAATCCAGCCCTGCTGGTATCTCAGGCTTGCCCCATCCACTCAGGCTCAGCCTCAGGTAGAAGCACTGGCTGTCTAAGGTTTTGTTCCCAGCAGTTCAGTCTTGACTGCGCCATGGCACAGTTGTCCTCAGGCCTGTCCCAGTGGTAGCCCACTTTATCTCACTCTTCTCCTTCTCTGGCATGAAAGCCTGGGTTTTATAGAGAGTAGGCTGGCAAGGTTCAAGTGTCCAATCAATAGCAATATGGCTGGAAATTGATCTCTCCAGTTAAAGTGAACAGAGGGACAACACTGTCACACCTTACTAAACCATTTGACTCCATTAATTGGGAAGGACCATGAAGTATGCTCTTCAAATTCAGCTGCCCATGGAAATTAGTCTCCATCTTACACTTGCTCTTTGATGGGATGTGTGCCGTGATATTAACCAATGGGTTTATAACTGAATCATTCAGTTTTGGTGAAGAGTGACATCAAACAAGGCAATATCATTACCATAGCACTTTTCTACATATTGCATCATATCTCCAACTTCCCAAGGGAGTGAAGCTCCCGGTAAAAACCGGTGGCGCAGCGGTAGAGTTGCAGCCTTACAGCGCCAGAGACCCAGGTCCGAACCCGACGACGGGTGCTTGTCTGTACGGAGTTTGTACGCTCTCCTTGTGACCTGCATGAATTACTTGAGAAAGGTTCCAGCCTATCCAACATGAATCCAGCCTGAAGAAGGGTCTCGACCCAAAACGTCACCAATTCCATCTCTCCAGAGATGCTGCCTGTCTCGCTGAGTTACTCCAGCATTTTGTGTCTATCCAACCTCTACCTATAACTCAATCCAGAAAGCCCAGGTAACATCCCGGTGAATCTCTTCTGCACCTTTACCAACTTAATGACATCCTTCCCACATCTGGGCAACCAGAATTGCAGACAGTACTCCAAGTGTAGTCTCACCAATGACTTGAACAGTTGTTTCATGATATCCCAATTTTTGTACTCAATACCTTCCAAATAAAGGCAAGCTTGCCAACTGCCTTCTTCACCACATTGTCCATCTAACTCACCATGTTTATGGGAATCATGCACTTTTATTCCCAAATCTCTTCCTCTGCAATACTCTCCAGGGCTCTACCATTTACTGTTTAAGAAGGAACTGCAGATGCTGGAAAATCGAAGGTACACAAAAATGCTGGAGAAACTCAGCGGGTGCAGCAGAATCTATGGAGCGAACGAGATCTCCTTCGCTCCATAGATGCTGCTGCACCCGCTGAGTTTCTCCAGCATTTTTGTGTACCGTCTACCATTTACTGGGTAACTTCTGCCCTGCTTTGCCATACCAAAATGCAACACACTTGTCAGAGATAAATTCCATTTGCAATTCATGTAAGAAGGAGCCACAGATGCTGGTTTACACCGAAGATGAACACAAAATCTTGGTATCACTCAACGCATCAGGCAGCATCTCTGGAAAGGAATAGGTGACGTTTCGGGTCGAGACCCTTCTTTAGACTATCTTCCATTTGCCATTCCTTGGCCCAATTCCCAATCTGATCCAAATCTTGTTCTATGCGATCTAACCTTTCAGACTGGCCTACCATGTGGACCTGATCAGAGGCTTTGTCCAGAGGCAACACCTACTGCCTTGCCACCATCAATCTTCTTGGTGACATCTTCAAAAAAACTCTATCAGATTTGTGCTACAGGTTTCCTTGAGGCAGACCAATGTTGGCAATTGCGTCAGGAAATCTCTGACCCTTGATGGCTCAAAGAGGAGAAGGGGAACTCGGAGTGGTGTTGAGCATCTTGAAACCGTGTGTCAGGAACTAACAGAGACCTGGTATCAACATGTTGTGTGGACTTGCAATCTACCAACCTTCCTATCCCATTTGGGCAGCTATAGAAGAGTCTTCAGTTCCCATTTTAGAAACATTGAAATATAGAAAATAGGTGCAGGACGAGGCCATTTGGCCCTTCGAGCCAGCACCGCCATTCATTGTGATCATGGCTGATCGTCCCGTATCAATAACCCGTGCCTGCCTTCTCCCCATATCCGTTGACTCCTCTAGCCCCTAGAGCTCTATCTAATTCTCTCTTAAATCCATCCAGTGATTTGTCCTCCACTGTCTTCTGTGGCAGGGAATTCCATAAATTCACAACTCTCTGGGTGAAAAAGGTCTTAAATGACCTCCCCTTTATTCTAAGACTGTGGCCCCTGGTTCTGGACTCACCCAACATTGGAAACATTTTTCCTGCATCTAGCTTGTCCAGTCCTTCGGTTTTGTTTTGTTTTGATTAATTGCCTCAAAGTCCGCAAAACCAGAGTGGAAGAGAGTCAATGTGGAAGTTGGTTGTCAGCTATTTCAGAGTGGAAGAGCTTACAACCCAATGGTATGAACATTGAATTCTCCAAGTTTAGGAAGCACCCCTCCTCCCCCTCATATTCCCCCGTCTCTTTCATAGACCCCCCAACCCACCCCAGGGCACACCTATTTCTGCCATTATTGCTCCCTCTTCCTTCCCCACACACCCTTCTACCTATATCCCTCCTCTTTCACACCCCTTTTCTTCTTATCTAATGCCATTTTCTCTCCTTCCTTTTGTCCCCTTTTGTCACCCATATCACCTTCATACCTCGTCTGTGACAACCCTTCACTTACCAGGCGTTGTCCTATCCCCATCACTTTTCCAGATTTCTCCCCTCTACTGAAATCAGTCTGACGAAGGGTCCCAAACCGTAACATCATCCATACTGATGATCTTACATGGATAGGGCAGATTTGGAGGGACATGGCCCAAACGCAGGCAGGTGGCACTAGTATAGCTGGGACATGTTGGCTGGTGTGGGTATGTTAGGCCAAAGGGCCCGTTTCCATGCTGTATTGCTCTATGACCCTATGGCTCTATACGTCCTCCAAAGATGCTGCCAGACCTGCTGAGTTACTCCAGAACATTGAGTTCTATACAAGATTTCAGCATCAGCAATTCTTTATCATGCTCGATTTCAATGGACTGTCTATAAGAGGAATATTATATAGAACAGTTCCTTATGATTCTAATATTATTCATAATCATGATCTTCAAAATGGTTTGTAATTGAATTTGAATCATTGCCAGGACTGGAAGAATGCATTTCACTTCATGTGCCAAAAGTGTTTTGTTGCTAAATCTAATCTCATTGCTCTGAATTCCCTCCATTCTCCTTTAATTCAAATCAAATATTTATCTATTTCTTCAAAAATGTGTCCTGGCTTCCATCTCTACTGCTCTCAGGGGCAAAGATTCAATCATTTAACAATTTTCTGCTGAAAGACATTTCTCGTGAACTTGCTTCTGCCTTGCAATGACAATTTTCGTTTCCTTTTTTACCCTATGGAAATCCTTCATAATTTAAAAGTATCCATTAAACTTGTTCAGCCTCTTTGGGCCTCGGTGAAAAAAAGGCGGCCGTGGAACACTTCTGAGCCTTTATCAGCTCAAGTGTAACTGGGTCAGGGGCAATGCGCGCCTCATTTATTATGGATCTCCATCTTATTCTCTGCAGATTTTGAGGTGGTTTATGTTGAATTATATAACCAGGCCTGTACTCACTGGAGTTTATGAGAATGAGGGGGGACCTCATTAAAAAATAAAGAATAGTGAAAGGCTTGAATAGAGTGGATGTGGAGAGGATGTTTCCACCAGTGGGAGAGTCTAGGACTAGAGGACATAGACTCAGAATTAAAGAACGTTATTTTAGGAAGGAGATGAGGAGAAATTTATTTTGTCAGAGGGTGGTGAATCTGTGGAATTCTTTGCCACAGAAGGCTGTGGAGGCCAAGTCAGTGGATATTTTTAAGACATAGTAGATAGATTCTTGATTAGTACAGGTGTCAGAGGTTATGGGGAGAGGGAAGGAGAATGGGGTTAGGCGGGAGAGATGGATCAGCCGTGATTGAATGGCAGAGTAGACTTGATAGGCCAAATGGCCTAATTGTACTCCTATCACCTATGACCCTAATTAACGTCAGAATTGCAGTTGCTGTGGAAAGAGATCCATCTTATATTAGTCTGTGCTTTCTGCAGAGTTTAAAAAAAAGCATATTAAAGTTTTCAAATCAATTTTATTCAACTCCAGACATATTCTGAATGGGGACTTCAATATTTAGTCCAGTACAATTCAATTTAGAAGAAAATCTAGAAGAAATTTAGAGAACATTTAGGGCATCACTGTGTTGCAGCTGGTAGAGCTACCACCTCACAGCTGTAGAGACACAGGTTAAATCCTGCCTGTTTCTATGTTATATCTCTAAACTAGAATTTTTTTTAATCCAGCATTTATTAAATTATTTAATTAATATTAATTTAATTTAATAATAAAATAATTTAATTAACATTAAAATATTAAATTAAAAATTGGTCCACTGAATCCACACTGACCAACGGTCACCCTTTCACACATCTACTCCCAACATACTAAAGGTAATTTTACTGAGGCCAATTAGCCTACAAACCCGCACGTGTTTAGGACACGGGAGGAAGGTGGAGCCACCAGACAAAACCCACATGGTCGCTGAGATCATTTTTACTTCAGTTTTGTTTATTGTCAAGTGAAGAGTTTTTGTTGCGTGCTAACCAGTTAGATAACGTGCAAACTCCACACAGACAGCACCCGAGCCAGGATCGAACCCAGGTCATTGGCACTGTGAGGCAGCAGTTCAACCAGCTGCGCCACTGTGCCACCCATACCTATCACCTCTAGAGGCTCAGGAGCACCAGCACTGACTGAGCTGGCTAAATCCTGAGGGACATAATGACCAACCTGGGCATTCTTCACATAGTAGGTTGTAAATTACCCGTGGTTTACGCAGGTAAACCTACGCAGTGGGTAGGTGAGTGACAGAGTCTGGGAGTAGTGGAAGCTGATGGGAATGTGGGGAGAATAACATGGGTTAGGATGTAAATGGGTGTTTAAACGTTAGTGTGGATTTAGTGGGCTAAAACGCCTGTTTCCATGTTTCTTTATGACTCTGTGACTCCAAGAGTGACACTGTTGCTGCTATTTCAGAAACCAAGGTTACAGCCCTGTTGTTGGCAGTGCAGAATCTACACATTCCTCCAGTGACTGCGCATTTCCCCCTGGTTTAATCCCACACCCAAGCGGATGAGCTAGTTGATAGGTTAATTTGCTGCTGTAAATTACCTCTAGTGCAGAAGGAGTTGATGAGCATGTGAGAGAAATAGATTGCAGGGAAATAAGGGATAGAGATGGGAGTAATGGGACTTCTCTGAGGAGCCAGTGTAGACATGATAGCCCACGTGGTCTCCTTCCATGCAAGGCGTAAAAGCTGCTTGTCCTTATTCGTGCCAATCCACCTGTTACAGCCACATCTGTCATTGGTAGGTGTGACCACAATTCTTATGGATGCAAATTCAATGGTTCTTTGTTATCACATATACAGATGTACAGTGAAATTATTTTTGTTTGCATACGGTTCAGTAAAGTTTCGCCATGCCTAAACACATTCCCCAATAGTACAAAGAGCATATAAATTGTACGCTAAGACCGCATTGCATGCAAGAGTTGCCAGTTTTGGGCACCATTTTTAAAGTCCAATCCGGTCCACGTGCTCGGTCCTCTGGAGCAGTGCCCATACCAGGCAAGCCCCAGGCTGCTGCAAGGCCTCCAGCCGTCACTCCTGTCTGGATCAGCTAGTGAACTGCTGTCTCTCTCCCCGCCCGGTCACCTTCAGTTCTTGTGATATTATCTCCTGCTGCCAAACTTGAGGGAGCACAAGGTAAGACCCCTGTTCACTCTCTTACCCACCCTTTCTCTAGTATGCGCTGGTTCCCTCCATTCTCCTCTCCGGTCCTGAGGGGATGAACAGGGGCCGCGCTCGACGGCTTCCTTCTAGAGGCCACGGTCCACGGCCTCCTACCTTCCGGCCACCACCGCCTCCTGTCATGACTTTACACTGCAGATGCCCTCCGTCACATTGCATGGGACCAATCATTGTATGAAATTGGATTGAACAAGAACTCAGGAATGTCCAGTTCAAAGCTGAGGCCACAGACAGCACTAGCTTCTTATTCCACAGTAATTTGCAAAGTGATATCTAGCAATTAGGAATAAGTAATAATAGATGGTCTTGCTAGCAATTCCCACACTATAAATCATTGCTATCTACCATAGCTACCAAACTAAGGCTGAACCCAGGTTCAGCAGGAAATGCAGAATGTTATGCTGGGGTCAACAGCCAGAATACATAAAAATGAGGTGTCAACCTGGCTAAACTGCAAATGAATATTCCATGTTTACTCATGAGCAAATGTAAAATGCCACAGAGATGAGTTGTCTTGCAACTTACAGATCAGATCAAAGCTCTGCAGTCCTGCAGTCCTGTTCCTCCCAGTCTTGAAGGGCGGAGGGCAAATGAATGGTTAATGGCAGGAGGTTCCCAGAACACATCATCCCAAATAGTGGCTGAAGCATTTGTAATTATGTTCAGCCAGAAATATCCATCTCAGCTTCCTCCTGAGATTGCCACCATCACAGAGCCAATCGGCAGCCAACTCAATTCATTCCACATGATGTTAAGAAGTGGCTGAGAGCACTGGATACAGCAAAGTCAATGGGATCACACAATGTCCCAGCTGTGGCTCTGAATACCAGTGCTCCAGAGCCAGTTGCGCCTCCATCCAAACTATTGCAGTGTGGTTATAATGCTTGTATTTCCTTAACAATGTGGAAAATCACCCAGGTATATCCTGCTTGCAGGACATCAAGGTAGTGCAGCGGTAGAGTTGCTGCCTCACAGCGCAAGTGGCCCAGGTTCGATCCTGACAACAGGTGCTTGTCTGTACGGAGTTTGTACGTTCTTCCCGTGATCTCCATGGCTTTTCTCCGGGATCTCTGATTTCCTTCCACACTCCAAAGATGTACAGGTTTGTTGGCTAATTGGTTTAGTATAATTGTAAATTGTCCAAAATGTGTGTGTAAGATGATGTTAATGTACAGGGATCGCTGGTCAGTGTGGACTCAGTGGGCCATATGGGCCTGCTTCTGTGCTGTATCTCTAAACTAAAAAGCAGAGCCGATCTACTCTGATGAATTACCACTGCATCAGTCCCATATTAATCATCAGTAAAGTGATGGAAAATGTTGTTGGCAGCGTGGTCAACAATATCCAGTTAGGAGAAGTTTGTAGACAATTGTGTAATGTTCAATTCCATTCACAACTCCTCATCAAGTGAGGTTTGATGCAAGAGCTGTATAATATTAAGGCATTGCACAAGAGCTAAACAATGACTATTTCCAACAAGAGAGATTCTAACCACATACTCTCCATGTTCATGGCTTTGTCTTCACTGTGCCTCCCAATCATCAACAACCAGATACCTATAACTGAGCAGCACATTATCTGCAAGTAGGAGTGCACTGAGATTGTCTCCATTTGCCTGGATTTGCCTGGACGAGTTCAGAAAAATGGAACAACAACACTCAAATACCTAGAGGTCATCCAAGATTTAAAAATAATACACAGTTTGGAACCGATTCACCGCCCGAAACATTGATCACTATATCATTATGTGCATGTCATTAATATTATAAGCATGTGCCATCTATAATATTCAGCATGTGCCATCTTTTCAAGGCCCTCTAACCTGCACCATCAAGGACGAAAGCAACACATCACCACCAGAACAATTAGAGATGTCAATAAGGACATTTCAAGTACCACTCACACCCTGTATATAAGGAAAAACAAAATAAAATAACAGATCAGGTATACTATTCATAAACGCAATGAGCTCAAACTCAAGTACAATGGATAGAACAAAGGGGAAGATACAGTGCAGAATATAATTCTCATCATTGTAGCATATCAGTTCCAGAGACAAAGTCCAATGTCCACAATGGCATAGAGATGATTCAAACAATATCCAAGCTTATGGAAGAACTGTTCAGAATCCTGATAACAGAGGGGAAGAAGCTGTTCCTGAGCCTGGTAGCACACGCTATCAAGCTTCTGTATCTCCTGCTGGATGGGAACAGGGGGAAGAAGGAATGGCCAGTGTGGGACAAGTCATTGATTATGTTGGCTGCTGTTCTGAGGCTGCATGAATCTTAGAATAAGGGAGCATATAGATATGTGCAGAGGTATCTATCTGTTTCAAGAGCTCAAAAGCTTTAGTTCAATGGACAAGCAGCCTCATGAGAATCATTTAGCTTCTATGTTCAGTGGGCCCTGTACCTTTTAATTAATTAGTTTCCTTCCTATGTTTTTTTGGACCCTGACATCCTCTTGAGAGATGGTCTCTGCTGATTCTCAACTGGATATTGTATATGCTGCACATACAATGTTATTTATTTCCGCTTAGTTGAGGTATTCATGAGCATGTGTGGGGTTGTCAATTCCAAGCCAATGAAATATCTGGTAATATATTTGTCAAGATGTAAAGACGAGTCAAAATGTTTTTGTAAAATGGAAAAAAGCCTTTAATAACGCAAAACTATTCTCTCGGATAAGCTGAAAACACGTTGAAATGTCTCTGGGTAAAGTAACAAAGTGTTAACAGTGCACAGTTTTATTCATGTGTCAGTGAACCAGAAAACTCAGGTGACTTTGAGACGTTGTGATTAGCGAATCACCAAAGCCTGCCAGGTGATTTATGGCACTGTCATATGCTTTGAAATGCAGTTTTTCACCGTTGTCCAACACATTATTACTTCCTGGCATTGCAGGTTTTACACATTAATTGCTAAATTAGGGGTGGAATTTAATTATGCCACTAGCTTTTTAATGTTTTGACCATAGTAATTGCATTGCCAGTTAGCCTCTTTGATCGAGCGTGGTAGAATTCTCAAAGCGTCCAATCTTGTTCCTGCCCGTCAACATTGTTTGAACAAGGGAAAAATATCTAAATTAATTTGAAGATATTACCAAAATGCTGGAGTAACACAACGGGACCGGCAACATCTCTGTAATGAAGGAATAGGTGACGTTTTGGAGTTGAGATTTTTCTTCAGAAGGGTCTCAACCTGAACGTCACCCATTCCTTCTCTCCCGAGATGCTGCATGTCCCGCTGAGTTACTCCAGCGTATTGTGTCTTTCTTTGGTGTAACCCAGCATCTACAGTTCCTTCATACTCAAAATAAATTTGCTTTTGTTGCTGTTCTATTTCTTTTAATTCTTTCCCTCATTTCTTTTTCTGAATTTGTTTTGAGTTTAATCCACCAACCATTGTTCTTGTTCCTTTCCTAATCCTTTGCTGAAGTTTATCCCAGTCTTCACTGTCCTAGGGGCCCATGCCATTATCAGTTTACATTATCAGCAAGGTATGGCACAGAAAAACCTTCAAGCTAAAGGATGATGGAAAAGTACAAACTATTGGCGCGGATTTAAACATGCGTCAGTCCAACTAGATTGCCTCATTACTTACTAGTGTCAGAATGGGAAGGAAGGGCTGCATTAACTTAACATAGCATGATATTGCACTAACTTGAACTGAACTAACATGGCTACACAATTGCTCCTCCATAACTTCTCAGTTGTTATATCGTGTAAAGCTCACAATACTCCAAGGAACACAAGGAACGCCGCTTTACTCAATATATAGGAAGTGACAGCTTGATGCGTAGAGTATTTTCTTTGTAACTGAACATCTCAATGGAACATAAAGGTCAGGATCCATTCAGTCTACTAATATTGCTTCCAACTGGACAGAACGCC